>NC_089263.1:11265068-11911121 GCF_963930625.1 Muntiacus reevesi | reverse complement strand
CATCTGTGCCGGACATCTGGAACCTGAGGAAATTCCACTGCTCGGGGTATGACGCGTAAATGAAATTACTTTTTCATGCACTTTAGAAAAGAGTCAAGAGCATCTTTCTGACCAAACAAGCCCATTTGTTCTCTTCCTGCAAGTGTTTCTCATTAAAAATGTCATATCCCTAATAAATTGCCTTAATGCCCCCACAGCTGGGCCTATTGTTTTCCTGGTTTTGTGCACTCTCTGATTCTCACAGGGAACAGAAAGTGAGAGAAAAATGGAATTCCCCCCCCCCCATTCTGTCTGCATGAATTGCTTTTCATTCACTCTCTGTATTGGAGTGAGAACTTGGCTTTTATCGGAGACCTCTAAGTGCTCAATATTCCCTGCTTTTGGCACATTGTCCTCAAACACATCCTGTCAGATTTGCCTTTCCGATCCAGATATTGGATGGTGGCAGTTTACTGTTAGTGATTGCAGGCTGAAAGGTGGCATTATTAAAAATTATTTCCTAGTGATTTATTTTTTGCAAGAAAATGACCAAGTCTTTAGTCTTCTTGCTATTTTTTTGCAAGAAAATAGCAAGTCTTTAGTCTGCTATAAGAATATGGACTTCAAGGGTTTCCCTGGTGGCTCAGTGGTAAAGAGTCCGCCTGCCATTGTAGGAGACACAGGTTCAATCCCTATGCCGGGAAGATCCCACATGCCGAGGAGCAGCTAAGCACGTCCATGTGCCATAACCACCAAGCCTGTGCTCTAAAGCCGGGGAGCCATGACTGCTGAGCCCATGTGCCGCCACTACTGAAGCCCACATGCCCTAGAGCCCATGCTCCATGACGAAAGAAGCCGGTGCAATGAGGAACCTGAGCACTGCAACCAGAGAGCAGACCCCACCCGCCGCAACTAGAATAAAGCCCACACAGCAACAAAGACGCATCACAGCCAAAAATAAATAAAATTATAGACCCCAGTTTCAGTGAAAACAAGATCAAAGAAATTAACTGAAGACAGGAATAGAGGGTGGGAGGGTGTGTGTGTGTGTGTGTGTGTGTGTGTGATCAGGCATTCCTTTAGAAGTCACACAGAAGTGTCACAACAATCTCAGAAGCAATCATCCAAATTGTGTCCGAAGAGTTGAGATGTGACAGAATGCCTGGTTTTTGTATCTCTGGCAGAACCAGCCTTGAATGTGAGGGGTTCAATTTTTATCAACTTCTTTTCCCTATAGCTATCATTCCCCTCACAGTTGACTTTTATCCACCAGGTCACTGGGACTTTGTACACCCATTTTTCAAGTCATTCAATTCACTTTCTACATGTGACATGAAAAAATAAAATAAATGCCTAGTGGTCCAGTGGCTAAGACGCCACACTCCCAATGCAAGGGATCCGGGTTTGGTCCCAGGTTGGGGAATTACATCCCACACGCTGCAGCTACGAGTTCACACAACACAGCTAAAACTCCTGCATGCCACAGCAAAGACCCAGTGGGGCCAAATAAATAAGCAAACATATAAAAATTATAAAAAATAAAATGGAAATTAAAAGAATGGCCTAACTCAAAAGGACATAAGTTACTTTGGGCACATAAATTTCTTTTCATTGGAAATTATTTTCAAGTCTCTAAACTCCCTCTGAATTTTTCAGCACCTATAAGGGGTGAATATGGGAGGCTAATAGACTGAATTGGTAGGTTTGTCATGAACTGGCCAAGTGGCCTGATTTTTCATTCAAGTTTCCAGAAGTTTCTTCGCCAGACCCAGATGCAGGTCCTCATTTACATCTGACTTTTGTGATCCTTTTGCGACAGAGCTGTAGATTCTGGAGTCCGAGGCCCATTAGCAATGTGGGCAACAGAGTCTGCCTTGTACCCTGGGGCACTCCGTTTCTAACTGAGAAGATTCTAGACTGGCAAGTCCCCGACAACATTCATCATCAACAAGCCATTAAAAGACCTCTGGGGGCACACAGTTCGATCCAAAAACTGTCTACCAAGAGTCTTGCAAACGCCTGTGAAAATCTACACTGGCCTTGTCAAAGTCCCACCTCTGTCCTGGGGGTCTTAAAGTCTACACTGGGACAAGTTTCTAAATATTTACACATTATGATAATTATAAGCCCAAGTTACAAAGACAGGAGAAGCAAAGAGTTTCACCTTCATGGGAAGGGAGTTGGGGGAGAAAGGATACATGTATATATGGCCCAGTCTCTTCGCTGCCCACCTGAAAGTATCACAACATTGTTAATCAGCTATGTGTGTGCTTGACTTCAGTTGTAGCCAACTCTCTGTGACTCCATGGACTGTAGCCCACCAGGGTCCTCTGCCCACGGGATTGTCGAGGCAAGAGTACTGGAGTGAGTTGTCACGCCCTCAGGGGATTTTCGCAACCCAGGGATCGAATCTGCATTTCCTATGTCTCCTGCATTGCCAGATGACTTCATTACCACTAGCGCCATCTGGGAAGTCCAATCAGCTATCAGTTCAATTCAGTTCAGTTGCTCAGTTGTGTCTAACTCTTTGCGACCCCATGAACTGCAGCATGCCAGGCCTCCCTGTCCATCACCAACTCCCGGAGTCTACCCAAACCCATGCTCATCGAGTCGGTGATGCCATCCAGCCATCTCATCCTCTGTCGTCCCCTTCTCCTCCTGCCCCCAATCCCTCCCAGCATCAGGGTCTTTTCCAGTGAGTCAACTCTTCACATGAGGTGGCCAAAACACTGGAGTTTCAGCTTCAACATCAGTCCTTCCAATGAACATCCAGGACTGATCTCCTTTAGGATGGACTGGTTGGATCTCTTTGCAGTTCAAGGGACTCTCAAGAGTCTTCTCCAACACCACAGTTCAAAAGCATCAATTTTTTGGCACTCAGCTTTCTTCACAGTCCAACTCTCACATCCATATATGACCACTGGGAAAACCATAGCCATGACCAGATAGATCTTTGTTGGCGAAGTAATGTCTCTGCTTTTTAATATGCTATCTAGATTGTTCATAACTTTCCATCCAAGGAGTAAGCGTCTTTTAATTTCATGGCTGCAGTCACCATCTGCAGTGGTTTTGGAGCCCCCAAAAATAAAGTCTGACACTGTTTCCACTGTCTCCCCATCTATTTCCTATGAGGTGATGGGACCAGAGGCCATGATCTTAGATTTCTGAATGTTGAGCTTTAAGCCAACTTTTCACTCTCCTCTTTCACTTTTCATCAAGAGACTTTTTTGTTCCTCTTCACTTTCTGCCATAAGGGTGGTATCATCTGCATATCTGAGGTTATTGATATTTCTCCCGGCAATCTTGATTCCAGCTTGTGCCTCATCCAGCCCAGCGTTTCTCATGATGTACTCTGCACATAAGTTAAATAAGCAGGGTGACAATGTACAGCCTTGACGTACTCCTTTTCCTATTTGGAACCAGTCTGTTGTTTCATGTCCACTTCTAACTTTTGCTTCCTGACCTGCATACAGGTTTCTCAAGAGGCAGGTCAGGTGGTCTAGTATTCCCATCTCTTGAAAAATTTTCCACAGTTTATTGTGATCCACATAGTCGAAGGCTTTGGCGTAGTCACTAAAACAGAAATAGATGTTTTTCTGGAAATCTCTTGCTTTTTCGATGATCCAGCAGATATTGGCAATTTGATCTCTTGTTCCTCTGCCTTTTCTAAAACCAGCTTGAACATCTGGAGGTTCACGTATTGCTGAAACCAATCAGCTCTACCTCAATATAAAATAAAAAGTTAAAATGATTAAAAAGAAAAAAAAAGTTGCCCCTTAACTTGAAAATCAAGGGAGGCTTTACAGTGGAGTTAGCGATAGAGATATATTTCAATGAATAAATCAGAGTTTCCAGGGAAGACAGGTGGGGAAAGGCTTTTATACCAAAGAGACTAGCCTCTGAAAGCACAGAGGTGCGAAAGATCCCTTTATTTGTTCCTTAGCTTATTCTTTGTTCTTTTCTTCCACAAATAGTTAGCACATACTGTTAGGCAGGCACCATTCTAGATGCAAGCAATACAGTGATGTGTGCATGCGAGCTAAGTCACTTCAGTTGTGTCTGATACTTTGTGACCCCACAGACTGTTGCCCCCCAGGCTCCTCTGTCCATGGGATTCTCCAGGCAAGAATACTAGAGTGGGTTGCCATGCCCTCCTCCAGTGGATCCTCTCAACCCAGGGATTGAAACTGCATCTCCTACATCTCCTGCACTGGTAGGTGGGTTATTTACCACTAGCACTAGTGAGAAGCTAATATAGTGATGAGCATAACTAATAGCCTGATGTTCTTTTTCATAGGGAATACAGATTAGGAACAAATACGCAAGTCAATATGTAACATACAATGCTATAGAGAAAAATAAATCAGTATAAGGGAGAGGAGAAAGTGGTTATGAAAAGGAGAGCTTATCATGGTGGTCTAGAATGATGTCTCTAAGGATGGAACATTTCTTATGAGACATGAATTCGAACAGACAAAATGTGATGTGTTCCAGGGACCATAAATACTTGGTCTCTGTTGGAACATAAAGTGACAGGACAGTTAAAGGCCATGAAGCTCCTGAAGGCATGTACGGCTATATAACTAGCGACATTTTTGTACACACTTAGCAACTTCATGTAGGTAGCATAGACAAGACCAGCAGTGCAGTCATTAAGGGATGGTATCCAGGTGGTACTCTGCAGGTGAAGATAAGGCAAGTGTCTTAGGAATACAACTAAAGTATCGATATGTACAGGGCTTCCCTGGTGGCTCAGGGTAAAGAATCCACCTGCCAAGCAGGAGACACTGGCTCAGTACTTGAATCTGGAAGATTCCCTGGAGGAGAAAATGGCAACCCACTCCAGTATTCCTGCCTGAGAAATCCCATGGAGAGAGGAGCCTGGTGGGCTGCAGTACATGGGGTTACAGACACAACTTGCCGGCTAAACAACAACCATCAATATGTACATTGCTTTAGAGTAAGGAGGCTCTGGACCTACAGACTTTGGCTTACAAGATAATGTTCTTGTTGCAGACATCATAATCAACAGCCGCAGTTAAATTCATTGAATTCCTCCCACGTATAAGGGGCCGTCTTAAATATGTTACTACAATTAACTCTTTCAATTCCTCAACAGTACTATGAGCCACAAAGTTCAAGGACCTTGCCCAAGGTGTCACAGCCGCTCCATGGGAAAGAAGGACCACCACTTCAGGATGTCTGGTGGGTTCCGAGTCAGAGCTGAGCCACTTTGCTGTACTAGCAGACTCAGTGAGAGACCACGGAGCCAGAAAGGAAGGCGTTTTTCTGGGAGACGAGACAGGAGTTGAAAGTTTTAAGGGAGAGTAGCCCGCAGGACTTGCTTAATTGATTAAGGGGTGGCAGTGATGGGGAGGAAGGAGTGGAAGATGCTTCCAGGGGATCTAGCTTGACGAGCCTTGTGGCTCAGGATGCCTCCAACAGAGATGTGCCCTGGTTTACCTAAGGTGCAGGCAGACTGCCCTGGGGATTACACAGGACACAGCTGGGCCTTTCTCACAAATGAGTTATTTGAGAGTCACCCAACAGGACCAACTTTTACTTGATTAGGGAGCAGATTCCTACAGGATATGACAGAACAAGCCATGTCTCTGCACTGCTCACAATTTTTTTTTTTTTTTATAATTTCATAGTGCCTTCCGAATAGAGTACATGCTTCTCTTTCTGGTATTAAATTTCAAAACTCTACATTATAGTTCAAATAACTTTGTTCATCCCATTTCCTTCTGTTTTCCTACTAAAAGTCCAGTGTCCAATCAACAGGACCCAGAAGAGTGTCTGGTTCCTGGTGGGTGTTCTGAGATTTAGACTCTGCAGGGCCTATGAGAAATGGCAGGATTTTAATATTGGAAAGACTGGGCTATAGTACCTAGTAAACGCTGGTGGGTCATTTAATTTCCCTTTCAATTTCCTGGCCAATCCTGGGATGGATTTTTAACCCACCACCTAATGGAGACGACCAAATAATAATCATAATCATAACATTTTTTGTGCCCTTTCAAGTGCCTCAAATTCTTTTAAGGTCTCGAATGCAGTTTTTAAGCTGTATTTTATTTTTTGGCTGTGCCAGGCAGCATGCAGGATCTTAATTCCCCAACCAGGGATTGAACCCATGCCCCCTGCAGTGGGAGCCCAGAGTCTTAACCACTGGACAGCCAGGGAGGTCCCTGAATGCAGTTTCTTGTCTGATCTTCCAAAGACCCTCTGCACAACGTTCTGGTGGAAATTACCAAGACACAGGGCAGTTAAATATCTTGCCCCAGGTCACATTTGACAACTTAGCCCCAAGCATAAATTAAGCCCCAGTTGGTCTGATGCTATCTTCTTAATACAGCATTAGGCTGACAAAGTGAGAATGCCTATCATGAAACATCAGGCACACAAGGGCCCCTCCACACATGGCCTTCCCCTCCGCTCTCTTCAACTCCTGTTAGCAGCTTCCAGTTCAACTGCACTATAGTCTTAAACTGGTTTTGCCACCAACTATGCCAGGTATGCTGGAACTGAGCCAGTGAACAACTTGCCGTGTTGATCACACTGTGCAAGAAAACATCTGCCTCTCTTAGTAAAACACCACTCCCATAATTAGAGAAACCCACGTGCACCAAAATGCCTCCATTATTTTAAGACAGCATCATCATTGTTGTAAAACCATGTGGATCTTTAAGTGCTTCTGGATAGCAGGTCTGTTTCTTTTTAACTTTTTTATTTTATATTGGAGGATAGCTAATTAGCAATGTGACAGATTCAGGTGGACAGCCAAAGAGCTCAACCATGCATATACAGGTATCCAGTCTCCCCCAAACTCCCCTCCCATCCAGGCCACAACACTGAGCAGGGTTCCCTCTACTGGACAGTAGGTCCTTGTTGGTTATCCATTTTAAATATAGCAGTGTGTACCTGTCGATCCCAAACTCCCTAACTATCCCTCCACTCCATCCTTCCCCACTGGTAACCAAAGTTCATTGTCTGAGGCTGTGAGTTGGTTTCTGTTTCATAAATAAGTTCATTTGTGTCATTTTTTTTAGATTCCACATATGAGGGATGTCATATGATATTTTTCCTTCTCTGTCTGACTTCCTTCACTCGGTATGACAATCTCTAAGTCCTTGCATGTTGCTGCAAGTGGTGGTATCTCATTTCTTTTTAATGGCTGGGTAATATTCCATCTTCTTTAACTGGACAGTAATTTTATCCAGGTGTACTTGTTGTACGTTTTTGAGTTCTTCTCAAATCCTGTGTGTCTTTGCATGAAGGTGATCAATTCTTACAGTCATCAGTAACTCAGTATATTGGTGGGAAGGAATCTGTATGCTGAATTTAGTGAGTGGATCCACAGGATGTAATTATGGACAAACGATTCTCAGTAGAATGGCAAATGAAATATACAGTAAATGATTAACTGGTTGTTTATAAAGTTGATAATTTCTATTGGTAAATAACACAAACCATGTGTTTCCCATTTGACCTTGATTTAAACTTGGACAGTTGAAAAAACCCTTTCAAACCAGGAAAGTAAATATTACTATTGAATAGGTTATCTTATACAAGAACACAGATCAGTATTATGGATAATATTTTCCCCAGGCAAGAATACTGGAGTGGACTGCCATGCCCTCTTTCAGGGGATCTTCCCAACCCAGGGATCAAACCCACATCTTCTGCATCTCCTAAATTGCAGGCAGATCCCTGAGCCACCAGGGAAACCCAATGTTCTTCCAGATTCAGCTGCAAAGCATAGCCCATGTAGGACTGGTTTTTCTTTTTCTTTTCTTTTTCTAAACTTTCACTGAGTTAAACACTTCCAAAGAAGTACAGTGGCGAAGTATGGTGGCTTCGAGATACGTCAGTTTGACTAGGTTTCTCTTTCCAAGAATTCTCTTCTCTGTATATTTCTTATTACAGTAGGTCATAGGGGAAGTTATTGGACAAGAGTTGGAAGGAGGAAGTGAAGTAGCAGCCATTGTTTTAGCTTCCCTATGATCAGAGGCTACATGTCTCAACGGCGTGTGGACGGAGCTGGGCCTGCGCCTGCTCCACCTTCCACTGACTTCTTCAGCTTCTCTGACTCCTGGGCCGGGTTTGTGCGCTCAGCTCCAGGATGAAGGGCCCAGCCTCCGAAGGACACTCTCACCAGGTCAGAGACAGCAAGAACCGACACAGCTTTCAATTCATTCTCAAGAACTCCAGCCTATGCCTGTGGGTTCCAATCAGCCCTTCCTCCCCGACTTTACCCTCCTCCTCTCCTTTTAACATCCTGCCCTGTGAATTTCTGCATGCTAAGTCACATCAGTCATGTCCAATTCTTTGTGACCCTGTGGACCAGGGCCCACCAGGGTCCTCTGTCCACGGGAGTGGGTTGCCATGCCCTCCTCCAGGGGATCTTCCCCTCCCAGGGATTGACCCTGCCTCTTATGTCTCCTACATTGGCATGTGGGCTCTTTACCCCTAGTGCTACCTGGGAAGCCCCTGTGAATTCGAAGTTCCAGCATTAAACACAGGGCTTCCCAGGTGGCACTAGGGGTAAAGAACTCGCCTGCCAATGCAGGGGATATAAGAGATGCAGGTTCGATCCCTGGGTCGGGAGGAGGTCATGGCAACCCACTGCAGTGTTCTTGCCTGGAGAATCCCGTGGACAGAAGAGCCTGGCAGACTATAGTCCATAGGATTGCACAGAGTCAGATAGGACTAAAGTGAGTTAGCATAGCAACCAATAAGTAACTTTTTAGGGAAATAAACCCTAAACTTAGCGCTCTGTAGGGAACATTTTGGAAACACTAGATTAAAGTCATCTCTGATTCCAGATAAATAGGCTATTTCTATCCTTCATGGCACAACTTAGTGTTGGACTGGCCAAAACATCTGTTTGGGTTTTCCTGTAACATCTTAATGGAAAAACCCGAAGGCAAATTTTAGTTAGCCCAGTATAATAGGAGGACATGAGTATGACACTCAGCCTGATTTGGGATAAGACCCACCTTCATCAGTCTCCTTTGGTGTTCACTTGCGCACATTATGTAACAGAAAAAGAATCAGCTACTTCATCTACAAAAAGAGGGTAACAATTTCAGAAACATCGCTTCATTGCTGAGAATTGAACAAAATGGAAAGGACTGAGGACTACTTAGCATAGTTCTTCATAGGTATTAGGCATTCTGTCAGGGATAATTCCTTTTCTTTTTTACTACAACTCAGTTTGAGGCTTTACTCCCATCCCTGGACTCCTGAAGTCCATTTCTAAAGATGACACTTATCAAAGTGATTCATTTATACATATATATATATATATATATATACACACACACATACGTACGTACATATATTCTCTTTCAGACTCTTACCTTATATAAGCTATCAGAATTTTGAGTAGAGTTCTCTGTGCTATACAATAGGTCCTTGTTGGCTAGCTGTCTTACATACATCATAAATCAACTCTACTCCAATAAATTTTTTAATCTATCTAAAGGAAATTACCAAAGATTTACACAACAATGCAAATCCCAGGCTATTCTTTGCAGTGTTTTTTTTTTTTTTTTTTTTGCAGTGTTATTTATAAAAATAAAAAGGAAAGAAAACTGAAAATCACCTGATTGCTCAACCATATAAAATGATTGTAGAGACTTCCCCAGAGGTCTGGTAGTTAAGAATCTGCCTTCCAATGCAGGAGATGCAAGTTCAATCCTTGGACAGGGAGCTGCAATCCCACATGTCTGGAAGCCACAAAACCAAAACATAAAAAAACAGAAGCAATATTGTAACAAATTCAATAAAGTCTTTAAAATGGTTCACATAAAAAAAACCTTTTAAAAATGGGTGTAATAAATGATAGCGCATGTGAAAAAAATAAAGACGACACTTATCAATGGCCCTCATCCAAGGGAACATCTCACAAACATGATCTGCAGACCACAGGATGTAATAATTCCTGTCTAATGTGAAAACGTCGGGGTTCATTTTGCCCATGTTCCACACCGCCATGGCATAATTTTATTTCCTTTTGCTCATAAGGGAAATTTTTCACTCTGCAACCTCTGACCTCTGCCTGCGTCCTCTTTTGTTCTTTCAACTGCTTTCCTAGCCCATTTGGCCACATGTTACAACCCTTCACTCCCAAACCTGAAATCAAGTGAAGCAAGAGTGTGAAATAACCCTTATTTCATCATTCTGCATTTTGTGAGCCACTGGTTTCAACAGCATATAGTCAGAGAACTATAACCACTCTTTTCCTGTGGGAATATCTAATGGGCCTTCTGTGGACCAGCTTTCTCTTTCTCTCAAACTCTACCTTAGTATCGTTAAAGGACTTTCATGCTTTGTCAAACTTCAGCCATGATGGACTACTTCAAGATTTCAGCTCTGTAAGCGAGGTCGAGAGACCTATTTTCTCAAAACACCCTTTTGCCAGTTAGGTCATGTGCTTACTTTACTAAAATGTGAAATTCAGTCACTTTCTACCAACAATTTTTTTTTTTTTCTGATGGGAAAGGGGATGGAGATGTAGGAAATGAAGCAAGAAAAGGAAAGTGTCTGAAAACCTGCACACACACACATACACATTCACATACACTCACACTCACATACACATTCATACACGCAAATACATTCTATAATTCTGGACCAGAAGAAAATAGGAAATATCACTTGACCGTGATCTTTCTTCTTCAGCCAGAGAGGGAACCGAGCACCTTCTTTTTTTTTTTTTTTTTTTAGCACCTTCTTAAAGAAAGTCAAGGTCAATGTATTTGGCAACTCTCTGACTCAGGGGCCAAATGGTAGATGAATAAGCCATTATTTTATTAGTCCAAGTGGAACTGAAACTTCTGATCTGTTTATCTGACTTCATTGGAGGTAATCAGGATCTGCCATTATGTGAGGATAATGTGACTCTGTACAGATATTTCAAGTAGGTAACACGTAAGTTACCCTTGGACAGCAAGGGGATCAAATCAGTCCATCCTAAAGGAAATCAGTCCTGAATATTCACTAGAAGGACTGATGCTGAAGCTGAAGCTCCAATACTTTGGCCATCTGATGCTAAGAGCTGACTCATTGGAAAAGACCCTGATGCTGGGAAAGATTGAAGGTGGGAGGAAAAGGGGACGACAGAGGATGAATTGGGGATGAACAATAAGCCTGGAATACTGCAGTCCGTGGGGTCACAAAGAGTCGGACACGACTGAACAACTGAACTGAACTGAGAAACGAGGAAGTTCAAAATCGAGAGCCCCTGCAGAGTTGGACATGACTGAATGACAACTGAACTGAACAGCCTGAGGGCCTTCCCAAAGTAAGAAGAAAGAAGCCAAGAAAGGGAAACAAACACGTACTGAGAGCCAACAGCCCTTCTGTGGTGCTGGGTCCTCTTAAAGGCATTTCAAAGAGAGGGTCTGATCTAGCTTAATCCTCACCACAGCCCTGTGAAACAAATATTAACTTACTGGTGAGGAAGAGGAGGTTCAGAAAGGTTATGTAATTTTGCCAGGTCACACAGCAAGTAATTAACAGACAGAGGCTAAAAAGTTATTTCTGTCTGTTTCAGGACCCTGCGTACCACACTGCTCTGCTCTCTGCACACTTTATACCAGCTCTTACGGTCCATTTTCCCCCTAGATACCTCTCATTCATCACTTTCCTTTTTCTTAATGAGAAATCAATTTTTTTTTTTTTTTTTTTTTTACTGCATTTCCAAGCACCTGAGTAATCCCTAGAGGTCATTTTCACAAGACCGTGAAGAAGTTGTAAGACCTGATCTTCTTGGAATGCCGGCTATAAATGGCAATAGGACAGTTTATTTCCAAGAACTGTTCTCTCCTGTGTCCGTCTCTGTCTTTCTCTTTCTTATACACACACACACACACACACACACACTTCTACTCTGAAATTCACATGCACATATGGCTTACTTGTCCTACAGTTTAGTAGGTTAGTAACTTTTACATTAGTTAATTCATTTTGCAAAAGAGAGAGAGAGAGCGAGAGTGCTCTGTTACCTGCTGGTGATTGGCATGGCTACAAATGCATATGAGGCAGAAGGGATGGCTAATACTCCTGGCCTAGAATGCAACTTAAATCATAATTCCTAAGATAGATCTCTTCTCTTAATGTTAATGAGAACCAGATGCCCCTTGTTAATAATAATGTATGCTCAGGGGGGATTTAAAAAAAGAGAGGCTTAAAAGTTTTGTTTTACTTTTCCAAAAATATCAGTTCTGTCTAGCTGGAGACATTGTGCAATTCCAAAATATATTTATTTTGAAAGTCTACTATTACTCATGTAAGATCACCTGCATCATTTATTTCCCTGCAAGAAGGTAACATGGAATACGAAAGATATTTTTATATTTTTATGTATTTTATTGATTGTTTATTGTCTTGACTCCCTCTTTCCAGGATATGTGACCAGCACTAATATTAGCATTATATATTCTTTTCCCATTTTAAATGATACTGTTTCAATCTTAATTCAATTTAAATGGTGATAACTAGTAGATGAGAAAGTTTACTGTTACTATGCAAGTCATTTAATTATAGTAAAAATCATACAATTCAATCTCATTATTATTTCTGTATCAAAACATTATCCATTATAATAAAATTCATGCACTGAATAGCTTATTAATTGAAAACTTATACATTTAAAAGAAGACTATTTTAAATGATATACACAATGAGTTTTTTAATTAAGCCTATTTATATGCAGTGTTAGTCAATCATGTCCAACTCTTTGCCACCCCATGGACTGTAGCCCACCAGGCTCCTCTGTCCATGTAATTCTCCAGGCAATGATACTGGAGCAGGTAACCTTTCCCTTCTTCAGGGGATCTTTCCAATCCAGAGATCGAACTCAGGTCTCCTGCATTGCAGGCAGATTGTTTACTATCTGAGCCACCAAGGAAGCCCATTTATATGCAATAGCAATACCAAATAAGACCTATTCTAAAGTAGTTCTATATCCTGGACATGTATCTGGACAAAAAAAGACACACACAGAAATAGAGAGTAGATTGGTGGTTGCTAGGATCATGGGTGGGGGTGGAGAAAGGCAGTCAAAAGGTACAAATTTCCAGTTATAAGATGAATAAATTCCAGGGATATAATGTACATCATGATGACTAGAGTTAGCAATATTCATTTGTATATTTGAAAGTTGCTGAGAGTAGGACTTAAAAGTTCTCAACAGACACACAAATTCTAACTATGTAAGATTCAAGATATATTAACCAACAGTATTGTGATAATCATTTCACAATATAAACATGTATCAAGTCACTGTACTGTATACCTTAAACTCATACAATGTTATTTGTTAAGTATATCTCAGTAGAACTAGAAAAAAAGTAAAATGAAGGGAAACCCTACTGTGTGACCTTAGGTAATTCTCTTGACATGACTGTACCTCCGTCTCTTCATCTGTAAACTGGAGGCTATTACTAACTATCTCACACAGTTTTTGTACAGGTTAGATGGGATAATTTGTCTAATTTGTTTAATAGCTTTTGATGTACAATAAGAGATTGATACACAGGGCTACAATATTAATTATGATTATTATTTCTTCCTGGTAGCTGTGGTTGTTCTCTAAGTTATATCTGAATGCTTTAAAATTACAATAGGTGGGATGAAATAAGAACACGCAACTCCTAGTTACCGTTTGGACATCACTAGAGGGAGCCAGAGGCAACTGAGCAACCATCTTTCCAAACTTAACTTCATCATGCGTGATCAATATTTGCCAAACACTGATAACGTATCTCTAGTGAATGCATTGTTATATAAAGTTGTTAGTTAATTCCAGTGATGTGTGTAATATAATTTCAGGTCTCAAGAAACTTATACTTTAATTGAAGAAGCAAATAACATGCATTAAAAACCCATTAAATGATAATGCTTGACAATGATATATAGCAAAGCAGTAACAAATTGAATGCCTCATGGATAGGCATATTCTGTGCTAAAGAATGTCTGGAAAGGGAATACGGTGTCCTGGAAATGTTTCGTGCACTTAACATGGAGCTTGAAGGACGAGGAGGATTTAGAGCTTTGGGTTCAGCATTTCAGAAAAGTGAAACAAAGGAATCCAAGAAAAGAAAGTGTCACTGTGTCTATCTCTGTCTAAGGGAAGGCTTATATTTACCACTTTATGCTTAATTAATCTTTCCAATTCATGACTCTGACTCAGTTATTCCTATCAAATGTTGGCAATGATTCTCACTGCTTATTAGATTAAACAAAATGTTTAACCTGGCTTTGCATACCTATATTCTTTTACATTGAAGCAAGGATGGAAAGATAAACTGGAGCTTGACTTTAAAAAGATTAGCAGGTCAGGCAAGAGCTATATATTATGGACAGCGGGAACCACTGGAGGTTTTTGAGCAGCTAATTGTCATGCCTTAGTATCAATATTAAAATTATATCACAGACACAAAGTCACATAATCCAAGGTTGCACATTCTTATTAAAATCACTGCCTTAAAAGAAATGGATCAATACAACTTCAGCAATCGGTAAGGACTGAAATTACCAGTAAAAACTAGTTTTTAAGTTTCTCTAAAATTTGAGGAAAAAACATGGAAGAAAACAAAATAAAAAATAGTTCAGTTTTTAGCTGATTTATCGCCCTTTCCTTTTGCAGGCTGGGAACTTGGGAGGAAGCACGATTAGTAGTGGAAGTTACTTTTCCTGTGAGACCTATCCAATATGGGGAATGCCTGTTATGAAATGGAAGGTTTTATAAGCTTCCAAAAAGTGAGACCTCGAGAAAGAAATCAATGAAATTTAAAAGGAAGTTAGTTTTTCTCTTGCTTTTGGAAAGAAAAAAATCAAATCTCAGGTAAGATCAGTTACACTAGCTACATGGAGGAGAGGACAATTTTGAACAGCTTTGTCAATCACAGCAGAGATAATTGAGTAAAGCTTCATCATGATGCTGAGCTTTGAAACACAGCCACTTAGAACAAAAAGTTTCCATTACAGAGTTGATCTATCATATGGGAAATCCATTATCACTTCCTAGATTATGAAATGTGTGTGTGTGTGTGTGTGTGTGCATACTCAATCGCTCAGTTGTGTCCAATTCTTTGCGACCCACCAGTCTCCACTGTCCAGGGGATGTCCCAGGCAAGAATACTGGAGTGGGTTGCCATTTCCTCTTCTAGGGGACCTTCCTGACCCAGGGAGCAAATTGGCATCTCCCACATCTCCTTCACCACTGAACCATCTGGGAAACCCAGATTAGGAGATATCTAAGGGCAAAATATGTCAAGTAACTTGGAGTATCTGATGTGACATTAATTTCACAAACTGTGAAGGACCATCGTTTCAACCTCTTTTCATAATATCAAAGCATGTCTTAATATGTACTAGTCCACTAAATTCTCCACTATGTTTCTTATCTTCATAGTACCCAACAGCTATTTTAGAGCAAATGGTCCATTTGAGGCCCTGGGTAACTTCTGGAGATCCAAGAAGAGTTAGTCGTAGTCTCCGATCACAAAAAAACTGAGCAGGCTAACCACAGGAATCGGATAAGAAAGCAAACAACTACTCATGCTCAGAGCACATAGCGGGGTGGAGATTCACCAACAGAAGGCCTCTTGTCTCTTTTAAGCTAAAACCCTAAATACCAAAGTTATAGTATATACTGAAGACACGGAGTAGGAAATGGGAAGGGGAAGAATCCAAGACAATGAATAACATGAGCAAACCTTTCAAATGAAAAAGATGTAGATCACATTTCAAGCAATATGACACAATAATAATCCAATTTAGCTAGACTGGAGAATGAGGAAAAGAGATAGGAGGTAATATGGGAACATCACTGAATAGCCGAATTGGATGTTCTCTGTATGTAGGCATGCAATGCCAGGTTAGGATAATTTGGTTTAATCTTAAGCAGTCAGGAGTTATTTATATCATTGATATGGGGGGTAGCTGAGTCAGAGTCACAACTTATGAAAATTAATTAGTCATAAAATGGCAAGTGAATGAGAAATGGGAAAATGCAGGAGGCAAGGAGACAGCAATGGTTTATTCTTCAGAAAAGCATATTTCATTTGGTAAGATAGAAAAGCAGAGATATTAAACAGAGTTTACAATGATGTTGACACACTAAAGACAGCTCAGATTTGTTGATCCTAAAAAATAGATTTGATGGTATACGTGTAACAGAAGTAACAGTGTTGGGAAGTGAATCTGTTGAAAATAAATGCTGTATTTCTGATATAAAAGTTACATGAAATAAATATTATTTTCTATTCCTGTGAGCATATTCTCTACAAATATATTATGAATCCTCTGTCTGATTTAAGTCCCTGTTCATTTAGTACTAATTTATTTCATTTCATTAAGGATTCTAGGTCCTGGACAATGTCAACAATTCTATTTTCTGTCCAAAGCAATGGTCAGAGTAACGATAATGACCACTGTTAATCTGTTTGAATAGTAATTGACCAATAGCAACTAATTTAAAAAATCTTTATAATGCCTCCAACGATTTACCCTGATGATAACACTCAACTACAGTCAAAACTTTAGCTAACTCATCTGCAAGAAGCATACATTTTGTGCAACATTTCCGAAGAAAAATGTGGATACATATCAAAAACTCTAAAAAGAGGGCATATCATTTTACACTGCAAATGCACTTTCTAAGAATGTATCCCAGACAATGAAGCACTAATGGATTCATGTCAGCAATGCTAATAAGAGAAAACTGGGGATTACATAGAATATCCATTTCTTGAGATAAGTAAGTTATGGCATATTAATGTCACTGACTACTCTATAATCATTAGCAAAGATGAAATACATGCATATTTACCAAAAAGACAATCCAATTCATTTGTGGCAAATGACAAAGTAGTGTATAAAACTACACACACAGTATGGTGTTTTTGTTTTAGTAGCTAAGTTGCGTCCAACTTTTTTGCAACCCCTGGACTATAGCCCACCAGCCTCCTCTGTCAATGGGATTCTCCAGGCAAGAATACTGGAGAGGGTTGCCATTTCCTTCTCTACATGCATAGTATAATCACTAATATGTTAGAATACAAACTTAGAGTGTTTTAGAATATACCTATCCATATTTTTATATTTATATACATGATAGAAAAACATTTGCAAAGATCTGGAAGTACATATATTAAATATTCAGCACAATTATCTTTGGAATATGGGATTTGGGATCTGCTTTTCCCATATTGACATTTTCTACACATGTATTAAGTGTATTTTTTAAAATCCAGAGATTTTTTAATATTTAAATTGATCAAAGTTATTGTTATACCATGGAAGTTTGACTTATGAAGAATATAAGTGAGTGGTATAGGTCAGATTATGAATTGGAGGGTGGCTTCCAATATAGGGCCAAGCTGGCCCCTCAAGCTGGTAGATTATAGAAGAGGGCAGACCAAGTCACAAGTGCCTGGGCTGAGAGAGTAAGTCAGAACTGGATGGATGGGCTACTGTGTGGAGCTGAGCACGTGCCCAGAGGTGGAGAGATATAGTAGAAAGGTGGTGGTGTTGGTGGTGGTGGTTTAGTCATTATGTCCAACTCTTGCAACCCCATGGACTGTATCCCCCCAGGCACCTCTGTTCATGGAGCTTCCCAGGCAAGAATACTGGAGTGGGTTGCCATTTCTTTCTTCAGGGGATTTTCCAGACCCAGGGATCAAACCCTAGTCTCCTGCATTGCAGATGGATTTTTTACTGACCGAGCCACGAGGGGAGACCTACAGTAGAAAGAGTATGGAGAAAGCATGTCAAAGAGCATCACGGCTAATGTTGGGTTGGCCAAAAAAGTTCATTTGAGTTTTTCTGTATGAGCTTATGGGAAATAAACCTGAACGAAGTTTTTGGCCAACCCAATACAATGTCAAGAACAAAGCTTTGTTGTACTCTGTTCTTCTGAAAAGCCTCCATTTCAACTTCCTTAGTAATCAAACCATCTGTCTCAACATGGCCCCATTTTCAAGTCGTCTGATAGCTGACAAAATGCTTCATCTGTGAAAAGACCAATAAAAGACAGCAGTGGACAATGAGCCATCTAATAAGGTAGCATAGCAAATAATAAGCGGGGCAGGGATGATGCCCCAAATAAAATTAAGAACATTTCTACATGAACCTGCTTATAATTCAGAGTAAAGGACTGGGAGGATTTTTTTTTAAGTGAATAACTCTATTCACCAAAGGAAATGTCCTTAGAAGAGCAGTGCTCACAACAGCAAGATTTTGATGATGGGGATTGACCCAAGGTCAGCCCAAAAATGCACTCTCTGGCTTTAGGGGAAAAAAATCCTAGTCAGTATTAGCATTTTTCTGCTTGCTATCAACTTTGGGGGGCTTTTATATCATCATCATCATTATTAAAAACACATGTCAGAAAAAAATAAAATGGATACACATCATCAGCCAGGGTTATTTAACAGGAAAGGGCTGGATTTGAATGGCTCAGATGTTTCTTTTAATTGTCAAAAAGTACATCTGGCTATTCTACCTCACCTATTGCCTCCTATTTTTTTCCCTCCTACTCCAAATGGAAATTGACTGATTATTTGGACAATATGTTAAGGGACCGTGCAGTGTTTGGGCAAGAAATCCACCATAGAAGAGGCATGTTGGAAGTAGAGAACATTACTCATGTCTTCTCTCCTAAAGTGATGGAGAGCTGGCCAGAGCCCAGCCGAGGCCTAGGAAGAGGAATATGCACAGAAGATAAGGCCAAATATTTACTCTTGCTTATGGTGCTGACTTAATGATGTACTTCCCAAACCCCAAGACTACAATTCACTGACTGTCAGTTAAGATGTTTCACCTAATAAGAGAAAAAAATTAGTTTAAACTAGCTCAGACAGGATGGGCCCAGACATTATCATGGACTTTCTGGGTGGTGCCTGGTAAAGAATCCATCTGCCAAGGCAAGAAATGCAAGACACGCAGCTTCAATCCCTGGGTCAGGAAGATCCCCTGGAGAAGGAAATGGCAACCCACTCCAGTGTTCTTGCCTGGGAAATTCAATGGACAGAGGAGCCTGGTGGGCTACAGTCTGTGGGGTTGCAAAGAGTTGGACATGACTCAGCGACTGAGCACACACACATACACACAGATACTAAGTAAAGTTGGACAAAGAAAAGCAAATATCATGCCATATCATTTATACGTGGAATCGAATTTTTTAGAAAATGATACAGGTGAATTTATTTACAGATCAGAAGCAAGTCTTACAAATATCAAAAGCAATCTTATGGTTACTCAAGGGGAAACATGAGAGGATGTTAAACCAGGAGCTTGGGATAAATATGTACACACGACTATATATAAGATAGATAATCAACAAGAATCTTCTGTATCACACAGAGAACTCTACTCAATATTCTGTGGTAACATCTATCTAAAAGAATTAATATCTGTATATGTGCAACTGAATCACTTCGCTCTACACCTGGAAAAAAAAAAACACTGAAAATCAACTATACTCTAACAAAATCTTTTAAAAAATAAAGTGAAAAAAAAAAAAGCTAGCCCATATATTACAGAGAATTTATTAGCTTAAGCAACTATAAAGTCTACAGACTGGGTAAACATCAGGCACATTTTTACCAGGGTTCTAACTGCCCTTCTCTCTGTGTCTCTCAACTCTTCCTGTATCAAAGTTTCAGCTTCATCCATGTATGACATTTTCTATGAAAGAGCAGAGACTACCAGTGTCCCAAAATTCTCAGCAATGTTTCTAAGCATTTAATGGACTCATTCATCTTGTCCTTAGTCAAATATTGCTCTAGACTTTATTTCCTGAACCAGACGGTTGGGGCAGATGGCATTGTTTTGATTGGTTTAGACGATTCAGGAAGTCTACTCAGACCAGCTGTCTACTCCCCAACGTGAAAAAGGAGGAATGAATGTTGGTGAGTCAACTGATGTCCTCTCCAGTGAATGGATGGACTCTTTTTTCCCTAGCTAATGACATATCTAAGTTGCTTTAAAGAGCAAAAAACGAGCTGAGGAATTTCTTAGCTTTCTTTTCTCCAGTTCACACCCACTCCTCTAAGGATGCATTTGGCTAAACCCTCAGTATGTTCATGACTCTATAGACATGTCAGCTGAGTTCAAGGGAATTCATAAGTCAAGACAAAGCAGCTCAGAGATAAATTAGCCTTTTCAGTATGGAAAAGCACCCAAATTTCAGGAAAGATACTCTAAGGCCTATTTTAGAGTAGACTTGAGCAAGGAGAAAAGAGAAAGAATGCCAAAGAATTTAAACCAGAGGTGGTTCAATTAATGTCCTAGCCATTGATCATTCATTCCAGTCATTTTTATTCTGGAGAGGTGGGATGGACGAGAAGTCCAAATCCTCCATGAAAAAGCCATAGATTTTACAGGCCACCATCTTTAAAAATCCGTAAAGAAAGTGAAGTCACTCAGTCGTGTCCAACTCTTTGCGACCCCATGGACTGTAGCCTACCAGGTTTCTCCATCCATGGGATTTTCCAGGCAGGGGTACTAGAGTGGGTTGCCATTTCCTTCTCCAAGGGATCTTCCCAACCCAGGTCTCCCACATTGCAGGCAGACGCTTTACCCTCTGAGCCACCAGGGAAGCATTTGGATGAAAATTCTAAAACCTAGACTACACACAGATTGCTGTGGAGAGTCTGCCTCTCCTGGCTGTCCTCTAAGTCCTTCCTCTGCTCCCATCTACTTCCTCTTGTGATGTGTATCAGTGTCACATCACAAGCAGTCCTTCGATATACTTTCAAAGCCCTAGAACAGTCTGACATACCATACACACTCAAGAAATACTTATTCTTAAATGATAAATGCATGTCCCAGGCACTGTATTCAAACAAAAGAGGCCATGAAAGCACAGACACACACTGCTCCCATTTTTTCTCTGCTACTCCCTCCCCTCCACTCTGCTCTGCACACAGCCCTAGCTGTCCACATACAAACCTGTTGTGGGAATATTTAACTTCCAGGCAGATCAACTTATGCAAACACAGGCATCTAGACCCCGTCATATATATAATTAAGTCACTTTAGCTCTATGAATGAAACCATAGGTAGGCAGGTAGATAGAAAAATTATAGAAAGGTAGATGATAGATGGTTCTTGTTCAGTCACTCAGTCATGTCCAACCCTTTG
Source organism: Muntiacus reevesi (assembly GCF_963930625.1). Classification (NCBI taxonomy): domain Eukaryota; kingdom Metazoa; phylum Chordata; class Mammalia; order Artiodactyla; family Cervidae; genus Muntiacus; species Muntiacus reevesi. The sequence goes on along the minus strand of NC_089263.1, from coordinate 11,889,983 downwards.
CACACCAGGCTTCCCTGTCCTTTACTATCTCCCAGAGTCTGCTCAAACTCATGTTCATTGAGTCAATGATGCCATCTAACCATCTCATCCTCTGTTGTCCCCATCTCCTCTTGCCTTCAATCTTTCCCAGCATTAGGGTCTTTTCCAATGAGTTTGCTCTTTACATCAGGTGGCCAAAGTATTGGAGTCTCAGCTTCAGCATCAGTCCTTCCAATATTCAGGACTGATTTCATTTAGGATTGACTGGTTGGATCTCCTTGCAGTCCAAGGGACTCTCAAAATTGTCTTCTCCAGCACCATAGTTCAAAAGCATCATTTCTTTGGCACTGAGCTTCTTTATAGTCCAATTCTCACATCCATATATGACTACTGGAAAAACCATAGCTTTGAATATATGGGTCTTTGTCAGTAAACTGTCTCTGCTTTTTAATATGCTGTCTAGGTTGGTCATAGTTTTTCTTCCAAGGAGCAAGCGTCTTTTAATTTCATGGCTGCAGTCACTGTCTGCTGTGATTTTTGGAGCCCAAGAAAATAAAGTCTGCCACTGTTTCCATTGTTTCCCCATCTGTTTGCCATGAAATGATGGGACAGGATGCCATGATCTTAGTTTTTTAAATGTTGAGTTTTAAGCCAGCTTTTTCACTCTCTTCTTCTACCCTCATCAGAAGGCTCTTTAGTTCCTCTTTGCTTTCTGCCATTAGGATGTTGTCATCTACATATCTGAGGTTATTGATATTTCTCCTGGTAATCTTGAATCCAGTTTGAACTTCATCCAGTCCAGTATTTCACATGATGTACTCTGCAAATAAGTTGAATAAGCAAGGTGACAATATACAGCCTTGACATACTCCTTTCCCAATTTTGAACCAGTCGATTTTTCTATGTCTGGTTCTACCTGTTGCTTCTTTACCAGCATACAGGTTTCTCAGGAGGCAGGTAAGGTGGTCTGGTATTCCCATCTCTTTAAGAATTTTCAGCAGTTTGTTGTGATCCACACAAAGGCTTTAGCATAATCAAGGAAGCAGAAGTAGATTTTTTTCTGAAATTTCCTTGCTTTTTCTATGATCTAACAGATGTGGGCAATTTGATCTCTGGTTCCTCTGTCTTTTCTAAATCCAGCTTGTACATCTGGAAGTTCTTGGTTCACATGCTGTTGAAGCCGAGCATGAAGAGATAGATAGACAGATAGATTCATGCATGCATGCTAACTTGCTTCAGTCATGTGCGATTCTTTGTGACCCTATAGTCTATGGCCTGCTGGGCTCCTCTGTCCATGGGATTCTCCAGGCAAGAATACTGGAGTGGGTTGCCATGTCCTCCTCCAGGGCATGAGAATTTGTATTCAAAATCTGTTCCTGGGACTTCCCTGGTGGTCCAGTGGTTAAGAATCTGCCTTTCAATGCAGGAAATATGGGTTCTATATCTGATCAGGGGAGATTCCACATGCCGTGAGCAACTAAACTCACATGCCACAACTACTGAAGCCTGCATGCCCTGGAGCCCACACCCCACAACAAGAGAAGCTGCCACAACGAGAAGCCCACACACTGAACCTGGAGAGCTGCCCTCACTCACAGCCACTAGAGAAAGCCTGCATGCGGTAACGAAGACCCAGCACAGTCATAAATAGATGCATATTTTCTAAAAACTGTCCTGAATAGTCTTTATTTGCCTCTGTATGGCTCCCATACCCCTTTGAGCATTGTTGTAAACACCTATCAAGAACAACGGCGCAGAATGGACATCCATGGTGAACCATGCCATCATAGACTGGGAATCCAATAAAGCTCATTCCTGTCTGGACGTGCTGTGTATTACACCTAAACCATGACTTATGGCACTGAATCCGAATCACTTCACCTAAAATTAGTTTAAGCAAGAAAATCTTGTGTCCCTGTTTCTGTAAACTAGTGTGTGTGAGAGAGTCCAACTACGGACTGACCATCTGATGCAGATCCTTGATTGAATCAGAGACGGAAGATAGTAGTCTCTTCATGAATTAACTCCTCCCAAATTTCTTTTTTCTGTGTGAAGCAGGTTATTGAGAGTGGGTGACAGCTGGGCTGTCTGCTTCTCTAAACCTCAAAACATGAGGGCCAGGTTGAAGATTCAGGTGAATGACAGCTATGAGAAAGGGAAGACCTGTGTGCTATAATTGTGGGTTTCTGGAGTGTGGGGTCAACTTGGAGAGGCATCTGGGCCCCATGTGAGACTTTCCAGGACCCAGCCTGAGACCTAATGCCTTCATCTTCAGACATGACGATGTGTGTGTTCAGTTGAGTCCGACTCTTTGCGACCCCATGGACTGTGACCCACCAGGCTCCTCTGTCCATGGAATTTTCCAGGCAAGAATACTGGAGTGTGTTGCCATTTCCTCCTCCAGAGGATCTTCCAACCCAGGCATCAGACCCACATCTCTTGAGTCTCCTGCATTGGCAGGCATATGCTTTACCACTGTACCACCTGGGAAGCCCTCTGACTTCAGAATCTGGACCCTAATCCTGAAGAGTGTGTGCTGGTCTGGACCTGGGGAATATTCCCTGCATTGTTTATATGTAAGCAACAGTGATTTGAGCGTTCAGTTCATCCCCAAAAGGTGCGAGTGAACACATGAGGTAGAGAGAGAGAGATTTCCTCTTACTATCTCTATTGCATATAACATTTGCAAGTTTATAAGCCACAAACACAGCTTACATGTATTTCTTAGTCTATTAGTCAAATCACAATTCAGCTCTCCTCCCATAAAGATACAGTGAGAAAAAAAATAAAAACAAAGTGAAACAAATACAGGCATTTCTCCTAAATTCTCATGGGTTATAGTATCCACCAGTTTTCATTACAGTATTGCCATTATATACACAGAGGGTCCTGCATTTGGCTTATGGAGGAAACTACCTGCTGTCCAGGAGGTAAAGGCAAAGACAATTGTGGTTTTAGCTTCTAGTCCTACAGTCATGGGCTTCCCCAATGGCTTAGCGGGTAAGAATCCACCTGCAATGCAGGAGACCCAGTAGACACAAGTTCAATCCCTGGGTCAGGAAGATCCCCTGGAATAGGAAATGGGAATCCACTCCAGTATTCTTGCTCAGAAAATTCCATGAACAGAGGAGCCTGGCTGGCTCCAGTCCATGGGGTCACAAAGAGTCAGACAAGACCCAGCACATAGCATTTACAGTCTTATCCAATCGCATCTTACCTGTTGGATTCTATCCAGTGATGTTCTGGTAAATGTTTAATAACCAATTCTCTTTAAAAATATAGACATATATGTATGCACATAAGTTTATTATGAATTTTACCTACATGAATGATATATAACAACATATGTATAATATATAACATAGAAAATTGTTGTTCAGTCACTCAGTTGTGTCTGACTCTTTGAGACCCCATGGATTGCAGCACGGTTGCAAAATATTGTTACAAGTTTCAGATTGCCAATTGAATACTTCTGTTGATATTTTCCTGAATCTAACATATCCATAACCAGTCTGTAACTGCAGTAGAGATGATTGAATGTAGTTTCAATGTGAATGCTGGTAGATGCTTTCTTTTCTTTGAGCAGGAAATATGAAGGTGAAGATGTGTATGGAAATTCCACGTTTTCATTCTCTTCCTGACTCAGATAATAGTTTTCAAATAGTGGAAAAAATATTGTCTTAATTACTTGTGCAATTCACAAGGTAACAGATAAAGACTTCACACATTTTAAATTTAATCTGCCCTATACATACTTTTCCCACAATCACTTTCTTAAGTCTAGAAAACCAGCAAAATAATAAATGAGTCAGCTCGGTGCTCCATGTTGACCTAGAGAGGCAGGATGGGGGAGAGGCAGGCTCTAGAGGGAGGGGATATATGCATTCATACAGCAGATTTATGTTGCTATATGGTAGAAACTAACACAACATTGTAAAGTAATTACACCCCAATTTAAAAACTTTTAATAAAAATTAAGAAGTCAAGTTCATGCAAAGACACGCCTGCCTGGGCCCCAGTATATCTAATTTTATGTACTTTGTGCATTTTTAGCTTTTCCTGATGTTAGTGCTCCCACGACAGCTATTTTCAAACCACGAATCTGAAATCTTCAAAACTAGAATTGGGAAGAGAGGCAGAGGAGCTCACCATTCATTCCAGAAAAGACAGACACAAATAATTTTCACAGCATAAAAGTAGTAAATATCACATAGTAATTAGGAAATGAATTTTCTATATTTATTACCTATGTTTTAAGATGATTCAATTATAATTCATATATTTTCTTGTTCAATCATGACTGTGTTTACTAACCAGCACACAAAATTCCTGAAAATGAGGTCTCTCTCCCTCTGTCTACCACTTTCCTCTAAAATGTTAGTCCTTTGATGACAGTTTTTGGCGTGTTTTTTTGTCTTTTTTTTTTTTTTTTTTTCAGTTCCTCTGTCTCTTCTTTCCTCATCAAGGGTCATTTCAGTCGACTGTTTTTGTTGTTATTGTCGCTCTGGGCTTATTTTTTAATTCTCCCACCCTTCAATTGAAACAGTTGGGATTTTAGCCATCTTTTCTCTTGTCCTTTTTATTTTGAGCATTCCCTTGAAGTGAAAAGCGCAAGTCGCTTGATAGTGTGCGGCTCTTTGGGACCCCATGGATTGTAGCCCACCCAGCTCCTCTGTCCACGGAATCATCTGGGCAAGAAAACTGGAGTGGGTGTCCATGCCCTCCTCCAGGGGATGTCCCCACCCAGGGGTCCAGTCTGGGTCTCCGGCATGGCAGGCAGATTCTTTACCGTCTGAGCCTCCAGGGGAGCCCTCAACATTCCCTTAGCCTCCTCCAATAATAACTAAACATGATGAGGGTCTGGGGTTTGAGAATTATTATTGGATATGGTTTGGCTGAAAATTAAACCTATGAAGCTTCTTATATTGATGAGGAAAGAGTGTCGGAAACATCGGAGTAACAGCGAAGTCCCAGGCGACCTGTGTGGTCCCCCGCCTCCCCTCATCTGGAAAACCAAGTAGATCTAAGCTTCCTGAAGTCTCGATTTAAGGCTCACATCCACCCGTGGCCTCCTGCACACCACCTGGCACGGTGCTTGGCCCATCTTCCACTTTCAACACGTGTGGTTGGTTAGCGTCTGCTCCAGGAGGGCAATTTTCAGCCTTTCCTATCGAAACCCCCCTGCTGGTTTTGACTGGCTCAGCTTGATCCTTCCTCACTTCCACAGATGTGTTTTGGGACCTGTTTGAATGGCTTGTCAGGCTCTTCCTGCCAGATTTCAGCTGCCTAAGCTGGAAGGGACGGTTCCAGACCTCCTGTTTATGATTCCCAACTCTGCTGACTTTGGCTGCAGATGGTGGAATCTGCGCTCGGCTGGAAAGTCGATTGGATGGAGCGCGCCTCTCCCGTCCTGTCAACTTTGACCTCGAGGAGTGTGTGTCCTGGCACGACAGATGAAGTTCCATTTTAAAACTCCAATTCAGGACACCCTACAGTTTCTACTGGAGAATTTAGGGAGTTTACAGGCTGAGATCAGGTATTCCAGGACGGTACCTTGTAAATCCAGGAAATAAAAAAGTAGCCCGGAGTGCTGCATGTTGGACCACAGTTAAGAGCTGATACAGTGTTCTCTGATCGGGGGAGAGGAGGGGTCACCACTTCCCACGTGCCATTGAAATGATCCTGACAGGCTTCGTGAGCACGTCCTGTCACCCTCGCTGATAACACCAGGACGCAGGTCACAGACTTGAAGAGATTTAGTGTTGCTGTGTAAATATCACTGGGCTACCCTGAGATACAATCAGATTGTAATACTAGAGAGTAATGTTGAAGACCCTGGGTTCTCTTTGCAAAGGAGATAAAGAAAGAGTACCAGTGACCAGGGGCACGTGGCATGTGTGTTCCTTTTATATATTTATAGAATTTTATTTATTTTTGACCGTGCTGGATCTCTGCTGCTGCATAGGCTTTTTCTCGAGTTGCAGAGAGCCGAGACAACTCTACTTGTGGTGCATGACCTCGCACTGCGGAGGTCTCCCGGGCGGAGCGCAGGATCTAGGGCGCAGGAGCCTCCTTAGCTGCAGGGCTTGGGCTCAGCGGTTGTGCCTCCCTTGCTCGAGAACACAGGCTCAGTAGTTGTGTCTGTAGGATCTTCCTGGATCAGGAATCGAACCGGTGTCTCCTGCCTTGGAAGGAGGCTTCTTTACCACTGAGCCACCAGGGAAGCCCAGTGTGGTCCTTCCTAAAGGATCTAGTTTAGGCATCAAGTCGGATATAAAAAGCTAAGTCCTGCTTGGGGAACAAAATGCTATATAATATTTGTTACTTGTTGTTTAGTTGCTGAGTCATGTCCAACTCTTTTTGCAAGCCCTTGGAGTGAAGTCTGTCAGGCTCCTCTGTCCATGAGATTCTTTGGGCAAGGATACCTCGGTGGGTTGCCATTTCCTTCTCCAGGGGATCTTCCTGACCCAGGGATCAAATCGTGTCTCCTGCATTGACAGGCAGATTCTTTCCCGTTGAGCCGCAGGGAAGCCCACTATATAATATATATGATATTGTATATGTTATGTATAATGTAGCATGATATGATATGATATAATATATACACACATACACACAACACACACACCTACATTACATACTGACAAACACACATACAGACACATACAGGCGAATTGTATACCCAGGTCAAATTATTTAGTAATTCCTCCCAAATAGTGGTCCCTGGTGGCTCAGATGGTAAAGAGAAACTAGCACTGATGTAAATTTATATAACACTCATCGAACAGAGGGAGTTTGTTTTGCCAGCAAACACTGTAATAGTTATTTTGTAAATACTAAAATGCAAATACTACTTGACCTAGGTTATAAGCATTTTAACCAGGCTCTGGATATTATCATGCATGGATGTTACAAATGTTAGAGAGCAACCTATACAAAATTCTGTACTTCATTATCAGATATCCATGCGAAAAAAAACAAAAGAAAACATCGTTTGGAAGACAAATCTCATAAGCCCTGGGCTACCATAGCAATGAGTGTGTGTGTTCTGAGTCTCTCAGCTGTGTCTGACTCTTTTGCAACCCCGTGGACTATAGCCTGCCAGGCTCCTCTGTACATGGGATTTTCCAGGCAAGAATACTGGAGTGGGTTGCCATTTCCTTTTTCAGGGGACTTTCCCAAATCAGGGATCGAACTCTGGTCTCTCGAATTGCAAGCAGGCTCTTTATGGGAGGCACCAGGGAATCCCCAGAAGCTGAGTGTCCATATAGCATATAACACATGAGAATGATGTGGATTAGGACTGCTATAAAGAAAAATATACAAACACAACTATAGAAATAAGCCAGAAAGGAGGAGTGATCTGCAGTTTATTCAGATGGAGCTTCTCCTAGAAAAACACAGGAAAATGAAATGGATGGCAAGACGGAAGCTCTTCCCCAAAGAATATGGCAGTGATCTAACAGATTTAGGTATCTTCTCTATCACGATTACTGTAAGAAAGCCAAGAGAAACTAAAACTACCTATCTTTCCAAGAAAAGTTCTGTATCTCAACTCTTTTTCTTCAATTAATGTGGCTATGTGTGTGTGTGAGTCGCTTAGTCATGTCCGGCTCTCAGCGACCCCGTGGACTGTAGCCCACCGGGTCCTCCGCCCATGGGATTCTCCAGGCAGGAATACTGGAGTGGGTTGCCATTTCCTTTTCCAGAATTAATGTGGCTAATTGTTCTCAATTGTATAGCTAAAATTGCATTTTATGTCAAGAAGAGGATATTTCTGCCATCATCACTGTTGCTTGATCTTCCCCCAAACTTCAGCATCTCAGAAGGAATAATAGCACCCATTTTGTTTGACCTTGGTTTCAAAATGTATCTGTTTTTACAGAGTAAACTGGAACCCACCAGAATTTGGAGAAGGAAATAGCAACCCACTCCAATATTCATGCCTGGAGAATCCCATGGACAGAGGAGCCTGGCGGACTGTGATCCATGGGGGTCACAAAGAGTCAGACACAACTGAAGCGACTTGTCATGCACAAAACCAGAAATCACCAAAACAATAAACAAAATATTGAACTATGGAAGAAAAAGCAATCATGTAACAAATGATAAAAGCTGTGTTTTAAGATTATAAATAAGATCTTAGCATATACAATACTAAAAAATCAAGATTGATTAATTGATAACCATCATTATAAATTTATCTAACCCAAAATGTTTTTCTAGCTTGAGGAAAAGTATGCTTTCTGTTTTGGTCAATGTTTTGGGAAATTAATGTAACTTATATGATGTAGGTTTTATAATTTGCATAGTGGATTTTACATCCCTTTATAAGTTCTATAAGATTTTCTAAGTCACCCTGTTTACCCATTTTGAAAACTGAGTGGGCTTGGACCTCTCCTTATTCAAGTTTTTTTTTTTACTTTTTTTTATTGAATGGAATTGAAGAAGATACTGTGTATATAATATCCAGACAACTGAATACATAGTAATTAGGAAATGAAATGACCTAAGATATCTGTTTTGTTTAAATGCCTTTTTTGTTTCAACAAATTCATTGGTGATCTGCATTTAAGATGAGAATGTTTAGAATTGCATTGGCTTTACTGTGCCTCACAGATGTTGCACAGTTTTACAAATTGAAAGTTTGTGGCAACCCTGCTTGGAGCAAGTCTTCCGGTGCCAACAGCCTTAGCTCATTTCCTGTCTCTGCGTCACATTGGGTAATTCTCCAGACTGTTTCAAACGTTTTCATCATTGTTGTATTTGGGTTTTGTTTTGCTTTGTTTTAAATCTTTAATTGAAGGATGATTGCTTTGTGATGGTTGTGTTGGTTTCTGATATACAACAGAGTCAGCTCTAAGTATACATATACCCGTTCCCTCTCATATTTTCCCCAAGCCCCTCATCCCCACCCTCCTAGGTCATGGCAGAGCACCAGGCTGAGCTCCCCGTGCGAAACGGCAGCTTCCCACTATCTACCTTACGTATGGTGAGGTGTGCATACATATATATATGTCAATTATACTCTCTCAGTTTGCACCCCCTTCTTTCCCCGCTGTTTTCTTAATGTCTGTACTAATAACAAAATCATGTCAGAAATACAACTCATTGTGGCCGCCCCAGGTCCTTTCTAGGATTAGAATAAAACTGCCAGGGGCAATACATTCATTCATTCAAATATCTGCACTTGTTAATAATTATATGTGCTGTGTTTACCTGATAGTGTATAAAAGTTCACCTTAGGGAATCTTTAAATTCTGAAAATTACTTTGGGTATTTAAAAATTATTTCTAATAGCATATTGACATTTACATGTGACCACTGTTTTCTTTCTGTCATTCTTTTTTAGTGATGATTCAGGATTATCTTACACATACACTTCTATGTCCTGTCTTTTTCTATAACATTTTAGCCTAACCTTGTCCAATGTTATTGAATAATATTTTAAAGTATGCATTCTAATGTTGATATTATATTTCATTATTTGAAGTCATCACAATTTTTGTAACATCCTTCATTTTTGAAGTGGGTGCTTTCCTCCCATTTGTATTAATAAATAAAAACTGTCGTGAACATTTTAAAACATAGTGCTTGTTTTTACTTCTTCCAGTAGTTTCATTATTAAAAGGAGATGTGTCAGGTCAGAAATTACAAACTATTTCAAGACTCTTGATATATATTTCTAAATATACATACTAAATATACTTTCTAGGAAAAAAATACCAGTTTATGGTCTCACTAACTGTGTTTGGCACATATTTACCATTGCATCATTACAAAAATTAAACATCTTTAATCTCTGCTAATCTGTTAGCTAACATGTTAATTTTTAACTTGCATTTCTTTGATAATCATTGAGTTGGGCTCTTATCTATATATTCACTATTTGTGTTTCCACTTTTGTGAATTAATCATGAGTTTAGTCACATTTGGGCTTCCCAGGTGGTTTAAGTGGTAAAGAATCTGCCTGGCAACACAGGAGACTAGGGTTCGATTCCTGGGTTGGAAAGATCCCCGGAGAAGGAAATGGCTACTCACTCCAGTATTCTTGCCCGGAGAATCCCATGGACAGAGGAGCCTGGTGTAGTTCGGGGGGTCACAAAAGAGCTGGATACAACTTAGTGACTGAGCACTTTACTCACATTTACATTTATTTTTGATCACCGATTTTCATATTTTTCAATGTTTTTTCAATGTGCATTGTCCTTTAATCTTAAGACGTCAGCTGGTGTATTGAGTTTTCCCTCTTGGATCCTCAAGCCCAGCAATCAATTTGTTTGTACCCTTCCTTATGTTTAGAAAGACTCTTTCACCCTCCAGTCAGATATACCCTCACTTATATTTTCTTTCACTTCTTGCATGGCTTCACTTTTTTTCCATTTAACTATTCAGTCCATCATATGCATGTAATCGTTCCTCTTTTCTCAGTTATTTGTGATAGTAGGTTTCCCATGTATTTTAGTAATATCCACATAGGTATGCATCAAAAGAGGATGTTCATATATTATAAATTCAATTTAATTTTCTTTTTTTTGCCTATTAGTTCCTGTATTATTTAACTAGGGCAACTATGCATGATATTTTTATATCTGACATAACAGCAAATAAAGTTAAATTTGTTCTTTTTTCAAGAATATTTTTTGGGGCAAATTCTCTAATATTTATTCTTCCAGATGTATTTTGGAGATACATTGTCAACCCTTTTCCGTCTCAAATTTGCTTGCACATAAATAATGTTTTGATTTTTATAATATTAAACCTAAAATTAATTTTGGAAAATAAACATCTGGATAGTATTCCTATGCAGTAACAGTCACATTATTTCTCCAGGTCTTCCTTGTTTCTGGGTAAAGTTATCTCGTGTCTTTATTGTTGTACCTAGTTTTGGCTGAAGTTATGCCAGAGCACCGTTTTGTTATTTTTGCTAGAAAGAAAGAGACTGCTTTTTCAGTATGCACAATTTTTAGTTGTTCTCTTGTTATGTCAAGAGGGCTGGTGAGTCATTTGTAAGAATGATAGATTATTATCATGCTTTCCAGTGTTCATAACCTCATATCTACTCATGGCATACTGCATTGGCTGGATCTTCCAGAACAAAGTTAATTCATAGCATAGCATTGACAATGAACATTCTTGGCACTAGAGAAATAAGTCACAAATCATGTTAATGGGGAGAGAAAGAGGGTTAATTCTTATATTGCATATTAAATAGCTTCTTGGCATATCTACAAAACAGAAACAGACTCACAGATATACAGAACAAGCTTGTGTTGCCAGGGGTGGGGAGAGGGCAGAACTGGGAGTTTGGGATTACCAGATGCAAACTGGTATATATAGGATGGATAAACAACAAGGTCCTATTGTATAGCACAGGGAATTACAGTCAATATCCTGTGATAAGTCATAAAGGAAAAGAATATGAAAAAAAAAATGTATGTATAACTGAATCACTTTGCTGTGCCGCAGAAATTAACACAACATTGTAAATCAACTGTACTCCAGTACACATTTTTAAATGTTAAAATAAGTAAATATCTTCTTAGAAACTCTCATTCATATTAGAACATAAAAGTCTTTGAGAAGATCTGCAAATAAGAAATCTGGTTGCAATTGTTGCTGTTTCTGGTCTGTTATTTACTGTTTTAAACGGTATTCTCAAACCTCATTTTTCAAAGAACCCATCCTTTTTTGTTGCTCGTTAATGTGTTTTATTGTGTTTTTTTAATCCCAAATACTGTGTTTTTTTATCATGTTAAAATACTCATCTATTTCTACTTTAAAATATGTTTCTTAAAAAACAGGAATGGGCATGAATTTGTTCAAATGTCTATTCTCACTTGACTTACTAATTCAATATATTATTAGTAATGAGCGTCTTCAAAAATATATGAACTCATGGAATAAATCAGTTACCCATAAGCTATTTTTTAATATTTTGCTAAATTTGGCATATTGGACTTTCATTTGATATTTTTGCATTTATGTTCATTAGCAAAATTACCCTTCATACTTAATTACTGGAACTCAGGTTTTGGTAGCTGAATTTTGCAACGTTTATTAACTAACTGGGAAACTTTCTGTTGCTTTTATGTAATGAAACAGATTGCATGCATCAGAATTAACAGGTGTGTATATGAATGCATATGGGAACACACACAGAGAAGAGTTACTTGGGCATGGGTCCCCAGATAGTTCATCTGTTAAATGGGTTCACAATGTTTTTCCTGTGTTTTCACAGGCACTCTCTGCTTAAGCTGGAAGACATTTTAATATACACTCTCTTTTAACTTTCAACTGACTAGCAGATATTTATCTGGTATTTTTTTAATGATGCATAGAATAAGAATCACCAAATACTACTGCTTAACCCTCTTCCTATAACAAGGGTATTCATTCCTGAATACATTTTTTTCAAATGCAATCTGTTGTCTTTCTGTATAAGAGGAAAATGTCAACACCTAAAACAAATTTTACAAGACCTCGTCTGCCAGCCCCCACCATTTTTTTTATTACTTTACATACAAGGATGTCATTTCTAAATTCTTCCTGCTCTAACATTTACAAAAGGGGACTCACAGATAACCTGATGTGCCTGACTTACTGGGAATGTGTTTTACATATCTGTCAGTGTTTGGAAGAAGAATTGCTAAGAGACACATAGCAAGCTGAGCAAATAAAAAATTCAAAACTCCAGGAAAACCAAAATTGTGTACAAGAAAGGAAATATAATCATGGCTTACTACAGGATTTGTTTGTGAACATTAGCTAAATTATGCTATCATAATAATATAAACTCGGGGATTCCTTGGCTGTCCAGGGGCTAAGATTCTGTGCTTCCGCTGTAGGTGTGGATTTGATCCCAAGTGACAGAACTAAGATCCTGCATGCTGTGCTGCATGGCCAGAAAAACCAAGCATTAAAAAAAAAAATATGTAAACGTGTGCATGCACGCTAAGTCACTAAGTTGTGTCCGACTCTTTGAGGCTCCACGGACTAAAGCCCACAACTAAATCCCTGTCCATGGGATTTCCCAGGCAAGAATACTGGAGCAGGTTACCATTTCCTTCTCCAGGGGATCTTCCCTGCCCAGGGACTGAAACCATGTCTCCTGCATTGGTAGGCACGTTCCTTACCACTGAGCCACCAGAGAAGCCCAATGTAAACACGCAACTCTGATATTGGGAGAATGGAAATGATGGAGAAAGGAAAGGAAACATCTAGACTGGGAGTATAAGGATGCTGAAATCCTCATCTTCTTTAGTGGAAAGCAATAAATGATCTCTAAAAATGAAAACATAAAATGTATATATAAAATTGGTTATATACCAGTAGTATGTGGTTGTTCCTGGGAGACATGAATTTGGGGCCTTAGATAAGTGAAATAAATACTACACTTTTAAGTAGAATTATTTGACATTTTGCAAGATGAATGTGTTATTTTATGTATTAACCTAAAAAAAATCAAATGAATCCAGGCAATTTCTAGTCATCGGAAGCTAGATGATGGCTTCCCTGCATAGACCACCCCATTACATCAACTTGGCAGATATTAGTGAAAACCTTGCTATAGAGTGAGCTCCTCCAGTTAGTATTCGCAGTTTCAGTTGCCATTTCTGCACTTCCTCAGGTGCAATCATGAATATTTTAATATGGTAATAAGAGAGGGCAAGTTCAAGGCCAAGAGCTGCTAACCACCACTACCCAGAGCTGCAAACTTTACCTTTCCTACAATCCTCTCTGAGCCGGATCACCTTTGAAATGCACATATTGAATTAGACTGTCCTAATTTACATAATGTCAATCACGAGGCCTGCCAGGATCTCCGTGTCCTGAGCCTCTTTGAGGCAGGCTGAAACAGGATGGGATGGGTGGAGCAGAGTGTGAGGTCTCAAGGATTGCCTGGTAGATCTAAATGATGATTTCCAGGGATAGAAAATGTTAGTCACTCAGTCATGTCCAACTCTTTGCGACCCCATGGACTGTAGCCTGCCAGGCTCCTCTGTCCATGGGATTCTCCAGGCAAGAATACTGGAGTGGTTCACCGTTTCCTTCTTCATGGGATCTTCCCTACCCAGGGATTGAACCAGGTCGCCTGCATTGCAGGCAGATTCTTTACTCTGAGCCACCAGAGAATAGAGTCACCTTGATATTTACCAAGGAGCACTAATCTTGGGGATCCAAAGGGCGGAGAACTAGAAGAGACTCCTCCAAAGTCATTTGGGTTTAAGCAGGAGTCAATGCTGCTGCAGCATGAGGAGTTTCTTGGAGCAGAATTATACACAGAGGCGGGTAACTCAAGGCCTTTGTCCAAAGCCGGGAAAAGGAAGCCAGTATCACTGTGAGACAGAAATGTCTGAAGCTGGCCCCTTTGTTTAGGGCTCTTCACTACTATAAGCAAGAAAACTAACATTCTGACCTGCAGTTGAAGAGGAATTCAACTGTAGAAAGTTTATGAACCAAAGTGAGGATGGCAGGGGTGTTGGGGGGAAGGACCCATGGAAATACCAACTGGGCCATGTTTCAAAGAGCTAATGGGAGAGAATATGGCCCAGTGGGACCAGAAATCAGAACAGACTGTGAGTGGTGGACTTGTGGACTATGACCGCATTGCTGTCTTCACCCATCAAGTGTTCATCATTCCCAGGGCCTTTCTCCTGAAATCTGCAAAATTCTCCTGAACTGACATTCTCCAGGTTTCGACTCATATGTCTCCTTATCCAACAAGATTTCCATGAGGGCACTTTCCAGGAGCTATTTCCTGTGCACAGAAGACTCCTTCCCTGTCATCTCACTGAACTGACTCCCACAATCCTCCAGATCCTCCTAGAAACTCCTTGGATTTCTTTGACATTCCCAAAGATTAAGATGCCCCATCTGTATACCCCTACTGTCCTCTATGCTCATCCCTCTGAGAGCACTTGACCCATTGTTCCTAACGGGCTTCCCAGGTGACACAGTCATAAATTACCCGCCTGCCAGTGCAGAGATACAGGAGACTCTGGTTCAATCCCTGGGTCAGAAAGATCTAGAGAAGGAAATGGCAATCCACTGCAGTATTCTTGCCTGGAATATCCTATGGACAGAGGAGCCTGGCGAGCTATAGTCCATGGCTTCACAAAGGGTTAGATGTGATTGAGCATGCACCACACAGCCTTTCTAACTGCCTGCTTCCTTATCTAAACCGCCCATGAAATGATAAGTGCTTGGAGAGAACAGATCATTGTTTTACTCTCAGCACTCAGCACATAGCAATCTGTCAAAAATATCTGTTAAACAAAGGCAGTAAATTGCAAATGTGTGTTCATTCTTAGACAATGTATGCCCTTGTATTTATGGATCCCCGCATTCCCAAGTCATTGGGTAGAGCCGTGTGGTTCCCAAATGTCACTGTGCCACTCTTAGCTTGGGCTGTAGATCCCATGAATCTAATGCCATATGAGATATTCTTAGATCTCATCTAATTTTAAAATAGACAGTAAAACAAAACTGTAGTCCTCAATCCCTTAAGCTCAAACTTTTTACAACCCTATTCTTTGCTCCTTCCTCGTAACCTCAAAATTTTTTGTTGTTGTTTTTAATATTTATTTATTTTACTTGGCTGCTCTGGGTCTTAGTTTCTGCATGTGGGATCTTTAGTTGCACCATGTGAACTCTTAGTTGAAGCATATGGGGTCTCATTCCCTCACCAGGGATCAAACCCCAGCCACTCCCCATGCCCACCGCCCATTGAGAGCTTGGAGTCTTAGCCACTGGATCACCAGGTGCCCATGTGCTAAGTTGCTTAGTCCTGTCCAACTCTTCCACACTATGGACTGTAGCCCCCAGGCTCCTCTGTCCATGGAATTCTCCAGGCAAGAATACTGGAGTGGGTTACCATTTCCTCCTCCAGGAGATCTTCCCGACCCAGGGATCAAACCTGCATCTCTTATGTCACCTGCGTTGTCAGGCCATTTCTTCACCGCTAACACCACCTGGGAAGCCCAGATTACCAGGGAGGTCCCTCAGATATCTTAAAGGAGGGTCCACACAGACTTCCTGCACTTCCCCACAACCTTCACTGCGTCCCCTACAGGGCTGTCTGGAAACTTCATACCTTGAAGCTATCCAATGGGCATATTACCAAATTCAATGGCCTTTTTTTAATTAGACATTCCCCACGTCCAGCCTTGGTTATTTCATAGGAGGTGAAGAAAGTTCTTGAGACCTTTTCCCACATCAGAGAGCTGGTGGCTTTTAAGACTACCCCACCAGAGCTTCTGCAAAATCACACCCACAACGCCCCATGAACTGTGCAGTTGGCATAGACGCTTTGAAACTAGACAGACCTTCTACAGTGTTTAGTTTTTGGCACAATTTATGTTTTTGGCTGGCCGCCATTGTGAAATGTGTTTAGCTTTAACTGACAAGCCTGGTCAACACCACAGGTCATAGGTAAACCTGGCCGGTCTGAACTAGGCGAAGTCAAATTAAAAGTTAGCCTCTCTTCCATTCCTGATTTTCTTTTGTTCTCCTTATTGCTTCGGGATGGGTTGATACTAGCAAAGCATTTTGTGCTTCTACCCGATTCTCTTAGACAAATACCTCCTGCTCCATGATGACACTCTGCTTTAGAAGCCAGGTATCCGGGCAGAGGGTGAGATTTTCAAAGAGTAGAAGATTAGATCAAACACTGGGAAATAAGATTCTGTGGCATAATCTGGGGAAGACAGTTACTGTAAGCAATCCTGAGAGATGTAATAAGGCATTTTTCCTCCTGAAACCTGGACCTGCGCGGTGTCCAGGAGCAATTCACAGGATGCTGAAGAGCCAGTGACAGGAGCCCTGCCAACTGAACATGAGACTTTGATGTTTGCACACCAGTGTCCCTGGGACACTGGGAGTTTTTGCTTTACTTTTCCCCTAAGAGGGATTTGCAATGATCCATCTTGGGACTGCTTGTTTTACTCAGTTCAGTGAAATGACTGCGTTTTTTCCTACTATCTCAACCAGAATCTGTACATGTGCCAGGCTAAGAGAGCATACACTCCCAGCATGAAAAGTGTGATCCAACCATTATGAGCTCCAGAGAGGCTTTGTGAGTCAGGGAATGGGTCAGTGAATTGTAGGATGGCACCTGATGATGGGAAAGACAGAAAGCAGGAGGAGAAGTGGGCGACAGAGGATGAGATGGTTGGATGGCATCACGGACTCGTTTGAGCAAATTCTGGAAGACGGTGAAGTACAGGGAAGTCTGGTATGCTACAGTTAATGGGGTTGCAAAGAGTCAGACAAGACTGAGCAACTGAACAGCAACATAAATGTGAGGCTCAATAATAGTTGCTGGGTGACTGGAGAAAGACACCCAGAAAAGTGTCAAGGTCCAAGGTAACTTACAGAGTCTAAACCTTTATGATCTTAAAGCTAAGAGAAGCCATAATAATATCACAATGAGATAGCAGTAATCATTTCAGCTAGCAATAATAATCACTAAATCTTAAGTATTCAGTGTCTTCATTTTCTTTATTTTGAAAGAAAATAAGTAAAATATAATTAATATTGTGAAAATATATGTTCCATGAAGTAAGTAGTTTAGTCTACATAATTTTATTGTTCACTACTAAATGGTAAATTTAGCCTGACACATAGTAGACACTCAGTAAATATGCCTCAAAAAATGAACAAACACATTAATTAAAAGAATATTTTTAGATGCCACTTCAAATGGGAAAAATTAGCATCCATCACATGTCTAACAAAATTTGAATTGAACTCTACCAAGTAAAACATCTGCTAATATGAGAAATTTTACCACATGAGTAATATTATTCTCTTTCTGGGTGTATAATTTAAACATTTGTATTGTTTTCAATTACAATACAAAGAATCAGACTTGATTTAACTGTATTAATTCAAACTGAAGTTTTATACAGAAAGAAATACACATATATACATACGAGACTTGGGCTATGTTTTCTTTTTATACATAATGAAGGAGAAAGAAATAAAACTGAGGGACAATAGTAGGCACAAAAATTGCTAAAACTATCAAACACAGACAAGCAGGTGAAACAGAACATTGAATGCAAAAGGCTTGGCTGTGGATTTCAGGGGCAAATGAGGCTTCATCAGAAAAAAGGGACTGTACCTGCATTCATTTCTTTCTCCATTCTGCTGGCCCTTGCTGGATTTTGGCCACGACTTCTACTAACATGGGCTCAGCCAAGGAAGTTATTGATCATGAGATACATGTCCAGATGATGAGGAGTTTGCGTCCTATGCTTCAATCAACCTTTGGTTTCTGAAGGAGTCCGGGGAAGAAATGGAATTCAGCAGTCTTTTCATAACAGACTTGCAGCTCAGGCACCGCTTGGACAGGGTCCGGCGCTGGCAGGCACTCCGGGAGAATGTTCCAGCAACAGTGTGGCTCCATTTGCCTCCTTCAACAGGTCTTCAGTTGGCTCTCTTAGTTCATCGACTTCAGACTTTGAATTGGCACATATGCATTGTACAGATGGGGCAGTCACATTGGCCAGCCTGGAACTAATTAAAAACTGGAATATGTTAGATGAGGAGGAGGAAATGTGGCCAGATTTGGAGGGACAGAGCAAGTGAGCTGAAAGAGCAAATTGACCCAGCCCTGCTGCCTGACCTGAGGTAGCCCCAACGGCGCTTGGGCACGTCCTGCTGGGAGACAGCCCCTGCTAACCCGACAGGCTCTGAACCATCTCAATGGGTTAGGAAATACCTTATTTAAAAAAATCTTCTTATGGCACATTGTTTTGTTAGGAAGAACAAATTTGCCAAGCTTGTTAGCTTCAGGGAAAGACACGTTTAAGTGAGTGAAGGTCTGCAAAAAGCATTTGTAATGAGGGAAATCACTGCTGACTTGGGTGTCAGGAGCTGCGTTCAGTGGACTGGACTTTAGATGGGCTGAAGACACACCCAGCAGCCTCCTGCCTCAGCGGGAAACCAGCCGCAAGACTCCCCGCTACGTCCATCAACAGAGGAATGGGTAAAGACGACATGTGTGTGTTCACAAGGGAGTATTACTCAGCCAAAGAAAGGAATAAAATCGTCCTGTTTGCAGAGACGCACGTGGGCCTAGAGACTGTCAGACAGAATGAAGTGAGTCAGAAAGAGAAAAACAGTGTACGTCAATGCGCATATGTGGAATCTAGGAAGATGGTACAGATGAATTCATCTGCAAAGCAGGAAGAGAGACACACAAGTAGAGAACAAACATGCGGACACCAAGATGGACGGGGGAGAGGGGGGATGAACTGGGAGATTGGAACTGACGGATATACGCTCTTATATGTAAAATAGATTAACTAGTGAGAACCTACTGTATGGCACAGGGCCTCCACTCAACGTTCCGTGGTGACCTAAACGGAAAGGACTCCGAAAAGGAGTGGGTATATGCATATGGATAACTGATTCACTTTATTGTATGGCGGAAGCTAACACAGCATTGTAAAGCAATTATACTCCAATACAAATTAATTAAAGAAAAAAAAAAAAACCACCTTCCCTCTGACCTTTCTTCCCAGGAGTATCTGGACTCATTGCATCTCCCCTCTTTGCCGTCTCCTGTTGGCTCCATCCTGGGTCTCTAAGGGATCAACCCTCACCTTTGCACAGGTTGACTGTCTTGTTTTGCAGCCTTGGCCTACCTCTAACTGCTGTTTCAGTCTGTTTTTTGAGGAACGACTGTGGCCTGTTTTCAGCCTTAACAATCTCAGCTCAGAGCTAACTGTTGTAAATTCACACAAACTCCACTTCTGGTTGTTGTTGATGTTTTGTTTTTGAAATTTTTTTCACTACAATTTATTTGATTTATACTTAGGTGCTCCACACCAGGATGTATCATAGAAGACATTATCCCATTTAATCCTCTCAATGAAAAAAAGTAAAGACATTGATAGTTATTCTGGTTTTTTAATATTTTTATTTTTATTTTCCATTTATTTGTATTAGTTGGAGGCTAATTACTTTACAATATTGTAGTGGTTTTTGTCATACACTGACATGAATCAGCCATGGATTTACATGTATTCCCCATCCCGATCCCGCCTCTGCCTCCCTCCCCATCCGATCCCTCTGGGTCTTCCCAGTGCACCAGGCCTGAGCACTTGTCTCATGCATCCAACCTGGGCTGGTGATCTGTTTCACCCTTGTTAATATACATGTTTCGATGCTGTTCTCTCAAAACATCCCACCCTCGCCTTCTCCCACAGAGTCCAAAAGTCTGTACATCTGTGTCTCTTTTTTTGTTTTGCATATAGGGTTATCATTACCATCTTTCTAAATTCCATATATATGCATTTAATATTTTTAATTGTGGCAAAATACACATAACACAGAATTTCCCAGGTGGTACTAGTGGTAAAGAATCCAACTGCCAATGCAGGAGACATAAGAGATGTGGCTTCAATCCCTGGGTCAGGGAGATCCCCTGGAGAAGTAAATGGCAACCCACTCCAGTATGCTTGCCTGGGAAATCTTGTGGATAGAGGAGCCAGGCGGGCTATGGTCCATAGCGTCAGACAAAGAGTCGGACACGACTGAAGTGCCTTAGCATGCATGCTCAACAAGCACACACACACACACACACACACACACACACATAACAAAATTTACCATCCCAACCATTTTTAAGTGTAAGATTCAGCAGCAGTAAATATATTCACTTTGTTGAGCAACTGTCAACATTATCCATCTTCCAGAACACTTTCCATCTTGGAAAACTGAAACTCTGTACCATTAAACAACTTCCCATTCTTCCCTCGTTCCAGCCTTTGGTAACCACCATTCTACTTTTTGTCTCTATGAATCTGGCTGCTCTGAGTACCTCCTATAATTAAAATCATACAATATTTGTCTTTTTGTGACTGACTGATTTCACTCAGGCTAATATCTTTAAAGTTCATCCATGTTGTAACATGTGACAGGCTTTCCTTCTTTTAAGGCTGACTAATACACTATTATGTGTGTGGACCACATTTTGTTTATCCATGCATATGATGTTGGACACGGGTTGATTTTATCTTTTAACTATTGTGAATAATACTGCTATGAGCATGGGTTCTTTGAGATGCTATTCTGGTTCATAGGAATCCAAGCCTTAGCATGGAGAAGGTAAATAATTTGCCTTGGGTCGCAGAATGGTTAAGTAATGAAACCAGGATTTAGACTCAAGTGTTCTCACTCCAGAACATGCCCTTTTTATCTCTGTCCTCCCCAACTTGTGACCAAAGAACAGATGTTTGTCCCATGGTGATGGATTGTATATTATGGAGCTGAGGAGTGATCTAATGTGGAATTTTCCAAACTGCATCTTTGATGATAAATTATACTACATCATTCCAAACATATCAGAATTAGATAAAAACAGTAATAATGATAATAGCAAGAGGAAGCAATAATTTGATGCTTCTTATGTGTAAATCACTATGAAAGTGTTAGTCACTCAGTCATGTCTGACTCTTTGTGACCCCATGAACTGTAGCCTGCCAGGCTCTTCTGTCCATGGAGTTCTCCAGGCAAGAATACTGGAGTGGGTAGCCATTCCTTTCTCCAGGGGATCTTCCCAACTCAGGGATCAAACCCAGGTCTCCTGCATTGAGGAAGATTCTTTCCCACCTGAGCCACCAGGGAAGCCCCATAAATCACTATGCTGGCCACTTAAATATACTGATTCTTATCAAGAGTAATGAAAAGCTTCAGCCTTGTCATTCCACTGTGGACTAATCCCAATCACTGTGGCAATATCCACAAGGCACCAGAACTAAGCAGTACTCTATATATTTTATTCCACAAAATAAATATTAATGCACCATTTTACAAATGAAGAATCCAAAACATAAAATGAAATGTTGGAGTTTAATCTGCCATGAGTCTGGTCCCAATACCCAAGTTCCTTCTGTTACCTTTTATATCGTAGGCATTGATTGCATTGAGTCATATAGCTGAACTTCAGTGAAGCAGAGACAAGCAAAATATCGGTCCATAAGCTGCTGTTAATTTTAGATAAATGACTGTTGGGAAGATTTAGAATCCCTTGTGTGAACACTTTGTGAAGGTCTTTGAAGGACAGAGACTTATATAAATTAATTAATGAGTGAGCTATCAAAAAAGATGATCCATATTTAACATCTAGTAAAATTCCATAAATGCCACCACATAACAACTCAACTTTCATAGAAGGCTATGGTCTGGGAAGCTTGTTCAGCAAGCCCTTGCTTAGGCCACCTGGCTCCTTTTCAAAATAGTTCCAGTGTTTGAGCCTCCAACTCAACTGTTCAGCCTGGAAAAGTCTGTGCCTCATTCCAGCTCCGTGCTGTGATTTATTTATGGTGGGTAAAGGGAAGAATTAGTCACATCTACCCTTCCATTTGAGTTTAATGGGAGCATTGTGGCTGGTGGTGAAGATGGTAGTTTATCAGGCTGGCGACTTGTAGAGTTTACAGCATGGGCCTCCTCACTTCTCTGAATTTTCTTTCCCTGGTGAGTCACTTTACAATAATAATGAAGAGGTGAGGTCCAGTGCCTGACAGTGGATCTCCTTGTACTGGACTTTCAGCATTGCAATAATGTCCATATTGTAGAAGGAAAGATGATGTCACCCCCTCGGCAGCTGAAAACAAAGAAGGGCAAATAAAAATGACCAGGGCCACCCAAAGAACTGCCAATCAATACTATTGACAATGAAGAGGAAAGCATTCTTTCTGTTGATCATAAAGTATGACTGAGCTAAGTAGTATTGACCTTGGGGGTAAAGCATTTCCTAGCATTTAATGAAAGGTCAGAAAGCTGATGGACTTTTAGTCAAACTGGTCATTAACTGCTGAAAGTGCCTGACCCTGGAAGTCATAATTGCTGCTACAAATACAGAGTACATAAGAAAGCCCAAGTCTGGAACAGACAATGTGCTGTTGTAAGCAAGTCCCGATGCTGGACCATCAGATCGACCCTGCATAGCAGCTGGAGTGCCCTCTGCCACAGAACCACTCTTAATGGACATCATTCTATAAAGACTCGCTGCTAGGTATGCGTTCAAGAAATATAAATGGAGTGCAGTTGTGCAAAACAGAATATTACACGCTCTAGGTAGAACAATGTACTTTAACCTGAAAGATTGAACTGTTATCACTATGACTACTAAGGTCTTCTCTGTCCATCAGAAATATAATGTGAGCCATGGATATGATGTATAAACTTCCACTAACCACACTGAAAAAATAGGTGAAATGAATTTCAACAATGTATTTTCTTAACCTGATATATCCAAAATGTTAACATTTCTACATATACTCAAGAAATTATTAATGAGATAGCATATGTTCATTTTATATATAAGTCTTCACAATCCAGTATGATAAAGTTAAAGTACACCTCAGTCTGGACCAGCTGCATTTCAAATGTTCAAAAGTTCCAAGGGGTTAGTGTATATCATTTTGGATAGTGTAGGCTAAGGAAACTGGTTTGGTTTAAGCAACATATTTAGAATGTTTAAATGAGTGAAATGGTAACAATGATGGGATGTGTTTTCCCATAATGACCAAGAAAGATCTAACTTAAAAAGGGAGGCTAAATAAGTTTGAATTATATATTTAAGATGACAGAAATGCATTATAGTATTTAAGTTAGAAAAGAGTTTTTACAGACAGTGACTCATTTTTGCCATCTTCTCAGATACTGTGCTGATTTAACTTTGCTTACAGGAAGGTTTCTAGGTTTTAGGAGCGACAAAACCATGGAACTGAGCTGCAAGAGAAGCAAGTAGAGATATTCTTTGGAAATACCAGAGGTTTGGGAAAGAGACAGACCTACCTGCCCCTTTCCCACTTGATAATGTAGGACAGACTATTTTACCTTTGAGGAGCTGGGTCTTCTAATCTCTGAAGTGTGGATGATAATGTTTACCTCCACTTCATTGTTGTGTAGACTGAATGAGATTATGACATCCATGACATCCGTGACAAACTTGGATTTTCGTATCACCATCACCATGTACAACAATGTCAGAAAGTAATAGAAAAATCATTCACTAATGTGGTTTCTCAGCCAGGTTCAGGGAACACTGGGTGTGAAGGTACATTTTAGGAATAAACTAGGAAGATCCCACTAAGTCACATAATTGTTGATTTTCTAAATGGCAAGCCAGATTAATTCTGTGGGGTGGGAGCATCTGGAGGAAAGTGGCTGCAGACTAAGACTGAGGAATTGAAGACAAAGGAAGCCTGATGGAGAAGTGATGGATACAGGTTCGAGTAGATGGATACAGCTTCAAGTAAGCCGGTTGTCAGTAAAGTGTGGGTCAGAACACGAAGAATAGGGTCATGGAGGAAAAGGGAGTCACTTCAACAGTAAGACCTGAAGGAAAACCAGGGAATCAAGGGTCTCTAAAATGAGAAGTCAGTCCACGGTCAGCGATTAAAACTTCAAAAGATATACTGAACTTCCTGAGGAGGAAGATCAAGTTCTATTCCATTTGGTTCTTTAGCAGTACCTGGTACGCAGCAAATATTTGGTAGATGTTTTGCGAATGAATGATTGACAGTCTGCCTCACAGGTGGAGGAACTTTGTGTTTAGACCCTGAGCAGCTCCAAGCTCGTCTTCAAATCGTCCAGATTAATAAGGTACAGAACAACACTACTGGAGAAACCAGTTCCCATCCTCAGCCCCCAAATGACCTAGCACTTTTCTGACTTCTGAAACTTTAGCAAATTAATTCCATTTTTCACCCAGAGTCTTGTCTTACATTGTAGCCTTCTGAAATATATGCACTACATGAAGCTATGCTTCTGTCTAAGAGTACATAAGCTTGAGTCACAGGCAGACACCCTTTAAAAGAAAGACAAGCACTGATGTGCAGTCTCAGAATTGATGCAAATTGTTTTTAGGCTAATATGGTGGTCAATAAAACAAAATCAAACTAGAAAAACCAGATAGATTTATAATTAATATACAAAAATATGTTGGTAACCAAGAATAATAGCTGAATATTAAAGATGACTTGTTAAAACTAATTTGCTATATTGAATTAACAGAAGAAAAATACAACCAGAAGTCTAGTTCAATAATTTTTCATTCACTGATTTGTTTATTCAACAAGTATTTATGATTGGTCCTGCTTCCCAGGTGGCTCTAGTGGCAAAGAATTTGCCTACCAATGCAAGAGATGCAGGTTCAATCCCTGGGTTGGGAAGGTCCCCTGGAGAAGGAAATGGAAACTCACTCCAGTATTCTTGCTTGGAGAATCCCATGGACAGAGGAGCCTGGTAGGATACAGTCCATGGGGTTGCAAAGAGTTGGACACGACTGAGTGATTAACACATTTATGATTGGCCATCTACTAAGCATCAATCACTGTTCTGACTCCTGGGAACTTAAACAATATAGGCAGTCTTCACTTTCACAGACTTTGCATGTTTTTTGCAGACACATACAAAACACAAGGAAGGCTAAACAAATAATGAGGTCATATCAGATAGTGAAATTACTACAAAGAAATTCACTCTGGGCAATGACAGGATTCAGGTCATGAAATGGGTACATGCCTGGCTGTGCCAAGGAGGTGAAATGACCTTAAAATGCCTGGTTAGGAAATGCTCCCTTTGTTGATGAAAAGGGTAAGATGCGTCCACCTTGAGCAGATCTGGAGATGGAACAGCATGCACACCAATATTTTGATTTCATTAATGCAGTGTGGTCATGTTCCAAGATTGTAATGTGTGTGTGTGTGTTTGTGAGTGTGCTAAATCACTTCAGTTGTGTCTCACTCTTTGCAACCCTATGGACTGTAGCCCACCGGGTTCCTCTGTCCATGGGATTCTCTAGGCAAGAATACTGGAGTGGGCTGCCATGCCCTCCTCCAGGGAGTCTTCTCAATCAGGGGTCATACCCATGTCTCTTACTTCTCTTGCATTGGCTGGTGGGTTCTTTGCCACTAGTGCCACCTGGGAAGCTAAGATTGCTACACAAAATAAAAATAACTTCAAGACTTTATTTCCTACTTTGTGATGATCTGATCTGAGACTTAACTGTAACTCTGCTAGCAAGGAATTGTTAAATGCCAGTTTTACAAATATCACCCATATGTGAAATCTATGATACAGATCAATTTATTTGCATAGCAGAAATAGACTCACAGATGTAGAGAACAAATTTATGGTTACCAATGCAGGAAGGAGGAATTAGGGTGAATTGGGAGATTGGGATTGACCTATATATATATGTGCATACATATACATATACATACACACATATATATGTCTATATATATGTACATTATATACATACACACACACATATATATACTATTGATACTATGTGTAAAATAGATAACTAATGAGAACCCTGATGCTGGGAAGGATTGAGGGCAGGACGACAAGGGGACGACAGAGGATGAGATGGTTGGATGGCATCACCGAGGCAATGGACATGGGTTTGGGTGGACTCCGGGAGTTGGTGATGGACAGGGAGGCCTGGCATGCTGCAGTTCATGGGGTCGCAGGGAGTCAGACACAACTGAGTGACTGAACTGAACTGAACGGAACTGAATGAGAACCTACAGTATACCACGGGGAACTCAGTGGTCTGTGGTGACCTAAATGGGAAGGAAATCTAAAAATAAGGGATATATGTATACATAAAACTAATTCACTTTGCTGTACGCAGAAGCTAAAGCAACAATGGAAAGGAAATATGCTCCAACTTTTTTTAAATGCCAGTTTTAAAAATTGTGCTGAGGTTTCTGTGATGTTGTCATATACTCAAGAAATCAGGTTAGCATCTTCCCTCAAAAGAAAACATCATTATGGTTTAGCAGTGACTCTTGCTAATCACTCCCAATGGCTTTCTCTCCTGAGCAGGATCTAGAGAAACCCTACGAAATTCTGGTTCCTGACTTCTCTTGTCCCTTGTTCCAATCTGATTATCCTTTTTTAATCTCATAGACTCTCCAAGTAGAATCAAAGACCACTGATTAGATTCCTATTCGCCCCACTCCCGTCACAGTCTAGTCCTAGTGTTGTTGTTGTTCAGCTTCTTGGTCGTGTCCAGCTCTCTGCGACCCCATGGGCTGCAGCACGCCAGGCTTCCCAGTCCTTCACCATCTCCCAGAGCTTGCTCAAAGTCATGTCCATTGACTCTGCGATGCCATCCAACCATCTCCTCCTCTGTCATCCTCTTCTCCTCCTGCCTTCACTCTTTCCCAGAATCTGGGTCTTTTCTAGCGAATCGGTTCTTCACATCAGGTGACCAAAGTATTGGAGCTTCAGCTTCAGCATCAATCCTTCTAATGAATAATCAGAATTGATTTCCTTTAAGATGGACTGGTTTGATCTTCTTGTAGTTCAAGGGACTCTCAAAAGTCTTCTCCAACACCACAGTTTGAAAGCATCAATTCTTCAACACTCAGTTTTATTTATGGTCCAACTCTCACATCCATACATGACCACTGGAAAAACCATAGCTTTCACTAGACAAAACTTTGTTGGCAAAGTAATGTCTCTGCTTTTTAATATGCTGTTTAGGTTTGTCATAGCTTTTCTTCCAAGGAGCAAACGTCTTCTAATTTCGTTGCTGCAGTCACCCTCTGCAGTGGTTTTGGAGCCCAAGAAAATAAAGTCTGTCACTGCTTCCATTGTTTCCCCATCTATTTGCCATGAAGTGATGGGGCTGGATGCCATAATCTTTGTGTTCTGAATGTTGAGATTAAGCCTGTCTTCATGATATACTATCTTCCTGATATCTCAACCAAGATGAGTGTTTGGGAGACTCCCAGCTTTTCCTCCCCACTTTGGTACAAAAGTTTCCAGCTCACTCATATGCATGGCTCAAACATACACTCCCACGTATTTTTCTCAGTTTAGATCTTAGAACACAGCTTTATTTTCTTATTGTTTCTGCATTCACTTTCTGCATATGAAGCACCAACTTGAATAACATGTTGTTTTATTTTGTGATATTTACAGCACTCTGGGTGGGATTGAAGAGCACAAATTAAGGCCGATAATTTCCTCATTGTTCACATGGAATCCTGCATTCTTTCTACATTTTTTGCAAGTACAGCAACAAAACCTATTACTGTTTCTGGTTTTGAGAGATTCAATAAAATGCCATTCCCATTGAAAGCTCTCATTTCACGCTGCTCGCCTCTTCCTTACCTGTTCCCAGCTGGCTTAGAAGTCGAAAGGTCTTACTCTGAAGCTTCTTTTCTGAGAACCGTTTCCACCAGCCGTATAGTTCTTAAATAAGATGGATTCAGTCATGTTTCTATGTGTGTTTCTCCACTTATTTAGTTCATTAAAACTTCGGGTCAAAAAGCATCAGTTTAAAGCTGGAAGACAAGATTAGTTTCAAGTTCTTGTTACCAGAAGATCCTATCCATACACTTACTGTCACACTCACAGATAACACCTAAGGATACAGATGAAAAACACAAACTATGGATAGCACTAGTTAATGATGACAGTTATCATTTATCAAAAGTGTTTCATATGTGTCAGACCCTGTGTTAAACCCTTTTCATCTATTATCCCCTTTGGGTTTCACAATAATTTTATGAGGCATAGTATTAGCCTCATCCCAAGAGTGGAGACAGCAGGTTCAAATAAGTTAAGAGACATTTTAAATTCATACAGTTTATAAGTGGTGGAGTCAGGATTCACACCCAGGGTTGACAGACTCTGGGGTCTATGTTCATATCCACATCAACATAGAAGTGCCAGACTATAAACCAGCATTAGCAGCCTAAATAGTTCCTGGAGGAATGCACGGTTAAATACAGGTAAATAAAAATGAATCTGTGCTAGCAGAAATAATAGAAAAGGTAGAAAATGTTCTTTCCTGCCTTTCCTGTTTAGCAAAATACATGCAAAATAAGGAGAGAGAATGGTGAGGAGCAGTAAGAAACACCAAGGGAAAGTTGGAGTAGAACGTGATCTGGAGGACATTGAAGGCATCCAGAGAAGAAAAGAAAATGACTCACTGTGCTTATGCTAAATAATCACGAGGGGACAAGCCTTGCACTTTATCAAATGGTTCCAACATGCCACAGCTTACGTTACTATCAAAATTATTTAAAAGCAATCTATGCTTAGAAGTTCTTTTGGTGGCAACTTCAAAATCTGCTCAGTGTCCAACCAAGATTCTCTCCAGTTCCCAAATAAACAGTTTCGAGACATAGCTCACAGGGAATTTATTTTAACCTGCTTTTATTTGATGGGTGTTTTCCAAGTTTTACATGTGAGCTACAAAGGGACAAATGTTTCCCATCAGGCCAGGAGGAGAAGAGATGGGGCATAAACATAATCCAGACTAAAAATACAAAAACCGTCATGGGAGAGAAAATATTTATAATTCATGTATTTGAAAAAAACCACACTCCTTAGCCTGGCGAGTCATTTCTGATTATTGGTGGTTTAGTTGCTAAGTCGTGTCGGACTCTTGTGGCCTCCATGGACTGTATCCTGCCAGGTTCCTCTACCCGTGGGATTCTCCAGGCAAGAATAGTGGAATGGGTTGCCATTCCTTCTCCAGGGTATCTTCCCAACCTAGGAATCGAAGCTGGGTCTCCTGCATTGCAGGCAGATTCGTTACCAACTCCAGCTATGAGGGAAGTTCTGATTATTATCTAAAAAAGAAGGAATCCCTCTTGGGCCATTTGTCATATTTTGTCCACCTTTTAACAGAAACCATTGATGTAGCAAGAGCTGTGTGCAGGCGTGCACTCTGGGCAGCTTGGCCCAGAGTTACTTGGACACCACTGTATCCAGCCATTCTGACCTATGCACACACCTCTTAAGTATGAGGTGTCAGGGCTTCCCTGGGGCTCAGTGGTAAACAATCTGCCTGCAATGCAGGAGATTGCCCGACCCAGGGATCGAAGTCATGCCTTAAAACATGGGTTTTAAAGAAGAAGATCCCCTGGAGAAGGAAATGGCAACCCGTTTCTACATGCTTGGCTGGGAAATCCTAGAACAGAGATGCTTGGTGGGCTACAGTCCATGTGGTCACAAAGAGTTGGACACAATTTAGCAGCTAAATCACCACCATGAGGTATCAAGAGACCATTAGGGAATCCTTGACCAAGGAAGGGCAAGACTGTGGTTAAATATTTTCCTCTTCCCTCCAACTGAAGAGCAGTTTTGCGATACTCTTATTCTCTTTGTCTTATCAAAGTGTCCCTGCTAGGATCTAGGCCCTAGTCTCCTTAGTCACAATCAGCTTTTAGCACCCTCTTGGGTTAGCTTTTCTTTTCCCAATTCTCTCCTGCTCTGCTTTGCTTTCACTGCCCGAAACAAACAACCTGAACTTGAGCACTTCCTTCAAGCTTTGCTTTTTAGGAGAACCTAAGCTAAGAACGTGGTATTACCACATTTTATCACTGAAGCCAATGATCTGTTTAGTTTCTCTTGAAAGTGTTGGATGGTGCATATTTTAAGCAATGTCTAAAAACTTATTTTTATTGGAAATCTGTTCAAAATACTTGCTACCCCTTACATAAGTTAATTTTCCTTGGGGCATGATAAAACTAGATTTGGCAATCACTAGTCTGGCAAGAAAGGTATAAAATTTTAATCTACACATAGTTTTATATTTCATATATTCTTATTTTGTGGATGGTAAAATTCCTTAAAAGTGTGTGAAACATATTTATCCTGTTTAAGACTTACTTTACTTCTGAAAGATACATAGAAATTGACATTTTAAAAATTAACCAAATTCATCTAAATTGCTTGATTTGACAGATGGCATCTCTTGAAACAAAATAAACAAAAATCTTTGAGACTCCCTTGATACACACATCATGTCACGTCTCTGCAAAACATTCCCATGAAGATCAAAGATGGTAGATGTTTTAATCTTAAGCTTTATTTTTTTTTAAAGAATCTCATAGAGAGTTAAGTGGAATTTCAGATCCTCCAGCCACATCAAGATGAGTCCAGGAATGGACCTCTTTAATCAACCTCTTAGGAAATTCTGACACAGGTGATTCTTGGACCACCCTTTAAGAAATGTCATTTATGGTAACTTTGAATTTCAAAGATGGAAATGCATCTTACAGCTAAAACATTTGTTTTGCAGATTAGAGAGATGATCCCAAAAGCACTATTTTTGTTGTTATTGTTGACCAGATCACTTAGAGCACAGCTAAGAAAACAGAAACTACCTTGATTATTCAAAGCAGAGGGAATTCAATGTAGAATATTGGTTTCAGAGGCACTGAAGGAGTTCAGAAACCAAATAGAGGGCAAGGAGGCAACTGGGGAATTAGCAACATCAGGTCATTATCATCCTGAGGCAGAGTGATTGAAGAGAGAATGTCATGTTCCTGTATCCCTGGCACTGACGGCATCCTAAAGAATTGGGTACCACAGTCTTGTGCAGCAGTAAAGGGAGCAATGGAAGGAACATCACTGCTGATACCTCCACTTAGGTACCACATGAGACAGTGAAGAAGGGAGAAAATTGTCCTGGCATCTCCCACTCTCCTCTTGTCACAGCTTCCCACTGGCTGAATCTTTCTGGAAGCTAGATGACAAGGGGATCTGGGAAACAAAGCCTGCAGATTTCCGTCCCTCCAAACTCCCGTGGTTCAAGGCAAAGTAAGGGAAAGACAAGGGGTCTGTGAAGCAAGCAGTCCTACCAGCATCACAGGTACCTGTCCATTTCACCATGCAAGCTCCTGCTAATATGGTGGGTGTTCACCTCTTTTTTTTTCCCCCACATACACTGGGTACCCTTGGAAACTGAATCTGCAGATTTACTAGACAGTGTGGCTCACTTGACTTAATGCAAATGGACCACACCGCTCTTGCTTTATTTGGTTGCTATGTCATTGTCTAAAATGGTTTTTCTTTGTGAAGAATGGGTTGTTATTGTTCAGTCACTAAGTCTTGTCCAGTTGTTTGGACTGCAGCATGTCAGTGTTCCCCATCCTTCACTATCCACCAGAGTTTGCTCAAACTCATGTCCATTGAATCAGTGATGCCATGCAACTATCTCATCCTCTGTCACCCTCTTCTCCTGCTGCCCTCAATCTTTCCCAGCATCAGGGTCTTTTCTGATGAGTTTGCTCTTCAAATCAGGTGGTCAAAGTTTTGAACCTTCAGCATCAGCATCAGTCCTTCCAATGTATATTTAGGTTGATTTCTTTTAGGACTGACTGGTTGGATCTCCTTGCAGTCCAAAGGACTCTCGAGTCTTCTCCAGCACCACAATTCGAAAGCATCAGTTTTTGGTGCTCAGCCTTCTTTATGGTCCAACTCTCACATCCGTACTTGACTACTGGAAAAACCATAACCTTGACTATATGGACCTTTGTTAGGACAATGGGTACCATATAGATATTTTGCAGGATATACAACTTAAAAGGACTAAGCAGAACCTTCCCAAAGAGAAGTTTCTCCCAGTGTCCTGGGCGAATTAAAAGTTCTTTCTAATTCCAATATACTGATTCTAAGTAAAACACTAATTGTAAGAGTTAAAGAATATGAGGGAAAATGAAACTTGAAAATGTTGGGTTAAAAAAATTAAACAGGTATCTTTATTGCCATTAATATGCTAACATGGGTCATGAATCACCAAAAGGGAGACACAGTATCCAGTATTTTCAAATTTATGTAAATTTGTGCATACATTCACTCAACAAAGATTTATTTATTGAGTATTCTGTGTCTGATACTCTCTAGGGTTCTGGAAATATAACAATATACAAGTAGACAAAATCTTCTTCCTCGTGAAAGATAGATTCAGTGGAAGAAGATAGTAACAAATCCAAACAACAAATAAATGAATAACTAGTATTTGCTTTTGTTCACAGTGATTTTCCTCAAATTAACATTCAACAAATATACTTTGAGTAATGCCATAACACTTTCAATTTTATTGTTAAGTTGCTGACAAATATATCAGATTTCAGTATCTTCTCCTTCAACTTCAAATTATGCATTTTTCTTTGTAGCATAGAAGTTATAATACTACTTAAATACAACAGAGCTGGGTATATATAGCTATAATATAATATAGTTATATTAAATATAATATGATACTACTTAAATATAACACCCCTTTTCTAATTCTGGCTCTGCTCTTGCCTGGGAGTATAACCTCTGTGCCTCACTCATTCTGTAGTTCATTCATTCATTCAACGCATGTTCATCTTCCCACTCCCAGGGCTAGAACCTCAGGATCCATCTGTAAACAGAGGAATAACCTGTCCTTGAGGAACTTATGTTTCAGAGTCAGTGCCTTCACTGGAAAATAGGATATTAATAGCATCTGCCTCCTCAGACTGTCCTGAGGATTAAAGGATTTAATCCATGTGAAGCCTTTAGAACATTATCTGGCATATCCTTACCGTTAGCCTTTATTAGTCAAGTTATCCTCCTGTTTAAAATCTTTCAGAGTCACTGCTTCCTTTAGGGCAAATTCCAAGCTGCTTAGCACAATAGATAAAGCCTTTAAGATCTGGCTCCTGATTTTGACTCCCGCTTCACTCCCTGCACACTCCTTCCCCTCCAGCCATATAGAAAGATTCTTGGATTTCACCTTACACTACAGTTTCCTACCTTTTGCCTTGAAACATCTGTCCTTTCAGTCTTGAATCATCTCCGTTGTTTCAGTCGTTCAGTTCTGTCTGACTCTTTGTGACCCCATGGACTGCAGCACGCCAGGCTTCCCTGTTCTTCAGCATCTCATGGAGCTTGCTCAAACTCTGCCTGTTGAGTCAGTGATGCCATCAGATCATCTCTTTGTGAGTGAGTGTCTTTTTTCTTTTCAAGAGTTAGCTCCCACTATCCCCTTGGTTAAGACTATTAAACTGGTTCTGGTTCCTCTGTGAATATCCATGGAGTTGGTGGTCACATTAGCCCTCTTTCCCAGGAAGTTTTCATACCTGATTCTATTGAAACTTCTCACATGTAATATTTCAATTAACTTATTTGTGTCTCACACTGTGCCACAATGCAAGATAGTCTTGTGAAACCAATGGACCCCAAGGGCAGAAAGACAGCCCGAAAAAGAGAGAGCAGCAGCAGGAAAGGAACTTTCAACAAATGGTGGTAGAACTGAGCTCATGTATTTATTTCCCATCCTTCCCAAATTCCCACACAAATATTAGTTAAAAATCCTTTAAAGAATTTAAATTGGTACCATTAGTGGATCAGAAATTTTGAGCTACATCTTCATGGTAGAAACTAGAAAAGGTTGAATGAAAGTACAACCAAGATAGAGAATTCCATGATTGCAGGAGGGGGGAAGCATGCCTTCTAGCATACTAATCAAATGAGAGCTTAATATACTCAGGTAGCCAAAAGTCACAGAGTACTTGAGGAAAACCAAAAGTTGGCAAGAAAAGATTTTAGTACAGAAACCAAGGTTTTCAAGAAAAGGTTTCAAGTGAATAAAAAGAATAACAGCCCTAAGGAAAAAAAAATGGGAAACAACTGAACATTAAATATAATCTAAACTAAACAAAAATATAGTCAGCATTCAAAGAAAAATTTGAGACTTTCAAAAGCAAGAACAGAGTATCATGAAGGGTAGAATAAAAAATAAGGAAAAGCTATTAAGAAAATACTTCTAAATATAATTACCAAAAAAGAAAAAAAAGAAAAAACACCAATAATAGCATAGAAATTTCTGAAAACCAAATCACTGACCCAAAACATAAACCTCTCAAAGCAGATTAAAAATTAAAAAAAAATCAAGCATCATCATGAAAAAAAGATATGGAAGATGAATATAGAAAGTATATTTGTCTAATAAAAAAGGAAATAATCACAGAAACAAGAGACAATAATTTCCAAGCATGGAAGAAAAGGTTGAGTTCACAGATGAAATGAATACACTAGATGTCAAGCAGAACTCTCATGCAGACATGAATAGTGAGAGAAATAGGGAAATCATGTGGAAATTCTTTAGATGAATGGTGATGGAATATTTTTATAAAGAGGTGATATTCAAGTTAACACATAAAAGATAAAATGTGTCAGGGTAAGATGATCTCAAGCATGGACAGGAGCTTCTGCAAAAACTCAAGGTTGGAAAGAATTGGGTTAGCCAGTGGAATTCAAAGACCAAAGCGGGTCAAGAAAAGGCTAAAGATAAATTATTCATGGTTTTATTGATCCCATTAAAGTATTTAAATGTTACTTCATATGAACAGGGATTCATTAGAGTATGTAAGAAGTAGAGTATGAAGATCACTTCTGTTTCATGGAGAATGTGCTAGAAATGGGCAGAATGGAATCAGAAAGTCCAGCTGCAGAATTCCAAATGGGAGCTGATGAGGCCAGACCATCCTGGTGACATGGAGATAAAAATGAGTGGACAGATGTGCCATATATTCTGGAGGTATAATCAATAAGATATAACTGATAAAGAAAGGATAAGAGGGAGTGAAAGGGAGGGGCCAAGAGTAACTAGTGCATTTCCAGTTTGAGTAACAAGGTAAGTGGTATAGTCATTTGCCAAAACAGGGAAAGACAGCTAAAATATTTTTTTCTGATAAAGGGGAAAAAGTTTTGCTAAGTCTGGTTAAGTTTCAGATATTTAAGAACTATTTCAAGGTGAATATGTGCAAGGTAGCTAGGTAAGTATCGACAGTTCAGAGAGAATTCTGAATTTGCAGGCACACCTCAAGATATTTTTAAAAACCACTAATTATAATACTTAAACCCATGAGAATAGAGATCACCTAGAGAAAAGTGGAGCAGTGGAAGAAACCAAAGACCAACCCTCAGAAATCAGCATTTGAGGTCATATTCAGGTGCATGTGTGTATGTCCTGCCAGTCACTTCAGTCATGTCCAGCTCTTTGCAACCCTATGGACTGTAGCCCAAGAGAATCCATGGGGATTCTCCAGGCAAGAATACTGGAATGGGTTGCTATGCCCTCTTTCAGGGGATCTTCTTGACCCAGGGATCAAACCTGTGTCTCCTGTGACTTCAGCATTGCAGGTGGATTCTTTACCCACTGAGTCATGGGGGAAGCTTCATATAGAGGTGCAGACACCAATGAAGGAAACAACAAGGACAGGAAAAGAGAAGAGTGCTGCTGGGAAGGCCAAGCATGGAGGAGAGAAAATGTTTCAAGAAGAGAGCAGGTGATGATATTGTCTGCCACTGGAGGAAAAGTAAGGTGAAAACAGAAAAGTGATGGTTTGGCATCAAAGAGAAAATCAGTAAACATGGCTTAAGTGATTCAAGTGATGATTTAAATCAGGTGTTTCCATTTAGCGGTGGGACTAAAAACCAGACTGTAGTAGATGAAGACTTGACTAGGGGTGAGGACACAGACACTATTTCTAGACTGATGGCTCTGAAGACAAGCAGAGGAATAGTCAAGTGGCTGGAGAGTGATGAGTGATCAAGGGAGGATATTTATTTTCATTGCAAATGGATATTTGTATACAGATGAGCATGACACAGTAGTGAAAAGGATAAAATCGTAGCCAAAAGGTAGTAGTCGAATGTGTGATACCTATCTATCTTTTAATTGATCTAACAACAGTTTTCAAAGATTTTGCTTTACCACAACCCTCAGTGTCACCAGTGATTGCAGACTAAGTACAAATATTAAGGGATTGGAGCAGGTGAATAACCACAATGATGACATCTGCATTCCTCATTCCCTATTTATCAGATTCCAACCAAGAATATGCTCTAGGAAGCTATGTGCTTTTTAAAACATACTCTTCAGTGAGCCTCTGAAGAATATTGAATGAACTGCAGTTGACTATTATATTATATTTCTGACAGATGTGTGTGTGGCTACTGCTAATAGCCTTAGAATGCAGCAAAAGAGTCTTGGTTAACATCATTCTGGGGAGCCACTTTGTAAGAACATCCCCTCAAGGATGAGCTGTGCAGTCACTGGGGTCAGGATTCTGCAAGGGAAGATTTTAATAGGCATTAACAAGTTCATTCACTATTGGACTCATCTTGAAATTGTTAAATTGTTGACTTCATGGTGGGACGAAAATTTTTAAAGGCAAGAACTGTGGGATATTCTTGTCTGTGGCTCTAACTCAGCATCTGACAATGTGTGGCTTTCATTACATTTTTCTTCTTCTTCTTCTTTTTTTTTTTTTTCCTTTTTTACTTCTCTGGGTCTCCCTTGCAGGGTTCAGGCTCTGGGGTAGGCAGGCTTCTCTTGTTGTGGCACATGGGCTCTAGAGTGTGGGCTCAGTAGTTGGGGTGCACAGGCTTAGTCACTCCTTGGCATGTAGGATCTTAGTTTCCTAACCAGGGACTGAACTTGCGTCCCCTGCCTTGGAAAGTGGATTCTTAGACACTGGACCACTGGAGAAGTCCCCTCTCAGTAAATATTGATTGAAAGATAAAATAGATAAATGGATTCAATGACCAAATAAATAAAATTATCGATGTTATAAACACACATTCTTTTTTCTATTGTCACCCTGCTTATTTAACTTTTTTTTCATTTATTTATATTAGTTGGAGGCTAATTACGTTACAATATTTTAGTGGGTTTTGCCTACATTGATATGAATCAGCCATGGATTTACATGTGTTCCCCATCCTGAACCCCCCTCCCACCTCCCTCCCCATCTCATCCCTCTGAGCCATCCTAGTGCACCAGCCCTGAGCACTTGTCTCATGCATCAAGCCTGGACTAGAGATCTGTTTCACAATTGATAATATACATGTTTCAATGCTATTCTCTCAGATCATCCCACCCTTGCCTTCTCCCACAGAGTCCAAAATTCTGTTCTATATATGTCTCTCTTTTTCTATCTTGCATATAGGGTTATCATTACCATCTTTCTAAATTCCATATATATGCGTTAGTATACTGTATTGGTGTTTTTCTTTCTGGCTTACCTCACCCTGTGTGATGGGTTCCAGTTTCATCCACCTCATTAGAACTGATTCAAATGTATTCTTCTTAATGGCTGAGTAATATTCCATTATGTATATGTACCACAGCTTTCTTATCCATTCATCTGCTGATGGGCATCTAGGTTGCTTCCATGTCCTGGATATTATAAAC
This sequence comes from Muntiacus reevesi, assembly GCF_963930625.1. Taxonomy (NCBI): domain Eukaryota; kingdom Metazoa; phylum Chordata; class Mammalia; order Artiodactyla; family Cervidae; genus Muntiacus; species Muntiacus reevesi. The sequence continues at coordinate 11,851,993 of NC_089263.1, read as the reverse complement.
AGTGCTGTGATGAACATTGGGGTACACGTGTCTCTTTCAGTTCTGCTTTCCTTGGTGTGTATGCACAGGAGTGGGATTGCTGGGTCATATGGCAGTTCTATTTCCAGTTTTTTAAGAAATCTCCACACTGTTCTCCATAGTGGCTGTACTAGTTTGCATTCCCACCAACAGTGTAAGAGGGTTCCCTTTTCTCCACACCCTCTCCAGCATTTATTGCTTGTAGATTTTTGGATAGCAGCCATTCTGACTGGCGTGAAATGGTACCTCAGTGTGGTTTTGATTTACATTTCTCTGTTAATGAGTGATGTTGAACATCTTTTCATGTGTTTGTTAGCCATCTATATGTCTTCTTTGGAGAATGTCTGTTTAGTTCTTTGGCCCATTTTTTGATTAGGTCGTTTATTTTTCTGGAATTGAGCTGCAGGAGTTGCTTGAATATTTTTGAGATTAATTCTTTGTCTATTGCTTTGTTTGACATTATTTTCTCCCATTCTGAAGGCTGTCTTTTCACCTTGCTCTCCTTTGTTGTGCAAAAACTTTTAAATTTAATTTTGTTTATTTTTCCTTTTATTTCCAATATTCCGAGAGGTGGGTCATAGAGGATCTTGCTGTGATTTATGTTGGAGAGTGTTTTGCCTATGTTCTCCTCTAGGAGTTTTATAGTTTCTGGTCTTACATTTAGATCTTTTATCCATTTTGAGTTTATTTTTGTGTATGATGTTAGAAAGTGTTCTAGTTTCAATTTTTTACAAGTGGTTGACCAGTTTTCCCAGCACCACTTGTTAAAGAATTTATCTTTTCTCCATTGTATATTCTTGCCTCCTTTGTCAAAGATAAGGTGTCCATAGGTACATGGATTTATCTCTGGGCTTTCTATTTTTGTTCCATTGATCTATATTTCTGTCTTTGTGCCAGTACCATACTGTCTTGATGACTGTGGCTTTGTAGTAGAGCCTGAAGTCAGGCAGGTTGATTCCTCCAGTTCCATTCTTCTTTCTCAAGACTACTTTGGCTATTTGAGGTTTTTTGTATTTCCATAAAAATTGTGAAATTATTTGTTCTAGATCTGTGAAAAATACTGTTGGAAGCTTGATAGGGATTGCATTGAATCTATAGATTGCTTTGGGTAGTATAGCCATTTTGACAATATTGATTCTTCCAATCCATGAACATGGTATATTTCTCCATCTGTTTGTGTCCTCTTTGATTTCTTTCATCAGTGTTTTATAGTTTTCTATATATAGGTCTTTTGTTTCTTTAGGTAGATATACCCTTAAGTATTTTATTCTTTTTGTTGCAGTGGTGAATGGTATTGTTTCCTTAATTTCTCTTTCTATTTTCTCATTGTTAGTGTATAGGAATGCAAGGGATTTCTGTGTGTTAATTTTATATCCTGCAAATTTACTATATTCATTGATTAGCTCTAGTAATTTTCTGGTAGAGTCTTTAGAGTTTTCCATGTAGGGGATCATGTCATCTGCAAACAGTGAGAGTTTCACTTCTTCTTTTCCTATCTGGATTCCTTTTATTTCTTTTTCTGCTCTGATTGCTGTCGCCAAAACTTCCAAACAATGTTGAATAGTAGTGGTGAGAGTGGGCATCCTTGCCTTGTTCCTGACTTTAGGGGAAATGCTTTCAATTTTTCACCATTGAGTGTAATGCTTGCTGTGGGTTTGTCATATATAGCTTTTATTATGTTGAGGTATGTTCCTTCTATTCCTGCTTTCTGGAGAGTTTTAATCATAAATGAGTGTTGAATTTTGTCAAAGGCTTTCTCTGCATCTATTGAGATAATCATATGGTTTTTATCTTTCAATCTGTTAATGTGGTGTATTACATTGATTGATTTGTGGATATTAAAGAATCCTTGCATTCCTGGGATAAAGCCCACTTGGTCATGATGTATGATCTTTTTAATATGTTGTTGGATTCTGTTTGCTAGAATTTTGTTAAGGATTTTTGCATCTATGTTCATCAGTGATATTGGCCTGTAGTTTTCTTTTTTGTGGCATCCTTGTCTGGTTTTGGTATTAGGGTGATGGTGGCCTCATAGAATGAGTTTGGAAGTTTACCTTCTTCTGCAATTTTCTGGAAGAGTTTGAGTAAGATAGGTTTTAGCTCTTCTCTAAATTTTTGGTAGAATTCAGCTGTGAAGTCATCTGGTCCTGGGCTTTTGTTTGCTGGAAGATTTCTGATTACAGTTTTGATTTCCATGCTTGTGATGGGTCTGTTAAGATCTTCTATTTCTTCCTGGTTCAGTTTTGGAAAGTTATACTCTTTTCTAAAAATTTGCCCATTTCTTCCAAGTTGTCCATTTTATTGGCATAGAACTGCTGGTAGTAGTCTCTTATGATCCTTTGTATTTCAGTGTTGTCTGTTGTGATCTCTCCATTTTCATTTCTAATTTTGTTGATTTGGTTCTTCTCCCTTTGTTTCTTGATGAGTCTGGTTAATGGTTTGTCAATTTTATTTATCTTTCAAAAAACCAGCTTTTAGCTTTGTTGATTTTTGCTATGGTCTCTTTTGTTTCTTTTGAATTTATTTCTGCCCTAATTTTTAAGATTTCTTTCCTTCTACTAGCCCTGGGGTACTTCATTTCTTCCTTCTCTAGTTGCTTTAGGTGTAGAGTTAGGTTGTTTATTTGACTTTTTCTTGTTTCTTGAGGTAAGCCTGTATTGCTATGAACCTTCCCCTTAGCACAGCTTTTATAGTGTCCCATAGGTTTGGGGTTGTTGTGTTTTCATTTTAATTCATTTCTATGCATATTTTGATTTCTTGTTTGATTTCTTCTAGGATTTGTTGGTTATTCAGAAGTGTTTTATATAGCCTTCATATGTTGAAATTTTTAATAGTTTTTTTCCTGTAATTGAGATCTAATCTTACTGCATTGTGGTCAGAAAAGATGACTGGAATGATTTCAATTTTTTGATTTTACCAAGGCTAGATCATGGCCCAGGATGTGATCTATTCTGCAGAAGTTTCCATGTGCACTTGAGAAAAAGGTGAAATTGATTGATAAACACACATTCATGGTTTATTAAGTGAGTATTGTTCATATTACTGTGAAAACCATACTCCAGAAATTCTGAGGCATTCCCAGTTTCAAATTTGACCCATATTACATCATGTGCCTCATTATAGAGTTATAGATAGATGATAGATAATAACACTAATGATGAAGAAAAATAGAAGGAAGGGGAGAGAAAAAGAAAGCCTTTGACGGAAAACTTTTTCCATCTAGCATCTCATAGAATAATTATAATTATCATAATCTCAATTTTCTCTCCCCGGATGAGAAAAAATGTGGCTCATAAAATTGTTAAAGTTGCCGCAGGATAACAGACCTAGTAAGTGGTTGAATGGCAGATCCGAACCAGAGAGAAAACAAGGTCTGACTTAACCAGAAGAACGTAAATAACACTACCTTGCTGGAAATCTACATCCATAATGCTGTGGTGAATGCTATACTGGCCCCACAGCAGCCCATGTTTGGGGGGCTGAGACTGGGGTAAAGAAGAGGAGGAGGAGGAGGACCGGTGTGCCCCGCATGCTAAGTTGCTTCAGTAGTGTCTGACTCTTTGCGACCCTATGGACGGTAGCCCGCCAGGCTCCTCTGTCCATGGGATTCTCCAGGCAAGAATACTGGAGTTGGTTGCCATACCCTCCTTGGGGAATCTCCCTGACTCAGACATTGAACTCTCATCTCCTGAAGCTTCTGCCTTGCAGGCTGATTCCTTATCACTGAGCCACCAGGGGAAGCCCAGGATTGGACCAGCAGTTAAATAGCAAAGCACAGACTCTGGAACCCATAAAGAAATGTCAGAGGCTTGACAGAAGACATAGACTATGCTCCAGAAACAAGCTAACCTATTTCAAACTGGGTCTGTGCCCAGCCCTTTGTCATTAACTTGCAATGTGTGACCAGTGCCCTTTCTGGAGAGAGAATTTACAATACTAGAGGGACATGAGCCCTTGCAGACTGCAAGATGGGAACAATGACCTGAACTTTCCTGAGGAGAGCTATTTCCAAAGCTCTGACTAGTTTCAAACAGCTTTGGGGTTTCTTTGCTCTGAATGCTGACTTCATTTCAGAAAGGAATTTCTGCTTTACTAATTTGCCATATGAAATAAGGATGTTAGAGAAATGGCAGTATTCAGCAGGGAAAAAAGATGGAAATCTATATAGATAAGCTAGTCTGGAAGTTTTCAAAGATGGGTTTTGGTTATTAGAAATTTTTCTTACTTATATCTCCTTGACCTTCCCTGCCAGGCATTTCTTCTCCCACCTCCCTCCAACTTAAGAGAATTAGCATATGATTTATTTTCCCTCTTGGAGCTCCTCCCCAGTGAATCACTATGATTGGCAGCAACCTTTGCTCTGAAAACCTGGTGGAAATATTTGAACAGGCATGAGGAACCATATCTGCTTAGCACCCTGTGTGCCACCTCATTTAATTTATACACCTTCACTATATTGGAGAAAAGGAAATTATGCTAAAGTTGCAACTGTACAGCTCCTCAAAAAGCATGTTTCATCTTGCCCCAGTTGGTATTTACCTGTTTAATCGTCCTTTCCCTTTCAACTGTAAACTCAGCTGGAAATGGCGGAAAGGTTTATGCACTCAAATACAGCCCAGGGTGAGAGACTTTTTGAAAAGCAGTATTGCTTGTGTGAGCTTCCCTGGGGGCTCAGACAGTAAAAAAAAATCTGCCTGCAATGCGGGAGACCTGGATACAATCCCTGGGTCGGGAAGATCCCCTGGAGAAGGGAATGGCAACCTACTCCAGTATTCTTGCCTGGAGACTTCCATGGACAGAGGAGCTTGGTGGGTTATAGTCCATGAGGTCGCAAGGAGTCGCACACAAGAGACTAAGGCTTTTTTTTTTATCATGCTGTTGTTTGTGTACACATAATGGGAGTGCAGATAATTGCCTCTTGCATCATTTGTCAGAGAAGCATGGGTCTTATTGTGAGAGAAAAAGCAGTCATGTGCCGTTCCGTGAAGTATAATGGAGATGGGATAAAACGGGAGGCTCCACTGAGGACTGGTGGGAAGTTGATCTGAAAATTGTGATCAAATGTTTGTCTCCATCATTTTAAAATGGGTTAGAGACTTCCCTGGTGGCCCAGTGGTTTAGACTCCATGCTTCTACTGCAGGGGGCATGAGTTCAATCCCTGGTCAGGGGACTAAGGATCCTACATGCTGCGCAGCACAGCTAAAAGAAAAAAAAAAAGAGAGACAGAGAGAGAGAGAGTTACCAAAGAAGGCCTAGTAACTAGTGTGTGGAATATCCTTGGCTTCTTTTCTTTATTTGATGCTCAGTAGCAGGCAGTGTAGATCATCTCATGTGTGTTACCACCCATTATCTCTACTGAATTGTTGTTATATTAGTAACATTAGTAAAAAATCTTTTGAGATAGGAAAATTTTAAATTAATTTTCTTTTGTTCTTTGGTTAATTTTGTTCAGCCCAGTAACACTGTGTGTAGACGGATGGATTTATCTCTGAAACCTCAGTCACCAAGTTTGCTCTTTTGGTGGCTCCTTCCCAACATGTTCCTTTTAAAACCAATATTCTCTGATCCTATACCTCCTTTCCTGTCAAGCATTTATCCAACAAATATCTGTAATCCACTAAAACATGCCAGGTACTGTGTTAGAATCTGGATAAAGAGATGGCAGAATTTGTTAACTGTCCTGCTCTTAAGAAAGTATTTCAGCAATCAAACCATACAATTGCTAAATAAGCCTGGGTGTGTTCGTCACTAGGATTAGCTATACATTAGGGAAAGATAAACTCTATGGGTTATTTTATCTAAAAAAATCCCATCTTCACAGGACTGGACATGGAGAAAACATGTAGCCAAGAAAATAATGTAAAAACTGGTTTAAAAAGAAAGAATAATAAAAAAAGATGCAAACTTGAAACTAACCCCATGCCCTCAAAAAAACAAAAACCCTGCTTATTAAAAAGAAGGACACATATTGGATTATCTGAGAAGCCAACAGAGGAAGCAGTAAGTGGCAAAACCCAGAAGCAAACTGTATGTGAGAGAAAGTTGGCTGGACCAATCACAGGGCAGTTCACGTCCCATGGCAATGCGAAAGTCACTCAGAAACAAGTATGTTTAAGATATTCAGAGAGATAGCAACGAACCATATAACTGATACCTGAGAACATGTAAATGGAATAGGAGAATAAAATGCTGATTTGAAAGCCTATCAGATAAACTCTTGGTGAAATATCCTAAATATGGCTAAGTCTCTATTCAACTCACAAAGCCAACTAAAACTGACTTTAAAAAATATATTAATCCAGGATTTCCCTGGTGGTCCAGTGGTTTAGATTCCACCATCATGCAGGGGGCCAAGTTTGGATCCCTAGGCAGAGAACTAGATCCATATGCTGCAACTGAATATCCTTTATGCTGCAACTACAGATCCCACATGCAGCAATGAGGGCCAAAATCCTGAGTGCTTCAAGGAAGACCTGTGCAGCCAAACAAATAAATAAATAAAATATTAACCCCCAAGTACAAAAACAAACAATGACAAACTGACAACAAATAAAGGACATAAGTGTTAAACAAGAACAACAAGAAGAAGCAACTAATTTAAGTCTCAGAATGCTGAAAGTTCAGGCATTAAAAATGCCATGACCCTTTGAAAGCAGAGGGAGGAATGGATTTGCATTGATTGAAATGTACTGTACCAGGAGCTGAATCCTGGGCCCCCCCTCCCTTCTTCCTCCACTGATCCCCCTCTCCCCATTCCCTCAACCATGACAAAATAGAAAGAGGATTCTCAGGACAACCCTGAGGGATGAGATGGGGAGGGAGGTGTGAGGGGTGTTCAGGATGGGGGAGACACATATACACCCATGGCTGATTCATGTCAATGTATGCCAAAAACCATTAGAACATTGTAAAGTAATTAGCCTCCAGTTAAAATAAATAAGCAAAATTTTTTTTTTAAGAGGATTTTCTGGAAAGGATGGACATTTCTAATCTTTGTGCAGGTGAGGGCAGGGTGTAGTACCCTTGAAAACACCAAAAGCAAGTCAAGCAAACAATTATACAGACAATCCACCACGTATCATGGTTAGATTTAGGATTTTTCAGCTTTCAGTTCAGTTCAGTCGCTCAGGTATGTCCAACTCTTTGCGACCCCATGAATCGCAGCATGCCAGGCCTCCCTGTCCATCACCAACTCCCGGAGTTTACTCAAACTCATGCCCATCGGGTCGGTGATGCCATCCAGCCATCTCATCCTCTGTTGTCCCCTTCTCCTCCTGCCCTCAGTCCCTCTCAGCATCAAGGTCTTTTCCAATGAGTCAACTCTTCACATGAGGTGGCCAAAGTATTGGAGTTTCAGCATGGGCCAAAGAACTAAACATACATTTCTCCAAAGAAGACATACAGATGGCTAACAAACACATGAAAAGATGCTCCACATCGCTCATCATCAGAGAAATGCAAATCAAAACCACAATGAGGTACCATTACACGCCAGTCAGGATGGCTGCTATCCAAAAGTCTACAAGCAATAAATGCTGGAGAGGGTGTAGAGAAAAGGGAACCCTCTTACACTGTTGGTGGGAATGCAAACTAGTACAGCCACTATGGAAAACAGTGTGGAGATTTCTTAAAAAACTGGAAATAGAACTGCCATATGACCCAGCAATACCAGTTCTGGGCATACACACCGAGGAAACCAGATCTGAAAGAGACACGTGCACCCCAATGTTCATCGCAGCACTGTTTATAATAGCCAGGACATGGAAGCAACCTAGATGCCCATCAGCAGATGAATGGATAAGGAAGCTGTGGTACATATACACCATGGAATATTACTCAGCCATTAAAAAGAATTCATCTGAATCAGTTCTAATGAGATGGATGAAACTGGAGCCCATTATACAGAGTGAGGTGAGCCAGAAAGATAAAGAACATTACAGTATACTAACACATATATACGGAATTTAGAAAGATGGTAATGATGGCCCTATAGGCAGGGCAGAAGAAGAGACGCAGAAGTACAGAACAGACTTTTGAACTCTGTGGGAGAAGGGTAGGGTGACATGTTTCGAAAGAACAGCATGTATATTATCTGTGGTGAAACAGACCACCAGCCCAGGTGGGAGGCATGAGTCAAGTGCTCGGGCCTGTTGGGCTGGGAAGATCCAGAGGAATCGGGTGGAGAGGGAGGTGGGATGGGAGACCGGGATGGGGAATTCGTGTAACTCTATGGCTGATTCACATCAATGTATGACAAAACCCACTGGGAAAAAAAAAAAAAAAAAAAAAAAAAACTCTTGAAAAAAAAAAAAGAAGCATCAATCCTTCCAATGAACACCCAGGACTGATCTCCTTTAGGATGGATTGGTTGGATCTCTTTGCAGTCCAAGGGACTCTCAAGAGTCTTCTCCAACACCACAGTTCAAAAGCATCAATTTTTCGGCGCTTAGCTTTCTTCACAGTCCAAATTTCACATCCATACATGACCACTGGAAAAACCATAGCCTTGACCAGATGGACCTTTGTTGGCAAAGTAATGTCTCTGCTTTTTAATATGCTCTCTAGGTTGGTCATAACTTTCCTTCCAAGGAGTAAGCATCTTTTAATTTCATGACTGCAGTCACCATCTGCAGTGATTTTGGAGCCCCCCAAAATAAAGTCTGACACTGTTTCCACTGTCTCCCCATCTATTTCCCATGAGGTGATGGGACCAGATGCCATGATCCTAGTTTTCTGAATGTTGAGCTTTAAGCAAACTTTTCCACTCTGCTCTTTCACTTTCATCAAGAGATTTTTTAATTCCTCTTCACTTTCTGCCATAAGGGTGGTGTCATCAGCATATCTGAGGTTATTGATATTTCTCCCGGCAATCTTAATTCCAGCTTGTGCTTCTTCCAACCCAGCGTTTCTCATGATGTACTCTGCATATAAGTTAAATAAGCAGGGTGACAATATACAGCCTTGACGCACTCCTTTTCCTATTTGGAACCAGTCTGTTGTTCCATGTCCAGTTCTAACTGTTGCGTCCTGACCTGCATACAGGTTTCTCAAGAGGCAGGTCAGGTGGTCTGGTATTCCCATCTCCTTCAGAATTTTCCACAGTTTATTGTGATCCACACAGTGGTGCAAAAGCAATACACATTCATTAGAAGTCATATTTAAAATTTTGAATGGTAATCTTTTCCCAAGCTAGCAATATGATGTAGGATACTCTCTTGGGATGCTAGGCAGGGGCAGTGAGGTGGCTCCCAGTCATTCATGAGATCATGAGTATAAGCAGCCAATACACTGAATAATCATTCTGTATGCATGCAACCATGCACTGCAACCACTGGAGAAGGGAATGGCAAACCACTTCAGTATTCTTGTCCTGAGAACCCTATGAACAATAAGAAAAGGAAAAAAGATATGACATTGAAAGATGAGCCCCCCAAAGTCTGTAGGTGTCCAATATACTATTAAGGAAGAGCAGAGAACTAGCTACAGAAACAATGAAGAGGCTGAGCCAAGCAGAAACAACACACAGTTGTGGTTGTGTCTGGTGTTGAAAGCACAGTCCAATGCTGTAAAGAACACTATTGCATAGGAACCTGGAATATTAGATTCATGAATCAAAGTAAATTGGTTGTGGTCAAAGAGGAGATGGCAAGAATGAACATCAATATTTTATGAATCAGTGATTTAAAATGGATAGGAATGGGTGAATTTGATTCAGATGACAATTATCTACTATTATGAGCAAGAATCCATTAGAAGGAATGGAGTACCCTTCATAGTCAACAAAGACTCCAAAAATGCAGTACTTGGTAGCAATCTCAAAAATGACAGAACGAACTTGGTTTCCTTCCAAGACGAACCATTCAGCATCACAGTAATCCAAGTCAATGCCCAACCACTAAAGTCAAAGAAGTTGAAATTAAATGATTCTATGAAGACTTACAAGACCTCCAAGAACTAACACACAAAAAAATATATCCTTTTCGTTGTAGAAGACTGGAATGCAAAGGTAGGAAGTCAAGAGATACCTGGAGTAACAGGCAAATTTGACCTTGTAGTACAAAATGAAGTAGGGCAAAGGCTAACAAAATTTTGCCAAGAGAATGCACTGGTCATAGCAAATATCCTCTTCCAACAACACAAGAGAAGACTCTACACATGGACATCACCAGATGGCCAATACCAAAATCAGATTGATTATATTCTTTGCAGCCAAAGATGGAGAAGCTCTATACAGTCAGGAAAACAAGACCTGGAGCTGACGGTGACTCAGGCCATCAGCTCCTTATTGCAAAATTCAGACTCAAATTGAAGAAAGTAGGGGAAACCATTAAGCCTTTCAAGTATGACCTAAATCAAATCCCTTTTGATTATACTGTGGAGGCGACAAGTAGATTCAAAGGACTAGATCTGGTAGACACACTACTGGAAGAATTAAGGACAGAGGTCCATAACATTGTACAGGAGGTAGTGACCAAAACTATCTCTTAGAAAAAGAAATGTAAGAAGGCAAAGTGGTTGTCTGAGGAGGAATTACAAATAGCTGAGAAAAGAAGAGAAGTGAAAGGTGAAAGAGAAAGGCAAAGATATACTGAATTCAATGCAGAGTTCCAGAGAATGGCAAAGAAAGATAAGAAAGTCTTCATAAATGAACAATGCAAAGAAATAGAAGAAAGCAATAGAACAGGAAAGAGTAGAGATCTCTTTAAGAAAATTGGAAATACCAAGAGAACATTTCATGCATGATAGGCACAATAAGGGACAAAAATGGCAAAGACATAACAGAAGCAGAAGAGATTAAGAAGTGGCAAGAATACACAGAAGAACTGTACAAAAATGTCTTAATGACCTAGATAACCATGATGGTGTGATCAGTCACCTAGAGCCAGACATCTTGGAGTGTCAAGTCAAGTGGACCTTAGGAAGCATTACTATGAACAAAGCTAGCTCCAGTTGAGCTATTTCAAATCCTAAAATGATGGTGCTAAAGTGCTGCACTCAACACTCCAGCAAATTTGGAAAACTCAGCAGTGGCCACAGGACTGGTAAAGGTCAGTTTTCATTCCAATCCCAAAGAAAGGCAATGCCAATGTTCAAATTATTATACAATTGCACTCATTTCACATGCTAGCAAGATTATGTTCAAAATCTTTAAGCTAGGCTTCAGCAGTATGTGAACGGAGAACTTCCAGACATACTGGGTTTACAAAGGCAGAGGAACCAGAGATCAAATTGTCAACATCCTCTGGGCCATAGAAAAAGCAAGATAATTCCAAAAAACAAAAACCTACCTCTGCTTCATTGACTATACTAAAGCCTTTGCCTGTGTGGATCACAAAAACTGTGGAATATTCTTGAAAAGATGGGAATATCAGACCACCTTACCTACCTCCTGAGAAACCTGCATGCAGGGTAAAAAGGAACAGTTAGAATGGACTTGGAACAGTGAACTGGTTCAAAATTGGGATAGAAGTATGTCAAGGCTGTATTTTTTCACCCTGTTTATTTAACTTCTATGCGGAGTACATCATGAGAAATGCAGGGTTGGGTGACTCACAAGCTGGAATCAAGATTGCTGGGAGAAATATCAAGAAACTCAGATATACAGACGATACCACTTTAATGGAAGAAAGTGAGGAGGAATTAAAGAGGCTCTTGCTGAAGGTGAAAAGGAGAGTGAAAAAGCTAGCTTAAAACTCAACATTCAGAAAACAAAGATCATGGCATTCAGTCCCATCACTTCATGGCAAATAGATGAGGGAAAATTGCAAATAGTGTCAGATTTCACTTTCTTGGGCTCCAAAATCACTGCAGATGGTGACTACAGTCAAGAAATTTAAAAACACTCGCTCCTTGGAAGAAAAGCTATGACAAACCTAGACAGGGTATTAAAAAGCAAAAACATCACCTTGCTGACAAAGATCTCTATAGTCAAATCTATGGTTTTTCCTGTAGTTATGTAGAGATATGAGAGTTGGACCATAAAGAAGGTTGAGTGCCGAAGAATTGATGCTTTTGATCTGTGGTTCTGGAGAAGACTCCTGAGAGTCCCTTGGCCAGCAAGTAGACCAAACCAGTCAATCCAAAAGGAAATCAACCCTGAATATTCATTGAAAGGACTGAAGTTGAAGCTCCAATACTTTGGCCACCTGATGCAAAAAGCAGACTCATCGGGAAAGACCGTGGTGCTGGGAAAGATTGAGTGCAGGAGGAGAAGGGAGTGATAAAGGATGAGGTAGTTTGATGTCATCACTGACTCAATGGACATGAGTTTGAGCAGAGTAAAGAACGTGAAGGACAGGGAAGTCTGACATTCTGCAGTTCATGGGATCTGAAAGAGTTGGATATGACTTCGTGACTGAACAGCAACAACATGTTGTTTTTTACTTTCATCACAGTATCCAGTACATTACATGAGATTTTCAACACTTTATGATAAAATAGGCTTTGCATTAGATGATTTTGCCCAACTTTAGGGTAGTGTAAGTGTTCTGAGCACATTAATGTGGGCTAGGCTAAGCTAGGATGGGCTGTAGACTAGGTTATTGAATGAATTTTTTTTTCAGCTTATGATGGATTTACTAGGATGTAAGAAAGATCTATATATTGAAAAGTAAGATCTCTTTTTCTCCTCCCCCACTTTTATCCTAGAGTGACAGTGAAAGTGAAAGTGGTAGTCATTTAGTGGTGTCCAACTCTTTGCGACCCCATGGACAGGGTCCTCTGTCCATGGAATTCTCCCAGCAAGAATACTGGAGTGACTACCCTTACAGTTCTCCAGAGATCTTCCCAACCCAAGGATTGAACCCCACATTACAGGCAGATTCTTTACCATCTGAGCCACCTGGGAAGTCCCTGAGTGCTAGGGACTTCAAAACCCTGAGGGAAGGTACTTGAGGATTCTAACTTAGCTAAATAAAACCATCCAAGAGAAAAGCCATACAGTTATTAATATTTAGGCATCCCCAAAAGAAACTTCTAGATCCATGTTCAATTTCCCTCCAGTGAAGTTTGCCAGTTGAAAAGTCCTTCTATGTACAGAGCTTACACTCAACATTTCAATGTCTCCTTATTTAGGAATAAAACGTGTATCACTTGTTATTTGTGGAAATCCCTGCAATAAATTTGATGGCCAAAAGAAACAAAAGATGAAAGAATGCAGAGGAAACAAAAAAAAAATTGCATAGTATGGAAACAAAATATACACACATACACACACATGCCAAGGCAATTCATCTTACAGTTTTAGTATTTCAGAGGAAAAGGAAATAATCCTAAAAGCTTCCAGAGAGGGAAAAAATCAAATTTCATGTAACTGGTGAAGAATCAGGGTAGTATGCCATTTCTCAAGAGCAATTCTTAAAGCTAGATGTCAATGAAACTGTGTAACCCACCACCTAACTATAGCAATTCTAAACATAACACTACAAAATAAAGTGTCAAATTGTTTAAAGCAAAACATGATTTATGTGACAAAATTGACACACCCAATCATAGTGAGAGATTTAGCACTACTCTCAGTAAACGATAAATACTACAGGCATGAACAGGGCAAGAAAGCCAAATACAAAGGTCAGCACAATTAGCAAGCTTCAGTTAAAACAGATGCAAACATTTTTGAATTTAGGACAGGTATTATTGCCTGGTGGTTGAAAACAGACAATTTCAAATAAGACATCTCACTAGATTCAAATTCTTGCTCAGTGATGTATGCTTGTTTCCTTTACTTCAAAATAGCCTTAATAATAGTGCCTACTCCATAAATGTGTTGTGAAGATAAAATTAAATAATGCCTGACAGGATGCTTAGAAAAGTGCCCAGCATTGAACACCAATGATTGTGTGTGTGTGAATAATTCTGCACTAAAACAGACTCTAAATAATTTTTTAGAAAATGTAGAATATTTTTAAATTAACCATAAAAGAAATATATATATATATATGATAAAATTTTAGAAGCATACTATCTTGAATCAAGTACAAAGTCAGAATCATTCTATTATTCAAAATTACATTAGATGCTCAACCCAACAAAATAAGGGAAGAAAAGAACTGTAGTTAAGAGGTCTAGGAAGAAAGAAGCAAAACTGACATTACTCATAAACAAATGACTGTCCAAAAGAAGGTATGAGTAACTATAGTCAAACTGATAGAATTAGCTACGGACTTCAGCTAGCACACTGAATAAAAAGACAATTGTAGGAAAATATAGTAGTACTCCTATACTTAAAAAATAGTCAGTTGGAAAACTATTAGGTAAAACAAATATATCATTCAAATAAGCAACAAGCTACATAAACCTAAAAAGGAGATATAAGACCTGTATGTGAGTGAAAGTCGCTCAGTAATGTCCAACGTTTTGCGACCCCATGGACTATACAGTCCATGGAATTCTCCAGGCCAGAATAGTGGAGTGGGTAGCCTTTCCCTTCTCCAAGGGATCTTCCCAACCCCAGGATTAAACCCAGGTCTCCCACATTGCAGGCGGATTCTTTACCAGCTGAGCCACAAGGGAAGCCCAAGAATACTGGAGTGGGTAGCCTATCTCTTCTCCAGAAGATCTTCTCAACCCAGGAATTGAACTAGGGTCTCCTGCATTGCAGGCAGATTCTTTACCAACTGAACTATGACATAACTGTATAGAAGAATGGAAAAACAAAAGACCTACATGAATAAATTAGAAGAAATAACATGTTCATGAGGGAACAAAAGCTATTTTAGAGTGCCAAATAATCACGTATAAACTGCAAAATTAATAGAATTTTCATTAGAAAAGACCCTGATGCTGGGAAAGATTGAAGGCAGGAGGAGAAGGGGAAGACAGAGGGTTAGTTGGTTGGATGGCATCACCAACTCAATGGACATGAGTTTGAGCAAGCTCCAGGAGATGGTGAAAAAACAGAAAAGCCTGGCATTCTGCAGTCCATGTGGTCACAAAAAGCTGGACACAACTGAGCAACTAGAAAACAAATATGTGATAAAATTACTGTTATTGGTTGATAATAACACCTAAGCACCAGAAGAGTGATGAATTGTATACATACTATTGGCTTTTTTTACCATGTTAAAATAATAGGTAGTTAATACCAAATAGTTAAAAGATATGCTATAGCTGAAGTGAAGTGAAATGGTAGTCACTCAGTCATGTCTGACTCTTTACAACCCCATGGACTGTAGCCCAGAAGACTCCTCTGTCTGTGGAATTCTCCAGGCAAGAATACTGGAGCGAGTTGCCATTTCCTTCTCCAGGGGATCTTCCTGGTCTAAGGATCAAACCTGGTTCTCCGGCATTGCAGGAAAATTCTTTACTGCCTAAGGCACCAAGGAAACCCACCTAAACATTAAAAAATAATAATAAAAAAATAAAAAATAAAAACTTTAGAGTAAAACATAAAACAGCATAAACTAGAGAAAGTTTTTCTAATAAGACTCAAAAGCCCAAAAGAAAATTATTGAAAATTTACTGCTTCTCAATGTATAATATCCAGTGAATAACAAATCTTAAAGTTTTTTTAAACAAAGAAAAAGGAGAAAGAAACACTATTGAAAAATGGTTTGAACAGGAAATTCAGCTGTTCAATCAATCCATAGGAAGACTGTTCAGACTCTTGTAATTAAAAATTCACAATAAGAAACCACTTTTCATCCATCGGTTTGGCAAATTTTAAAAATGATAGCAATTGCTGGCAAGTAGGTGAGAAAACTGAAGAAATGGGAAACTTTACTCATAGGTTGTGGGAGTGCAAATCTCTTCAAGCTCTCTGTAAAACTTGGAAAAACACACTACAAGAAAAAGATTTACATCTACTTTCTGTTTCAACTCTGGCATGTAAAAAGCATGGAATTCATCACTTTCATCCTTACAACAAGAACAAACCAAAAGTCGGTAGCTTTTCTTGGACCTACCAGGTAAGTGAGACCAGAGGGCAAAGCACCTTACTGAAATCTGGAGAGAAGCTGGCTTCAGAGAGCTACAAGAGGTGAGATTGGCTTACCTGGAGCAGAAGCCGATGAATGCCAAGCCAGTAGAAACACTTAGCTCGTTGTTGTGACAAGTTGCTGAAGGTCAGGTGTGACTCGGGACCAGTCATCGATACCCCCATACTTTGGGTTCCTTCAAGATCTCACCAGACTCTCACAGGAACGATCTAAGAACACCCACCACCACCACTTCACACTCTACTTCCCATCTTAACAAGGATGGGGGAGTAGTTATGATAAAACCCTCCCAGGACTGTCTCCTTAAAGTTCCAATCTTCAAGAATACAGACTGGGACAAAGAGCAAATGCTGCTATCTAATTTTAGAGAAGGGGAGCCGCTCCTTATTTCACTCCTTAAGCCTTCCTGTCTCATTAAAGAGGGATGAGGGGAGTCTTAGATAACAAGAAAAAGGGCTCCACCCTATGGACAACAGTATGGAAGTTCCTTTGAAAACTAAAAGTAGAGCTACCAATGACCCTTCAATCCCACTTCTGGCCACATATCCAGAGAAAAACATGGTCCAAAAGGATACATGCACCCCAGTGTTCATCACAGCACTGTTTATAGAACCCAAGACATGGAAGCAACTTAAATGCCCATTAACAAAGGAATGGATAAAGAAGGTGTTGTACTATTGTACATATATACAATGAACTATTACTCAGCCATTAAAGAGAATGAAATAATACCAGAATTGCAGCAACATGATGAACCTCGACATTGTCATACTGAGTAAAGTCATTTAGATAGAGGAGAAATATTGTATGGCATCCCTTATATGTGGAATCTAAAAATAAATGCTACAAATGAACAAATTTAAAGTAACTACAATTAATATTTTAAAGGATATAGTGGAAAAAGCAGGCAACAACACACGTAAGTAACATCAGGAAAGTGGAAATTCTAAAGGAGAATCAGAAGGAATGCTACAAATAAAAATTTAAAATACAACAACAGGAATGAAGAGTATCTTTAAGGGAATCATCAATAGACAGGACATGTAGAGGAAAGAAACCTTAAACTTGAAGGTAGGTTAAAAATATGCATTTTTATTTACACCAGAAGCCAATTCTCCCCCTCAGAAGACACCTTTAAGAAACTCTCACAATTGGCGTGCACATGTGCTAGGTAGCTTCAGTCGTATCCAACTCTTTGGAACCCCATGGACTGTAGCCCACCAGGCTCCCCTGTCCGCGGGATTCTCCAGGCAAGAGTACTCAAGTGGGTTGTCATGCCCTCTTCCAGGGGATTCTCCCAACCCAGGAACCCAACTCGCATCTCTTTCATCTCCTGCATTGGCAGGTGGGTTCTTTACCCACTGAGCCACCTGGGAAGCCCCTCACGATTGGCATCTAGAGATACATATGACGCTGATGATTGTCATGTTGTGATTTTACTCATAGTTTTAAAATGACTATTAGTGGAAGAATGGATAATATCTTCTGTAGTGTCCCATCTATATTACACAGTTGTTACACATGTGTTGCATATGTGCTATGTATTTTTAGAAACAAACATATGAAGCAAATATGGCAAGTTATTATTTAAATTACTTGGTTTTTATTTTACTCCAAGTGGTGGGTCCATGAATTCTTCTTACATTACGCTCTTTACTCTTCATTTTTTTCAGGTTTTTAATTTCGTAAAATATAAGGAAGTTAGGTTGTTGGTTGACGAGAGTCTCTGGTGTCATCCAGGGAGCACTCCAGCAGTGCTCCATGTCACAGGACTTTTCCTGGAGTTCTGTAACCTCAGATGAGGCTGTTACTTTGATCCTGCGTCTCCCTCCTTGCGGGTACTCCACCCCTCGCCTCCTGCGCTCCACCCAAGATTTCTCCCAAAGGATTCTGCTCCCTTCTTCCAGAACCCAAAAGAATCTCTCTTCTTTTCTCTCAAAATATCCCCAGATGTTTCTTCTGGAAGAAAATAATTGCCCTTTGATAATGAGAATGCCCTAAATCATTAACATGTGAAAACTGTGTGCCACTAATTTGGAAGTAATGGAGCTATTTTTTGTTTTTTCCTGGGAGACTTGCCTTATTTTAAGGCTAAGGTACATGACTTCTAAAAAAGAAGAAGAAAGGATAATTTTTTTTTTCTATTGGAAATAGGTTGAGAATTCACACCAAGCTCTATAAAATGTACAGGAGTCTCCCTGGTTGCTCATATGGTGAAGAATCTATTGGCAATGCAGGAGACCTGGCTTCGAGCCCTGGGTTGGGAAGATCCCCTGGAAGAGGGCATGGCAACCCACTCCAGTATTCTTGCTTGGAGAATCCCATGGGCAAAGGAACCTAGCAGGCTACAATCCATGGGGTCGTAAAGAGTTGGATACGACTGAGTGAATAAGCGCGTGCGCACACAGGAACACACACACAGGAACACTATATACTTCGGAACTGCAAACATGAGGAAAGGGGAATATTCCTCTCTCATGAAATCTGCAGAAAGTCTGACTACCTTTTAGGTAATCAGGGAGCAGTACCAAGAAAACCAAGGAGATACCCTTAAGGTGCGTCTTCACAGAGATTCAAGAAAATCCTCATTAACTCAGGGAGGCAGAGAAGGAAGCAAATAGGACCTATATACCTAAAGATTATCCTCAGCCCCGATAGCCCAGTAGTCCTTACACTGCATTGCAGTTGTCTTTTTGCTCACCTCTCCTACAAGGGCCTGAGTTCCCACAAGGCAAGAGTCCTAATTTTCAGAATTAAGCATTGCTGCCTGGTCCATAAGAGGTCCTCAGAATATCTTTTATGCATGACTGAATGAATGAATTAATCAATGAAAAATGTTAAAGAAGCAAAGGTTAAGCAGGAATGAACAAGGGTTCATTCTTTTCTCTCAAAATATCCCCAGATGTTTCTTCTGGAAGAAAATAATTGCCCTTTGATAATTCAGTACTTAGCATATTTCGCTCAGTCAAGTCTGACTCTTTGTGGCCCCATGGACTATACAGTCCATGGAATTCTCCAGGCCAGAATACTGGAGTGAGTTGCCTATCTGTTCTCCAGCAGATCTTCCCAACCCAGGAATTGAATTGGGGTCTCCTGCATTGCAGGCAGATTCTTTACCAACTGAGCTATCAGGGAAGCCCTCTTAACATGTTCCCTAAGGGTAATAATTCATTTCAGGACTCTTTCTTTCGATAGTTATTGATACATCAAATGGAATGGAAACATCGGTTGAAATAGAGATAGGTGTCCTGCATTACTGACAAGAAGCAGACTACTTAATTTATTTGGATCAATACTTTTTCTTTCTTTTGTGCTTAAAGATTATTTTTTTAAATGTAGTGAACTAAAAAATGTTTCAGTTTATATTAAAGTAACTCACACATACTGAAATACTTATTAGCGAAATGATATGTCTTAGATTTGCTTCAAAATAATATGTGTATGAAGGGGAAAGTGAGTCAAGAGAGAGATGATGCTACATTGGTCATAAATTGATAACTGTTAAGCTGTGGGATGATTATATACACATTTGTTTACCTCCTATTTCTTCTATTGTATATGTTTGAAATTTTTATTTAAAAAAATGTTAAAAAGATACAGCAATTCTTTATATGTAACCATTATTTTACATAGACACAAGAAGTCATTTGTTGCAGAAGATGAGAATCCATATGTTTGTGATTTACAAATATCATGACTCATAAACTTAGTTAAGAAATAGCCTCATTTCTTCTCTTTGGAAAAGCTTTGCAAAAAAATATGAGCATCTGCTTTCCCTTTTTTCCTATAAAAGGCACTTGAGCAAAATTGCATCATCTACAATTTGAGGAATATAAATGACACATATTGAAGACAGGGGATTGTGAATAAATATGTGAAAAGTCAGGGCCAAACTTTTGTTTAAGGCTCTGAGTGCCAGTGTTTGGTGACTTCAGATCTAGGGATTTGACTTCCCACACCAACCAGGCCAAAAATAGCACCATCTTTCTAGACTGTGCCTTAGAGAAACGAGTCTCCCAGAACATCTGACCACTACTGTCAGAACAGAAGAATCTCATGAGACTTCAGAAGTTGCCAAGCTTTCCTAGTGGCTCAGTGAGTAAAGAATCCACCTGCAGAGCAGGAGACCCAGATTCAACCCCTGAGTTGAGAAGATCCCCTGGAGAAGGAAATGGCAACCCACTTTAGTATTCTTGCCTGGGAAATCCTGTGGACTGAAGAGCCTGGTGGGCTACAGTGCATGGGGTCACAAGAGTCAGACAAAACTTAGTGATTAAATCACCACCACAGCTTCAGCAGCACCTTCAGTTTTGTGAAAGTGCTGCTAAGCTTTGAGTATTTGTTTTGCCTCGTCTTGTGCTGCTTTGTTTTGACTTATCATTTGAGTAGTTTGTTTGTCCACCAGTTGTGGTCACTTCTCAAGAGGCCGCAGTGAAGTTTCTCGTGATTATTTCAACATAGCATGTCTGTTTTTTCTCTGAGTTTACTTATATCCAGTGGCTATCAATATTATAATTTGCTAAGGGGGATTTGCACAGTCTCTAAGATTTTCAAAGAGGTCAGGGCCCAGATATAGATAGCAGCAGTCACTTTTGCCTTTATTTTCCCTGCTGTGCTCAAGGGTAAGATAAAGCCCCACATTCTGGACACTGGCTTTGACACTGAATTGAAACCAGGAGTGCAAACATGCATTCTCCACTTACGTTTTTTCATGTGTTTCCCAGAGGAGAGACAACCTCTTTTCAGTGGCTTTCACTGATAACTCCAGGTGATATGTATAGTTATTGCTTTGTTTGATGTAAAAACATGAACATCTGTCTTGACTTTCATTCAACAACTACCAGCAGTTACTCAGGTTTAATTATGTACCCAGCATAGGGAATAAAAGAAGACAGATTTTGTTCTTGAGGAACTCAGAATTTAACAAAGGGGATAAACAAGCAAAAACAGATAGCTTTGTGATGGGCTCCTTGATATATGCAGGTGTGCACCAGACACTGTGGAAGCAATGATGAGAGCATTATCAGATTTTTTGACTCATTTTTAAATTTTTTTTTAATTGGAGCATAATTCTTTACCAAGTTGCATTAGTTTCTTTTGTACAGAATGTGAATCAGCTGTAGGTATACATTTATCCCCTCCCTTGGCCGCCTCCATCTCACCCCTCCCCCACCAACCCCCCCACCAGCTCACTTCTCTAGGTCATCATAGAGCACAGTCCACTGCCTTGAAAGAAAAGAAAGTCATTATTAAGTAGTGAAAGGGGAAAAAGACATGAAGAACAGCATAGGCAAACGCCCAGAGGTAAAACAGTGCATGGCACACAGTCCAGGTAGCTTGGATAGAAGGTAGGATAAATATGACAAGCACTGGAAATGATATTAAACAGGTGGGCAAGGGTCATAGAGAAGTGACTGTTAGAAAGGGTCCCATGCAGTTCTCAAAGTACACATCCCTCAAATATTTCTGGATCAACAACCCTAGACATGCCTCGGTGATTTACACATTTGAGCATATCTAACAGCAGTCTGTTGGGCAGATCTGTCAAGAGCACATCCTTTCAAGGACCAGGATGGGGAAATATCAAGGGGAACACTTCAAAGGAAAGAAGGAGACAGGCATGAAGGGATCAGCTCTGGAGCTGAGTCTTGGTGCTGGAGGAATCAGCTATTCCGAACACAATGTGGTTTATGATAGTCTCGTGTGACTTACCCCGGCCTCAAGGATCTGTTTTTGGACCTAGAGTAGGAGGGAATGTTGATAAAGAGATGGGGAAGTTCAATAAGTACCATCTGGTAACATTACTTCATAAATTTCTTTGAAATATAAAACAGGAACTGTCCTACTTAGAATGCTCCTTAAACACAGGAAGGAACATTTTCTTTTTCCACTTGGCCAGGGAGCATAGGGCACAGTGGCATCCTGATAGCCGCACTAATGCTGCTGCCTGTGAGAATAGCAATGACTGCATCAGACGGGTGCCCAGAGTCTGTCAGAGCAGGGCAGCATGGGCAGGAGAACCTGCCCGTGAAGCCTGGCTGCAGACCAGTTCACAAGCCTATCTGAACCACCGTTTGGGGTAACCAGGAACTCCTCTGTTTATGGTTTTTGCCTTGCAATCGCCATGGTATTATTTGAGCTGATTCTCACACCAGACACTCAGCAGATGCTCAATAACCATTTATTATATCCAGTTCAATTTATCTTTGCATCCACTGCAAAGAAATATCAACTGAATATAAATCAGCAAAGCCTCAGTTGTCCATATTTCAGACAAAATATGCAATCTATAAGCTACTCTCCTTCCAAAAAATTGCCACATAACTTCTCCCTTCAAGGACATTCTATGCTACTTTAAACTTTAAATTTTTATCCCAGATACACCATTGACTCTCCGCACTGCTCTCCTATAGAAACAGTGTTATCCTCCAGACCTCTGCAGGAGGACAGTCACCATGCCCCATTCCTCACTCTGGTTCCCTGATATACTCTATGAATTTCACTTCCGACTTTCCAGTAAGATGTCTAGCTCACAGTAAAACCCAGCACAGAACAATGAACACTTTTACAAGACATTCCTAGGTTTGACCTATTGAGGGTAGAGCTCCCTTGATTTCAGTCTGTCACAAAGTGGTGAGGGAGACGGAAGGAAGGAGCAGAAAGGTTCAGTAATGGTCTTAGAATAAGCTCTCCAGACATACTGTATTTTTTTTTCTCACTTTAAGCTGTCACCAACATTTCAACATTTAATATTTGATTTCCTGTTTTCTTCTTGCCTGCTACAGATGTTGAGACAAAGTCCCCTCTTTGCAGAAAGTATCATATATATATATATATTTTTTTTTTTTCTCTGTGCTCTGATCAGTGAGCATCTTAAATAGGGCTTCTTTTGCAGATTGCATGTTAATGTCATGGAGGGGAGCCTGACATGTGAGTGCTGTCACACATCAATCATTTCCTAGTATTCCGTGCTATGAAGTGTGCATTGATTATTCATTGCTGTGTCTTCTTCCTGGGCTCCCCTGGTGAAGAGAGAGCATTCTCTAAATACGGAGAGTTTAAAGAGGAGCACTTTACAAAGGGAATTACAAAATCTCACTTCACTATCACTGGTGATTTCATGTGCCATTCTGAGACTGTTGAGGGTCCCCTGCCCAAATTCTGCACCGTTCTCCAATGATGTCTTCATCTGCTTCATTGATGTCAAACCTCTTCAGGGATTTCCTTCCCAAAGTTTCCACCTATCAACAGTAGTTCAGGGGGAAGAAAGAAGAAATCATTTGCATCTCTTGAGAGTTGAATTATGCCAGAATAAAATTGACAGGGCAGGAGTAATTGAGGGGAAAATGCTTTTTAAGAGAAGTCTCCAATTTGGCTTTCACATTCTGGGCTCTGAATTTCCAGGGGGGTCATTGCATGAAATGGGGAAGCCAAGGAAGATATTACTGGCAAGGCTGACTTCTATTCCCTATTTCTAGAATAACTGTTGCATTGTTTGCCTCAAGTTATCAAAGCTAGAGCTTTACAGCTAAAAATTTTTACCCCTGGCATAAACTGTAGATCTTAATCAGCTGGTCAATTCTAGGAGAATTGCAATTCTTTCAAATTCTTTGCAAATAAAGGTATTGTTTACTTTCTGCAAAAAGTAGCAGTAGAAACTACCATGTGTTAAAGACCTTCTGTGAGTTTCCCTTCTGTATCAGCTGGTAAAGAATTTGCCTGCAGTGCAGGAGACCTGGATTCAAACCCTGAGTTGGGAAGATCCCATGGAGAAGGGCATGACTACCCACTTCAGTATTCCTGCCTGGAGAATTCCATGGACTGAGGAATCTGGTGGACTGCAGTCCATGGTGTCACAAAGAGTCAGACACAACTGCTTGACTAACACTTTCATAGGGCAAATATGATAGTAGAATCATCCACACACATTTAATGTTGATCCATCTTATAAGCTGAGAGTGATCATCTTGTGCAGTTTAGAGACAAGCAAACAGATGATCAGGCAGGTTCAGTGCCTTGGCCAAGGCCAGAGACTGGTAAGCAGATTCAGCCTCATGCCCACCAGGCTCCTTCCCACTTTGGA
Source organism: Muntiacus reevesi (assembly GCF_963930625.1). NCBI lineage: Eukaryota > Metazoa > Chordata > Mammalia > Artiodactyla > Cervidae > Muntiacus > Muntiacus reevesi. The sequence continues at coordinate 11,827,956 of NC_089263.1, read as the reverse complement.
ACCTCTGGGATCTTTCCCTACCATCAGGATGTAGAGAGAGAGATAGGAACACATCTTAATGTCAGTGAGTGAGTTACATTATTTTTCTATAAAACAATGCACAGAATACAAGCTATTAGGTTTAAGGTTTTTCTCTACCAAGAAAGGTAAGGTGTTGATGGGATCTTGGTATGAAAAACCTTGGCCATTTTGCTTGTGAGCCAGAGTGTCGCAATATAGCAGAAAACATCTCAGAAATGTTTGGTTGTTTATTGTTGAAGAATGAATCACCCCAAACTTAGAGATCTAAACATAGAAAAACAGCATTTATTTGCTGACAATTTTGGAATTTGCCTTGGGTTACAGCCTTCACTCCTTATAGCATCTGATGGGACAGTTTGACTCTGGTGAACAGATCTGCTTTCAAGATGGCTCGTGCACATGGCACATCTCAAGTTGGTGCTGGCTGTCCCCTGGGAGCTCAGCTTGAGCCTGGAATTGCCCCCAAATGGCTCTCCATATGGCTAGTTGGGCTTCCCTCAGACTGAGACCTGGGTTCTGACAGGAAGTGTCCCAAGAGCTAAATTCAAAAGAATAGGACCCACTGTGCAAACACAGACCAGGCATCAGCTTACATTACACTAGCAGTACACTGAGGCTATGGGCTTCCCTGGTGGCTCATATGGTCAGGGATCTGTCTGCAGTGCAGGAGACCCAGGTTTGATCCCTGGGTCAGGAAGATCCCCTGGAGAAGGGAATGCCAACCCCCTCCAGTATCCTTGCCTGGAGAACTCCACTAACCAAGGAGCTCGGTGAACTACAACCCATGGAGTCGCAGAGAGTGGACATGGCTGAGTGACTAACACACAACACACACACACTAAAGCTAGATTCGTGGCCAATCCCGCTCAGTATGGGAGGAAACCACACAAGAGAGGGCATACCAGAAGATCTGGTTCACTGGGGACCACCCAAGTAGCATTATTTTTATCAGAAACATATTGACTTTGATCGGAATAGAGGCTCTAACCAATCCTTCCTTTATAAATTTGAGAAAGTTTTTTAGCACCTCTGTTCTTTTCTTTCCCAGTCTGGAAGATAGGTTAACAAAATTTACCTTACACTTTTGATTAATTATTGTAACTTCCCCATTCACATGGGATTAGTGTTCATCTCTTTCAGAATCTGGTAACTCTTAATACTAACAAAAGAAATCAGGGATTAATGACCATGGAACATGGAGATCCAGAAGTTAGGTAAGGGTTGCCAACCTCAAATCATTCAAATCACAGAACCCTGTTGTATTTTCTTATGAAGAAAAACTAAGAGGTTTTAAAGCACTTTACAGGGACTTGACATGAAAGAAGACTGAATGTGTGGGAACAGTACACTGATGGCAAAGATTACAGTCTTGGGAAGAAACAAACACTGAAAATAAATCTCACTCATGTTGCTCAGTGAATGTTTCCCTGGAAACACAAATGCTGTTAGCTTCAGTTTCTATGTTTTAAAAGTGAAATGTTGGAAAAGGTAAATAAGGTATTAACTATAAAGTGTCTCTCATGCAGACTTATACAACTGTGTATACTCAATAAATGGTAACTGTCTTGCCCTTGTTATCACTATTAAATGACTAGTGACAAAAAAATATCAAAACCTTAAAAGATGCCAAATTGCTCATATCTTCATTTTCTTTGGACTTTGGGTCGGGCTTTCAATACATCTATTCTAGATTCTGCTTTGTAATCACGCTCAAGCTCCATCCAGTTTACATACTCCTCTCTCAGAACCTTAGCTTTTTCTCATAAAATGTATAACAGGATGCTTCAATGAGATAGAGTAATTTTACACACTATTCAGTGTTTTATAATTGAATGAGAATTTTTAATACTATAATTATTACCCAGTTCAGCTCAGTTCAGTTGCTCAGTCATGTCCGACTCTTTGCAACCCCATGGACTGCAGCACACCAGGCCTCCCTGTCCATCAGCAACTCCCGGAGTTTACCCAAACCCATGTCCATTGAGTCAGTGATGCCATCAAACCATCTAATCCTCTGTCATCCCCTTCTCCTCCCATCTTCAATCTTTCCCAGCATCAGGGTCTTTTCAAGTGAGTCAGCTCTTCACATCAGGTGGCCAAAGTATTGGAGTTTCAGCTTCAACATCAGTTCTTCCAATGAACACCCAGGACTGATCTCCTCTAAGATGGACTGGTTGTATCTCCTTGAGTCCAAGGGACTCTCAAGAGTCTTCTCCAACATCACAATTGAAAAGCATCAGTTCTTTGTCACTCAGCTTTCTTTATAGCCCAACTCTCACATCCATACATGACTACTGGAAAAACCATAGGCTTGACTAGATGGACTTTTGTTGGCAAAGTAATGTCTCTGCTTTTTAATATGCTATCTATGTTGGTCATAGCTTTTCTTCCAAGGAGCAAGTGTCTTTTAATTTCATGGCTGCAGTCACCATCCGCAGTGATTTGGGAGCCCCAAGAATAAAGTCTGCCACTGTTTACATTGTTTCCCCTTCTATTTGCCATAAAGTAATGGAACTGGATGCCATGATCTTAGTTTTTGTGTTTTTTTTTTTTTTTTTGACCTTAGTTTTCTGAATGTTGAGTTTTAAGCCAACTTTTTCACTCTCCTCTTTCACTTTCATCAAGAGACTCTTTAGTTTTTCTTTACTTTCTGCCATAAGGGTGGTGTCATCTGCATATCTGAAGTTATTTATATTTCTCCCAGCAATCTTGATCCCAGCTTGTGCTTTATCCAGCCCAGTATTATGTATGGTTACTCTACATATAAGTTAAATAAGCAGGGTGACAATATACAGCTTTGACGTACTCCTTTCTTGACTTGGAATCAGTCTGTTGTTCCATGTGCAGTTTTAACTGTTGCTTTTTGATCTGCATACAATATTTCTTGGTTTAGTGTTATTTTTAAAATTTTTTCATGAAACATCTTCATGTGTCAGAATCCTGCTAAAGAAGGATGCTTAGCATTAGAGACAATGCTTAAAAGGAGGTATAATTCTGCATTTGGATATGAAATAGCATGTATTTTTAAAATTTCTCAATGAAAAAGTTCCATTATCTATGGTGAAACAGACCACCAGCCCAGGTGGGATGCATGAGTCAAGTGCTCGGGCCTGGTGCACTGGGAGGACCCTGAGGAGTCGGGTGGAGAGGGAGGTGGGAGGGGGGATCGGGATGGGGAATACGTGTAACTCTATGGCTGATTCATGTCAATGTATGACAAAACCGACTGAAATGTTGTGAAGTGATTGGCCTCCAACTAATAAAATAATTAAAAAAAAAAATTTCTCAATGAGAAAGTTCCATATTTTAATAAGCTAAAACAGATTTGTGGGGTAGGGATAAGGGTTGGGGCAAGGAGGTTACAGGGAGAGTAGTTTACTTATAGGTATGGACAAAAACTTTTAAAGGTGAAATAGTAAATATTTTAGGCTTTGAGAGACCTTCTGTCTTTGAAGAAACTGTGAGTAGTTTCTGCCCTTGTAGTACAAAGCAGTCATAGACAGTACACAAATGAGTGAGGATTATTTTGTTCCAGTAAATCTTTACTTACAAAAGTGTGTGAACTACATTTGGCTCAGCGTGCCGACTGCCAATGACTGCAGTGTGCCAACTACTGCTTTACTAGCCACAGAACTTAATATTTAACAGCAAAAATGTGCTGTCTCATCTTTATTGAAAACTTCTGAGTTACCATGTCACTATATATGTTTATCTTTGATTCCATTGACTAATTATTTTGAGCAAAGAGAAGATGTTCTATACAGTGACAACTGTCACTCAGTCATTGACTCCAAATGAAATATAATATGGCAATTCTTGGTCCCTGAGAATAACTGGTTGGATATTTGGAATAAATCACTTTATAGAATCACAGTATATATAGGTAGAAAAGCCAATGTTTCAAATAGTCTCAATCTTGCATCTTCCATTACTCAATTATTTACCTATTAAGTTGGGGGATGGGACATACTCCATTGTCAATAGAGTCACTCCTAGTTCTAGACATCTAGGACTAGTTGTACAATTTAGTACTGGCAATTCCTCCAGAAGAACTCATTCATTCATTCACTAAATATGTATTAGACAGTTATGAAGGCTCAGGCACTGTTCTTGCCTATGTATGTATATAATAGTCATTGAATAAAACTGAATCAGTTTTTAGTCTCATGGGCTGTATGTTCTAACAGAGGGGAGGAAAGAAGGAAAGAAGGAGGGAGGAAGGGAAGAAAAGAAAGGAAACAAAGAAGGAAGGAAGGTCATTCATAGGCAAGGGGATCAGCTAATACAAAGATAGAAGCTGGACATTTTCAAAAAACAGAAAATGGTCCTAAGTAAATGTGGCATAGGATAAGAGGGGTGCCAGAGGAGACTGAATATGTAGATGCTAAATATATAACATAGGATTTAGTGATTCATGGTAGAGTCTATTTTAAATCCAACAAGAATCTGTTAGGGAGTTTGAAGCAGAGAAAATACTGGGGGAAAGGAAGGAAACATTATCAAGATAGAAAAAAAGCTCAAGATTTTCAAAATGTTTTACATTTGTTGAGTATTCTTGCTACAGTACAGAAGTTAATCCAAGAGGAAGAGTAACCATAAGAAATAAAAAGTAAGTGGTGTTGTCCCAATGGGCAGGCATTTAGGAACGGGTTGTCAGAGAAAGGAAAGGTGGAGATTCACGCTATGCATTGTGAAACATTTGATAAAAGTCTTTCTGAACTTGTAGCTCTGGGCTTCCCTGGTAACTCAGCTGGTGAAGAATCCACCTGCAAAGGCAGGAGACCCTGGTTTGATTCCTGGGTCCCTCGTATTCTTGCCTGGAGAATCCCTATGGACAGAGGAGCCTGGTGGGCTACAGTTCATGGGGTCACAAAGAATCGGCCACCACTGAGTGACTAAATGCAGCACAGCACATCTCTGGGGCAGTTGGTTGGCAAAATTTAATGCATTTGTATACGTTGATTACTATTGGCTGCCTTTAAAGATGTATTACAAAGAAGAGATGAGCTCAGGTGAGAACTGGCTGTTTGCAAGCAGAAACTAACATGTAAATTGAGAATTAAGAGATTGTGGACTTTCTAGAGTTAGACAAACCACGTGACTGGAAGAGTGATTGATAGGGTCCCCCCGCTCAATCCCATCTGAGATCCAATAAAGACATTTGCACAACAGCTAGAGACCCTGAATTTTGAACAGTGCTCTGCATCAGAGGACAAGGAAGAAACAGAAATGTTCTGGCCAAAAAGGTGAAACATATAGAAACTAATTAGTTTTCTCTCCATCCCTTTCTCTTTGGCAGTTCAGTTTAAAATTTAGCCATGAGGGACTTCCCAGGTGGTCCAGTGGTTAACAATCCACTGTGCAACGCTGGGGACAGGGGCTCAATCCCTGGTAGGGGAACTAGGATCCCACGTGCCTCAGAACAACTGAGCCCATGTGCTTCAGCTGGAGAGCCTGCAAGCCAAAACTGCTGGAACTCACACTCTGGAAGCCATGCACCATAGCCCTGAGCCCCCTCATGCTCCAGAGCCCAGGGGCCACAACTAGAGAATCTGTGCACTCCAACAAAAGATCTCACAATGACACAAGGGAGATCCTGTATGCCAAAGCTGGAACCCAATGCAGTCAAATAAACACATAAATATTTTTAAAAGTAAAACAAAACTTTGCCATGAAATGTAGTTACCAGTGATCTGTGTGATCTTCAGGACCATCCATAGACATCTTCCCTGCATGGTCCTCCATGCTTTTTTTTTTCTTCTGTCTCCTTGATAAGGATGGACATGGAGATCTCAATAATGATCTGTTCTAGATGGTAGAATGATGAGATTTGGAACCAGAACCCTGAAATACCACCTAGAAATGAGCCACCTAGAAATGATCAGGAACACCTGTTTCTAGCTTTAACTGAATGAGAAACACAGTTCTCTTGTTCTTGGGGCATCATGGGGTTGCATTATGGAACTGAGCATGTAAGCTTCACTTCAGTCGTGTCCAACTCTCTGTGACTCTATGGACCGTAGCCCACCAGGCTCCTCTGTCTGTGGAATTCTCCAGGCAAGAATACTGGAGTGGGCTGCCATTCCCTTCTCCAAGAGATCTTCCCAACCCGGAGATCAAACCCATGTCTGCCTTTGTCTCCTGCATTGCAGGCGGATTCTTAACCCACTGAGCCACCTGGGAAGCCCTTTACAGCATTACCTTAACTAAAATGAGAAACAGTTTTGGAAAAGAGGGAAGCAAAATTGGGAGTGTTTTACTATTTTTTTGTTTGTTAGGTTCAAGATGGCTGTTAGATAAGAAGAAAGACTTGTTAGCACTTGGAATGTTAAGTTTGGGACTCCAGGGAGAAGTCAGGGGTGAACCTTGGAAGCCATTGAAGTCTGGATGATATCTAAAGCCGTGGGGCCCAGTTTATAGTTGAGATCCAAGGCTGATCCAAAAGTCAGCATTCACAGTCAGAAGAAAAGAAGGAGCCAGAGGGAAGGCCAGGAAGCACCTTCTAGTGAGAAAGGAGGAAAACTGGGAATGAGTGATGTCACCATCGGTAAATCCCACCTAAATACATCTCAGAGTTCACATCTGAGGTTTCTAAAACACACACTACCCCAGGGGGTCTCTTTGGGAGGCAAAACTTTGTAACCCCTGGGGTAGAATGTCAAAGTTTGTTTCTACAGGAATAAACTGCAAAGGAAACCACCAGCTCAGCAGACCGCACACCTGTGTTTTCTGAAGTCCTTCTCTCAAGGGAATAGTGAGTCAGAACATTTGAATTTAACACTCATGTTGCAATCCCCTGAGTACTAATGGGGCTATGTAAACAACCATTTCCTGTAACCTCAGACCATACATCCAGTTCTCACCTCCTGCTTGTCACCCACACACAGTGACAGATTTTTTTCCTCTACAAGGTTTGAGCCATCCAAAAAAAAAAAAAAATGCAGGTGAGCAGGAGAGAATAGTATAAGTGCCCACCATGAGAATTTCACAGGCAAAGCACTCAATTCTACAAAGAGGAGATAACAGCAGTGAAATAATCACTCTCACAGTCTTTTCACATTCAAATGATGAGGTTGAAAAAAGACCACTTGTTCAAGGCTGGAAGAGAATGTGGGAACACTGAGGAAATTTGTGGATTGTTCCAAGTTCAGTTTTGGGTCATTTTCCATCAAGTATCTGGTCAATGAAGAAAAAACATGTTTCCTTGAAAGGCAATGAGTCTTTAACTTGTTATTTTGATACTTGAAGGATCAGTCTAAAGAGCTGTAACAAAGAAACCTCAAATGTCCATGATAAATAAAACAAAAGATAGTTTTCTCTCTTCCCCACCCCGCCCCCCACTCAAAAGGGTCCAGAGGGGATGAGTGTTCTAGAGAGGAGAGGGTAGTTCTTTATCCACCACACATGGCTTCCATGTTAGAATCCAAGGTGACTGTCTCCATTTCTTCCCTAAAGGAAGAGAGGGTAAAAGAGAGGAAGTGGAGAACTAGGAGACGTTCCTTAAAGGAAATGACATCATGTCACACACACACCACTTCTCTAAGTATTCCTTTGGCAAGAACTTAAGCACACACCTATCTTCAAGGGAGCTGTGCATTGTGGGATGTGTAGCCAAAAAGCCACGTGCTTTGATAAAAGTGACATATAGTTTGTAGGGTAAGTCTTCCATTCTAAGAGCAAGATTGGGAGAATGGATTCTGGAGGACAATTAGTAGCCTGAACCATAATGTTCAAAACAAGATCCGAGTTTCGTGGCCTCATATTGGACTGTCATTTTGGACTTCCAAAAACCAAACCTCAAGCTCTAGGCCACCATTGTCTGACTTCTTTTCTCCTTTCAGGCTACCCATGGATTCTTTTAAAATTAACCTCAATGGTATAAACAAATTTATGGCATCTCATTATTAGTATTTACCCTGAACTTCCCTGAATCTCAGGCTTATGGTAGAAATAAAAATCGAGTTTGCTGTATGTGAGAAAAAACTCTAATCAATGAGTGAGAATCCTTGCAGGAATTGAACTGAGTAGCAGACCAAAGCCAGATTTCAGAAAAGAGACAAAGAAGCCTAATGCATCAGTTTTCATAGTTCTCCCTTCTAAAGATCTGATAGAAACCAAAACAATGTTGGTCACATGGTCATATAATTGTTTGATTATGTTAACATGAGAAAACTTAATTTTAGGTGTTTATAATTATCATGTCTGTGTGTTGGCAAGCTTCCAAGGTGGTTCCCAAATGTCTTAGTCACCACCAACTGCTATCATAAAATTCAGTAGAACTAATTGGCTTAAACAAGATTCATTTCTCATAGTTCTGAGGCCTGGAAAGACCAGGATTGAGGTGCCAGCCAGATTCAGTTCCCAGGGAGATACTGGTTTGCAGAGAGCTACCTTCTCACCGTGTGTACCTTCTCACACGGTGGAAAGAAAGAGAGCTCTGGTTTCCCTTTCTCTTTTTTTAAGGACTTTAATCTCATCATCATTATGACTTCATCTAAACTGAATCATCTCCCAAAGGCCCATTCTCCTAATGTCACCCCATGCAGGTCAGAACCTCAACACAGGAACTTGAAGAAATGCATACCTTGAATCCATAATATCATTAATCCTTATCTCTTAATGTTTATTCCCATGTGTTGTTTTCTTATAATGAATGAGTCTACTTCTGCAACCATGAGTGAGTGTGACTTTTGAGAGCAAGTCCTAGAAGACATTCCTGCTTCTATCTTGTACTCTTGGATTGCTTAGCAGAAAACCAGTCCCAAAATAATGGCACTCAAGCAGCCCTGTTTAGAGACCTATGTGTACAGAAACCTTTCTGTAGGTACCAAACTGCCCTCCATGTAAATGAGCCAACTTAGAAGCTGATTCTCCAGCCCAACTCTTAATCTTCCAGCTGAAGCTCTGACATCATCTAGCAGAGATAAGCCATCACTTCTGTGCCCCGTCTGAATTCTTGAGCCGCAGACACCAAGGCATAATGCTCGTTTCAAACCACTAAGTTTGGGGATGATTTGTTTTGCCACAACAGGTAACATCTTTTCATTCTTATTTCTTATCCATTACATTTCTTCTAGTGTTGAGTGGCACTGGAAGAGCCATGGGCATTTGGAGGATTAACTAAGGGATATTTTGGGAATACTTGTAGTTTTCGGTAACTGGAAAATATTTATGGGCTTTGCAGCCAATATTGTGTATAGATAAATTACTTACAGCTCTCTTAGCCTAAGTACAGCTCCCAAGTTTTCTATATAACCCACTATAACAACTCATATAGCATCAAGACATAAAGCCAATAGCTATGTCACAATAATAATATGTACTCTGGAAACTGACAACTTATAGACCAAGTAGGAGAGACAAGGTGTAAACCACACAAAGTCAGAATTGCTAGAACAGTCTGTGGAAAATTCCCTCATTTAAATGTGTAAGATTTTAAGTGGAAGATTCTTTTCTCACTAATACCCAATCAAAATCAGGAGGTTCTCTATTAGCAGAAATATACATAACAATATGGTATATAAAATTTCAAGCCCATCATACTTCTCTTTTTTATAGGAGTTACACAAAATATAATTTAACAAAACTCCCCTATTCAGAGTAGAATATCCTATGGTACTACCACAAATAAAGAATATATCTATGTGGGAAATCACATGTTTTTTATATCCTAACTAAGAAATTTAAAGAAAAAAATCAACCATGTAGGAAAAAATATCTTTCAAATACTTTTATTAAAGTAATATAATAAAAGCATTGTAATGTGAAGAAATCGTAAAAGAATACACAGCCAAAAAAATGTTATAGAGAGGTCTATTAGGTTACGTTTTTTTACTAAAAGAACATATTTATCATGATGACACAGAAACCTTCATATACAAAGCACAATCCTTTCACACCCTAAAATATGTACATGCACACATTGTCCATACATTTATATTATCAATATAAAATATGTAATGTTTCTAAGGATGACAAATAGAAAACCAATAAATGTTTCAATTCTAAAACATCTATTTACAATTAAGTTCAGGAGAATAGTTTGACAATAAGAAAGAGGCAAGAACAGATAAGAAAAATAATTATATAGATTTGAGCTTGTTTGGGGGGATACATCCTTTAGACAAACAAAATGAAAATGCAACATACCGAAATTTCTGGGATGCAGCAAAAGCAGGTCTAAGAGGGAAGTTCATAGTGATAAATGCCAAAGCCTGGAAACAAGTGCAAAGGGTCAAATAAACAACCTAACTTCATGCCTCAAGGAACTGGAAACAGAAGGACAAATGAAACCCAAGGTTAGAGAGAATGAAATAACAAAGATGAGAGCAGAAAGAAGTGAAGTAGTAACTAAGAAGGAAATAGAAAGGATCAAGGAAAATAAAAGCATTAAAAAAATAAGCAAAATTAAATAGCCTGTAACTATCCTTCATCCTAAATCATGAAGGATAAAAGAACCAGAGCTCAAATAAAATAAGAAATGAAAGAAGAAACATTAGAACTGATACCACAGAAATACAAAGAGACTACTCTGAACTAACTATATCCCAACAAGTTTGGCAACCTAGAAGAACTAGAGAAAATCCTAGAAACACACAACCTACCGAAAATGAGTCATGGAAAAAAATAGAAAGTCTTGACAATTCCCTGGTTGTCCAGTGGTTAGGACTCTGCTTCCACTGCAAGGAGTATACATTCAATCCCTGATGGGGAAACTAAGATCCAGAAAGCCATGCAGCATGACCAAAAAGAAATAGAAAATCTTAACAGATTACAAGTAAGAAGACTGAATCAATAATCAAAAACCTCCCAAAAAATAAATGTCCAAGACCAGATGTCTTTGCTTGTGAATTCTTCCAAACATTCAAAGAAGAATTACTATCAATCATTCTCAGACTCTTCCAAAAAACAGAAGGAATGCTTCCAAATTCATTTAACAAGACAAACCCAAACCAGACAAGTATGCCACAAGAAAAGAACATTTATTATACAATATTTATAATAAACTTACATGTAAAAATTCTCAACAAAATATTAGCAAGCCAAATTCAATAATACATTAATATGATCATACACCATGATCAACTGAAATTTATTCCAAGAATGCAAGGATGGTTCAAATAGGCAAATCAATCAGTGTGATATACCACATTAAAAAAATTAAGAATTAAAATCCTATAAGCATCTCAATCAGTGTGGGAAAAGCATCTCACTTATTGTTGTGATGAAGTCTTGATGTGTGTATCTATATACCTATTAAATCATCATGACCTATATCTGAAATTGATATAATGTTATATATCAATCACAATTGAAGTAATGGAAGAACATATAGTCAAAAATAAAGGGGAAATGTATTAGAGAAGTTTAATTGTTAGTTACCTAATGAAAACTATATTATGCTATAACTCCAGATTTTGTAATGCTTACGTTTTCCAATTTTTTGTAACATTCTCTCTTCCTAAATAGTATTTACTTTTTGGCTTAATTTTGCATTCATGATTTTTGTTGTTGTTGTTCAGTTGCTCTCGGTCACGTCTGACTCTCTGTGACCCCATTACTGCAGCACGCCAGGCTTCCCTGCCCTTCACCATCTCCCAGAGCCTGCTCAAGCTCATGGCCATTGAGTCGGTGATGCCATCCAACCATCTCATCCTCTGTCATCCCCTTTTCCTCCTGCCTTCAATCTTTCATGATATTATATTCCTCTTAAGAAGGGTCCCCAATATAGAATACGTTTCAGACCCCACAAAACCTGAATATTTGCCCTACCTAATAATCTTTGCTTTTAGAATTCCCTCAACATGAATGCCTCTCTATCCATGTCTTATTTTTTTTAGTTAATTTTTACTGGAGTATTATTATTTTACAATGTTGTATCAGTTTCTATTGTACAGCAAAATTAATCAGCTATACATATCCACATTTTGATGTGGTGGTTTAGTTGCTAAGTCATGTCTGACTCTTTGCGACCCCATGGACTATTGTTGCCTGCCAGGCTCCTCTGTCCATGGGATTTTCCAAGCAAGAATACTGGAGTGGGTTGTCACTTCCTGCTCCAGGGGATCTTCCTGACCCTGGGTTGGAAACCACATCTCCTGCATTGCAGGCAAATTCTTTACCGACTGAACCGCCAGGAAAGCCCTACATATACATATGTTCCCTCTGGTTTGGACTTCCTTCATTCACGTCTTTGTTCATTCATCCATTGATAAATATCCAGCCCCATTCATGCCCTTATTGTGAGGAGCTTTTCAAATGCCATCACTGGGATGAAGCAGTTCTTCCTTTGGACCACAGGAGTCAGCATCTTCTGCCTTTTATATGTTGTTGATGTTCTTGTTCATCCCTCCCATTGGCAAGCTCCCTGAGGGCATACAGAGACTCCTATTTGTTTTTAGATCATGCACAGATTCAACAAAGTCTGGTACTAAGGAGATGCTTGTTCACAAACAATCAGCAGCACAGGTCCACACCAGGATCTGAGATTCACAGAGCACTCAAACCATTTATTCTGTTTTAGTCTACTTCTAGCCCGACTCTTCTTTTCTGGATTTCACTAAAGATTGACTTTTTTCCTCAACTGGTTGACTTGAAACCTCAAATGCCCACCAAAAGTTATGGTAGGCAGAATATTGGCCCCTGAAAACTGTCCACATGCCAATGCCTGGATCCTGTGAATATGTTCTTTTACATGACAAAGAGGATTTAATGTTACAAATGGAAATAAGATTGCATATTATCTGATCTTAACATAGAGATATTATCTTGGATTATCCAGAAAGGTCCAAAGGCCTTGGCTCAACATTACTGACTTTGAAGGTGAAGGAACGAGGCCATGAAAGAAGAAATACAGAAAGTTTCTGAAAGCTGGGTGGGGTAAGGAAAGGAATTCTCCTCTAGAGTCTCAAGAAGCTACACAGCCCTGTGTGTGTGCTCAGTCGGGTCCGACTCTGTGTGACCCCCTGGACTGCAGTCTGCCAGGCTTCTCTGTCCATGGTATTTTCCAGCAAGATTACTGGGCTGCCATTTCCTCCTCCAGGGGATCTTCCCTATCTGGGGATCGAACTCCCATCGGCAGGTGGATTTTTAACCACTGAACCACCTGGGAAACCCAACACAGCCCTGCTGACACCTTCATTTGAGCCCAGTGAAACCCATTTGGAATTCTGACCTCTAATTGGTTAGTTCGGTCGCTCAGTTGTGTCCGACTCTTTGCGACCCCATGTACTGCAGCACGCCAGGCCTTCCTATCCATCACCAGCTTTCAGAGTTTACTCAAACTCAAGTCCATTTAGTCAGTGATGCCATCCAACCATCTCATCCTCTGTTGTCCCCTACTCCTGCCTTCAATCTTTGCCAGCATCAGGGTCTTTTCAAATGAGTCCATTCTTCACATCACGTGGTCAAAGTATTGGAGTTTCAGTTTCAACATCAGTCCTTCCAATGAACATTCAGGACTGATTTCCTTTAGGACGGACTGGTTGGATCTCCTTGCAGTCCAAGGGACTCTAGAGCTCTAAGATAATAAATTCATATTTGTTTTTGTAAGTCATTAAAATTATGGTAATTTGTTATACCAGCAATTGATAATTCATACAATATAGTATGTCTATGTAGTATAAGCCTTTGTTTAACTATAAATCATATTCAGAAAGTACCTCAAAGTGTGGTGCTTATTGAAATCAATTTTGAAAATGTATTTAGAAATTTGTATGAGATAAATAACTCTTAGCTTACCAGCAAGTGTTCCCTTTGGGAGAAGCCTGGCCCTGCTAAAATTAATCCAGCAGGCTTGGAATCCAGCCAGATAGCCCCAGGATTTTAGCTGAGATCAATTAAAGGGAAAAGCTCAAATGGGTTTAAATACTCAGCTAAATAACATAAATAACCCAGTGCTCATGTGACATCTTGCACTTTGAAAGCTTTAACTTATTAATACTCCCTTGGGTTTGGTTATTGAATATTTACATTCCAAGGAAGGCAAAACACCAGGAAAATAAATAATTTCTTCTACGTTTAACATATTGGCTATTAATGAATGAAATGAGTTAGTGGAAGGTATGCACATTCACAAAATCTCTTCCAAAAATCAAAACTCTATTTTTAAAACGAGTCATCATATCAGTATATTCTTGAAAGTTTTCTACTCTTGGGACAAATATTTTATCTGTCTATGCCATTCAATGAGTGGTTGACGAATTAGCACAGTTTTTTTCTTGTTTTGGCTGTGTCCTCATTGCTGTGCGGGGCTTTCCTCTAGTTTTGGCTGGGGGGTTGCCCTCCAGCTGCGGTGCGTGGGCTTCTCCTTGCTGGGACATCTCCTGTTGTGGAACACAGGCTCTAGACACATGGACTTTAGTAGCAGTGGCACTTGGGTTCAGCATGTGCTGCTCCCCAGCTCTAGAGCACGGAGTCAATAGATGTGCCCCACGGACTTAGATGCTCCGCAGCATGTGGGACCTTCCTGGATCAGGGGTCGAACCGGTGTCATCTGCGTTGGCAAGCAGATTTTTTACCACTGAGCCACCAATGCCAATGAAGCTCATGCAGTTGTGTGTTTGGTTTGTTTTTTTAAAGAATTTTTAGCTTTGAAAGGTTGAATTCAGGAAGATTCAGCTTTCACTTGAGTGAGCTGTCTTTCTTTCCTCTATCTCCTCAAAAGATTTGAACAAAAATAACCAGAAAATTAATTAGCATGACTTGCATTTAAAGGCTATCACTTGGAAATGAGAGGATATATCAGGAAGTATGAGACAAAAAGTGAGGAGTTAAGAGATTATTGTAGAAACATCTCTGATGTCTAACAAGATCGGATATCCGTGCACTGGCATACTTCGCCACCTTGGAGAAAACAGAACTATTCCTGGTCAAATTGACACCATGTGTACTGTGGGTTTCATTTCTCAGGTTAGTAGACTGAAAGCTCTTTAAATATAATAAATCACATTGGCCTACATTTCTATCTTCTATGTTAAAATCATTGCTAATATGAACAATAATCATCATCATCATCTTGTTAGTGGCTAAGTCATGCCCAACTCTTTACAACTTCAAGGACTGCAGCATACTAGGCTCCCCTATCCTTCATTGTCTCCCAGAGTTTGCTCAAATTCATGTCCATTGAGTCAGTGATGCCATCCAACCATTTCATTCCCTGCCGACCCCTTCTCCTCCTGCTCTCAATCTTTCCCAGCAAGAGTCCAGGCCTATGAGTTGGCTCTTCTCATCAGATGCCCAGAGTAATGGAGCTTCAGCTTCAGCATCAGTCCTTGCAATGAATATTCAGGGTTGATTTCCTTTAGGGTTGATGTTTGATTTCCCTGCAGTCCAAGGAACTATCAAAAACCATTTCTTTCAAAACGGTTAATGCTTCAGATGTGTGTCAGCTTCCATGTTTATGGGGATGGTCATTGCAATGCTTTGAATGCTAGTCTCGGTATCCAAATTAAAGGGGCAACCAGAAAAACAAAAAGCAAGTGTGGGGAGAGAAGGGAAAAAAATATTTTCAAAGTTTTAGTCCATTCTTCAGTCTTCCCAAGCCCTTTGACTTTCCCGCCTCTCACATGCACAGTTAATAATATTTGACATTTATAGAGCTGCCTGCAAAATGAAGACACAGAAGGCTTAATGCACCATGGTAAGAAGCAGTGGGGAAATCAGCTCACACGCCAGGTGCACACTGCCACCTTTGATGTGGAATGTAACAGCTGGGCCACAGCTGGTGGGTAATGAGCATCGGACAATGGCTTAGAGCAGGAAGTGAAAAAGAATCCTGGGTCCAGCTGAAACTTCAAGGGCAGCAGGAGGTGGCAGCATGAGCAGACATGCTGGAATGTTGCTGGGATATTTTTCTTACAAAATTTTCAGACTCCTTTGTGAAGAGTAGAGACAGACATTTTCAGGCTTCGCATAGGGCATCCTTGGTGGTCAGGAACTCAGTCCTCCGAATCACCCTTGACCAGAAGTATGGCTTGAAGACACGAAAGCACCAAGCCCAGAAATGGCACACACAGGCAGCAGAGATGCCTCTGCCATGGCGGCCTCTATGGAGGCAGAAACAGAAAGGAGGGCCTTTCTGCCCAGGGCACTTCAGTGGGCAGTTTTGCATCCAAGGGTGGGGACAAGAACGATTGCTCTGAGGGTCTAAAGCAACATGGTCAATCCCAAACATTTTAAAGATCGCCTCCTGGAGATTCCGTCTAGCGCCTGAAGGATGGAAACACTCATTCCATATCTGTTCATTTTTGACATTTTTAGTGCGTCTCCTCAAATTACATTCAGGCAGTAAAGTAAATGGGGATGAAGACTCCGACTTCTGGTTGTTGTTGGCCTTTTTTTCCCTTTTGCTGTTCTTAGACGAAGGTTTGAAGAAGATAAAGGGGAGGAAATACCTCTCTGGTTCACTTGGACCCACTGAGTCCTTTCAGCTGACAGTGATGTAATAAAATCACTATAGACGTGACAAAGGTGAGGCCAACAAAAGACCAGGGTCAGGGCTCTGAGATGAGAGTCTCAGAGTAAGATGTGTGATGGATCGAAGCCTAAGGGGTCTCTTTCTGGAGAAAGAATAAATGGGTTTCAGCAGGCTTGCAAACACTGATTAATCAATGCTTTGTCATGAAGCACCATGTTAAAAAAGGATTCTATGACTACAGTCAATAGACTCAGCCAGAAACAATGACCTGGGGTGAGAGTCACACATATACTAGGCACTTGCAATTCTGTTAAGACTGTGAGTGAGAGGTAGGCACAGTGTAGGGTCATCTCCTGAAAGATGTTGTAAGCAGTTTTCTGATTTTATTGTTTCTGGAGTTTTAATTTTTTATATTATATCAGAGTATAGTTGATTAATGGGACTTCCCTGGTTGCTCAGAGAGTAAAGAATCTGCCTCCAATGTGGGAGACCTGGGTTCAATCCCTGGGTTGGGAAGATCTCCTGGAGAAGGGAATGGCAACTCACTCCAGTATTCTTGCCTGGAGAATTCCATGGATAGCCCAGTGAGCTACAGCCCGTGGGTCACAAAGAGTCGGACATGACTGAGAGATTAGCACACACATAAAGTTGATTAACTGTGTTGTGTTAGCTTCAGTGTACAGCAAAGTGATCCAGTTATACATATACTTACACCTACTCTTTTTCAAATTCTTTTCCCATTTAGGTTATTACAGAATGTTAAGCAGAGTTCTCTGTGCTATACAGTAGTCCTTATTGGTGTATATTTTAAATATAGTGATGCATTTATGTCCATGCCAAACTGTCGATCAATCCCTCTCCCAAAAGAAAAGCCTTCTTTCAATGTGATTGTGGTATGTACTACTTTTTCCTGGGACCCAATAGTCATTCAGTAGATGAAAATTCTGCGGACCCTCCCTGTGCCCAACCACATTTTCTCCAGCAGTCTAGGTTATATCAGGCAACTGGGGTTCTAGGAGGCAACAAGACCTGGCTTCGTCAGCAATGCAGGTTCCTGGACTAAGTGTTTGAAGCATTTCCTAAATTCCAGAAAATGTTCGGGGAATTTTCTAAACATCAACATTTGTACTCTCTCCACATCACTCCCTAGGAGGCAGACAATTTTACATTTATTTTTTCGAAGGGGGATCTCAGACTTCCTGCAGTTAACTTTAAGCACACTTGCAGAAGAGGGTCTTTAATCCAAGTCTGCCTGGCTTCCAGTGTAACAGCCTTTACCTGTGTTGTCATGTAATGCTTGGAACAGCCCTACCCTTATCTACATTTTATGGGTAATAAAATTGGGACCCCATAAGGCTAAGTAACTTACATATGTTGCTATGGCTACCGCATAGCATAGTGTTCTTACCCAGGCAGGCTCACTTCAGTCCTCTGCCGTCAGCAGCCATCATGTGCTTGAAAAGCCCAAGACCTTCCACTGCCCCATACTCTCTTCCACTTAAGGAACAGTGATCACTTCATGTATGAAAAGGTCTTTTAAATAAACTGAGAGAGAACTCTTTAGATGTGCCGCAATATATGGAAAGACAGCCATTGCAGCCATCTTAGCAAATAGTGGGGCAGGGGTGGAGGAGGGACAGTATGCTGGAAGATGACTTTAGGAGGGGATCAGGGAGCAGAGCATGTAGAATCATGTAGATCATGGGAAGCACAATTGTGAACAGAAACCCTCTCTGCTGGGAGAGAATTCCATTTAACCAAAGATAAAAAAGGGGAGGTTTCCTTTATGGGCTCCCAGAACGTGGGAATGTCCCTGTCTACATAGCTTGTAGTTAGTGGGGACTAGGCATGCAGATTGGAGAAGAGATATGAGAGGAGGGAATAAGGTGGTTAGATCAGTACGGAGCTGAGAAGTTCATGAGAAGGAATTAGGCCTTATAACACCAGGCTCTAGAAAGAATGGATCTGTAATCTGGTTGAAAGTGTGAAAGTATTAATCACTCAGTCATGTCCAACTCTGCGACCCCATGGACTGTAGCCCACCAGGCTCCTCTGTCTGTGGAATTCTCCAAGCAAGAATACTAAAGTGGGTAGCCATTCCCTTATCCAGGAGATCTTCCCGAACCAGGGATAGAACTCGGGTCTCCTGCATTGCAAGTGGATTCTTTACCATCTGAGCCACCAGGGAATATTCCCACTCCTGGGTATTTATACCCAGAGAAAACCAGAGTTCAAAAAATTACATACAGCCCAATGTTCACTGCAGCATTATTAACAATAGCCAGGCAAAGAAGTAACCTAAATGTCTATAACAGGGGAGTGGATAAAGAAGATGTGATAAAAGGAATATTACTGGAATATTACTCAACCATAAAAAGGAACAAAATTGTGCTATTTGCAGAAATATGGATGAATCTAGAGCCTGGCATACAGAGTTAAGTATTATAAGTCAGAAAGAGAAAAGCAAAACCATATATCAATGCATATATGTGAAACCTAGAAATGTGGTACAGATGAACCTATTTTCAAAGCAGAAATAGAGATACAGATGTAGTGAATAAATATATAGACACCAAAGGGGTAAAGGATGGTGGGATGATTTAGGAGGTTGCAATCAACAGATAAACACTACTATGTATAAAATAGATAACTAAAGAGAATCTCGATGCTCTGTGGTGACCTAAACGGGGAAAAAATCCAAAAAAGAAGAAATTCATGTATACATATTGCTTCCCCAGTGGCTCCATAGTACAGAATTAGCCTGCAATGCAGGAGGCAAGGCAGGAGATATGACAGGAGACTTGTCTTCTATCCCTGGCTTGTGAAGATCTCCTGGAGAAGAAAATGGCAACCCACTGCAGTGTTCTTGCCCGGAAAATCCCATAGACAGAGGAACCCCATGGGCTACAGTCCATGGGGTTGCAAAAAAGTGAGACGTGACTCAGGGACTAAATAGCAACATTGTATATGTATGGCTGATTCACTTTGCTGTACCGGGAAACTAACATCGTAAAGCAACTATACTCCATTAAAAAACTTAAAAAAAAAAGAATCCCCTGGGGTGGAGAGAGGCTTTTTAAAATGCAGATTTCTGCTTTTTTGCTTAGTCACACTGAATCAAAATAACACAGGCTGGGCCTCCTCAGCCTCCCACAAGATTCCCTTGCACTCTTGGAACAGCTTTTGTTGAAGGTAGAGGCAATATTTTCAAGCTCCGAGAACAGGATGAATTGAGTTCCAGTCTGTGGTTTCATTACTTGCCAAGTGATTTTGGAAAACAACACTGACTAGTCTAATCGCTGGTAGCTGTCACCCTCAGGGCTTCTCCACTTTGTCATCTTTTTCATGTTAGTGATCTTCCAGATAGGTGTCTTTATGTCAGTCGGGGCCCCAGAGTGAAAGCAACATGGACTAAAGCTTCAGCCAAGCTGCAATGAGTGCGAAATAGAATGTAGGATAAATTTCAAGGTCATTTGCTATTGCAGCGCAACCTAGTTGACCCTGCCTAATGTCATGCCCAAGAACAATGCCTTTCAAGTAGAAACCATACGTTGATTTGAGCACCAAAAAAAAAAGAAGATGCTGAAGTGAGGAAAACAACAGAAGTCAATCTCCCAAGGTGGTGATTATAGCATATCCAAGAGTCTCACCCTGACGATGCCTTTAAACTCTGGGGAGCTATAGAGAAACATTAATGCCTGAGCCCATACATGAATCAATTAAGTCAACTTTTAGGTATACATTCCAGATAGGTGTAGTTTTTGAGACCCCCCGCCCCCGCCAGATCCTTCTCTGGTACATCCAAGGTTGAGAAGTGGTGGTCATCAAATCCTTTATATTTATAATGAGGATGCTAAGTTGCAGAGAGAAGAGGCACCAGGGCTGGACAGTGGCAAGGTCACAGTCCGTGTTTTCTGGGGTCTAAACTTAGTGTTTTTGCCAAAATAAACACTAATTAAAATTAGAATGATTCTCTGTTGGCTTTAGAAAACTGATAGAAACTGGGTTCAAATCTGGGCTAGAAACATATCTATCAAATCATTTTACTTTTTCTGAGCTTTGTATTTTTTTTAATCATGTAATATTGATACAACTGCCTCACTGCATAGTTATGAGTATTAAATGAGATAATATATATTTGGAGGGATGGTGAGGCATAATGGTTCTAAAGCCAAGCCTCAAGTTTCAACACCCACACTGAAACTTCCTCTGTAATGAACCTATCCTTTAATATCAATGTGGTTTAGTTCCTTCAACTGTGCATGTGTGCATGCTCAGTTGCTCAGTCGTGTCCGACTTTAAGACCCCATCAGCTGTAGCCCTCCAGGCCCCTCTGTCCATGGGGTTTTCCAGACAAGAATACTGGAGTGGATTGCCATTTCCTACTCAAGGGAATCTTCCCAACCCAGGGATCAAGCCTGTGTCTCTTGCATCTTCTGCATTGGCAGGTAGATTCCTAGCCCACTAGGAAACCCCAAAAACTCTGCTGTGAGTTAAATATAACCATTTCTCTTTTAAGATTGTTGTGAAGATTACGTGCAGTGCTGTTTCAAGACCCAAAAGTCACCATCCATTGTCCTCTGTGTGTATGGCGCCCCCTGCTGTTGTACATGTAGAAGCCGTGTACATTATTTCATCTACAGAATTTAGAGGTGTACTGGCACATTGGAGGCACTGGTTAAATGCGTGTTATTATTATGATGTCTAGCATACCGGCTGGGACATGGAAGTTACTAAATATATATCTGTTGAATGAAAACGAGAATTTTTATTCTCGCTTTATTTATTTTTTATTTATTTATCAATGCAATTAGTAAACCAGTTTAATCAAGGAAAGGGTACATAGGAAATAAGGAAGGTAGAAATTAGACTGCAGTGGATCTTGGATGAAACTAAATATCTTGGATTTTCTTTTCTAGGTAATAGGAGGCCACTATCTCTCGACAGAGGAGTAACACATTCAAGGGAATTTTAAGGGTGATGAAGGTAGTGATGGATAGAGTGAGGTTAAAAAGGGGAAGGGTCACAACATCAGGTAAATAATCTGACCACAAGCTAGAAGGGCTGGCAAAACAGGGATCAACCCGAAGGCAGGCCAAGGCATGAGAGGGCAGCAGCATCCCCGAGGAAACCTGGATAAACCCCACTCTGCCTGGACGCCAAGACCTTGGATCTCAGCCCCAGCTCTGCGCTGGGTTCACGCTGTGTCCTCAGGATACAAGGGAAACCAGACCCCTCTCGTGGACTTTACTCTTTAACAACTAAGATGATGTCAGGGTCTTGCTGGTCCCTAGCATGCCTCCTGCTCCAGAACCCCATTCTTGAAATTCATAACAAGCTGGGATGGTCCAGAACTCTTCGGGAACCTGGCTGTGGGCTATTCCATGTGCCTGATTAGCTGTGGAGCCCCGTGTGGGAAACTTGATGGAAAGATTACGCCATAATATTATTTTCTGCGTCTGTCTGCCGTCCTTATTTATTTATGGGCAGTTGTGTGTGTGAGGCAGATGGGAAGGTATCTCCTCCGAGGTCAATTGTTTTAGCTCCACACTCTCTTTTCTGTCAGTTCAGGGCAAGGTCAAGCAATCTGAGCATTAGGGTTCTGTCTCCTCCCTCCATGCCTCCCGCTCAGGCAGCTGCAGAGACCCCATCAAACACACAGGAACACACTGACACACGCACTCACATCCACGCTCATTCAAAAACTCACTCAAGCACACACTCATACACTCATGAGTGTATTCTCACTCATGCAGCTCAAAGGCACACACAGGCACACAGACACACATGTATGTGCCAACTCATTGATACACTCATTGATACACTCATTGATACAATCACATGCTCACTCATCCACATGCATATCAAAAGACGCCACCACACATTCACACACATTTCCTCATGAGGAACACAGATATGAACTCACCCACCTTAATGCACACCATCACACACACGTGCTCACTAACACACATGTGCAAACACACTCTGAAATGTACACAGCCACACACAGGACTCTTTCCTGAAGTTGGGTGTGAGGAGGACGGCATTTTTCAGCAGAAGATGGTTGAGCCCGCCTGCTGCTCTGGCCCCGGGCGGCCGCAGACCAAATAATCGACTCTGCCCAAACTCCCTGGCTCCAGCAGACTTGAAGCAACATTGTATTTATGGAAGGAAGATTTGGAGACCTGAAAATAGCTTGCCTTCATGAGTAAGCCTTGAATCGGGGGTTTAACCTGGTAGAGGATACAACTGGGAGGGACACCCAGACCCTAAGCTCCTTTTCTAGTTCCCCACTCCAGCCTTCGTTTGCAGGAGCACCCGCCTCCCAAGAGGACATCTGGCAGGGAGGTGATTAAAGCCGGCTTTTCTCTAATTGAAGAATAACCACTCTACCTTTCTTTCCAAATATGTTTGTTAATTTCTGGTAATTAAATTTCCCCCTCAAGGAAAGCCTGCTGCTTTCAGAGAGAAAATCAGTGGCATGTGGCCAGCCGCTGCCAGACCGTTCTGCCCTGATAAGGCTTGAGCTCCCTGCGGTCCAAGCAGGTGAGGGCACCGCGGTGGGGCCACAGTGACCCCAGTCTTCTGCCACTACATCTCAGGAACCAAAAACCCACCTAGTCCTCGGGGTATCCTCTTTCAGAATCACACCAGGACTGCCAGAAATTGCAGCGTAGACATGTTTTTCAAATCAGAGGTTCTGCGCAGGTCAGGGTCTGCCACTTACATGGTTCTGTTGGTTTCTTGTTGTTTTTTTATTATAGTCCTGTATTTATTTGGCTTCCCTGGTGGCTTAGACGGTAAAGCATCTGCCTGCACTGTGGGAGACCTGGGTTTGATTCCTGGGTCAGGAAGATCCTCTGGAGAAGGAAATGGCAACCCACTCCAGTACTCTGGCCTGGAAAATCCCATGGGCAGAGGAGCCTGGTAGGCTAAAGTCCATGGCATTGCAAAGAGTCAGACATGACTGAGCGACTTAACTTTCTTTCTTTCTTGTATTTATTCACAGCTGACCTCCAGTTCCCAAAGACTCTGAGGTCTCCCTATATAAACAAGTTGCATGGAGAAAACAAAGCAACTAAAAGAAAGGAGAAAGAAACAACACTAAGCATGTGGGCTGATTACAATCACTGACCACTGATTATTGCTCTGATCTTCCTGGCAGCCTGGGGGAAAAGGGAAACAGGACGAACTTTCACTTATTCACATACAATGACTCCCAAGGAAGGAAATCGGCTCTTTTGTGGAATTTTTTTTCCTGAACATAAATTCTTAAAAGATATGACATGAAATATTTTCTACTGGATAGTGATAAACACACTAGACAAAGCCCTCAACATTGATTTTTATGCCATCCATTTCCGTGCTTGCCCAAATGTTTGGATTTTCTTTTTTGCTCTTGTGTCAGATGAGACTTACAAGCACCAAACCCAGGTTAGTTGTAGATATTAAATGAGATAGTGATACTAAGCAGGACTCCGTGGGACTCCAGGGCACAAAGTCTTTCTGTGACCCCCATTTTCTGATGACAGGAAATAGACTTCATTCAGCCTCCATGATCTTCCCTGAGTTCCAATTTTGATGTTCAGTCACTCAGTCATGTCTGACTCTCTGCGACCTCACGGACTGTAACTGCTAGTCCGCTGTAACTGCCTCTGTCCATGGATTTTCCAGGCAAGAATACTGGAGTGGGTTGCCACCTCCTACTCCAGGGGATCTTCCTGGACCGGGGATCAAGCCCGTATCTCTTGCATTGGCAGGCAGATTCTTTATCACTGAGTCCCACCAGGGAAGCCTCTTTTCTTTTGCAGGGAGAAGTAAATAAGGTGATAAACAACCTATGGCAAGCAGGCAGTAACCACTGGGGCCCAGTGCCTGGGCTACAGCTTCCACTGAGACAAGGAGAGAAAGTGCAAGGTCCCTGGAGGTCCCCTAAGGTTTAATGCTCCTAGGTTAAGGAAAACAAGTCTAGAGTTGAAAAACTGGTAGGAAGCTAAGTTAGCAGCTAAAAAGATTTACAGAGTCTCCATCTGAACAGAAGGCTGGTTGTCTCTCCACTAAGCCTCAGTTGAGCCCTTCTCCTCCCCACCAGGCCCAGAGCATGGACTCACCCCTGAGCGTCAGGCTCTCCCCTCAAGTTGGACAGGTTCAAACAGATGCTAATTGGGGAAGGGAGGGGATGCAGAGACAAGGGAGGAACAGTTTAGAAACAATAGTGCATCCTTGGGCAGGGTCCTGGTGCCCCCTCAAGGGATAAACATAGCAATATCTTTGATCCATTTTGCAGATACTGAAACCTCTACAGGTGGAAGCAGGCAACCATATGCTGCCCACAAGCAGGTAAACCCCCGGACGGGTTAGAACCAGAAGGTTGATATACTGTGTCCCACTTACCTTACCACCAACCAATCAGAAGAATGTTCATGAGCTGATCACACCCTCTTTGAACCATTACTATAAAACTCCTCACTATCCCTCCAGGTGGGGACACTGTTTTGAGAACATTAGCCCACTGTGTCCCCATTTGCCTGGCAAAGCAATAAAGCTTTTCTTTTCTACTTCACACAAAGCTCTGCCTCTGAGATTTAACTCAGTATCAGTCAGTTCAGTTCAATCAGTTCAGTCACTCAGTTGTGTCCGACCCCATGAAGCGCAGCACTCCAGGCCTCCCTGTCCATTACCAACTCTCACAGTCTACCCCATGTCCATCGAGTCGGTGATACCATCCAGCCATCTAATCCTCTGTCGTCCCCTTCTCCTCCTGCCCCCAATCCCTCCCAGCATCAGGGTCTTTTCCAGTTAGTCAACTCTTCGCATCAGGTGGCCAAAGTACTGGAGTTTCAGCTTCAGCATCAGTCCTTCCAATGAACACCCTGGACTGATCTCCTCTAGGATGGACCGGTTGGATCTCCTTGCAGTCCAAGGGACTCTCAAGAGTCTTCTCCAACAGCACAGTTCAAAAGCATCAATTTTTTGGCTCTCAGCTTTCTTCACAGTCCAAGTCTCACATCCATACATGACCACTGGAAAAACCATAGCCTTGACTAGATGGACCTTTGTTGGCAAAGTAATGTTTCTGCTTTTTAATATGCTATCTAGGTTGGTCATAACTTTCCTTCCAAGGAGTAAGCATCTTTTAATTTCATAGCTCCAGTCACCATCTGCAGTGATTTTGGAGCCCCCAAAAATAAAATCTGACACTGTTTCCACTGTCTCCCCATGTATTTGCCATGAAGTGATGGGACCAGATGCCATGATCTTAGTTTTCTGAATGTTGAGTTTTAAGCCAACTTTTTCACTCTCCTCTTTCACTTTCATCAAGAGGCTTTTTAGTTCCTCTTCACTTTCTGCCATAAGGGTGGTGTCATCTGCATATCTAGGTTATCGATATTTCTCCCCGCAATCTTGATTCCAGCTTGTGCT
This sequence comes from Muntiacus reevesi, assembly GCF_963930625.1. Classification (NCBI taxonomy): domain Eukaryota; kingdom Metazoa; phylum Chordata; class Mammalia; order Artiodactyla; family Cervidae; genus Muntiacus; species Muntiacus reevesi. The sequence continues at coordinate 11,802,095 of NC_089263.1, read as the reverse complement.
TCTTCCAGCCCAGTGTTTCCCATGATGTACTCTGCGTATAGGTTAAATAAGCAGGGTGACAATATACAGACTGTACACACTCCTTTTCCTATTTGGAACAGGGATTGATAAATGGAATCCTGCTGCTGCTGCTTCTAAATTGCTGCAGTCAAGTCTTTGCAACCCCATGAACTATAGCCTGCCAGGTTCCCCAGTCCATGGGATTCTCCAGGCAAGAACCCTGGAGTGGGTTGGCATTCCGTTCTCCAGGGGATCTTTCCAACTCAGGGATTGAACCTCCATCTCTTACATCTCCTGCCCTGGCAGGCAGGTTCCTTACCACTAGTGCCACCTGGAAAGCCCTGATAAATGGAATATCGCGTGCTGCATCAGTAAACAAAGGATGTCACAATCATCAGCAATTGCAGCCACAGCCATTGGCAAGCTGGTGAGCCCCTGAAGGAATTCAGGAAGGGAAAGAATACCTGCCATCTAGCAGACAGCAGACTACTACCCTAGGGTGAGCCCTGAGGAAACTCAGGGTGTGAAAACACAGGATACTAGCCCCAGATAGCTGAAATGAATAGGAAAGGAATGATTTCAGTGAGCCCAGACTCTTGCATCTTTCCATACAGAAGTGAAGTGAAGTCTCTCAGTTTTGTCTGACTCTGCGACCCCGTGGACTGTAGCCTACCAGTCTCCTCCCTCCATGGGATTCCATACAGAAGAGAGTGCTAAATTCCTTAAGTTGAGATATCTGATTTTCCTTAATCAACAATAATTTTGATGTTCAGACTACCTGCCCTTTGTTGCAAAACTCCTATATATACCCTGGCTTTCCCCTCACCTCCTCAGAACAGTTCTCTCAGGGTCACTTGAGATGCTGACTCCTGGGCTTGAAGCCCTAAAAACTCCTGTGGAATAAAACATAACACTCAACTTTTAGGCTGTGAATATATATTTTTTAGTCAACAGCATACAAAGGTCGGGTTGAGCTTCAACAGTATTTCAGATAGCATTGCATCTACAGCAACTACACAATTAGAAGAATGAAGGGTGCATATTAATTCCTATTTTAGGAATTAAATCTTAATTGAAGTTTAGTCACTCAGTCATGTCCAACTCTTTGGGACCCCAAGGACTGTAGCCCAGGCTTCTCAGTCCATGGGATTCTCCAGGCAAGAATACTGGAGTGAGTAGCCATTCTCTTCTCCAAGGTATCTTCCTGATCCAGGGATTAAACCCAGGTCTTCCACATTGCAGGCAGATACTTGACTGTCTGAGCCACCAGGGAATCCCCAGATCTTAATTAAATCAACTTAAATCTATGAAGATCCGGAGCACAACTGAACCTACAGATTCCATTCTTCACCCCCCACCCCCCACCGCGTAAATTTGGCCCATGAGAGGGTCTGATCCCAGCCAGCCTGTGCATCTCCTAGTTTTATCAGAATGAAGAGCAATATATTTTGAGAGGCTGAAAAAAAGAACTAGGGTGACCCCAAGCACAGCATCTGGGGGCTGACAGCCTCAATGGTACAAACCCCACCCCTTTGTCTCCCCAGCCTGATCCTCAGCCAAGTCCTCTGCTATAAGACCCTCACCTACGGCAAACTGCCTGGCTCTCAGGCCACACCCTTCAGGGAGGGCTCCAGCCAGGATCTAAACCAACTTCAGCTGGTAATTTCACTACAAATTGCTGCAAGTGTCGAACCTCCTGGGGACTGACTGAATAGCTCCACCAGCTCTGCTCCTCCCCTCAGAGAGTCAGAATCCACTTGACACGCAGACAGCTGGAAGGGAGGCTGAGAAGGAGCTGGGCCTTGCAGTGGGTGTGAAAAAAATTAAAATAGTTCACGCTTGTTATTTGGAAATCTGTGATTCATGCTCATAAACGGGTGTGTGTGAGGGGGAGACCAAGGCAGTGAATGGCTCTGATGAAGCTCGCAGGGTTGGAGGATGACCCCTGCCCCCAGAGAGACCCAGGCAGGCCACCATTCTGAATGGAGCCCAGGGGCTTAGCGGGCTTTCTATGGCAAAGCCCTTTCCCAGGCGCTGGCTAGAGCTTTGCCTGAGGAGCAAAACTGAACCCTGGGACTTCATCCTGGCTTGAATTCCAAGTAGCAAAACTGGGCCACATATGTGCCGGCTCAGCAAAGTGGCCTTCTGGCCCTCAAAGAGCAGGTCTGTGAGTCTCCCAGACTCTCTGGCCAGGGCCCCTGTGTGGGATTCACGTGGGCTGATAAACTGCAATCTGCAAAGCTCAGGCACTGCTTCCCAGAAGGAAATGAGTACTCTCCCCGATTTAGGGATTAACGTATTGTTAAAATCACTCCCATGCAAAGGCAGTGGCTACGACTTGGCTTTGGGGTCAGCAGGCTGTGCCTGGGGCCCTAACCCTGCTGGGCACTCCAGTTCTCTGTGCAGCGTTTAGCCACTTAGTACCCTTCCCCTGAACGTTCGTACCCTTCCGTGTAGCATACGAATCAGAATAAACTCCTCAAAGTACTCATGAAAATTTCATGTCACCTTCTGTCACTGCTTTAGAATGAGTCTGGCTCATACACGCACTCAAAAAGTGGCAGCTCCTTATAAAGCACCCACAATGCTTATGTATATTCCAAAGAGAATCTCAAACACCCTCATTTATTTTTTCCAGCGATTGCTGTCAACCCTGTTCGTCCACATCCTTTCAAAGCCATAAATCCATATGGGTGTCATCCCAGCACTTCCATTTACCCCCAGTTACTGGCATAGTGTCAGCACAGTATTTAGAGTTTTGTTCCATCCTGTCTGAAGCTGTGGGCTTCCACTCTCCTGTCTGCTTTGCCTCTCCTTTGGTAAGGAGGAGATACGGTCTGTAGTTTCCCTCTGCTTCCTCTCCTCCTTCAGGGTTTAGGAGCTCTAAGAGGGCAGAAACATTTTCCTGAGAACGTCCTTCAACTCTGCTAGCGTCAGGCTGGGCCTACAATTTTCTGTAGCTCAAAAAGCACCTGGCCAGGAGGTGTGTGCATACATGTTAAATCACTTCAGTCATGTCCTACTCTTTGCCACCCCATAGACTGACTGTGGCCCGCCAGGCTCCTCTGTCCATGGGATTGTCCAGGCAAGAATACTGGAGTGGGTTGGCATGCCCTCCTAGGCCACTGAACGCATTATTCCTTCAAATACCTCCAGTCTTTAATCCTCAATCGATTTAGGCTGGAGAAACCCCCTTCCTCCTGTGAAAAACACAAAGATTTTGGACTCCAAAGGCTTCCTGCCTCGGGTTTGCTTGTACAGACCATTGTGGGAGAAGACGGAAGTGGGGTGGCAGGCCCAATGCGACCTTAGCCAGGACTCTGGTCTGCCGTCCAGGGCTCGCAGAGGCTCCCTGCAGACCCAGCGTGTGTCCTCAGGGAGGCCTTGTTAAAACACAGGTCAGTGAACCCCACCCCCCGCCCCCCAGTCTCTGGTGCAGCCAGTCCTGGGTGGAGCCTGAGAATTTGCACTTCTAGCAAGTTCTCAGAGGAGGCTGGTGCTGAGGGTCCCAGGACTCTGAGGATCTCTGGGCCCGAGAACATGCATCTCTTGTTAGGATAAAGACAAAATTGAGTTTTAGAGTACGTCATTATTTGCTAAACAGCTAGTAAGAGGGAAAATGAGGTCTATGTCCAGATTTGCCTGATTCAAGTCCCTGACTTTTCCACTCTGATGTATGTTTTCATGGGTGAAGAGGGATTCTAGTAGAAAGCAAGACAGAACTCACATTTTCAGGCTGCAGAGACCTTGGTTAGATGAAATCAGAATCTTTGCCCAGACACTGTGCCTTCTCCACAGCTGACCAAGCAGGGGTGGCACCTGGCCTGAGCTAGGAAACTCGTAGACACCGATGGAAAAAGAAATCTCCTTTGTCCCTGGACTGCAATGTGGAAAATTCAGGACACCCTCTGCTGTCCTGTGGCTCTATGTGCGGAGGCCTTTTCTGCAGCTAGAGAAGCATAACTTGGTAGCACACAGGCTCCCCCAAACTCCAGTCCTGGCTCCAGGCCACAGCCCCAGCAGCCTCTGTTTTGCTTTCTGTGAAATGGCCTTACAACCTGCCAATAACCTCTTTCCCCCATTGACTATCTGCCCCCTGCCCCCAACCATCATGCCTTTGCTCTTTCTCTTAAGCTGCCTCCAAGTCAGTCTCATGGTACTTGCAACTGAAAGCTTCTATATACTATATACTGTGCACATATTCTACAGACCCTTATAGCTTGACATTCTCTTTGAAGAATTCCCTAATCTCATAGCATAAGTATAAGGACCACTTCATAGGGCATTTTTGGCAGAGGAAATCTTGGTAGCCATGATGCTGTGTGCTAACACCTCCGTTATTGTTTATTTTTGGTCCCCCCTCCTTGGAAGAAGTGACGAGCCTGTGTAAGTTGTGTGGCGGGGAGGAAGGAGGTGGCTGGGACAAGGCCCGCAGACACAGACCACCCTGAGATCAGGGCCCTCAGCAGAGCCTGGCCCTGCTTGCTCCCAGGACCCCCAAATCCCTGTCTTTCCAATGATGCTTCCTTCAGTGCCCCTAGATAGCTTGGGCACGTGATGGCTTGCCCTCTGGGACTGTCCCTGGGTTTGTGAGTGCTGAGCACCATGAGGTCAATCTATTTCCCCTGTCCTCCCAAAGTGAGTTTTTCCCTCCAAAAAGGCTAAAACAACACCATCCATCAACCAGGCTTGCTGCTCTTCTATTTCAAAGCTCCTGTCCACCAAGCGGGGATGAGCCCTGGGTGATGGCCCGCGCAGAGCCCCCCTCTGAGCTCATCAGGCCCCCGGGGGTTCAGGCAGCCTTGACACTGGGGAAGCCAGCTGAACTGTGAGGTCTCCTCAGGGTAACTTAGTTGCCCGTGGAGCGCTGATTTTTTTTTTCCCTCCCCGAGAAAATGGACACTGTGCCTGAGGCCTCCTCGGCTGGCGTCAGGGCTGTGGGCACCCTGGGATTTCTCCACCCTCCCTCCCAGGCTGTTTCCTGGAATACCTTTACACTTCTCAACGCAGCTATCAGATGCCCCCGTGACCTCGATTCACCTCTAGTCCGGCTCACACAGCCCATGAAGAGGGCCAGAAATATCAGAGCCCAGGCGGAAGCAGGCCAAGTTTGGACTGGAAGAGGGGAGTGGGCTGGCCAGGCAGCCTGGCACAGAGTAGGAGATATGATGTGAGGTCCGTGAGTCGCTCAGTGTGTCTGCAGGGAGTTAAGTGAAGCAAATGGACCTGTAGCCGGTCTTCCATATGCATATACGGCTGTACGGGCTTTTTTCCCGCACAACTGCAGGGCCCACCCTCCACAGACTACAGCACTAATGCCTCTACCCCACCCTCCAAGCGATGCAGCATGCCACTTCTGAGCTGTCAGCGTCAACCGAATTTATCACCATGTCCCTGAGTTTCCATTTTATGATGAGCCAGCGAGGAAGTAGGGGCTTCTCTAGAGGCTCAGTGGTGAAGAATCTGCTGCAAGGCAGGAGAATCAGGCCGGAGACACGGGTTTGATCCCTGGGTCGGGAAGATCCCCTGGAGAAAGGAAATGGCAACCCACTCCAGTATTCTTGTCTGGAAATTCCCAATCCATGGCGTGGCAGAAAGAGTCAGACTTGCCTGGATAATTAAACAACAACAAAGGAGTAAGGCAGAGACAGGCCAGCATTATTCAGAGAGTCAGTGATGTGCTGGAGCCCAGGAATGCCAGCTTGCAGGAGCGATGCTCGGCGTCTCTCCTCATCTATGTGTTCAGTGATCTCACGCTGGTGGCATGAAACCTGCCACATGAATTATTTACAGAAGTCGGCAAGCAGGGTACATTAGGGCCTCCCCACCACCCACTTTGAACGCCAGTTGTTTAGTGTTTAAGAACACACCACTGGACATGAGCCACATCCTGCCCTACTTTCTCAATTTCTATGAGGACCTAGGGAAACTTAAAAATGAGTTTATTTTCATATCTACTCTCCTAAAAGGAATCTTTGCTTAGCATACCCCATAAAACTACCCTTGGTACACTCCAGCTGCACCTGAGACCCAGTCTGACCGCATCTTTGATCCTTACTTGATGAGTGGCTAATACTGTTGTTGTTCAGTGGCTAAGTCACGTCCGACTCTTTGTGACCTCATGGGCTGCAGCACATTAGGCTTCCCTGTCCTTCACCGTCTCCCGGAGTTTGCTCAAATCCATGTCCACTGAGTTGGTGATGCCATCCAACCATCTCATCCTCTGTTGTTCCTTCTCCTTTTGCCTTAAATCTTTCTCAGCATCAGGGACAAGTCAGCCTCTTAAATTCTGTGTCTACATTAAACACAATTTCACCAAGTGACATTTGACAGATAGATTTATTTTAGAAATGTTTTCAAGGGAGTGGTTTTCTCATAATCCTTTAAGCTTTTTTTATTGGTTGAAACTTTGAAAAAGTTTATCTGTAAAGATTTCAACTCAGCTTGTCTGAACTTTGTCAAGCCTATAAAGATGAGAGCATGTCATTTGTGCTTTGGAATAACTAAGAAGACCCTGATTCTGATAATATCTCATTAACATTAGCTCTAAGCATGTATCTTGACATTTTTTAATCTTAAACTGAGATTTCTTTCTATTTAGTATGTAATAATTTCCCCTGAGGCATCCAGAGGAGGCTACTGGATTTAAAAGTTATGTTTCAATGCTTAGTGTCCATATAGGAAGCCATAATTACATTGGTAGTAAGCATTTACAAGGTAATAATGAGTTAATTTACACTTATCTGCCCTTAAGATACTTTAAAAAAGAAGGAAAGAGTTTAAAACTTTTTCTGATACCAAGAACAGGGTAGAAAATGACATTTCCAATGACCTGTACCAAGTTCACTCATCAGTTGGTCATTAAAGTGCAATGTTCCCAAAATAAAAAGGAAAATATCCAGAGTAATATATGTTGTCAAATCTTTATTTACAAACATTTAAAATTTCAATTATAAAATATTATTTTAAATGGTTAGCATGATTCAGACAATGAGGTTAACAGGATGTTTCTTCATGCCAAAATAATCATTTAATTTGTATTTGCTTGGCTCTGCTCTGTGAATTCACATACATGCCTTCATTTCATTCCTGCAGGAATGCTGGGAGGGCAGTAAAGGTCAAGTTCACAGATGCACAGGTTGAGTCTTAGAGAGATCACGTGCCATCCCAAATATGTGTGCTATTTCCAGAGTATATGTTTATACCATTTATACAAATCACTCATGATCCCAGGCAACTGGAAAATCATACACAGCACTAGATCAATATAACCCCTAAGTAGAAGAGAAACAAAAAAATATTCTTTTTGATATCCAAAGACAAATGAATTTTGGTCTTCAGAGAGTCCTGACTATTTCACTTAAACAAACAAACAAAGTCAGTTCTTTCTTAGTTTATAAACATCTATCGGTTGTCTTTTCTGGCAGCTGTCTTAAGAATGAGCAATTCAAAAAAGAAGTTGAGTACACAGCATCACTCCAACTCTATAGGCGCTCCTTGGGGAAGAACATCAGTGCCCTACAAGAACTTACTGAAGGAAAAAGAAACTATGAAACAGTCATTGTTGGGGCTCTTAAAGTATCTGGAAATATAACAAATACAGCAATTAATGAAAATGTGTTTGGATTCAACTGTCAAACTAGCTGAAGATGAAAAAAAAAAGTATGTCTTCAACAATAACAATATCTGAATCCTACAGTGCACATCTGTCAGACATTCTTTCCCAAATGACCCAGCTAATCCAAGTGCATCTCTGCTTACAAGAACAAGGCAAAGCCAAGTCCAAAGCCTATTAGGAAAAGAGAATAATTTTGCTGTCACAAAATTCATACTGCTGCGAGTCTCTTGGATTCAAGGCACAAAGTAATGAAAGTGAGATTCCACTTCTACTACCTTTGAAGGGATTATGAAACCTGCAGGAACCCCCCGGGATTTAAGGCTACAGAAGTTACTCTCAAAGGTTAGTGGGTGTTAGGACTCTTAAGGGATCTGTCTACAACTGTAGCTGCCCCACAGCGGCAGGGATTTAGTATAGTAGAGTTTCAGAACCTTTTAGTGGTTTGCTTCAGACACCTCAGGCTTCTGTTTCATGTAAAAAAAATTATCTGTGTTTGTAAATGTACAAATTTCAGAAATAATAAACATGGAAAAGAGTAGGGACTCATAAAATGTTAGAGTAAGTGAGTTTTTCAGCCAATCTAGTGTTAACTCCTCCATCTAAACATAAGGAACCTTGAGAGTAAGGTCTATAGATAGGCCTGGTCACAGAACTCATTGGTAGCAATAACTAGGTCTAGGTGTACCCCCTCATGGTAATCAGTCACTATTGTGGTGCTGGAGAAGACTCTTGAGAGTCCCTTGGACTCCAAGGAGATCAAACCAGTTAATCCTAAAGGAAATCAACCCTGAATATTCATTGGAAGGACTGATGCTGAAGCTGAAGCTTCAATAATTCTGCCACATGATGTGAAGAGCCAACTCATTGGAAACAACTCTGATGCTGGAAAAGATTAAAGGCAAAGGAGAAGGGGCGGCAGCGGATAAGATGGTTAGACTCAATGGACATGAATTTGAACAACTCTGGGAGATAGTGGAGGGCAGAGAAGCCTGGGGTGCTACAGTCCATGGGATCGCAAAGAGTTAGATACGACTTAGCGCCTAGTGCAACAACAGTCTTGTCCCTAACAAATAAAACCCTGTGGCTGCTGCTGCTGCTGCTAAGACTCTTCAGTCGTGTCCGACTCTGTGCGACCCCATAGACGGCAGCCCACCAGGCTTCCCCGTCCCTGGGATTCTCCAGGCAGGAACACTGGAGTGGGTTGCCATTTCCTTCTCCAATGCATGGAAGTGAAAAGAGAAAGTGAAGTCGCTCAGTCATGGCCAACTCCTAGTGACCCCATGGACTGCAGCCTACCAGGCTCCTCCATCCATGGGATCTTCCAGGCAAGAGTACTGGAGTGGGTAACCCTGTGGCAAACTTGGCAAAATTATAAAAGTATGTCAAAAAATAATTTTTGGTAGTGGTAGCTACAGAATCTAGCTGATTAAGCAAAGGTGAAGATTTTAAGTTTTTTTTCTTTTTTTAAAAAAATTTTCTTCCATATGTGTTTTCCCACTAATGATAAAGAGAAAAAGTTTAGAATTCAAGTTAATTTAGGGCTTCCCTAGTGGCTCAGATGGTAAAGAATCTGCCTGCAATGTGGGAGATCAGGGAGAAGATACCCTGGAAAAGGGAATGGCGACCCACTCCAATATTCTTGCCTGGAGAATTTCATGGACAGAGGAGCCTGGCAGGCTACAGTCCATGGGATCACAAAGAGTCAGACATGATTGAGCGACTAACATTTTCAGTTTTTTCAAAGTAATTTACTGATATTTAAGCTTTGGTATGTAGGGTATACCCTACAATTCAGTTTTGATTCTCAGAGTATGACTAAAGATCCAGTCGTAACAAACATGAAATTTAATAGAAAGTAAATTCACCTGAAAAAACTATACTGTAATAAATAACAATATTTTTCAATGCTATTATACTTCAAATTTAGTTTATTAAGTATGACAAGTAAAGCAAATTTCACAACTTTTATGTCCTAACTAACAACTTGACATCTTTGCATCTTTTCATACTGTTTTCAAACTTCTTAAGACTGAACATACAGATTTTCTTTGTCCAAGGGATTTGAACATTTCTGTATTTTTCAAGTCCTTAGTGGAAAGTGTTGAGGTGTATCTTTATAGTGGAAAACAGGGCAGAGTGAATGTGGCCAACCATTATAGTTAATTTGTCCAACTACACATTTAACATGAGAGGTTCTATAAAACATGGTCAAGAAAGGGGCTCGTAGGTTTAAAAAAATGCATGTATATATATAGATAGAGAGACAGATATCTTACAGATATAGTGAAACTAAGATGGTTATATAGCTGAAAGAGAATGACCTCAAAAGCAATGAATATAACAGGGCACTTTTCTCTCCTGTACCTTTTACCAAATGTTCATTGAAGTTTAGGCTGCATGAGATGGCCATAAATCTGTTCTGTTGTTTCTGGACTATTAATAATGTACCTGTTTATTTTTCAACAAGCTTCCTCATAAAGCGCCAATACAGTGAGATGGATTTATATTAAGGCCAAATTCTGACAATTCTTCATTTTTATCTTCTGTTGCATAAACACAGGTCATTGAAACAGGAGAAGTGTGTTTTTCCTTAAGGTAAGAATCTGGAGCTTGCAACCCAGAGAAAAACCCTGAGCTCCAAGTGCCTCAAAGACCCAGTGTTCATTTCATACACTCTGAATTTTATTGCTGTCGCATTAGCTCTTAGGTGTAAAGTTTGTAACGACAGACTAGGCATGAATCATTCCGCTTATATGGACAAAAGGTCAGTGTCCACATTAGGGGATAATTGTGGGATCGTGCCCCACCCCCATTCCCACCGGAGAGAGTACTGACAGCCCGGTTCTGGCATGAGATGCTGATGACAGCGGGGTGAGCAATCTTACCAGATGTTGGAGCGCCCCCTAAAGACTTGGAGGCTAGAAGTGGGCCCAACCTGGGGCTCCTCTGGCAACTTTTCCCAGTGAGATCTGAGGAAATGGAGAACAAACACTGCAAGACAGCTTTTGAAAATTATACCAACTTTGCAAATAGAGGCAAGACTGAAAATGGGGCCCAATACTCCCAAAATCTTGTCAGAAAGATGTCCTGATGCTCCAGAGGGCAGAACAATGCATTGCCAAATTGCTTACATTTGGAGAGAACTTTGAAGTGTGTAGAGCTTTTTAAGATTAAGGAGATGGTTTGCTGCTCCCAATTAAGACCCAGGGGCTTCCCTGATGGCTCAGCGGTAAAGAATCCGCCTGCCAAAGCAGGAGACGCGGGTTCGATCCCTGGTTGGGGAAATCCCCTGGAAAAGAACGCAGCAATCCATCCGGTATTCTTGTTGTGAAATCCCGTGGACAAGAGAGCCTGGCCGGTTACAGTCCATAGGGTTGTAAAGAGTTGAACAGGACTTAGCGGCTAAACAAATGAGGACCCACACTGGGGAATCCCTTCAAGGTGCTCCTTGCCGACTCCACCCACCCATCCCTGGGACCTTAGCCTTAGCTTATCCTCAGCACCGATCAACTCTACACCAGTCTAGCTTGACCATCTCGCCTGATCTGATACCCAGAGTCCACCTCAGCACCCTGCTCAAACCTGGTGACTGTTTTGGAATCTCTTGAGTTTTCACCCTTTGCTCCTGCCTCAAGTGTGGTTCTCTGGTTGGGCAGTGGGAGCTGTCCTGTAGGTTGAACATCCGCTCTTTCTGCCAGCTTCCCCTGGGGGCATCTTCAAGTGAAGAATGTCCACTAGAGGGGTCCACGTGGGGCAGAAGTGGCCAGTCCCTCGCATTACTGCTTGCTCACTCATTGACTGAGGGCCACCCAGGAAGGGTCTGACCTTGGCTACATCCCTGCCTTACTGGGTTACTGGCCAGGTCACTGGTTGGGGGCTACCCTTGAGAATAGCAAGACATCAGCTGTCAGATAACTCTTCTCCTAGCAATTGGACAGCTTGGTCAAGATCTGCACATTTGCATGTCTGCCCAGCTAAGGGCTCTTCTTTCTGGAGTGTCACTTTTCATCCAGGTTTGACAGAATCTTGCAGGTAAACTGGAATATTGAGGTAGGCAGGTCGGGTTTTTAAGATAATTGCATCATTCCAATAAAAAATGTTAAAGATCAACAAAGTGTAGTGCGTGCGTGCACACTAAGTCACTTCAGTCGTGTCTGACTCTGCAACCCTATGGACGATAGCCAGTCAGGCTCCTCTGTCCATGGGATTTCTCAGGCAAGAATACTGGAGTGGGTTGCCATTTCCTCCTCCAGAGGATCTTCCTGACCCAGGGATCAAACCCGCATCTCCTTCATCTCCTGCATTGGCAGGTGGGTTCTTTACCACTAGCGACACCTGAGAAGCCCCTCAAAGTGCAGTGACATGCCCCCATATCCTATAAGTGCTAAGGGACAAAGGCAAGATAAAAATAAAGCAACTGAAGGACTACTCACTTTCCTTTAAAGAAACAGTATGTGTTGACCTTGATTAAGGTTGTTGACAGTGTACTTGACCCCAGGCTACAAGCATTATCTACAGCCTGTCATTCGGTCCTCACAATCACAGCCAGATACTGTTGTATTCTCCATTTCATGGATGAGATACTTGAGTGCTAGAGAAGTTAAGAGATTTGTCCCAAAGCACAGAGCCAGTAGCGCAGAAGTAGAATTTGAACCCTAGGGTCTCTACTGTCTCCTCTCCTTCCTCACCTTGGCCATCATAGCACTGGAGTCATGCATTTCAAATGTAAGCACCCAGTTCCTCTAATATTATTTCTAAAGTCTATTCTTTCAGCTTTTGAGGGATATTGATTCAGGAAGCTGTTTCTATATTGTGAGCACTAAATGAAGGGAAATGGCCATTTTCCACCGTAAGAAAAATAACTCAAGTTAAACACATCTCAAGATTCCAGTGAAGGCACACTTTCACATTTTTTTTGAGAAACCAAAGGAAAATGGTGAAAATAAGTTAAAGATTCTTAACTTATTTTAACTTTAAAATATGTTAAAGAATTTTAAGCACAAAACACTGCTTGTCATGTAGTTATGCCAGCTTCCTAAAATGTGTTATACTGAAACAAACAAACAAAAAAGCTGTTACTCTAAATAAATTGGACTTTCCACAACTTTTGCAACCAAGATTGACTTCTTAAGCTGAAAGCTTGACATGTCTGAGAATTTAAGCAGTATGTATTGATTGAACATTAGCAGTTCCTCACAGTATTATTTTAAACACCAATCAGATGATTCAACAGTCATCAAATCCATTAATATCTTTGAATAATGACATACATAGCTCATTAAGATGAAATGATTAAATGGAGAAGGTACTGAAACTTTGTCTTCACTTTCATAGCAAGATCTACATTTTTTTTCAAGGTGGCTTTCACAGAAAAACAAATAACAACAAAAAAAAGGAGCATTTCCCAAGCATTTCTAAGCAATCAACTCAAACTGTGGAAAATAGAGTGAACATTTCAGGGATTTATTATGCTAGCCTGATCAGGAACTTAAAGACTAGAGAGAAGTAACTGTTGCGAGGAAGTGCAGATTAAATTATCGAAAAGGAAATCACTGTATTTTTAAAGTTAAGTCTGAAACACCAACAGTATTATTTCTCATAAGATTTTTAAAGGATTAAGGTTGTGTTTTTTAATACAAGAAATAATTCTGACTGTTTAAAATTTAAATAATTCTGTTATTTTCTTTTAGTAACCTTATAATAAAAAGTACTTATTTCTAAATGTAAGAATTCACAAATTCCCTTCAGGGATCAGTTTTAGCCACATGTTTACTTTCCTTTAATTTGGGGGGTTAAACTATGATGAAAACATTCTTTCCTCCCAAAAGAAGGCAAAATTCAACAGGAAGACCACACAACGAAAATACAGTAGTGCCCAATAACATCAAGAATCCAAAGTCACTAAAACATCATTTCATAGGTGAATACCTAGACACCCCAGTGTCCCTACCCTGGCACACGAGGATCTCAGTATGAGCTTCCTTTTATTTCAGGCACATTCTATTAAAGTCATCTGATTTCTACTTCATGGCACACACCAGACCCTGCCCCCCTGCCCAGAGCCTTTGGTCCACCCCAGAGCACTTGGCAATGCAAGCTGTGTTTACCTATCAGTTTCTGCCATGGCCCCACTAAGACTTGGATTTATGTCTAGTTTATCTCCATATCACTCACACATAACTCCATCTCTTCTATATATAGATTAGTTAGTGTTCAATGAGTATTTGCTGAGTGAGTGAGCTGGTGAGAAAGCCAATAGGAAGGGGCTGCAAAAGATGGAGAGAAGGAGAAGATGATGCCATCCATGTGAAGAAAGGGGCGAAAGAGGAAAGCCTTTAAAAGCACACACAGGAACTCCAAAGGGGCGTGAGGAGAGAGGCAGGGGTTGGCAGCTCCCGCACCTGCCAGCCACGTGTCTTGCAACAAGTCACAAACCTTCCTTAGGACTCCTTTTGTCACCTATAAAGTTGGAATAAGAGTATCTACCTTACTGAACTACTGTCAGGATTGGAAATTCCATGAGTGGGAGGGAAGGATTGAGAGTTTGGGACTAGTAGATGCACGCTATTATATACAGGATGGATAAACAACAAGATCCTACTGTATAGCACAGGGAACTGTGTTCAATATCCTGTGATAAGCCATAATAGAAATATATATATATATATACATGTGTGTATATACATACATATATGCATACATATATACAAACATATATATACCTATATATACATACATGTGTGCTTAGTCGCTCAGTCATGTCTGACTCTTTGCAACCCCATGAACTGTAACCCACCAGGCTCCTCTGTCCTTGGGATTCTCCAGGCAAAGTGGATAGCCTTTCCCTTGTCCAGGGGATCTTCCCAACCCAGGGATCGAACCCAGGTGTCCTGCTTAGCATCTAAGCCACCAGAGAAGCCCATATATACATATATGCATACATATATACATACATACATATATATATATATATGTTTTAGCTATATATATATATGTTTAAGCTATGTTTTAAGCTATATGTGTGTGTGTGTGTGTGTATATATATATATATATATATATATATATATGTATATATATGTTTAATCTATGGTATGTTTTGGAGAAGGAAATGGCAATCCACTCCAGTACTCCTGCCTGGGAAATCCCATGGACAGAGGAGCCTGGCAGGCTACAGTCTATGGGGGTTACAAGAGTCAGACATAAACTAATGACTAAACCACCACCACCACCATATACGTATATATACGCATACATATATACATACATACCTCTATATACATATATATATATATATATATAACTGACTTTGCAATACAGCAGAAACTAACACAACATTGTAAATCAACTGCACTTCAATAAAATTTAAAAAAGAAATCCCAGGAATCAAAGAACAGCTTATTTTCCTATGCTCATGTGGATGCCAGGCTCTCTCTTCTTTTTCCCCATAATTTATTTTTCTTCTTTAAAAAGAAATGTGTCTATTTAGAAATTTATAAAACAGGCAAATATAAGTCAACAAATAAACTCATAACTCACTCATAATCCCAACCTATAGAGGTAATTTAGCATTTAGGTATTTATCCTCTGGGACTTCCCGGGTGGTGCTAGTGGTAAAGAACCTGTCTGCTGATGCAGGAGACTTAGGAGACACAAGTTCAATCCCTGGGTCAGGAAGATCCCCTAGAGAAGGAAATGGCAACCCACTCCAATATTCTTGCCTGGAGAATCCCATGGACAGAAGGAGCCTGGTGGGTTACAGTCCATAAGGTCACAAAGAGTCAGACACTACTTGGAACATTACTCTTAGTTTCTTATCCTCTGGCTTTCTCTTCCCTTTTTATAATCATCCCAACAGGCATATGACATACCCTAACACATTTTTACCCAGTAGTATATAGTGTGAACATCTTTCACATTATTGTGTGATCTTGTATGTCACTACTTTTTAAGGATGCATCCCGTTACAGTGTTGTGATATAATTTAGCTAAATAACCTCTCATTTGGAGATACTGCTGTAGGTCATTTGAAGTTTTCAACTATTATAAATAAAACTGAGATAACCACCCTTATGTGTATTATTGTTATTTTTAATCAACAATGGATGAATCCATTTAATAGTATAAGGTAATAAGCAAAACCACTGAAGCTGTCACTCTTAGTAGAAAGGTCATGCATGGGCTTCCCAAGTGGCACAGTGAAGAATCCACCTGCCAATGCAGGATACGAGGGTTAGATCCCTGGGTTGGGGGATCCTTGGAGGAGAAATGGCAACCCACTCCAGTGTTCTTGCCAGAAAAATCTCATGAACAGAGGAGTATTCTTGCCAGGAAAATTCCATGGACAGAGGAGCCTGGTGGGCTACAGTCCATGGAGTCACAAATTCGGACAAAACTGAGTGACTAAACACACACACACAGAGAAAGATCATACACATCATAGAACCTGAAGCCAACAACAAAAAATGATTTTGATTGTTTTATCCATCATGATATCCATGAACAATCACCATGGTAAGAGGTGATACTGGTATCAGAAAAAATAACTGTGACTTAATGCTATGCATATGTGCGCAGTTGTTCAGTATCAGTATCAGTTCAGTCACTCAGTCTTGTCTGACTCTTTGCGACTCATGAACCGCAGCACGCCAGGCCTCCCTGTCCATCATAAACTCCCGGAGTTTACCCAAACTCATGTCCATTGAGTCAGTGATGCCATCTAACCATCTCATCCTCTGTCGTCCCCTTCTCCTCCTGCCCTCAATCTTTCCCAACATCGGAGTCTTTTCAAATGAGTCAGCTCTTCGAATCAGGGGGCCAAAATATTGGAGTTTCAGCTTTAACATCAGTCCTTCCAATGAACGCCCAGTACTGGTTCAGTCATGTCCAATTCTGTGACCCCATGGACGGTAGCCCGTCAGGTTCTTGGGTCCGTAGGATTTTCCAGGCAAGAATACTGGAATGGGTTGACATTTCCTCCTCCAGAGGATCTTCCTGACCCAGGGATCGAACTTGTGTCTCCTATGTCTCCTGCATGGGCAGGCAGATTCTTTGTCACTGGACCACCTGGGAAGTTGGACCTAATGCTATGAAAGTGTCAGTCACTCAGTCGTGTCCAACTCTTTGTGACCCCATGGACTGTAGCCCACCACACTCCTCTGTCCAAGGAATTCTCCAGGCAAGAATAATGAAGTGGTTAACCATTCCCTACTCCAGGGGATCTTCCCCACCCAGGGATCAAACCCAGGCCTCCTGTAATGCAGGCAGATTCTTTACCATCTGAGGCACCATAAAATACTATGGACATGATCAAATTTTCATTGCTCACTAAAATTTAGTTTGCACTTTCATTCCATCTAATTTTAGCATTATCCAGTCTTTTTCACACCAGACTTCCCAGGATCAGATTGTCCTAACTCTTTTCATGTTAAAGCCTGAGTTTTATGCTCCCCACTCTCCAATCCCATGATTAACACTCCTCACTTTCACCCTTTAGAAATAATTGTAGATATTTACTTGCACACAAATAAGAGCTGAAAAGAGTCTTTCAGGCACTTTGCATATTTTCTGGGAAAAATAAAAGGACCTTTTTAAAGGTTCAACAGAACAAAGAGCCAATCTGTACTCATCAGACATGCCTTTTTTTATTTAGGAATTTGTAAACGGCACAATGTGTCCCTAAGGGGAACCAAGATTTATGGCACCAAGTGAAGACTGGGAGGGAAAAACAAGAGCATGCAACACACGATTCAATCGCTTTGAAACATCTTTCTCCTTTCATCTGATGTTGTAAGGAGCTAGCATTGTATTCCTTTCCAGATCCTATCTAAGAGTTATAAAGGAGGTCATGTCCTTGAAAGGAGATTGTGGCCAAGTGCAAATCTGCTTCATGTACATTTCTAGAATATTAATGTTTGATATGAACAATGAATGTTTCCTCAAAATCAGATAAAATGCCGTGTAAACAGTGCTTCAGTACATCTGAGCTTTTTCCCCTGCCATAACCCCATCAGATTGCCATTCCACAGACTCTTGTATCGATTTGCAGGAATTCTAACTGAAAACCAAAGATACTAAGAGAACCGAAGGGCTTATTGTATGTTTTAAAAGAATCAATATAGCATCAGGATGAAGAATAGACCCAAAGGAAGCAAGAGTGGGAGAAGAAGGGCCCGGTAGACAGCAAGCTCTCATCATAGTGCAGGAAATATATAAATGTGGCTCAGGCTTGTGTGGTAATGCTGCCGTTGCCGTTGTTCAGTGGCTAAGTCACGTCTGACTCTTTGCAACCCCATGGACTGCAGCTTGTCAGGGCTCCTTTGTCCTCCGCCCAGGAGCCTGCTCAAATCATGTCCATTGAGTCAGTGATGCTATCTAATCATCTCATGCTCTGCAACTCCCTTCTCCTTTCCTTTCAGTCTTTCCCAGCATCAGGGTCTTTTCCAGTGAGTCAGCTCTTCACGTCAGGTGGCCAAAGTATTGGAGCTTCAACTTCAGCAGCAGTCCTTCCAGTGAATATTCAGGGTTGATTTCCTTTAGGATTGACTGATCTGATCTCCTTGCAGTCCAAGGAACTCTCAAGAGTCTTCTCCAGCACCACAATTCAAAAGCATCAAATTAATATATTAAACACACACACATATATTTAGTGAGTAGCTTCATTCTTATTGGAGCTATTAGTAATTGTTCTTCGCTCTTGTACAGTAGCATATTGGACATCTTCAGGGGCAAATCCTAAAGAAGTCAGTCTTGAAAATAAAGAGAGTAAAAATATTTATCAGAGACATCAAAGGCAATATGCTGCTGACAAATAAACTCCACAGAATTAGTCCAAGCAAGTCCTGAAAGAAACAAATATCAGCCATCCCTGCATGTTGCAGGGGGTGAGGGGAGGGATAAAAATCCAGAGTTGCTACAATTGATTATTAAAAATACCCAGTTTTCAATAACAACAACAACAAAAATACAAGATAGGCAAAGAAACAGGCAACAAGGGTAGCTCATCTGAAAGTGAAAGTTGCTCAGTCATATGTGACTCTTTGCAACCCCATGGAATTCTCCAGTCCAGAATACTGGAGTGGGTAGCCTTTCTCTCCTCCAGGGGATATTCCCAAATCAGGGACTGAACTCAGGTCTCCCGCATGCAGGCAGATTCTTTACCAGCTGAGCCACAAGGGAAGCTCATCTGAGAACACCCAAATGTTAGACTTATCAGACAAATACTTCAAAGCAGCTGTTATGTTCAAAGACCTAAAAGGAAATCACTTTTAAAGAAATAAAGTGAGAATGATTCATCAAATAGAGAACATCAGTAAAGAGACAGAAATTTTTTTTTTAAGCCAAAACAACAAAATAAAAATTCTGGAGCTGAAGAGTAAAATAAAATAAAAATTCACTAAAGGACCTCAACAGTAATTTTGAGATGACAGAAGAAATAATCAACAAAATTGAAGACAGAGCAATAAAGAGTACCAACTTGAAAAACAGCAAGTAAAAAGAAGAAAGAAAGAATTATTCAGTAACCTAGTGTGAGACTAAAGAGTCAACACTTCTAACAAACCCCAAGGTGAGATTGATGCAAGGGTCTGTGGGGTACTTTGAGTAGTCAGGCTCTAAACAGAGAACTTTTGGCTTCTCCAGACTTTCCTCATAGCTCAGTTGGTAAAGAATCTGCCTGCAATGCTGGGGACCTGGATTTGATCCCTGGGTTGGGAAGATGCCCTGGAGAAGGGAAAGGCTACCCACTCCAGTACTGGCCTGGAGAATGCCATGGACTGTAGTTGCAGTCTGTGGGGTTGGAAAGAGTCGAACACGACTAAGTGACTTTCACTTTGACTTTTTCATTTTGGTTTTCCCAATAGCTCAGACGGTAAAAAAAAAAAAAAAAATCTGCATGCAATGCAGGAGACCCAGGTTTGATCCCTGGGTTGAGAAGATCCCCCGGAGAAGGAAAAGGCAACCCACTCCACTATTCTTGCCTGGACAGAGGAGCCTGGTGGGCTACAGTCCATGGGGTTGCAAAGAGTCTGACATGACTGAGTGACTAATATTTTCTTTTTGGACTCTTTAAATATATATATAAATTCTTAAGAATCTTAAACTAGTTTCAAATATTTTAAGAGCATCTATGTCTATTCTGACAATCTCTATTTTTAAAATAGCTTATTAAAACATATTTAGTGAAATCTCTTTTTTGTTAAAAGGACAAATTGCTTCTATTCTTCCATAACAGTAAATTTCTTTTTCAATATATTTATCATTGACATACTAACTCAGCCTGACTTTCCCATCTTTATTTGAACAGCTGATGTCTTATTATGTTTCTAATTTGCTTCATCTTAGCATCTTCTTTAAAGCTGAATTAATCAATCTATTGAGATAATAGTGATCAAAATTCAGTGATACCTACAAAGGAGCATGCAGCATCAGTCAGAGAATGTCATAAATGTAACAGATCATTACCCATAAACAAGAGCTCATTTAGCCACTTTGACCAATGCCATGTGCTAACTTGGACTTGTCTAACAAAGAGGCAGAAGGCAAGCAAGAAGGAGGTCGCCTACAAAAATTACTATCAGCAGTCTGCCTGCCAAGAAATAAACTCACTGAAAATTAACTAGTTTCCTTTCTTTGAATTATTACCTGCTCTACTGATGCACAGCGCATTAGCCCCAAGACTCTTGGATCAATAGTTCAGTTGTATAGATTATAAAATATTTTGTGTATTCTTTTGCTAGTTGACATTTTATTCCTCAGATTGAAGTTAGAGTGATTTCAACTTAGAAGAGACTTGGACTTTAAATCAGAAACACTTATCCCAAATCGTTGTGCTTAAGGTTTGACATATCAAATATCTTTTCAAATGGTTTGCCTTGGGCAATAGGAGATTGTACAAAATATATTAACATGATTTTCTACCTACCTTGAAAAGGCTTTGATGATGAATCTGTGCATAACCCAGAAGGGCCTTGGCCTTTCCTGCTTCAAAAATTCATTATGTTAAAATATTTGCAACTGACACTGTGCAGAAAGAAAATAGAACAACATGAAAATAGAGGGCGGTTTTTGCCCCCTGTCATTAAATCTGGTTGACAGTAGTCGGATGGAAAGAATTGAAATTTCATGTCTGTAACAGCAAAATGAGAAAATTAATATTCCCTATTATTCTAAGTAGACATTTTAATATACATATGTTTGTATCATTAAGATAATGAGCTACCTTTCTTATTTCAGAATTTCGTGGAGGTCAAATGCAATAATAGGTAGAAAGGTGCTTTGTAAATTTTAATTGTACACATCAGGCATATTATTAGAGCATCACAGAATATAAACAGAGAAACTGAAATCATTCATGAAAATTCAAGGTTAGGGTATATGAAAACCAATTTTTAAAAGCATGGAAAGCAGAGGAATTCTGTCCTTTCTTCAATCAAAGTTGCTGTTTTTCAATATTTCAGTTGATTAAATTCAATTAATTAAATTGAATTGAAGGTGTTCTTGAAATATATGTGCAACATACCAGCTGAAGATAAAATTGGTTATATTTCAAAGGAATTAATATGACAAAATGTTTAGAAAATAGCAGACAGGTACAACTAAGGTGGGCCAAAATCTGGTTCTAAGAATTTTCACTAAATAACAAAAATTGTCTGCAATTATTACTATGACTTGGAGGATGTATATGATAAAATAAAATAGAAACTCAAGAAAAATATAGTCATTCCTATAATTGAGACTCCCTCTCCAGGGGATCCTACCAGCCTGGGTCTCCTACACTGCAAGCTGTCTCATGCGTTCCAAGCAGATTCTTTACTGACTGAGCCACTAGGGAAGTCTAAGGTCACATAGAGGAATATTTATGTGATGTTCAAGATAGTTTTGCTTTTAATCCTTCTGGATAACTCCAACCTGTGATAAGAAACGGGAGGCTGACCTCTAGGGTCAGGATCAATGTTGGCTTACCACTGAGTTTGCCAATGAGGAACATTAGCAAGTGTCTGGAGGGGGCAAAGAGAATGGAGATTAGACATTCAGTCACTTGACTCTGCATTTCATGGGCTTACTGCAACTTTTGGCAGTGCAGCTCATCCCTTGAGCCCACTTTCTTTCTCCCCACATTCCATGCCCACATGCCCCTCTAGCCACTTCAAGTATGGAGGGGTGCCTGCCTTAGGATGCTGTCCTGTCTCTTGATGTTTCTCTACACTTTGCCTTTATCTTCATAAGACGTCTCTTTATTAAGCTCTCTGAAGATCACTCAGTTAGAATGTGCCATCTGTTTTCTGTGGGACTTGACTAAACTCTGAAAAAAGTCCCAACCCCCAAGCTTTGCCAAATGAATATTTATAGAGTTTAGATATGTATAAGCCACAAAAAAATAGGGTGAAAAAATGGGAATTTTTTTTGGTATGCAAAGTATAGCTTAGAATATGGTATATAAAACATAGTTGAAGCTTTATGACATTGAAAGAATCTGTATATTCAGGAAGGAAACAAAGAATACTTGCCGGCTAGCAGCCAGCAGACTGCAGGCAGTCTGTGCAGTGAGCCCTGAGGAGACTCAGGATGTGAAAACACGGGACACTGGCCCCAGGCAGCTGAGGTGCGTATCAAAGGAATGGTTTCAGGGAGCACAGACTCTGGCATCTTCCCATACATAGAAAAGTGCTAAATCCCTTAACTTGAGATATCTCGTTTTCTTTTATTAACAATGATCTCTTGTTTTTACTACCTGCTCATTGCTGTCAAACTCCTGTATATTCTATATATCCTAGCTACCCACCTCACCTCTTCAGAGCAGTTTTCTCAATGTTACCTGAGTGTCTCCTGGGCTTAAGTTCATATTGAGATATGTCCACTGAATAAAACATAACTCTCAACTTTAAAATAAAATTAGGTATCTATATCTTTAAAATGTTAATTGAACATAAATAAGTTACATAAGGTAACCAAGGGATGTGTTAAAGACCTATCATTGTTGTCATTAATTGATAGTTCTGAAAATTGAAAGATAACATATTGCATAAAACTTAAATACTGAGCTACATAAACTAATATAAAACTAGCAATTTTCAATCAGAATATCTGAATTTATAAAGTGAATAAGGAATAAGGAATGTATGCTCAGTCATATCCAATTCTTTGCAATCTTGTGGACTATAGCCTGCCAGACTCCTCTGTCCATGGGGGTTTTTAGGCAAGAATACATTTCCTCCTCCAGAGGATCTTCCTGACCCAGGGATCAAACCTGCATTTTCTATATCTCCTGCATTGCAAGTGGATTCTTTACCCACTGAGCCATCAGGAAAGTCTTATTAAGTGAATACATTGTCTCAGTGGATCACTCTGCAATTTTAAAGAACTTTGTTGATGAACAACTGACATGCAGAGAAACTGAAGGAGTAAATGATCTCATTTGAACAGTTTTCTCAGCAACATCTGTTTTCTTTTGCTATAGCTTTGTTTTGAAACACAAAATTTATGAAATGTTCACAGCACAAAGTAGCCCTAAATCTCCCAGTTTATATTATGGTAAGAGATACAGACATCACAAACTAGGCCACTGGATTCCACCACCATCATGCCTCCCCTGTATAAATGGCTCCAATATTTAGATTCCCAGCTAAGTAATCTCTGTTCCTACAATGTAGTACTTTTTTGTGTATTAAATTTGCATGCTTGAAGAGTCAAATGAGTAATATTTATATTTTAGCCATTTCTACTAAGCATCCAATAAAGACATTGGCCAGAACAAACCAGAACCAGTACTAGTATACAACATCAAATGTCAAATCTATTCATTTCTCGGAAGTACAGCTAAGTTCATCGGGCTGAATCCAATGAGGACTGCACCTACACCAAGACTCCTACCCTAGGAATCCGTGGGAGACATTTTCAACCCAGTTTACTGAGGTCAATTTAGAAGATCCCAGTCTTGATTACGGGTCTCCTGTCCCTACAGCATCTTTCAAGTTGCTCACTTGCATGTGTGTGTGTGTGTGTTAGTCCCTCAGTTGTGTCCGACTCTTTGTGACCCCATGGACTGTAGCCCACCAGGCTCCTCTATAACCATGGGATTTCCCAGGCAAGAATACTGGAGTGGGTTGCCACTGCCTTCTCCAGGGGATCTTCCCAAGCCAGGGACTGAACCTGAGTCTCCCACATTGCAAGGAGACTCTTTACTGTCTCAGCCACCAGGAAAGCATTGCTAACTTGTGGTACTCTTAAAAAAGTAAAAAAGAAAGACTTAAAATTTCCATCCAGTGCTGTTACCATTGAATTAATTGGAAAAATTTTGTTTCCCATTATGTTTATCGTGGGAAAACTTCTATGATTCTTTTTTTTTTCATTTTTATTTTTAATTAGAGGGTAATCGCTTTGCAATATTGCTAATTTCTGCTATAGGACAACATGAACCAGCTATAGGTACATACATATCCCCTCTCTCTTGCGCGTGCCTCCCATCCCATCCACCATCTCTGCCCTGCAGGTCATCACGAAGCCCTGGGCTGAGCTCCTGTTTTATATGGCAGCTTCCCCCAGCTAGCTATTTTACACGTGATATTGTGTATATTTCAAAGCTACTTTCTCAGTTTGTCCCATTCTCTCCTTCCCTTGCTGTGTCCACAAGTTCATTCTCCACGTCAGTGTCTCTTCTCCTGCTCTGCACATAGGTATATCAGTACCATTTTCCTAGATTCCATATATATGGGATATTGTTGTTCATTTGCTAAGTCGTGTCTGGCTCCTTGGGACCCCATGGACTGCAGCCTACCTGGCTCCTCTGTCCACAGGATTTCCCAGGCTAGAATATTAGAGTGGGTTGCCATTTCCTTCTCCAGGGGATCTTTCTGACCCAGGGATCAAATCCACATCTCCTGCACTGGGGGCAGATTCTTTACCACTGAGTCACCAGAGAAGACCATATATGCATTAATATACAATATTTGTCTTCTTCGCTCTGACTTTTGACTAGCCAGGGTATCTTCCTTGAAATTCTTGCAGCCCAATTCTTTGAGTTTGTTTCTGCTGAGTCTTTAATAATAGCATCCCATTGAGTGTGGTTCACTACATGCAAGGTTTTTATTTAATCAACTTGCAGAGAATTTGAGGTCTCTCAACCTGATTAGTGCCACTCACTGTCCTTAGAGCACACTCCCCATCTGATTTGTAACAGGTGGTGTCATAGCCTTACAAATGGCAGTAAATACTTCAGTAACCTTCTCCCGAAAGGAGACAAGGTTTTTCTATTACCCATGACACCTTAAAGAGCCCCTTTCCCCAAACGGTACTTAAAGTAGAGAATCAGGCGATCATTCTTAGTGCCCTGGCAACATGGCACTCTGACCAGGGCAGAAAGAGCCAGTTATGACTCTCCAAGAAGGACATTTACAAACTGACCACATAGACATTTCAAATAGGGAAAGCATGTATTACATACACACACATATTCAACACTTCCGCTACCTACAACATCAACTTGAAAATGTGTGGCAGGGTCCACAGGAATGATAAGTCAGTGTAGCTAAGGAGCTTCAAGGGAAGGGGGGGAGTCAAAGGGGAAAACAGGGATGAAATATTGGGGAGCAGAGGGAACTTTCCACCTTGGCAGAGTAAACGTGGAGTGTCACTGTTTACCCTGGATTAGGCTGTGAAGTTTAACTCTCTAGGAAATGCAGGAAAATAAAGCATGGCTTGGTGATAAAGTATGAGTGATAAAGAACCGTGGAGGAGGGGCTTCTGCCCAATACAGGGACTGCTGGTGTTCAAGCAGCCCCGGTGGAGGATTCCCTTCCACGGCGGGGAAGTAGAAATCAAGGGCATGTGATATGGATGGAGGTAGCAACCTCCCAACTTGAACCCAGAATTCTCATATTTCCTCAAGTCCTGCCATGCTTCAGGAGCCCTAGGGTGAGTGAGACACGCTGTTAGGTACAGTTGTGTTTAGGCAGAAAGAGTCACCATGGCCATACTGGACCAGGGCAAGGCTGCAGTTTGATATTCCAGATTCCTTGTGTGTGTGTGTGTGTGTGTGTGTGTGTGTGTGAGCACACGTGCGTATACACACAATGCAGACTGTGACTAGAAGGGTTGTCGCAAGATAACTGTTGATATCAGATTGCCAGCTTGCTCCCTGATGCCAGTAGTCAAGAGGAACACTGCTTCCCTTTATTTTGAATTCATTAGTTTGGGAAACCCTTGAGGAGCCAGCGAATTGCAATAGACGCACTATGGCATGGCTTTGTGCATAAACCCAGAAGCTTCTCCCCGGCCAGCTGCACCACGACCCACAGTTTAGAGGATCAGGACGAGCAGGAAGCAATGAGGCACCTAGGGGTCCAACTGCAGGAACTGTCCTCTCCCAGGCGTGCAACGGCGGATGACTTCCTTGTCACATCCTGGTCCCACCCAACGACTCAGCATCGCTCATGGGAACAACAGCCCTTCAAGGTTCTCCTAAAAAAAAGGGGGGACCTCTCAGCAAATAATTTTTAAAAATCTCACATTATTAACAGGCTGTTAGGAAACTTACTTGGCAAACAAGCTTATTAAAAACTTAAGTCTAGCAATGAAAGAAATCTGCTCCGCTTTGCCTAAGCCAGCATTTTTCAGACTTTTTTGCTGACTATACTTTTTTGCAAGGAATTTGTGTTGATATCCTGTAACCATGCTCTGGAAGTGCTGGGTTTGGGTTATGTTAATGTGGTTCTGAGAACTTTCAAAACAGATGTCTCATTGGAGTCTAATTGTTGTGCTGCTAACTTTGGGTAATTTCCCACTTCAATCCCTTATGAAATGGTAGAAAGAGAGTCTTTTCTTCCCATAGTCAGAAGGCAGAAGTCCCAACCTTCTAGATACTTGCATACCACCATGATTAGCAAATTTCTTCAATTCTCATTGTAGGCATCTGTATGTAATTAGCATTCATTCTCACCTGGTCCCCCAAAATGTTAGTAACTCCAAACTTACCCTAAACTCATCCTCAGACTTGTTCTGATCAGCA
The DNA here is from genome assembly GCF_963930625.1 of Muntiacus reevesi. Taxonomy (NCBI): domain Eukaryota; kingdom Metazoa; phylum Chordata; class Mammalia; order Artiodactyla; family Cervidae; genus Muntiacus; species Muntiacus reevesi. Next base: position 11,775,477 of record NC_089263.1, on the reverse strand, counting down.
TTTTTATCCACTACATAATAATGACATTGACTTCATGTTGAACAAACTTGAAAATGAACTGGAGTTGGGAGAAATGAAAGAGCTAGTTTATCTGAGAGTGGATTATACCCCTACTAGGCACAAAAATTGCTGAATTGAAAAAGGATGAAATTTAACCATAATAAACACAAAGTTGTGCAATGGGCTCCAAAAAATTCCAAAAATCTACAAAGCAAACAGGACAAGGTTAGAAGCAGTATTTGAAAGATCTAGGGAGGCCTCAGTGTGACTCAACGTAAGAGTATTTCTAAGACTGTGGTGAAAAGACACACAACGAGACAAGAATCCCCCACATGAGAGACATGTGACAACATTCTGTGACCCGGGAGAAACAGTGTCATGCAAGTGGTGATAACTGAACTAGATTGTAAAAGCCAAAGTATACTAACAGAATTAATTCCATATAGCACATGGTCTGCAAGGAGATCCAACCAGTCAATCCTAAAGGAAATCAGTCCTGAATTTTCTTTGGAAGGACTGATGTTGAAGCTGAAGCTTCAATACTTTGGCCACCTGATGAGAAGAACTGACTCATTTGAAAAGACCCTGATGCTGGGGAAGACTGAAGGCAGGAGGAGAAGGGGACCATAGAGAATGAGATGGTTGGATGGCATCACCGACTCAATGGACATGAGTTTGAATAAACTCCAGGAGTTGGTGATGGACAGGGAGGCCTGGTGTGTCCATGGGGTTGCAAAGAGTCGGACACGCCTGAGCAACTGAACTGAACTGAACACATGGCCTAGGAATTGGGGTGGGGCTTTGCTTGGCAAAAGATTAACCTGGTGAGAGATCTTTAATCATCATTATACATAAACAGGTTTTGAGAAAGGAGGACTCAAGAAGAAAAAGTAGTGAATCAAAAAAGCGCTGCAGACCGCGTTCTGGTGGAGGTTTCTTCCCTCAGCTTGATCGCATTGCTGATTTCTGTTAGCAAGCTCACACACAGCGGGGACAGACTCAGAGAGAGTGGGGTTCCCTGGCGTGCCTTCCTTGTGAACTGGAGGAGACTCATTGTGTAAATGAGGAGCCTTTTTCTGAAACTGCTGTGGGACGTCTACTGAAGTCCCATGTCCCTTGATTCTGCCTTGAATCCAAAGAGACCCCAGCAGAGAGTCTTGTTTCCTGGTGAATTCCCCAGCTTGGCACTGCAAGTGTTGTCAGCAGCCAGTACATGCACCCAGATGCTGACCACCAGGTGTGGAGCTTGCCCAAACTGGAAAAAAGAAGACTTGGGATCACACAAGGAGAGAGAAAATGTTCCGCTTCACTGGCCCCATGACTCCTAAGAAGAAAGGCAGACTTGTTGCTCTCTGTTGCCAGCAGGTCTAGAACAGGAAGGAAGAGAACAGGCTTAGGTGGCTGCAGAGGCAATAGGGTTAAGCTAGGGATTAAGAAGGATTTGTTCATTATAAAGTCTGTTGGTCCTATCCATCTTTTCTGGGTGCCTTGGGCATATAACCACGCGACTGTATGGATGAAGTAGCAGGCTCTGCCTGAAGGATTCAATTTTTTGGACACTGAACATTTTTCCCACATTGTTCTGGACATGTAAATACTCTAACTCAAATCTTCTAATAAAGCGGATAACTAACATAATCCACTCTCTTTCAAGGGACTGCTAGAGATGACATGGTGTTCCCTTAAATCATAGGAGACAGAGCTTAAACTATTCCTTATCTGGAAGGAGAAGAACAAATTCAATCAGAGCTGTTTGTATTCTTTTCCAAACAGATGATCCTACAAAATCATGCATAGGAGGTTTTAATTAGGAGGTGTGAGGAAGAGAAGCCATAAATCACAAGTTCAATATATCCACAAGGGTTCTTAATAACCTCAGCTTCATCCTCAGAAATGCCTGGAATTTAGTAACTCTGTGTGTGTGTGTGTGTGTGTGTGTGTGTGTGTGTGTGTGTGTGTGTGTGTGTGTGTTTGCTGGAGGGAAGGAAGAGGGATAGTGAGAACTTCTGCAGATACATCCCTCAAAAGTCTAATTCAACCTCCTTGGAGAAAAGCAGTCATGGGAAGGGAAAGGAAGGGCTGAACTTGTTAGATAAGCATCAGTGCACATATGAAGGGATGGAACAATGTCATCACTGAAAGCAAAAAAGACGCACTTTTGCAAATGTGGTCCCGTGGAGCATTGTCAGCTACCTGGGAGTTAAGGGCAGCTGATCCAGCTGAGATCTAGTGAGAATCTCAGAGGGTCTCATTGCAACAGGACAGTCTGCAGTTGCAGCAGACCCACTGGCAACATCCCATCTATCAGACACAAAAGTGTGGTCTGTTGAGAAACAAGCAAAATGTCCCACAGTGGACTTTGTCAGGATTAGCCTCAGACACCCTAAAGTGTATCCATTTTCCAAGCTAACAACAACATCTATTAAGCTTCCCTTTTGCAAAAGGAAGATAGCAGGGTGGTTTTACAAAGTATATAACTGGAACACTCTTCTTGCCCAGAGGAATGAACAGCCCTTTGGGAGAGAAAAGTCATGCGCAGACTGAATAGAATTACTATCATATGTAATAAGTAATTACTTTTTCTGTCCAGGGAACATCCTGGTTTATGCACCCAAAAATAGCATATTTTGAGACATCTGTGGCCATATCCTACCTTCGTTTTCAATCCTCAACTTTCTGTTTATTAAACATTCATGAGTCCTAAGAGAGCCCCGAGAGACAGAAAAATGAAAGTGTGCTCGTGTCTGAAAATGGATTTGAAAGGTTAGAAGAGATGCCAAAACTGACGATCATCGGTGTGCTTTTGCTTTTGGGTTCAAGAGTCTGAATTACTGCCTGTTCTCGAAACTGCGGCTCCAGAGTTTATTGGTCTGGGCTGGTGCGGGTGTTCTGACTAAGATGTTTCTGGAATGCCAAGCAGTATAGACGCCTGTGCATACTCCAATCGTTCCTCATTATTCCTAGAAGATCCCTGCAGTCACCTCAAGAGCCCTTATTTCTCTCAGTCCGGCAGCTCCGACTTCCTTATTCTCTCACGAGGCAGATCTCCTGAATTAAGCCCCCGGCCCGTGGATGGAATGACGGGGTGAGGGCAGACTGTGAGTCGTGTTCATAAAGCTGCGTGCTCCAGTTTGAGCAGACCAGACGAAGGCGGTGAAGAAGAAAGGCACCCAGTCTGTGGCTCTGAATACCAAGAAGCATGTCAGGGGAGGATAAAAGGCAAACAAAGTCTGCGGGATTTATAGCAGAGACACGCAGGAGAATAGAGAAACAGGGCAGCCTTCAATTCAGAGCAGTTATGGTGGTGATGGCCCTGTGGAGGTCACCCACGAAAGCCTGAAAGCCCAGGACAAGCACTGCTGAGACAGAAAAACGAGGGAGATGCAAGTCTCTGTGAGCAAAACTGACTTTGAAAGGGTTAGAGGTGAAGAGCCATGAGAAGGCGTTCTCAGTAGAGTGATGGAGAAAGGAGAAAGAAATCACAGACACATGCCAAAGAAATAAAGGTAAAAATAGCAGCAGTGTGGGTATGGAGGATAAGGTGTACAGACTCCTAATGTTAAATTCCAAAGAGGAAAATTTCAAAACTTTAACAGACACTGGGCATGGATCAGATGGTAAAAAATCTGCCTGTAATGCAGAAGACCCGGGTTCAATCCCTGGGTCGGGAAGATCCCCTGGAGAAGGGAATGGCAACCCACTCCAGTATTCTTGCCTGGAGAATTCCATGGACAGAGGACCCTGCTGGGCTACAGTCCATGGGGTTGCAAAGAGTTGGACATGACTGAGTGACTACACTTTACTGTTCACTTGGCATGGATCAATTTAAAGCTTGGCTTGCAATCCAAGTATTAGAATGATCCTGAATGTGTCCTAATTTCTCTACAGAATCTTACCACCTGTAGCTTATTTGAAGCTAGAACTTTGCTCTCTGTGTGTGTGTGTGTGTGCATGCACGCACACTTGACGAATTTAGAAAACATTCTTTAGGAAAAGCACCACTTTGCAAATACTTTGAGTATTGCCAAGACCACAGCATCTGATTCTGGATTAAAATTCCTGCTTTAGCCTCTGACTCTCATCAACAACAGTGAAGGGTCTGGGATTTTATCCCATTTGCAAGTGAACATGTTAGCTTGCCACATTTTCATGGATGCAGGCAGAAAACACAACTCCCGGGTCAGAGACAAGGGACGTGATTACCCAGCACAACAGGCAGCATGAACTTTGGAACATTCTTGTCAGTTTCTCTTGTTCCCCAAGCCCCAGTGGGCAAGGCAAGATGGAGCCAGATGGCTGCATGCACGCAGTGCATTGTTGCAACAGAGGTACCTTGACCTGAGAGAATTCTGAACCTTTTATAATGTGGAATAAGGATGTCACATTCCTGAGCTTCTCAGGTGTTTCAGTGGTAAAGAGTCTGCCTGCCAATGCAAGAGACACGGGTTCAATTCCTGGGTTAGGATGACCACTTGGAGGAGGAAATGGCAACATACTCCAGTATTCTTGCCTGGGAAATCCCAGGAACAGGGGAGCCTGGTGGGCTACTGTTCTTGGGGTTGCAAAAGAGTTGGATATATCTTTGTGACTAAAACAACAATGACAATAACAACAAATTCCTTATTCCAGAAGAATACACTATCTCTTTCTTCGAAGGCTGTTTGCTGAACAAATATACTCTTTTGAGATAGTATGAAATGTAAACAGTCAACCTGATTTCTTACAAGACGGGCAGAAATGGGAGAGACCAATCATCACTTCCCACCTGCTCTAACCCTTACAAAAATCTTTACAGAATCTTTACAGATTTAAATCCCCTTATCTTTCCAGAAGTCTCTTCTCCTTTCTGGATATAATAGCTTCATATTTTTAAATAAAGAGGTTAAAATGAAGGTTTAACCTCAAATCTAAGGTCATTTCATGGCAATGAAGTGAAGATGATTGTTTCTTTTTTAAGAACTGTTTTATAAAGAGTCTACTCTTTAAAGTTTTATAATCTCAGAAGGTCATGCTTACATCCAAATGATCATTGTTGATTGGTATTTTATATACACACAGACATGCACACGCACAGTATCCATACCTCAGCAAGAGTGATGTTTCATTTCTAATTTTTGTGTGAAAGCCCAGTGAGGTGGAAGCTGATATTGGAATGAAAAACTAGCTGTGATTACAGCATATATCTTATTTCTTTTCCCACCATCTCATATTAATTGGTCAGGCACTTTCCTTAGTCCAAATATATTTAAAATAGCCTAAGAGCATTTTGGTTGATTTCCTCACTTTTTATATTTTTTCTTCCTCACTCTCATTATGAACTTGTTCAGAGTGAAATAATGTGTTGAAATAAGAGCTTTGCAAGAGGAGCCCTGCTGATTCCTACAGGAGAAGCCAGGTCATTAGGCAAGGACCTAATGCATCTGCTGCAAGTCGCCTTGGTAAGCTGCCAGTACTGACCACAGAGTGCTCGTGATGAGGGCAGCTCTGTTACATCCAGGCTGGGTGGGCATTCTGACCTGCTGACATTGGGCTTGCAAGGGTCACCTTCTAAGTCTGGGCTCCCTCCACAAAATCAAACGGGCCATTGTCCCAGCATCCCAATTCCAAAAACTACTTTGTCTACTAGGGTTTGAAAGCTCCATAGAAATCACCCATGTCTGCCAGGCCTTTCTTCAAAGGAAGATTAGATGGAGGTTCCCTGAACACAGATTCTGGACTCTCTCAACAGCTGGAAGCTCCAACATGACTCCCAACTCTCGAGCTGAGATCAGATGTACCAGCCAGCGAGGCCTGGTTCCATCACACTGTTCTAGTTCAATATTACCATGACTGGGCTGTGCCCTGGACGGCTTTATCCTCCACACCCCAAATTGGTGCAACCTTTCCTCCTTCCCACAGTATTTATTTCATTCTTCAGCAAGGTTTCTGCCTCCTCATCGACACATTCGTTACCATTATCACCCTCTCACTCTATCTGCCAGAGCAGATATTAATATAGCGAAGAGAAAGTCATTCAGTTGTGTCCGACTCTTTGCAACCCCCTGGACTATACAGTCCATGGGATTCTCCAGGCCAGAATACTGGAGTGGGTAGCCATTCCCTTTCTCCAGGGGATCTTCCCAACCCAGGGATGGAACCCAGGTCTCCCACATTGCAGGCGGATTATTTACCAGCTGAGCCACCAGGGAAGCCCGGATACTAATATCAGGTCAGGTCCATTCTGAACTCCATAGCTCAGCTGGGCACCATCAAATAGACATTTGCCCAGAGTTGTGCAGTAGCCAACCTATACAACCTCACATGGTCACCTTCCAGGCCTTCCTTAGTCACTTTACCTGCTGTTGATCATGTAACCCTCACAACAGCCCTGTAAGGTAGGTGCTATTGTCTACAGCCTCACAAGAGAGTACTAAACCAAGAGAGGCTCCATTTCCCAAGGAGTCATAGCTACTGGAGGACCAAACTAAGACGCATATCTCAACGACTAGATGTGAGCTTTTCACATTTTTTAAGAGCTAAATAAACCTCTGTTCAGGTGACGCTTGAGCAGAATGAAGTTGGATCGCCTCTCCTTGGCAAGCCCCTGCTTTTCTGGCCCCAATTCCCTGAGTTTCTTAAACCATCCTTGGTGGTTGGCTTTTTCCTGGGCTAGACTGAGGAATCCACTGGAACCCTGGTGAGGATATCTCTTAAGCAGTGACCATCTGTGTGACGCTTGATAACCTCTTCTCTGCACAGTCTGGATCTTTCTGCCTTCTCCCTCCATTTAGTTCCTCCCATCTTCTAGTTGTTAGCTATACCATGATCACCAGGTTCTTATCGCATGCTGAGTTTCACTAAAACCAAGACATATCCACTCACCGGTCAGCCTGAATGAGACTGAATTGCCCCAGCCACTGGGATCATGGACACCTGGAATGAGATCTACTTTCTAGCCCTGGATATAAGCCTTGGAGGACACAAATCCCTCTAACACCCCGGGCATCTTGGAACTTGCTGATATCCTCCTGTGTCATCTCCTTTTTCTGAGACCCAAACATGCCTCTTGTCCTAAAGGAGGGTGACTGTACCAAGCCAAGCTCCTTGCTAAGAGGAGGTCTCTTTACTAATCCAGAGTACTCAGCGTTTTCCTCTGGAGAAGGAGATGAAGCATAGAAACATTTCCCCCTTCACCTGGCTTCCTCCTAATGAGCCTTCGTCTGAATAACCCTCTAGAATACCACTTCCCTGACTCCACTGGAGGGGTTGTATACTTTGGGGGGTCCTTCCAGTCTCTAATCATAGCATTCAATTCTGTCTAATGTTTCTCTGCTAGATGCTCGGACCCATGAGAAAAGAGGCTTTGCTATTCAGGGCTTTACCCAAATCCTTGGCATTGAACTTGGTACATGGTGTCCATAACTTGTTGAATAAATGAATTTTTGTGAGTTTTTGATTTACAGCATAGATTTATACTTTACAGCCTCTAATGGCAAAATTAATAACCAAATATTTGGATGAGACTTACTCTTAATTTTTAAGCTTGCAAGGAATTTAGTAAGATCACTAAATCCCTCTTTAAAGATGTGGCTAATATTTGATTCTTCATTGTCAAGAATAATGATAAAAATGGGTTTGAGTTCAGTTAGCTCTTCAAAATAAAGAATTTATCACCTATATCTTGTGGCCATCTTCAATTTGTCAACCTCTTAAACCGACTTTAATGATCTTTTAATAAGTCTTTTTAAGTGTGTTTCAAAGATTATGCTCTATTGGACTTAACGTTTTTTCAAAAGGTTATTTAACATTTGATGTAAACATAAAGTGTATGCCTCATTTCACCCAAACCATCAACAATCAACGTTTCAATTACTAAAAAGCAATTCTGAAAGTCAGAATCCGGTTTTTATCATCATCGAAGAGCTTGTTTTTACTGTTAAATATTGAGCTCGCAATCCCAAAATTGAAAATAACCTTAAATTTGGCAAAGTGTGCCCTTGTGTTGACGCCACATTTGTATTCATGATTTTTGAAATTCCCTAAACTAAAAGCCTAAGTTGCCATTCCTCTGCAAGTGACTGAGGTATAGAGTTTGTGTCTCAGATTACAGGCTTTGTTGTTGCAGAATCACCACAGGTGAGGGAAGGCACCCCTTTGATCTGTCCCAGTCTCAGACACCAAGAGAGAAACATCTGAGTACTGTGTCTCGTCCACTTTGACTTCCCCTTAACAATCTCGTTCTCACATTAATTCCAGAGACAAATATTTTGAAAGTGAAGAACACAAGAGGTTGCTAAATATTAGCTTTCAAAGGCTTAGAGTCACATGATATTTGCTTGGGTTACCTCTTCTTCAAGCCCATATAAAGAATCGTGTTTACCCTTGAACACTCTTCAGGGCTGAGGCGCTGCTGGGTGAAGAAATATGCAGGAAAGAATGTAAACATGGCTAAGACTTGCTGGGTTCTGTGGATGCAGAAATCTCTGCTTGCTTTAAGCAGACCAGAAAAACAGGAGAGAATGCAAAACACAGAAGATGGAAGAGACAAAAATGAAATCTTACACAAAATTCAAGAGAGTCAAGCATAACAAAAGCCTCCCTGAGCCTGGATTTTCTGCAATGTCTGGGGTGATGTTGTTTACAACAGACCATAACATTTTCTACTGGTGAAAAATTGCGGAGAATTACCAAATCTACCTTAGTCTACAAGCATGAAATGACAGGTCTAGAAAAATCACATTTTCAGACTCATTTAAGTAAGTGTTAGTCATTCAGTCATGTCCATTTGCTGTAGCCCGCCAGGCTCCTCTGTCCATGGGATTCTCCCGGGCAAGAATACTGGAGTGGGTAGCCATTCTCTTCTCCAGAGGATCTTTCTGACTTGGGATGTAACGCAGGTCTCCTGCATTGCAGGCAGATTCTTTACCATCTGAGCCACCAGGAAAGTTTACTTAAGCAAACTCAAGAATAATTCATAAACTGTCAGCATTCTAAATTGACCATTCAGCTGCTTTCCCTGAAAATGTTACTGGAAAAAGTTAAACTTTGAGAGTTTCTAGTATTTGAAGTACCCTGGATTATTTCAATTAACAAGTGTTTAAATGATGCTTACGAATTTTTACCTAACGTCTTTCTAAAACAGTATGCACATTTTTCTGCCTTCCTCACGTTTTGTTGCGGAAACCTGTCATTACAGCTCCTGCTCATAGGAGGATGGCCATGCCTAGGTTTACTGATACTTGTGTGGAGCATTTGGAACATAAATTTAGTTTTTGGTGACAATTTAGGTCTAAATTCACATTGTTCTATTGAAGGCAATGTAATAATAATATGTTAAACAAGAGTTCGTGCTCAGAGATTTACCAGCTTATGACAGTCCACAAATTATTTAACTTTTCTGATCATCTGCTTCTTTCTTAGTAAAATGAGAAATACACCTACTGGCCTAACTCTCTACATGTCCATGAGGGCAATGCAGTAAAGACCATAAGAAGAATTTACAAGCAAGAAAGTTTTCTAATAATCGGGGGATATGAGGAGGAGCTATCAGGTTGAAAACTTTATTCAAGACAAAATATGCAGCTACTTTTCAACGTTGGTTGCTCTGTTTAGGTTCTGCTTCTTTGATAAAATTAACAAAATTTTGTTTATGTTTTCAGAAATATGCCTTTAAATTTTTTGGAAAATATTATACATGACTATTTTGTTATTTGGGCTTTCCTGGTGACTCAGTAAAGAATCTGCAGACCTCAGTTCAATCCCTGGGTCAGGAAGATCCCCTGAAGAAGGGAATGGCTACCTAGTACACTATTCTTGCCTGGAGAATTCTATGGACAGAGGAGCCTGTTGGGCTACAGTCCGTAGGGTTGCAAAGAGTCAGACACACTAACACTTTCATTTTGTTATCACAGTATTTAAAAACTGCTCAGCTGGTTTGTGTCATTATACTTATCCTTTGTTAACCAATGTTTCTGAGTTTTCTTGCTTTATTATAATTTTTCAAAGAATCAGTATTCTAAAAAGAATAATAATTTCTTTAATCCTCAAAAGATTTCAATGAGGTAGATACTCTTTTTATGTCATATTGAAGAACCTGAGTGGATTACATAGTTCATTTAGTTTCATTCGATCACAGTAATAATAAAAACATCTAAAAATAGGCTGTCCCTCTCGGTTCACTCATTGATGCTATTTTCCAAGTAACATTAATAAACATTTATTTCAAGTGAATGTTGTATTGAAGTCCGGAGTACTTACGGGGAGTACAGGAAGTAGACACCTTAGTAAACACGTTAATGGTTAGCCCTGTTCTACCCAGCAAGTATCAGCCTTCCTCTCCTCCTGATGGTCACACCGGGAGTGTTTCCATACTCATTGAATTATTGCTGGACTGTGTAACCAGGACAATACTTTGGAAGGGCTATTGTATGGCTTCCAAGGCTAGATTATAAAATATATTGTCACTTCTGCCTTGGTGTCTTTTGAGTAAAGTTTTGAGTAAAGTCCCCTGTGCTCTATAGTAGGTCATTATTAGTTGTCTATTTTGTATATAGCACTGTGGATATGTCAATCCCAATCTCCCAGTTTATTCCCCAAAGAGTGGATACATGTGTATGTATAACTGATTCATGCTGCTATACACCTGAAACAAACAACATTGGACATCAACTTTACTGCAATAAAAAAAAATTTAAGCAATCTAGTAAAAAAAAAAACAATGCCGCCTGTGAATGTGAAAATAAAAAATAAAAAAGGTGTTCCATGTGATCATATTTTCAGCTACTAGTATTCAGGAAACACATAGGACTGAAAGCCATGTTAAACTATACGAAAAGATGCACTCAGTAAAATCTAGACTGTAGATAAGATCACAGGACAAATGACCCAGTTTCTTCAACAAATAGATTACAAAGGGGAGAAAAGAGAGAGAGTTGCAGATTAAAATAGAATTGAGGCATTTTGACAAATCTTAAGGTGTGGACCTTATTTAAATATCAAATCAAATACACCACAAAAATTATAATATTATAAAATAGCTGGAAATTGGAACACACTGAATGTGTTTTGATGATATTAAAGAGTTACCATTAATTTTATTTTGAGTGTCATCATGCTATAGAGATTTTTTTTTCAAATTCCTTGTCACACAAGAAGGCCCCTACCTTTTAGAGATCTATATTGAAAATTTGAGCTTCCCTAGTGGCACAGACAGTAAAGAATCCTTCTGCAATGCAAGAGACCTGGGTTCGATCCCTGGCTTGGGAAGATCCCCTGGAGAAAGGAATGGCTAGGCTACCCACTCCAGTATTCTTGCCTGGAGAATTCCTCGGACAAAGGAATTATGTAGCCTGGTGGGCTACAGTCCACAGGGTCACAAAGGGTCAGGTACAAATGAGTAACTAACACACACACACACACACACACACAATGAAAAATTTAAGAATTAAATTATATGATTTCTGATGTTTGCTCCAAAATCATATGGGGGAGAGTTGAGTATGGAGTAGAGGTGAAGCAAGATTGACTTTGAGTTGGTTGTTAATTGTTGAAGCTTGATTAGCTGTAAGGGGATTTCTTAGAACATATTCTTCTGCAAATGTTTAAAAGTTTCCATAATAAAAAGTTAAATAAAACACAAGCTACAATGTGAAAAAAAAAAAAGTTAAGAAATAAAAATAAATAAATAAAAGGACACTCAAGCAGCCCCATGAGTTTACACCTGGGAGCAAATCTTTCCACCCCACTCAAGTCACCAGATGATTCCAGGCCTCCACGTGTAAGCTTTTCAGCTAAGGCTCCAGATACTATACAGAAGCACACTACCTGCTGTGCCCCCTCTGAATCCCTGATGTACGGATACTGTGAGTTAATAAACTATTATTGCTATTTTAAACTAACAAGATAGAAAGTGAAAGTCACTCAGTCATGTCCGAGTCTTTGCAACCCCATGGACTAAACAGTCCATGGAATTCTCCAGGCCAGAATACTGGAGTGGGTAACTGTTTCCTTCTCTAGGGGATCTTCCCAATCCAGGGATTGAACCCAGGTCTCCCACATTGCAAGCGGATTCTTTACCAACTGAGCTATCAGGGAATTGGAAGACATCATACACAATCATCCTTGTAGGCAGCAACATACCCAATGCAGTTAATTAGCAGCCTGGCAGGAGACGCCTGGAGAAAACTAGAGATTTTGTACAGAAAGGAAGGGATATTTATTAACAGTACTTGTCTTTTAAAAGCTTTAATTTTTGTTTGGTGGCAGGCAACAAAATTATGTAAAGGATTATCGTTCAATTGAAAAATAATTTAAAATTTTAAAAAGTGTTTATTTTTGGCAATGAAAAGCACAACATAAAAAAAATCTATGTAGTTATAATACAAATAGAGATATATAACACTACCCCTGGGACTTCCCTGGTGGTCCAGTGGTTAAGACTCCGCACTTCTACTGTGTGGGGCATGGGTTCAATCCCTGGTAGCAAAACTAATATCCCGAGCACTGTGCGGCACAGCCAATTTTTTTTTTTTAAAGAATACTATTCCTACCACAACTGACCCCTTTCATTCTCTCTCTTCATTTTACCCACCCATTGTCTAAATTTCTACCATTAGTATTGCCAGCTTTTGAACTTCATTTTTAAAAATCCTTAAGTACATATTCTTTGTCCCCTGGATTTTTTTTTTCTTAACCATTATATTTGTGAAATTCACTCACATTTTTGCAGCTGGATGTAGTTAATTTGTTTTCACAAATGTATAGCATGCACAGTCTATGTCAGTATTTATTCTACTGTTGATGGATATTTGAATTATTTCCAGCTTGAGGCTACTGAGAATATCAATGCTATGAACTTCTTGGATATGTCTTTTGGCACACACGTACTCTGAGGGATTATACAACAGGACAGCTTTTACAGTAAGGAGAAATGGAGAAGGAAATAAAGTCATCAGCTAAGAAAACATGGATGATCACTAGAGGAAATGAGAGACTCAGGTGATGGTGACTTCTCATTGGCTGAGCTGCAGCGTTTTCCATTGGCTGGGCTTGTTGCTGAGTGAGAAGAAAGTCTTCCTCTCTCCTGCCAGGGTAGTAAAGTATCTCCACTTTCTTTTGAGGAGTATAAGGTACCTCTTTTCCCGCTGAGATGCATAACTGACTTCTTCCTGTTGGAGTCATTGACATCTTCCTGTTGGCAGTAATTGACATGAACGGTAGGGTGTGAGAGTTCCCTCTATAGGTCTTCCTGACTCCAATTTTAGTTGTGTTACGTCACTTCAGTCCGTGTCCAAGTCTTTGTGACCCCATGGATTGTAGCCCACCAGGCTCCTCTGTCCATGGGATTCTCCAGGCAAGAACACTGGAGTGGGTTTCTTCCTCCAGGGGATCTTCCTGACCCAGGGATTGAACCCACCTCTCTTATGTCTCCAGCATTGGCAGGCAGATTCTTTACCACTAGCGCCACCTGGGAAGCCTAATGATTTTTTTTCTTTAGTTGAAGTTTCCTTTTGTTAATTTTCACACCAGAATTACAATAAAAGCAAATCCTGAAGAAAAGAAAACCACAGGCTAATCCCACATCCTACAAAAGATAGTTGTGGAGAACATTATAAGAAAAACATGCTACGGTGAAGTAAAGCTTATGCCAAGATTCAAAGATAGATCCTGAAAAAGGAAATCTATTACAATAATTAATGATACTATGAAGTGAAAAAAATCTAAATGTCTCAATAGATGTCAAGACGGTATTTTAATTAGAGCTGATGTCCATCCATGATTTAAAATAAAATCAATCATTTTTAAATAGAAATAAATGAATACTTAGTTGACATGTTAAAAATATTACACATAGTAAACCAAAGTCAGCTTTATGCTCAATTATGAAAAAACAGAAATATTTCCATTAAAGACAGAAACAAGATCAGAATGTCATCTATTACTATCGGTAAATGGTGGGGTTACAATTTGAACACAAATTCTAAGTCTGTTGGGGATGATGACCTCCAAGAATTCGATCAACAAATCAATCAATTTATCAAATTATATCATTATGTGAAAAGTGGATTACAAACCAGTATTATCCATGTTGGTAAAACAAACTATGAGTACTTAGATTTGCATATTTATCTCCTATTTATATGTATTGAAGTCTCATAAGAAAGTCTGTAAAGCATATTCAACCCTGACACCATGATGGGAAAGGGAAGCACTGTGGGAAGAAATTGATTTTTATGGCTTAGAAAGTGTCCGTATAGTGTTTGAGGTCCCCCACTTCCTGCCCCCAAAGGGAAAATATTACTTTCCCATAATCAGGAAAACTAACAAATAAATTTCCAATATATACAAAAATTAGATGAATCACTTAGAAATATTATGGCAATCATTATTTACGAAAATATTTCTATGGCACAAGTATGAAGAATGATTTCCCTGCCAATAAAGCCAAAGAAACAATCTAAGGGAGTAGATTTAGTACTATTTAAATGTTCAAATAGTGAACACTTCTTTGGGGGATGCTCTTTGAAGAAAACACCTCTTTCATAGAAACCTGCATTCTTTTTTAGTGACAAGTGTTCTGGAGATTAAAGAATTCACTTGCCAGTGCAGGAGAGGCAGGTTCAATCCCTGGGTCAGGAAGATCCCCTGGAGAAGGGAATGGCTTCCCACTGCAGTGTTCTTGCCTGGAGAACCCCATGGACAGAGGAGCCTGGTGGGCTACAGTCCGTGGGGTTGCAAAGAGTCGGACACACCTGAGAGATTAACACTTTCACTTTCAAGGGGCGAAACCCAGAGTGAAATTGTGTGGTGGTCCTGGCCCCCAGCATCCCTTCCTGGCCCCTTCTAGCCTCACTCCCGCCCTTCCTAACTCTTCCAGGAACACATGAGCTGCTGGCTGGCAGGCAACCCCTGCACTGCACTCACAGCCGTCACCTGTTTACAGTAGGTCCCCTACACAGGAACCCTCAAGTTTCAAACTTTCAAAGATGCGAATGTGCATTCCATCAGCGTCAGGCTTCAGTAACACTGCAGCGTGCACTCCATCTCCTGTTGCTGACGACCCTTCAGCTCCACCGTCTCCCACCTCCGCTCCCCCCTCCATCAGTAACTCTTGTCTGTTCACTTGATGCCAGCCCCTGCATGCCAGCTATTGTACCGTGCTACTGTACTTTTCAAGGCACTGCCCTCTAAGATTAAAAATGTTTTCTCTATTTTTGTGTTTGTTTTTCTATATATTATTTGTGTGAAAAGTATTATAAACCTATTACATACAGCACAGTACTATATATCCAGTTTTGTTATTTGGGTGCTTAGACCAGTCCATTCTAAAGGAAATCAGTCCTGAATATTCATTGGAAGGACTGATGCTGAAGCTAAAACTAATACTTTGGCCACCTGATGAGAAGAACTGACTCATTTGAAAAGATCCTGATGCTGGGAAAGATTGAGGGCAGGAGGAGGAGAGGACAACAGAGGATGAGATGGTTGGATGGCATCACCAACTCAATGGACATGAGTTTGGGTACACTCCGGGAGTTGGTGATGGACAGGGAAGCCTGGGGTGCTGCAGTCCATGGAGCTGCAGAGTTGAACACGACTGAGCAACTGAACTGAACTGAGGCTACCTTTGTTGGCCTGACCAGCAAAATGGACTTTTGAACACTCTCTTGGAACAGAATTCATGTATAGGGGACTTACTGGAAATTATTTGAATTATTGCCAATTCTGGAGAATTGGGAAACTCAACACAAAAATGTCCAGATCTTCTTGAATACCTGGGGACTCTGGTAACCCTGATTTCAGAGTCCTCCACCCCCTGGGGTCCTTGGTTTCCTGCGTGTGGTGTCACCCTGGGGAAAGGATTTGACCACATCCTGTGCCTTACAAACCCTTCAAAACCTTACAAAACCTTTAAACTCTGCTTCTAGCATTCATCTTGCATCACTAATGATTGATAAAGATGTACAAGAAAATCAAGCTATAAAGAGTTTCTGCCTACATTTCAGATACTAACCGTCAAGTCTTTTCTTACTTATTGTTTTACCCAAAATAATGCAAACAACAGTGGATGAAACCTGTTGAATAATCATCTTTAGCATTCTGAGAAGATAAAGAAGTACCGTTTGTAGAGATACCACTCTTCAACCATGAGAATGGTCTAAGCATGATTTCCAGGCTCTGGTAACTCAGAATGCTGTGCAATGCTGCCACCTTGCGGCTACCTCTCGGAAATGGCCCAACATCATTTCCCTAGGTAATGTTGCCATCTGCTGGGCTATCCTGAGATGTCAGGACTCATAAAAAGAGTTCTCAGGGCCAGAGTACAAATGAACGCTATCCTTCAAATTGCGGATGTGTGCCTGCTCACAGTGCCTAATTATCTGTAGATAGCTGTCGCATGGCCAGTTTAACATCTGTGATGTCATGGAATCTTGGTGCTAGAAACATGCAAATTTTTACCTAGGAAGCGGGGCACCAGGTTTCTTTGAGAATAAGAGAAGACATTCATGAATCTGAGAAACACTTCTTTCTGGATGCTTAAAAAACAACTGGGGAGCTTATTAGAAATCTGGGTCTTGGGTCCTAACTCAGAAATACTTGGAACCTGTATTTATGAGAGCTCTTAGGTGACCCTGACTCATGAACCCCTGGGGGACAAGTCAGCCAGTGGCACTCATGCATCCATTCCAGTGGCCTTGCATGTTTAGGTGCAGTGTGCTGAGTTAGGTTTGAATTAAAAGTAAAGAACCCTCTGTTTCAGGATGCACACTATTAAATGGTGAACTACACATGTGCAGTTGGAACAAATGAAGCAATCTAGTTCCTTCAAGGATACCCAAAATATAGCAGAAAGAAAGAATAGGGATTCCTCATAAGTTTTCTCCAGTGAGGAGAGAGTGGCTTTCCAGGGAGGTATACAAAGATCCAGGCAGGTGCCAGGATACCTGTAAGAATGGAAGTCAAATATCATTCTAGGTAAATAAAATGCATGCACAGAGGGGCAGAGGTTCGCAGACACACTTTATCACTGAGAATGTATAAGGACACATTTATTCCTGAGTCATGATGTTTTTAATCAGGGGGGGTGGCTTCCCTGGTAGCTTGGTCAGAAAAGAATCTGCCTGTGATGCAGGAGACCCGGGTTTGATCCCTGGGTTAGGAAGATCCCTTGGAGAAGGGTCAACTCACTCCAGTATTCTTGCCTGGAAAATCCTACGGGCAGAGGAGCCTGGAGGGCTACATTCCATGGGGTTGCAAGAGTCAGACACAACTTAGCAACTAAACCACCACTAAGAATTAGAAACTGTCCAAGTAGTCAAGACCCACATCAAAAACAAAAACAAACCAAAAAATCCCCTGTAGATCCTGCAAACAAATAGACACTTAATCATGTAGATGAGTTACAGGGAGCCACAGGGCACTTGCCCAGGGAGAGAATCTGACTTGTGGAAAGAGTATATGGGAAGAGGGTGAATGCAGGTTAGACGAGCTGACTGCAGGAGGAACGAGGGTAGGCAGAAATGCTAAGGGAGAGGCCAGCCTACGGTGACGGGCCCGACAGTGGGGTTGGAAGGAGGGGAAGAGACGGACATCCCCAAGCTGGACAAGTAGGAGTGTGAGTGGTTGGAGGTGGACGGTTAGGCAGAGGGAGGAAACCAAGGTAATTCCATGAGTTATTTCTCCCCACCCTTTCCCAATACGGCTGAGCACCTGAATAATGAAGGTACCACTTCCCCAAAGAAGAAAATAAAGGGACGTGAGCTGATGCCAAGTTCAGAGAGAAATATAGCTTTAAGGAAAGAGGATATACACTCTGAAACACAGACTCTTTGGGTTCAAAACCTTGCTTTATCTTTTATTAGTTTTGTGTATGTGGGTGATTTTCTTAACCGTGCTGTGCCTTAGTTTCCTCATCTTATAGACAGGATCATAATAGCACCCACCTTAAAGAGTTGTTGAATTAAGTAGGGTGATCTGGCTTAGAGGAGTTATTATCTCAGGGAGAGGGAAGACAGCGGGGGTGGTACTGACTGCCCATGAGGCTTTATGCAGTTATAGGTCTAGAATCTTCTGGAGCTGGCTGGGAGCTCAGGAAGCATTTTGCTCCAGACCTGCACTCTGCAGGTGATTAAACGAAGGCCAGGGCTTCCCAGGTGGCTCAGTGGTAAAGAATTCACCTCCAGTGTAGGCGATGGAGGGGATGCCAGTTCAATCCCTGGGTCGGGAAGATCCTCTGGAGGAGGAAATGGCAACCCACTCCAATATTCTTGCTTGGGAAATCCCATGGGCAGAGGAGCCTGCTGGGCTACAAACCATGGGGTTACAAAAACGTCAGACACTCCTGAGCAATGAAAGAAGAACCAATGATGGCTAAAGTCATGGAGATTATTTTTTAAATTGATGTATACTTGATTTATAATATTGTGTTAGTTTCAATTGTACAACAAAGTGATTTAGTCATATACATATGTAATTTTTTTAGGTTCTCTTCCACTATAGGTTATAACAAGATGTCAACTAAAGATGATGGAAGAATCCAAAAGAAAAGTAAAGAAGATCTCTTTTTTTAATTAATTAACTAAATTGGAGGATAACTACTTTACAATATTGTGGTGGATTTTGACATACATCGACATGAATCAGCCACGGGTGCACGTGTCCCCCCATCCCTCTGGGTTGTCCCAGGGCACCGGCTTTGAGAGCCCTGCTTCATGCATCAAACTTGCACTGGTCATCTATTTTACATATGGTAATAATGTACATGTTTCAATGCTATTCTCTCAAATCATCCCTCCCTAGAAGATCTTTTAAGAATTCAAGAGTTTCAGCCAGTATGAGAGTTGTTCGTCTAATAAATCCTACTCAAGTCTTTCTTTTTCTTAAAATAGGTTCAAGCTGAAATCTTCACATCTCTGGAGAATGAAGTTAGAGGAACTCAGTGAATGATTTAGTCTTTTCCGCTAACTGACACCAACCAACTTGTCACCGTATCTGCTGTCCCATACTTGAAAATACAAGGAGCTCATATCTGTCTCTTTCACTAAGTAAAGTCTTCCCTATTATATTTCCTTTCTAGGCATTGCTACCACTTTCTTAATGGGTCAGTCGATTACTATATAGTTCTTAGTTTCTTGGTAGATTGCCCTTCTCTGCTTCACCCCAAGCCACATTGCTTCAAGAAGTGACCAAGGAAAAATACATGCATTCAAAGACCTCATGACATCATTCATGATAAAACCCTAGCCCTCCAGCAGAAGGCTACCCAGCTCTTCCAGACATAGGATATAATCAACTAAACAACCATTTAACCTAACAATAATATTTTTTCCTGCAAAAGGAATTATCAGAACCCAACCCATCCAAGAGCAAAGGAGAAGCCCCAAGAAGATGGTAGGAGGGGCGAAATCACGTTGAGAATCAAACCCCATATCCACCAGAGATGCTCGGAGGGCTCAAACATAAGCTTGTGGCCCCCAGGAGAACCCACAGAGACTGAGCCAGACCTGCCTTTGAGTGTGTGAGCATCTCCTGTGGAGATACAGGTCAGCAGTGGACTGCCTCAGGGGCACAGGCTCTGGGTGCAGCAGACCTGGGTGTGGCATAAGCCCTCTTGGAGGAGGTCTCCATTAACCCCACCATAGAGCCACCAGAATACACACAGGACTGGTGAAACAGACTCTTGGAGGGCACAAACAAAACCTTGTGTGCACCAGGACCAGGAGAAAGGAGCAGTGACCCCAAAGGAGACTGACCCAGACTTGCCTGTGAGTGTCCAGGAGTCTCTGGTGGAGGCATGGGTCCAGGGCTGCACTCAACCTTCTGAATGAGGTTGCAATTACCTTCATTACTCAGGTCAAACAACAGGGAGGGAACACAGCTTAGCCTATCAACAGAAAATTGAATTGAAAATTTACTGGGCATGGCCCCACCCATCAGAACAAGACTCAGTTTCCCCCTCAGTCAGTCTCTCCCATCAGGAATCTTCCATAAGCTTCTTATCCTTATCCATCAGAAGGCAGATAGAATGAAAATCACAATCACAGAAAACTAACCAAACTGATCACATGGACCACAGCCTTGTCTAACTCAATGAAACTATGAGCCATGCTGTGTAGGACCACCCAAGGTAGATGGGTCATAGTGGAGAGTTCTGACAAAATGTGGTCCACTGGAGAAGGGAATGGCAAATGACTTCAGTATTCTTGCCTTGAGAACCCCATAAACAGTATGAAAAGGCAAAATCATAGGATACTGAAAGATGAACTCTCCAGGTCAGTAGGTACTCAATATGCTACTTGAGATCAGTGGAGAAATAACTCCAGAAAGAATGAAGAGATGGAGCCAAAGCAAAAACAACACCCAGTTGTGGATGTGACTGGTGATAGAAGTAAAGTCTGATGCTATAAAGAGCAATATTGCACAAGAACCTAGAATGTTAGGTTCATGAATCAAGGCAAATTAGAAGCGGTCAAACAGGAAATGGCAAGAGTGAACTTCAACATTTTAGGAATCAGTGAACCAAAATGGATTGGAATGGGTGACTTTAACTCAGATGACCATTAAATCCACTAATGTGGGCAAGAATCCCTTAGAAGAAACACAGTAGCCCTCATAGTCAACAAAAGAGTCCAAAATGCAGTACTTGGATGTAATCTCAAAAATGACAGAATGATCTCTGTTTGTTTCCAAGGCAAAGCATTCAATATCACAGTAATCCAAGTCTATGCCCCGACCAGTAATGCTGAAGAAGCTGAAGTTACAGTTCCATGAAGACCTACAAGACTTTCTAAAACTAACATCCCAAAATTTCATTATAAGGGACTGGAATGCAAAAGTAGGCAGTCAAGAGATACCTGGAGTAACAGGCAAATTTGACTTTGGAGTGCAAAATGAAGCAGGGCAAAGGCTAACAGAGTTTTGCCAAGAGAACGCACTGGTCATCACAAACACCCTCTTCCAATAACACAAGAGAAAACTCTACACGTGGGCATCACTAGATGGTCAATACTGAAATCAGATTGATTATATTCTTTGCAGCCAAAGATGGAGAAGCCCTATACAGTCAGCAAAAACAAGACTGGGAGTGGACTGTGGCTCAGATCATGAACTCCTTATCACCAAATTCAGACTTAAATTAAAGAAAGGAGGGAAAACCATTAGACCATTCAGGTATGACCTAAGTCAAATCCCTTAGGATTATACAGTGGAAGTGACAAACAGATTCAACAGATTAGATCTGATAGACAGAGTGCCTGAAGAACTATGGATAGAGGTTCATGACATTGCACAGAAAGCATTGATCAAGACCATCCCCAAGAAAAAGAAATGCAAAAGTCAAAACAGTTGTCTGAGAAGGCCTTAAAAAGAGCTGAGAAAAGAAGAAAAGCAAAAGGCAAAGGAGAAAGGGAAAGATATACCCATCTGAATGCAGAGTTCCAAAGAATAACAAGGAGAGATAAGAAAGCCTTCCTCAGTGATCAATGCAAAGAAATAGAGGAAAGCAACAGAATGGGAAAGACTAGAGATCTCATCAAGAAAATTAGAGATACCAAGGGAACATTTCATACAAAGATGGGCACAATAAAGGACAGAAATGGTATGGGCCTAACAGAAGCAGAAGATATTAAGAAGAGGTGGCAACAATACACAGAAGAGCAAAACAAAAAAGACCTTCATGACCTAGATAATCACAATGGTGTGAACACTCACCTAGAGCAAGACATCCTAGAATGCAAAGCAAAGTGGTGTTTAGGACGCATCACTACAAACAAAGCTAGTGGAGGTGATAGAATTCCAGCTGAGCTATTTCAAATCCTAAAAGATGATGTTGTAAAGTGCTGCACTCAATATGCCAGCAAATTTGGAAAACTCAGCAGTGGCCACAGGACTGGAAAAGATCAGTTTTCATTCCAATCCCAAAGAAAGACAATGCCAAAGAATGCTCAAACTACTGCACAATTGCGCTCATCTCACATGCTAGCAAAGTTATGCTCAAAATTCTCCAAGCCAGGCTTCAACAGTATGTGAATCGTGAACTTCCAGATGTTCAAGCTGGTTTTAGAAAAGGCAGAGGAACCAGAGATCAAATTGCCAACATCTGTTGGATCATCAAAAAAGCAAGATAATTCAAAAAACAAAATCTGCTTCTGCTTTATTGACTATGCCAAAGCCTCTGACTGTGTAGATCACAACAAATTGTGGAAAATTCTTAGATATGGGAATACCAGACCACCTTACCTGCTTCCTGAGAAATCTGTATACAGGTCAAGAAGCAACAGTTAGAACTGGACATGAAACAACTCACTGCTTCCAAATCGGAAAAGGAGTACGTCAAGGCTGTATATTATCACCTTGCTTGTAAGATGATCCAACCAGTCCATCCTAAAGGGAATCAGTCCTGAATATTCACTGGAAGGACTGATGCTGAAGCTGAAACTTCAAAACTTTGGCCACCTGATGCAAAGAACTGACTCATTGCAAAAGACCCTGATGCTAGGAAAAATTGAAGGTGGGAGGTGAAGGGGAAGACAGAGGATGAGATGGTTGGATGGTATCAACAACTCAATGGACATGAGTTTGAGTAAACTCCAGAAGTTGGTGATGGACAGGGAGGCCTGGCGTGCTGCAGTCCATGGGGTCACAAAGAGTCGGACATGACTGAGTGACTGAACTGAGCTGAACTGAACTGAAATATCCCTTCTGTCTGGAACCTCACTCCCTCTATCTTTGCCTGTAGAAAATTGTTGCATCCAGCTGGGTACATCTCAAATGTCGATTTCTACATTAAGTCTTTGGAGACTCTCAGAACCAATTGAATCTTCTTTGTTGAGTCCCTGTATCACTTACTTGTAAACATCCATTACAATCCTTATCACTATTTGTGTCTGTGTCTTCTTTCTATTTATGAACAGGGTTTCATTTTCAAAGAAGCATGAGACAGAGCTGGGGGGTTATCAGTTTTCAGGCTGACTGCCAAGCACTTCCCAAGTTCACCTCCCACTCTTGCACACTCAGCTAGATCCACACATTCTAGAAATTTTCCTCAGGGTCACAGGCCTGGGAACTCAATTTTCTAAGTGTTCCAGGCCACACAGTCTTTAGGGAGGCTTGCTTATATTAATTTCATCAAAATCTTAAAAGTACACACAATGGAAACTTACTAATTTACAATAGCTAATATCTGGCATGCTCAGATATCGGTAATAGTAAGATGTCTACAAGAATTAAGGGGGGGGAATGGAAGGTGTTAGTTATATGAACAAAAGTAATTACTAGCATCACCCTTCTTGTTGGTGTTATTCAGTCGATCAGTCATGTCCAACTCTCTGCAACCCCGTGGACTACAACAGGCCAGACCTCCCTGTCCTTCACTATCTCCTGGAGTCGGCTCAAACTCATGTCCATTGAGTTGATGATGTCACCCAACCATTTTATCTTCTTCCCCCACCTTCTCCTCCTGCCCTCAATCTTTTCCAGCATCAGGGCCTTTTTCAGTGAGTTGGCTTGTCACATCAGGTGGCCAAAATATTGGAGCTTCAGCTTCAGCATCAGTCCTTTCAATGAATATTCAGGGTTGATTTCTTTAGGATTGATTGGTTTTACCTCCTTGTTGTCCAAGGGATTTTCAAAAGTCTTCTCCAACACCACAGTTCAAAAGCATCAATTCTTCAGCACTTAGGTTTCTTTATGGTCCAACTCTCACATCCATACATGACTAGTGGAAAAACCATAGCTTTGACTCTATGAGCCTTTGTCATCGAAGCGATGTCTCTGCTTTTTATTATGCTGTCTAGACTTGTCATGGCTTTTCTTCCAAGGAGTAAGTGTCTTTTAATTTCATGGTTAGTTCAAATCCTAAAAGAGGATACTGTGAAAGTGCTGCACTCAACATGCCAGCAAATTTGGAAAACTCAGCAGTGGCCACAGGACTGGAAAAGGTCAGTTTTCATTTCAATCCCAAAGAATGGCAATGCCAAAAAATGTTTAAGCTACCACACAATTGCCTCATTTCACATGTTAGCAAAGTAATGCTCAAAATCCTTCAGGCTAGGCTTCAATTTCTTGTGAACTGAGAATTTCCAGGCGTACGAGCTAGATTTAGAAAAGGCAGAAGAATCAGAGGTCACATTGTCAACATCCACTGGGTCATACAAAAAGCAAGAGAATTCCAGAAAAACATCTACTTCTGCTGCACTGACTATGCTAAAGACTTTGGTTGTGTGAATAACAAACTGGAAAATTCTTGAAAAGATGGTAATACCAGATCACCTTACCTGCCTCCTGAGAAACCTGTATGTAGGTCAAGAAGCAACAGTCAGAACTGGACATGGAACAATGAACTGGTTCAAAATTGGGAAAGGAGTACATCAAGGCTATATATTGTCACCCTGCTAATTTAACTTAAATGCAGAGTACATCATGTGAAAAGTCAAGTTGTATGAAGCTCAAGCTGGAATCAAGATTGCAGAGAGAAACATCAATAACAGATATGCAGATTATGCCATCCTTATGGCAGAAAGTGAAGAGGAACTAAAGAGCCTCTTGATGAAGGTGAAAGAGGAAAGTGAAAAAGTGGGCTTAAAACTCAGCCTCAGCCTTGCTGCTCAAATTGATCCACCTCCATCAAAAGGTTTTGTCTGTCAAAGGCAAAGAAGATGAAGTCTAAGGGCAGAGTTAGGGAATCCGTGTCATGGTACTTCTGTATTTGTGCTGGCCATCTTCATTCTGTCCAAGCATTCTTTCTGCAAACAGATGATAATGCAACTGATTAGAGCTTCAGTTTCTATACTATAATCTTTCCCCTTTTCTACCATATCATACTGAGACAGTATCAAATTTTCTCAGGCTCATCAGTCTCTTGATAATTGACCATCTCTTGGTTTTCTTCTGTAGTTCACGTGAATCCCAGCCCATCATATGAGGCATTTACTAGTGTAACTCTCAGTTGGAACCCGTAAGACAAAACAGTGTCTGGCTCTTTTTTAGGTTCATACCACAGTGCTTGGCTCAGAGTAAGTTCTCAATAAATATTTTAATTTATTTGAGTGGGTCCATTCAATTGGTTATTTCCCTCATGAGGTTGAGTTTGCATGAATTTGAGGAATGTTCCTACCTCTACTTAGTTGGTGCTGAGCTAAATGACAATGAAAAAGATCAGGATGGCATGGTTCTTTCCCTCATGTCTTCAGTCTTCCTTTTGTCTGCAGAAAAACTTTAGTCAAAGAATATGTTTAATCAGAGAGGTGAGAAAATGCAGATGCAAAGGAAAACAAGCAGGAGCAAATAACAACAGCTTGGCCATTAAACAAATTCAAGGACCTTTCATTTCTCTTCAAAGACTATAGATAATAGTCTGAGCCATATCCTTTGATCTGTTTAGAAGACATTTAAGCCCACCAGGTGGAAGGGGTTAAATATATGATGACCAGACTGTTGCCATGACATAAGCTGCCACAATTCCAAGAACTGGCCTCAAAGAAATGGGACAAACTGACCACAGAGCTAAAGACTAACTGTACTTGAAACAATCAAGTTCATGTTGATGTATGGCAAAACCCATCACAACATTGTAAAGTAATTATCCTCAATAAATTAATTTAAAAAAACAGATCAGATAGCCACATGAGATTTCAAGATAGCTGTCAGAGCAGCTGTTTCTGCACAAAGTCCCCTCCCTCAGCCTATGAAAGCTCAGTGATTGTTGGTGGAGGTGGGGGGAACCGGCCTTTCAACAGGAGTCCATTTCTCCCCACCCCCCACGCCATCCCAGTTGCTAATCTCCAAAATAAACCAAACTTTCCTTTCCACAAATCTTGCTTCTTTATTAGATTCTGAGCTGTGAGCAGCCAGACCTCACTTTTGGTAACGACAAGTTTATCATTTAGTTTGCTATCTCAGAAAATAAAGACAACTACTAATGTTTTCAAATGAGGGAAGAAATCACAATAATTGTGGTGGGAAGGCTGCATCATTATTGAATCAGTCATTTTAAGACAATGGTTCCCAAAGTGTGGTCTCTAGAAAAGTGCAACTGTATCACCTAGGAACTTTCTAGAAATGTACCTTAAGCCCCTCCTCAGATCTATTGAATCAGGAACTCTGGGCGCAGAGCTCAGCAAACCATGTTTTAACAAGCCCTTTCAGCAATTCGGACCCACACTCACCTTGGAGGGCTATGGTCCTCGCGTTTTCAAGACCTCACACATGATTCCAGTGGCTCTCACCTGCAGATAAGCAGCCGCCTTAAGTCTCCTGCACGCAGAGGCTGATAGCGTATCAGATGAAAGTAGCCTTCAACACGGCAGTCCTGTGCTGTGCCAGCCAGCTGGCGTGTATCTAGTACCATGCTGTACACGGAAGAGGGTGTCAGTCACTCAGGTCATGTCCAACTCTTTGCAACCCCATGGAAAAGCTCACCAGGCTTTTGGCCAGTTAAAAATCCATCCTAGTCATCATCACATCAGAAAAGAGGAAGAAAAGGCAAAATATCACCAAAGCTTCATGAAGCTGTCAGTTATCCCAGGAATGGAAAAGAGAGTCCATCTGCAGTCAGGCCTATTCAAGACAATTAAGAAAACATTCCCTAGGCATCGGACTCTGAGGAGCCTTGCTGGATGGCAGCTCATCCCAGCAGCAAGGGGATGGTGGAGGATCTGCAAGATGTACTACAAGGGATGAGGACGAATGACTCTGCCTTGAACGTGCGCAATGAGGGAAGGACCAGAGCTGCATATCCTGGCCAAGTGCCTGCCAGGCTTCTCAGATGCCCTCTGCTGCCTCTTTGGGTGACATAGCACAGCCATCTGTGGTTAGAAGGAGCAAAAAGAATAACTTCTGGGTCACATGCAGTCAAGAGAACTTTGCCCTATTTCTGGGGTGAACGGACAATTACAGCTTGCCCCAAATAGCCTTGTTTTAAATGCTGTCCTTGTGCAGTTGTGATAGAGTCCCCTTTCCTTTCAAAGGTGTCCCAGTTTGGACAATAAACTCTGTGGTCACTGTAACTATTACTCAAGTGTTCTTTTTTCTCCTCCTCTTTCTTCTTCTCTCTCTCTCTTCTCTTTCCCTCTCCTTCCAGCTCTCCTTCTCTCTCCATATTTCCTGCCATCACTAAAGACATTTAACATCTGTCTTCCTGTGTTCTTGAAACCCAGCTTCTAAGAGAGGCTGGAGTAATCCACAACTGATCACAACACTCCTGGGGGGTTGTTCTTA
The DNA here is from genome assembly GCF_963930625.1 of Muntiacus reevesi. Taxonomy (NCBI): domain Eukaryota; kingdom Metazoa; phylum Chordata; class Mammalia; order Artiodactyla; family Cervidae; genus Muntiacus; species Muntiacus reevesi. Next base: position 11,748,285 of record NC_089263.1, on the reverse strand, counting down.
CGAACGATGCCATTGGAATTGTGCCCATCACAATCTATAGAGATACATGTGGTACCCAACTTAAAGGAGGCCCCTGGGAAGAGATCTTAAACTCCAGCTTGTGTCCATCTGTCTGGTCCCCAAACCTTTAAATGACTTGCTTTCCCCAAGCTGAAAGGCTGTATAAGGACCCAATCTTAGAACTGAAATTTTACCTGCAAAATAAAACAGGAGTATGCCCCCATATCCATTCTTCCACTGCTTCTCAGACTTGGTTGGTTTCAGTACTCAAGTTTTTGACTTCTAGTCCTTTGATTGAAGATGTTGTTGACCTATGACATCTCCAGCCTCTGAAAGATACAATCTCTATTTCTCTCCCCCTTGCTCCATATTCCAGTCTGCATGTCGTCTGCCTTATTCATATCCAAGTGGTCTCCTAGAAAAGAAATGGAGTATAGAACCATGAATCTAGGGAAACAACTAATCCAGAGACCATTCTCTGCCTGCAGGAGATCAGATGATCTTGGAAATTTCATGATCTTGGAAAGGCTGACATAATTCAATTTCTGTTTAATTTTGATCTATAGCTTAGATCCTTTAGAAAGCCCTGGAACATACACAGCTACTGTTTAGATAGCAGCCAGATATGCTCCAGGAACAGTCTCAGCCTCTGCAACACTTAGAGCAGAGGACCTCCAAATATCCAAAATGGTTCTGTGGAAATGGGGGTAATGGGATCCGGGGAGACCCCCTAAGAATGCACTTCTGAAGAGTACAGCTTATTAACACCCAACCCAGTAGAGTCTTAGAGACCCATCCTGGAGTGCACACTCAGGATATGCAATGCACTGTGGTCAGGATGAACTTCCCTAGATGCCTTGACCATAGCGAATGTCTGCATTGATTGACTCAAGTCCCACACTGGGACTACCTCCTCCTTATCACAGGGGCATTTACCTATTTCCCACTGTGCGTGCATGCTAAGTCGCTTCAGTCGTATCTGACTCTTTATGACCCCACGGACTGTAGCCCACCAGGCTCCTCTGTCCTTGGGATTCTCCAGGCAAGAATGCTAGAGTGGGTTTCTATTCCCTTCTCCAGGGGATCTTCCAGACCCAGGATCAAACCTGTGTTTCCTGCAGCTCCTGCATTGCAGGCAGATTCTTTACCCCTTGAGCCACAAGTGGAAAGAATCCGCCTGCCAATGCAGGAGACACAAGAGACCTGGGTTCAGTCCCTGGGATGGGAGATCCCTGGAGGAGGGTATGGTAACTCACCCCAGTATTTGCATGGAAAATTTCATGGGCACAGGAGCCTGGCAGGCTATAGTCCATGAGGCCATGAAGAGTCAGACACGAATGAGCAACTGAACACACACACACACAGAATAGGAGTACCATGCATTTCTAAAAGGACATGCCCCTCTACTTTCATTCTTCTTAACCTGAACTTACTGGATGCCCTACAAAATCAACTCATCCTTGCCACTCTGACCAATCTCACTGGAAACCCTTCTGCCCGGATCACCTTCTGATCGGCAAGTCAAAGTATAATCTTCCATTTATACCACACATTTTTGTTTTGTTCGCTTTTATTTCTTCCATGAAAAAAAATCACATTTGTATCGGCAAGTCAAAGGATAATCTTCCATTTATACCACACATTTTTGTTTTGTTTTGTTCAGTTTTATTTCTTCCATTTAAAAAAAATTAGATTTGTACTGTATTTACATACACAGAACCACATGTGTTTCTACACACGTATAGATCAGTATGTATCAGTCTGTGCTAGATAGAAGATGCAGAACAATTCTAATATCCCAGAGAATTCTCTTGCTCTGCCCCGCTGTATTCAGACTCGCTCTGCCCTACCTCCTATCCATTGTCAGTGATATTCCAGGGTGGCAATGCCATTTAGCATTTCTACCAGCAGCACTTTTGAGCTCCTGTTGCTCTGCCTTCTCATCAATACTTTCACCACAACTCATTTTTTGCCAGCATTTGACAATGCAGATTCTGAAATATCACCAGCACTCCAAATCCCTGCTAGGGGCATCTTCCTTTTTAAATATTTATTATGTATTTATTTGGGCTTCCCCCATAGCTCAGTTGGTAAAGAATCCACCTGCAATGCAGGAGACCCTTGTTCCATTCCTGGGTCAGGAAGATCCGCTGGAGAAGGGATAGGCTCCCCACTCCAGTATTCCTGGTCTTCCCTTGTGGCTCAGCTGGTAAAGAATCCACCTGCAATGCGAGGGACCTGAGTTTGACCCCTGGGTTGGGAAGATCTCCTGGAGAAGGGAAAGACTACCCACTCCAGTGTTCTGGCCTGGAGAATTCCATGGACTGTATAGTCCATGGGGTCACAAAGAGTTGGACACAATTGAGAGACTTTCGCTTTCACATATTTATTTGGCTGCATCAGGTCTTAGTTATAGCATTTGGAACCTTCACTGCCTCATGTGGGATCTTTCTCTGTGGGGAATGGATTCTCTAATTGCGAAACACAGGCTTCACTGTTCCAGGGCATGTGGGGTCTTAGTTCCCCAACCAGGGATCTAACCCACACCCCCTGAATTGCAAGAGAGAGTCTTACCCACTGGACCACTAGGGAAGTCCTCACCTTATATTCTGATAAAGAGGCTTTCTAACTGCTATGGCCAACTCAAAAAAAAAAAAAAAAAAAAAAAAAACTTTCTCATGAAATAAGAAAAACATGAAGCATCAGTTTACTAAGTACAGAACACTTAGTATACCTTATTAAACTGTTTTTCTCCAACATCCCAATTACTAATTCCCTTAGACATTCTCTCATATAATTTTATCCATTTCTTCTGATTGTTTAAAATCAGCTTAAACTCTTAGATCATTTTGGAAACTTTGAGCTTGATTTTTAAAATGAAAACTTACTTGTTATTAGGTTAATAGCATCTTTGCTGAGACTGATTTTGTGCTTACACCTTTTAAAAATATAAATGAAGTAAACAATTATTTTCATGTTCCATATTACTTGCTGTTCTCTCTTCATGGCATTTTCTAATAACTTTTTTCAACAATACTTCTTTGATTTGTTATTATAATTTGAAAAACTCATATCTCAAATTAGTTAAGGAAATCACATTACTTGCTATTTGTAATCCACTTCCTTTATTGCTAGATACATATGTACTAAGCGATATTTTTCTTTTGGAAAGTTCAGAAAATAAAGGCTTTTTTTTTGGAGGAGGGAGATTATATTAATGATATAATCAATATATCATTAATGCCTAATCCTAACCATATGATCTGCCATGTTTAGCTTAAGAATTGCTGATGACTTGATAAGAGTTAGGACTTGGGGCAGTTTCTCTGTACTTTTCCGTTTTCCAGGAGTTTGCCCTGCAGATCTCAGCTGGTGTGTCAGCTTGGAATCCTGACTTCATATCTTTCCTTTAGTCAGACAACCACTTCCTGCTTGGCCTCTGTTTTCCTCCAAAGAAAACTGGAAAAAATGCCTTAATGGGAAAAGTCAGGGTAAACGTGGAGTCTCCTGTGTGCATCTCTCTTCCCAGAGACCAAAAGTCCTGCTTCAGCTATTTTCCTTCTATGAGCTCCAAGAGCTGTTTTACATGAAGTTGTCAGTGGGAGGTTTAGTCCCGTTCAAAATCATCCATCTGTCCCCAAACCAGAAATGTGCAATGCTCAGTATGTTTTATCTGGCAGTTTAAAGTATCCTGTGTTGAAAAGTGTTTCTTTAAAATTCTACTTTGCCATACTTCCTCCACAAAACCTAAATGTGCAATAAACCTAAATCTGTAATAAACCATGGTACTTTGAGACTCGTTTATAAAAATAAATGTAAAATCATCTTTTCTTCTTAAATTTCAAAGTTCTATTTAACTGCCAGGTACTTGATCTCTTAGGTGACTTGGAGTCACATGTGTTTGGATTTAATGACCTATAATTTTTAAGAAGTTAGGATAAGAAAAAAAGAGTGTCACATGGTTTAGTGAAAGATGAGATTAGAGAAAAACAAGATGGATAGTGTGACCATTTTTACTTTTCCTAGCTATAGTTTCATCATTTGTAAAATGGGAAAATAAATTACTGTCTTTTTGCATTGTTTATGGTATGTGCAGTAAGATTCTTATAGTACCACTGTCTATAGGAGCAAAAGTTTTAAAACAGAGTAAATATGTTTCAATTAATAAGCCTATGACTGAATAAATTAAGGTATATCCAGGAGATGAACTAGTATGCCACCTTTAAAAACAACACTTGACTTTGAGGGCTTGTTTTGAGGCATTAAATGGGAATACAGATATGTGGATACAATTTTTAAAATATGTGAATGTGAGTACACATATTTATACATTACACTGAGGAATGTCATAGAGGGGCATGTGTTTTGTTAGCATGGGTTCCCTGGAAGCCCAGGGACAGGGGAGGTTATGGTGGGTTAACATGGGAGAAAGAGAAGAAGGGGAAGACAAGAAAATCAGAGGACCAAAAAAAAAAGGAAAGATTTATTTCAAGAAATGCATTATATGATTATAAATTTTATAAAATTTTATTTATAACTTAAAATTTTATAATTTTATTTATAACTTATAGGAATTAATTTTAAGTGTAGATTTTTCTTTTTTTTAAATATTTATTTATTTGATTGCATTGAGTCTTAGTTGAAGCATGAAGATCTTTCATTGAAGGGCATGGACTCTCTAGTTGTGGAGTAAGAAGGGCTGACTCTTCAATCTTAGAAAGTAGACAATTAGTATTAGTGTAAATTATTTAATAAAGTACCTGAGTTATGAAAGGCCATTAGAGATGAATGGAGTAGATCCTAAACTTGCAAAGAATAATGCTCACATTACTTACAAACCAAGTCATCTTTTTATTGAAGTATAATTTACAATACTGTGTTAGTTTCTGGTGTACCGCAAAGTGATTTAATTATGTATAGATACAATAGTTTGTGTCTGCTAATCTCAAATTCCCAATTCATCCCTCCCCCTTGGCAACCCCAAGTCTGTTCTCTATGAATCTGTTTCTGTTTCATAAATAACTTCATTTGTGTCATATTTTGAATTCCATGTATAAGTGATATCTTTTGGCATTAGTCTTTATGTTTCTGACTTAGTTCACTTAGCATGATAATCCCTAGGTCCATCCATGTTGCTGTAAATGGCATTATTTCAGTCTTTTGATGGCTATATACTATTCCATTGAATATATGTAGCACATCTTATTTATCTGTTCATCTCTCAGTGGATGTTTATGCTATTTCCATATCTTAACTATGGTAAATAGTTCTGCTATGAACACTGGGTGCATACATCTTTTCGAATTAGAGTTTTGTCAAGTCCTGATATCTGTGTTAAGATGATCCTACTAAGCTTAGTAGACTTCCTGGCCTGATAACAATCTGCCCTTTAGCTCCAATATTCTGAATATTCATTTTAGTTTTAATGTCCTTCATATAAATTTTGACCATGGAAAAGCCAATAATTCAGACCAGCTATCTTTCTACAATGAATTCCTTCTTTGTAATCTATTCTTTGGTTCCAGATGAATGGTTGGCTAAAGATTTTCAAAGAGTGAATGTTTAATATGTGGACATAGGTATGCATTTAACTCAATCACTAAATTGTACTTCCTTGAATTTATACTGATGTGCCCTTAACTTCCTTAAATCTTTTCAGTTCTTCTCCCACCACTACAATTTTTTTTATAAATTTCAAATAGCTGTTTGGATAAATAATATTCCCCAAAGGACATGCCTGCCATTGAACTTTTGGAGTTTCTAGATTGCAAGGCAGTCAGCAGCTCTATGTAAAGGATCAGGTGTGACGAAGGAGTGATGTTTGTGCCTAGGATGGTAGGCCAGCAGCACTATTCTGCCAGTCTCCTGTGAAGACACCACACGTCTTACCCACCTATCCCATACTACATTTATTTGCCCTCCTTATAAAGGCTGGTGAGAACCTAAGTCCATGCTGAGATTTGCTAAATGACATTTGACCTTTCAACTCTAATCTTTGGAATGATGTGTGCAGTAAAGGTAAATATGTGTGGCAGCATGATATTTGAGCTGGTAATAAAACTGATGAATCGGGGGGAGGAGCCAAGATGGCGGAGGAGTAGGACGGAGAGACCACTTTCTCTCCTAGAAATTCATCAAAAAAATAACTGAACGCAGAGCAAACTTCACAAAACAACTTCTGATCGCTAGCTGAGGTCATCAGGCGCCCAGAAAAGCAGCCCATTGTCTTCGAAAGGAGGTAGGACAAAATATAAAAGATAAAAAGCGAAACAAAAGAGCTAAGGACGGAGATCCGTCCCGGGAAGGGACTTAATAGAGGACGTTCCCAGACACCGGGAAACCCTCGCTCTGGCGGGCCTGGGGGAAGTGTTGGAATCTCAAGAGTTTGAATCTGACTGGGAGGGATACAATAAATAAAACCCACAGATTAAGAGCCTAAAAGCAACTCCCAGCAGAAAAGTACCCCAGACGCCCGCATCCGCCACCAGCAAGTGGGGACGGAACGGAGAGGAGCGGGCGGCATTACTTGGGGCTGGATCCGGGCCTGAGCACCCTGAGGACAATCAGAGGGAGCTTTTGTGAGTTGCCAACTTGAACCGTGGGACAGCAAAAGAGACAGAAAATTAACCGGCCCGAACACACTGCCGGCCGTTCGCAGAACAAAGGGACCGAGATTCTGGGCGGCCGAAGCCCGCCGGGAGGGTCGTGGCGAGACGGAGGGCGCGGGCGCCCGACCGGCGCGGGCGGGAACTGCGGCTGGGGACACGGAGGGCAGAGGGCGCGCGCTCCCGACTGGCGCCGGCGGGGACTGAGACTGGGACCGCGCGGGGCAGAGGACGCGCCGCACCCGGGGAGAGAGCGCCCGTCAAGCGCCTGGCTGCCTGGGCCGCTCGGGCGGCGTGGGGACGGAGCGCGGGCCCGGCTTTGTGTGCCGCGCTTTTGTGAATCGCCCGAGGGCTGGAGCCGCGCGCAGCGTGGCGCGCGCTTCAGACGGAGCAGCCCGGAGCCTGAGCAGCGCAGATCGAGAAAAGAGCGCAAGCCTCTCCCGGGAGCGCCGGTCACTCCCCGCACAGCCCCTCGCCGCAGCGCGACGGAACTAGCTACCTGAATAAGAATCCACCTCCGCCCCGTGTGTCAGGGCGGAAATTAGGCGCGGAAGAGAGACCGGCAACAGAACCCAAATAAACAAAGGGACCGGTGTAACAGATTAAAATCCCTGAAGAAACCACGGACTGACTACACCGGAAGGGCCTGTAGATATCGAGAAGTGTAAGCTGGAACGAGGAGCTATCTGAAGCTGAGCCGAACCCACACTGACCGCAACAGCTCCAGGGAAACTCCTAGATATATTTTTTCTTTTTCTTTCTTTTTTTTTTTTTTTTTTTCTTTTTTTCTTTTTTTTTTTTTTTAAGTAAGGAAAAAAAAAATTTTTTTTTCTTTCTTTTTTCTTGGTTCTCTTTTATTTTCCTTTAAAAATTCCTTATTACTCCCCCATTACTCCTTAACATTCATTTTCATAGATTTTTACGATTTTTTTTAATTACGCAAAACAATTTTTTTTCTCATTCTTTTTTTCTTTTTTTTTTTTCTTCTTTTTTTCTTTTCTTTTTTCTTCTCTTCTATTTTCTTTTTCTTTTTCTCTTATTTCTTTTAAAGCCCTCTAGCACTCCTTTTACTACGCCTTAATTTTCATTTTCAATCCACTATAACCTTACAGAAGAAAGAGAAAGGGAAGAAAAAAAAAAAAAAAAAAGAAGAGAAGCCCTATTTTTATACCAAACTTCATATATATTTCTAAAATTTCTTTTGTGTGTTTTGGTTTTTGTTTTTAATATAGTATTTTTAAGAGTCTAACCTCTACTCTAGATTTTTAATTTTTGTTTTTCAGTATATGATATAAATTGTGAACATTTAAGAATCCAATATTCAGCTCCCATTTTTATTCACGAGTGTGTTGATTATTCTCTCCCAATCTTGACTCTGTTTTCTACCTCAGAACACCTCTATTTCCTCCTTCCCCCTTCTCTTCCCAATCCAATTCTGTGAATCTTTGTGGGTGTCTGGGCTACGGAGAACACTCTGGGATCAGACAACTTCGTAGATCTGTCTCTCTCCTCTTGAGTCCCCCTCTTTCTCCTCCTGCCCATCTCTATCTCCCTCCTCCCTCTCCTCTTCTCCATGTAACTCGGTGAACCTCTCTGGGTATCCCTAACGGGGGAGAAACTTTCCACCATTAACATAGAAGTTTTATTATCAGTGCTGTATAGTTGGAGAAGTCCAGAGACTATAGGAAGAATAAAACTGAAATCCAGAAGCAGGAGACTTAAGCCCAAAACCTGAGAACACCAGAAAACTCCTGACTACATGAATCTTTAAGTAATAAGTGACCCTACAAAAGCCTCCATACCTGCAACGAAACCAACCACCACCCAAGAGCCAATAAGTTCTAGAGCACGACATACCACGCAAATTCTCCAGCAACGCAGGAACATTGCCCTGAACGTCAACATACAGACTGCCCAAGGTCACACCTAACACATAGACCCATCTCAAAACTCATTACTGGGCACTCCATTGCTATCCAAAGAGAAGAAATCAAGATCCGCACACCAGAACACTGACGCAAGCTTCGCTAATCAGGAAACCTTGACAAGCCAATCGTCTAACCCCACCCACTGGGTAAAACCTCCACAATAAAAAGGAACCACAGACCTCCAGAATACAGAAAGCCCACTCCAGACACAGCAATCTAAACAAGATGAAAAGGCAGAGAAATACCCAACAGGTAAAGGAACATGAAAAGGGCCCACCAAGTCAAACAAAAGAGGAGGAGATAGGGAATCTACCTGAAAAAGAATTTAGAATAATGATAATAAAAATGATCCAAAATCTTGAAAGCAAAATGGAGGTACAGATAAATAGCCTGGAGACAAAGATTGAAAAGATGCAAGAAATGTTTAATAAAGATCTAGAAGAAATAAAAAAGAGTCAATTGAAAATGAATAATGCAATGAATGAGATCAAAAACACTCTGGAGGGAACCAAGAGTAGAATAACGGAGACAGAAGATAGAATAAGTGAGGTAGAAGATAAAATGGTGGAAATAAATGAAGCAGAGAGGAAAAAAGAAAAAAGGATCAAAAGAAATGAGGACAACCTCAGGGACCTCTGGGACAATGTGAAACGCCCCAACATTCGAATCATAGGAATTCCAGAAGAAGAAGACAAAAAGAAAGGCCATGAGAAAATACTCGAGGAGATAATAGCTGAAAACTTCCCTAAAATGGGGAAGGAAATAGCCACCCAAGTCCAAGAAACCCAGAGAGTCCCAAACAGGATAAACCCAAGGCGAAACACCCCAAGACACATATTAATCAAATTAACAAAGATCAAACACAAAGAACAAATACTAAAAGCAGCAAGGGAGAAACAACAAATAACACACAAAGGGATTCCTATAAGGATAACAGCTGATCTATCAATAGAAACCCTCCAGGCCAGAAGGGAATGGCAGGACATACTGAAAGTAATGAAAGAGAATAACCTACAACCTAGATTACTGTACCCAGCAAGGATCTCATTCAGATATGAAGGAGAATTCAAAAGCTTTACAGACAAGCAAAAGCTGAGAGAATTCAGCACCACCAAACCAGCTCTTCAACAAATGCTAAAGGATCTTCTCTAGACAGGAAATGCAGAAAGGTTGTATAAACGTGAACCCAAAACAACAAAGTAAATGACAACGGGACCACACCTATCAATAATTACCTTAAATGTAAATGGGTTGAATGCCCCAACCAAAAGACAAAGATTGGCTGAATGGATACAAAAACAAGACCCCTATATATGCTGTCTACAAGAGACCCACCTCAAAACAAGGGACACATACAGACTCAAAGTGAAGGGCTGGAAAAAAATATTTCACGCAAACGGAGACCAAAAGAAAGCAGGAGTCGCAATACTCATATCAGATAAAATAGACTTTCAAATAAAGGATGTGGAAAGAGACAAAGAAGGTCACTACATAATGATCAAAGGATCAATCCAAGAAGAAGATATAACAATTATAAATATATATGCACCCAACATAGGAGCACCGCAATATGTACGGCAAACACTAACGAGTATGAAAGAGGAAATTAATAGTAACACAATAATAGTGGGAGACTTTAATACCCCACTCACAACCATGGATAGATCAACTAAACAGAAAATCAACAAGGAAACACAAACCTTAAATGATACAATGGACCAGCTAGACCTAATTGATATCTATAGGACATTTCACCCCAAAACAATCAACTTCACCTTTTTCTCAAGTGCACACGGAACCTTCTCCAGAATAGATCACATCCTGGGCCATAAATCTGGTCTTGGAAAATTCAAAAAAATTGAAATCATTCCAGTCATCTTTTCTGACCACAGTGCAGTAAGATTAGATCTCAATTACAGGAAAAAAATTGTTAAAAATTCCAACATATGGAGGCTAAATAACACGCTTCTGAATAACCAACAAATCATAGAAGAAATCAAAAAAGAAATCAAAGTATGTATAGAAATAAATGAAAATGAAAACACAACAACCCAAAACCTATGGGACACTGTAAAAGCAGTGCTAAGGGGAAGGTTCATAGCATTACAGGCACACATCAAGAAACAAGAAAAAAGCCAAATAAATAACCTAACTCTACACCTAAAACAATTAGAGAAGGAAGAAATGAAGAACCCCAGGGTTAGCAGAAGGAAAGAAATCTTAAAAATTAGGGCAGAAATAAATGCAAAAGAAACTAAAGAGACCATAGCAAAAATCAACAAAGCTAAAAGCTGGTTTTTTGAAAAAATAAACAAAATTGACAAACCATTAGCAAGACTCATTAAGAAACAAAGAGAGAAGAACCAAATTAACAAAATAAGAAATGAAAAGGGTGAGATCACAACAGACAACACTGAAATACAAAGGATCATAAGAGACTACTACCAGCAGCTCTATGCCAATAAAATGGACAACTTGGATGAAATGGACAAATTCTTAGAAAAGTATAACTTTCCAAAACTGAACCAGGAAGAAATAGAAGATCTTAACAGAGCCATCACAAGCAAGGAAATCGAAACTGTAATCAGAAATCTTCCAGCAAACAAAAGCCCAGGACCAGATGGCTTCACAGCTGAATTCTACCAAAAATTTAGAGAAGAGCTAACACCTATCTTACTCAAACTCTTCCAGAAAATTGCAGAAGAAGGTAAACTTCCAAACTCATTCTATGAGGCCACCATCACCCTAATTCCAAAACCAGACAAAGATGCCACAAAAAAAGAAAACTACAGGCCAATATCACTGATGAACATAGATGCAAAAATCCTTAACAAAATTCTAGCAAACAGAATCCAACAACATATTAAAAAAATCATACACCATGACCAAGTGGGCTTTATCCCAGGAATGCAAGGATTCTTTAATATCCGCAAATCGATCAACGTAATACACCACATTAACAAATTGAAAGATAAAAACCATATGATTATCTCAATAGATGCAGAGAAAGCCTTTGACAAAATTCAACACTCATTTATGATTAAAACTCTCCAGAAAGCAGGAATAGAAGGAACATACCTCAACATAATAAAAGCTATATATGACAAACCCACAGCAAGCATCACCCTCAATGGTGAAAAATTGAAAGCATTTCCTCTGAAATCAGGAACAAGACAAGGATGCCCACTCTCACCACTACTATTCAACATAGTGTTGGAAGTTTTGGCCACAGCAATCAGAGCAGAAAAAGACATAAAAGGAATCCAGATAGGAAAAGAAGAAGTGAAACTCTCGCTGTTTGCAGATGACATGATCCTCTACATAGAAAACCCTAAAGACTCTACCAGAAAATTACTAGAGCTAATTAATGAATATAGTAAAGTTGCAGGATATAAAATTAACACACAGAAATCCCTTGCATTCCTATACACTAACAATGAAAAAACAGAAAGAGAAATTAAGGAAACAATACCATTCACCATTGCAACAAAAAGAATAAAATACTTAGGAGTATATCTACCTAAAGAAACAAAAGACCTATACATAGAAAACTATAAAACACTGATGAAAGAAATCAAAGAGGACACAAACAGTTGGAGAAACATACCGTGTTCATGGATTGGAAGAATCAATATTGTCAAAATGGCTATTCTACCCAAAGCAATCTATAGATTCAATGCAATCCCTATCAAGCTACCAACGGTATTTTTCACAGAATTAGAACAAATAATTTCACAATTTGTATGGAAATACAAAAAACCTCGAATAGCCAAAGTAATCTTGAGAAAGAAGAATGGAACTGGAGGAATCAACCTGCCTGACTTCAGACTCTACTACAAAGCCACAGTCATCAAGACAGTATGGTACTGGCACAAAGACAGAAATATAGATCAATGGAACAGAATAGAAAGCCCAGAGATAAATCCACGAACCTATGGACAGCTTATCTTTGACAAAGGAGGCAAGGATATACAATGGAAAAAAGACAATCTCTTTAACAAGTGGTGCTGGGAAAACTGGTTAACCACTTGTAAAAGAATGAAACTAGAACACTTCCTAACACCATACACAAAAATAAACTCAAAATGGATTAAAGATCTAAATGTAAGACCAGAAACTATAAAACTCCTAGAGGAGAACATAGGCAAAACACTCTCCGACATAAATCACAGCAAGATCTTCTATGACCCACCTCCCAGAATATTGGAAATAAAAGCAAAAATAAACAAATGGGACTTAATGAAAATTAAAAGCTTTTGCACAACAAAGGAAACTATAAGTAAGGTGAAAAGACAGCCCTCAGATTGGGAGAAAATAATAACAAATGAGGAAACAGACAAAGGATTAATCTCAAAAATATACAAGCAACTCCTGAAGCTCAATTCCAGAAAAATAAACGACCCAATCAAAAAATGGGCCAAAGAACTAAACAGACATTTCTCCAAAGAAGACATACAGATGGCTAACAAACACATGAAAAGATGCTCCACATCACTCATCATCAGAGAAATGCAAATCAAAACCACAATGAGGTACCATTACACGCCAGTCAGGATGGCTGCTATCCAAAAGTCTACAAGCAATAAATGCTGGAGAGGGTGTGGAGAAAAGGGAACCCTCTTACACTGTTGGTGGGAATGCAAACTAGTACAGCCACTATGGAAAACAGTGTGGAGATTTCTTAAAAAACTGGAAATAGAACTGCCATATGACCCAGCAATACCACTTCTGGGCATACACACTGAGGAATCCAGATCTGAAAGAGACACGTGCACCCCAACGTTCATCGCAGCACTGTTTATAATAGCCAGGACATGGAAGCAACCTAGATGCCCATCAGCAGATGAATGGATAAGGAAGCTGTGGTACATATACACCATGGAATATTACTCAGCCGTTAAAAAGAATTCATTTGAATCAGTTCTAATGAGATGGATGAAACTGGAGCCCATTATACAGAGTGAAGTAAGTCAGAAAGATAAAGAACATTACAGTATACTAACACATATATACGGAATTTAGATAGATGGTGGCGATAACCCTATATGCAAAACAGAAAAAGAGACACAGAAATACAGAACAGACTTTTGAACTCTGGGGGAGAACGTGAGGGTGGGATGTTTTGAAAGAACAGCATGTATATTATCTATGGTGAAACGGACCACCAGCCCAGGTGGGATACATGAGTCAGGTGCTCGGGCCTGGTGCACTGGGAGGACCCTGAGGAGTCGGGTGGGGAGGGAGGTGGGAGGGGGGATCGGGATGGGGAATACATGTAACTATATGGCTGATTCATGTCAATGTATGACAAAACCCACTGAAATGTTGTAAAGTGATTGGCCTCCAACTAATAAAATAATATTAAAAAAAAAAAATAAATAAAAAAATAAAATTTTTACCTGCAAAAAAAAAAAAAAAAAAAAACTGATGAATCACAACTGCTAATAATTACTGAACACATTATACATCTGTTTCTCTTAGTTAAAAGTTCTGTGTATAAAAAAAAATGTGATTAATCCTCAAAAGCATCCTAGGAAGTAGGAACCATTACCAATCTTATTTTACATATGGAGAAGCTGAGGCACGGGCAAGTAAGATACATTATAGATTGGACAAAGGATCACTAGTAGGGCTTCCCAGGTGGCACAGCAGTAAAGAAGATGCCTGCCAATGCAAGAATCACAAGAGATGCAGGTTCAATCCCTGGGTCAGGAGGATTTCCTGAAGGAGAATATAGCAACCTGCTCCAGTATTTCATACCTGGAAAATTCCCTGGACAGAGGAGCCTGGCAGGCTACAGTTCATGAGGCAGGAGAGTCAGACATGACTGAGCACACACACACACCCCTCTTGTAGGCAGCAAAGCTAAGATTTGAACCGAGCCAGCTGATACCCGCACATCACCCTGTCAACTACTCTGCTGTTGTTCCATCACCAAGTTGTGGCTGACTCTCTGGGGCCCCATGGACTGCGGCACGCCAGGCTTCCCCATCCTCCACTATCTCCCAGAGTTTGCTCATGTTCGTGTCCACGGAGTAGCTGATGCTGTCTAACCATCTCATCCTCTGCCACCCTACTCTCTTATGTCTGTTTAAACCTGGAACGTCCCACAGTGTGCATGATTTTTCCCTCTTCCCAGAAATTAGATTCTCAGTTTCTTTTGTAGGGACTAGTACATGGACGATCTCAGCTTCTGCAGCAGGAACTCAAGGGTGAGACTGAGATTTGAAGGTCCATTGGCTTTGTAATGGCTTTGCGTTCATCACTCCCTATGCAGAGACCTTCGGGCTGAGGGTGGACACGCAGTGAAAGGATACAAAGGAAACGGAGGAAGAAGAAGCATCGGGAGAGTAGGGACTTAGCAGCTTGCTCTCACTCCCTGGCAGAGCAGGGACAAGAGAGAATGACAGAGGAGTACCTGAGAACTTAGATGCGTTGGCAGTGAGTGTGACCCAGACAAAGTATGAGAGCTGAAGTCTCTGAGACTAACAGTGCCCCTGGGAATATGGGGAACAACTGAACAGGCGGGTGAGACATAACATATAATACCAGCATGGACCCTAGAAAGCCCTACACCTCATAGCCCTTGTTTAGATGTCTTGGTTCAGAATGTAGTCTAAGAATGTCTTTCCTTGGAACCTTAACTGCTGGAGGAACCTGCTTGGGAATGATGGGTGTGATGAGAGCAAGTGGGTTCTCTTGTGTCTGCCTTGTTAGCACAACTTTGGTTAGGAGTCAGGAGGAAGAGAAGAGACGAAAAGCCTGAGATGGAGTTTGAAGCCAGATTGTGGTGGAATTAATAATCCTGAATTAATCCCAAACCTGTCATAGAGAAAATTTGGAGTATAACGAAGGAAGTTACCCGAATCAGCACAATAACCCTCAGTGGGAACACTACTCTTACCACAATAGCATCTCATTTCTCCCCTACCTCTCCTTGTGGAGAAGGAGGTGGCAACCCACACCAGTATTCTTGCCTGGAGAATTCCATGGACAGGGGCTGGCGGGTTACAGCCCATGGGGCTGCAAAGAGTCAGACATGACTGACTAACGCAAATCTCTTATTTTAAGGCTCCTTAAGTATAGCTCCTGCCTTCTTCCAACTCTTTAAAAATCAACTGCTGAACTCAGACAATTTCTGTTATATTTACTACAGATTTGAAAAGAATTCAGTAAGATCCCTTTCTGGCACTACACTTTTGGAGCCTGGGAGACTTTTAAAAAGTCATGTGTGTGTCTTTGTCTGTGTGTGGAGGTGGGGGAAGGGTCATAGAATCTGTTGCTTGTAGGAATTTCCTCTGGTTATATGAACTATATGAAATATTTTTCAAAGTATATTATCTTAGAAAGTGATAAACTTCTTCATAGGAAATAGCTTAAATCATGTGAAATATTTGGCATTAAAAAGAGGTCCTCAATCAAGAAACACTGGGGTGGAGGGCAATGTTCAAGACCCTGGATGCTAACCATCTTGGGGAATACCTGTAATATATGTCACATTCTGTAAGATGCTGATAGAGTTTTAATTTGAGTGCTTAGGCAGAACAATGGCACAGACTATAAGCTATAGTTTCTGAGGCTTCCCTGGTTGCTCAGTGGTAAAGAATGCACCTGCCAATGCAGAAGACATGGGTTTGATCACTGGAGTGGGTTGCCATTTCCTCCTTCAGGGGAGCTTCCCAACCCAGGGATCGAACCCACATCTGTGTCTCCTGCATTACAAGCAGATTCTTAACCCACTAAGCCAAGTGTGGCGGAAAAAAAAGTCTTCATCATTTAAAAATGTCAGGCAGATAATAGTTTTTGTTTTAGTTCACTTTATACCTGAATAAAGCCTTTTCTTTCTTCTCTAAAAAAGGAGAAGGAGGAAGAAGAGGTCAAGGAGGCTCTCATTTCATCAACAATGTCATAAACTGATGGCCTATTGGTGCTTTTGGGGGAATATGAGCTGGAACATTTCAGGGAGTTGGGACATATCTTTCTGCTCCTAAGTCGCAACTTAGTGAGTAAACAACATGCGATTCCATGGACTGCAGGCCACCAGGCTCCTCTGTCCATGGGCTTTCCTAGGTGAGAATACTGGAGTGGGTTCCCACTTCCTTCTCTAGGGGATCTTCCCGGCCCAGGGATCAAACCCAGGTCTCCTGCATTGCAGGTGGATTCTTTATCACTGAGCTACCTGGGAAGCCACCTGGACATGGATGGTCCACTGCACCCAGGACCAACAAGCCTGCAAACACGTATGTCCCATATACTCCTCTCCTCTTGTAACTTCCTTGTTAGAGGTTCACCAATACTGAATGCACAGGCTTGCCTGAGGCAGGCAGCATCAACATGTGCAAAGCAAGGACATAAGCACTAAACACCCCATCTCACAATGAGATGGGGAGCATCCTGGGACAATTAGAAATGAGTTTGAATGGATACCATCTTGTCTCAAATTGTACTGCTTGATTCAACACAGTGCTTGGTAGAACAACGGACAATTTTTGAAGGCTCTCTTTAAAAAAAAATGTGTGTAGTGTTCACATAGGAACAAGAAGAAAGAGCCTACTAGTTTAGTTTCACAATTGCAATTTAGTACAAGCCCACAGACTTGACAAACATAAATAGTTTCCAGTATTTTGCAAACAGATTTTTTTAAATGCCTTTATCTGTAAATCTCAAGCAGGAAAAAGTGATATGCTCTCATCAACCTCACAGAACTGGTTAGGGACTGTACTCCATGTGTGTATCCAACTTAGTCAGTAAAAATTCACTGGGAGTCCATTGCTACTTGACAAAATGTAGTGTAGGGTAAAATTCTCACAGACCCCTGCCTGCTTGATACTTTCTCCCTTCCAGCTTTTCTACTTCATCAGAAATGATACATTATAAACAGACATATTCATCTTCCAGTGAATCCCCAGTGGGTGAACCAAAGATCTTGACACCAATTTTAAGCTTTTCTTTTCTTCCTTCCCTAATCATCTCTTGCAGAAGAAGTATAGTGCTACAAAACAATGGATTTTTTTTATAGCAAGCTCAATAAATCCTTGGCGGATTTTTCTTATTCTTTGTCCCTCTGCAAACATGACTCTATCAAGATTATACTAAACTCAGTCCAAGGCTGAGCACCAGATTTGAGCAATGACAAATTCCCCACCACGTCTTCACAGATCTTTAACTTTTTCTGCTAAGTTGAGAATTTCAATTTTGCCCTGAAAATAGAAATGGTGGAAACGCATGCCTGCCACTGGGTATAAGTCAACTTTTTAAAATTCTGATACACTGATACAACTGGACTTTGTGATGTGTTATTTGATCTTTTATCCTAATAATTTGGGGGAGACTTTCTGCAAAATTTAGTTCATTCATAGCTGAGGTCAGGTCTAGTGTTCTGAAAGGAGAACAAAGAATGAAAAGAATATTTTTTGGTCAGTTGTCCCTAAACTTTGGATTTTCTCAGTAAAATATGTTTTTAAAGAAAACCTAGAGGATAAAAAGAAGATACAGATTCAAATTGTATCAAGTACAGACATACATTCACATTAAAAATCCTCTTACTCTCTACTATTTTTTAATTTCAGAATAAAAATCTCAACAAAAATAGTTTAGAAAATGAATAGTTAGCTCTATGTAGATTTTTTCCCTTCCTCTCATTCTGTTGCAGATTCATCCTGGTCATGGGGCTTAACCTGTGGCTCGGGGTAAAGAATCCACCTGCAATGCAGGAGCCACAGGAGACATAGGTTCCATCCCCGGGTTGGGAAGATACCCTGGAGGAAGGTCTGGCTACGCACTCCAGTATTCCTGCCTGGAGAATCCTGTGGACAGAGGAGCCTGGTGGGCTACAATCCACGGGGTATCAAAGAGTCAGACATAGCTGAGGCTACCTAACATGCACGCACATCCAGCTCATACAATAGTCTGCACCTCTGCTCTTGGGGACAATGACATCAGACAAAGAAGCAGAGCTTTTGCTTATACAGTTCAAGACAGCGACCAACAGACCTGGCCTCTGATACCAGGACTTTCCTTTGCTAAATAAATGACAATTCTATGAACTTGCCTCTTGAGAAAAAGAACTCACTTTCCCTTCAGAAACTCACAAGTTCAGTTATATTGAAAGTTCATCCTGGAGACAAAGAAAAATGTGAGGTACACTAACTAGGTAAAAAAACATTACTAATGGGTGTATCCAGTGGGTCATCTATTTTAGTTATTGTTGGTTATTTAGACCAACTTTGATATGGTTCTCACTTGACTCATCACTAAAAATTGGAGACAGAAATATTCTTCAATTAAATTCTAACCACTGTCATCTAAACTGTGTAGAAGTATTGTGGACATTTTAATTTATATCTACTTTATTAAGTTAACCTTGAACCAAAAACACTGAATCACAAGAAGCCCAGTTACAAAAAGCAATCTGTCTTATTCCAGGTACAAAAATTTCTCTCACCTACTTGTATTCACACTTTGCTTTTGAAAGATTTTCTTCATTTTAACATTTATTCTTAGAATCTTTACCGTGACCTTGATTTAGAAGGCAATTTTGAGGTGATAAAAATTTCCTGCCGGCTTTCTATTCTATTTTGAACGTGGACTATTTGAGCTAGGCAAAAACGTCCTCCAGAAAGTAATTGTAACCAGTCAATTGCATTTTATTGAAATTGAGTGAACTCTGTAAACACCTGCTGAATGTAAGACATTTCTGGGAAAACTTCCCTTAGTTTTCATACTGTCCGTTCTGCACGGGCAGAATGGTTTCACCCGTTCTATGTCCTTTTATTGCAAAAAATCGTCTCAAATTCTTCCCCACTCAAGAACAATGAGTCTGGGATTTGAGTTACAGGGCTTCCCAGGTTGCACCAGGAGTAAAGAATCCGCCTGCCAACTCAGCAAACATCAGAGACTCAAGGTTCGATCCCTGAGTCAGGAAGATCCCCTGGAGTAGGAAAGGGCAACCCACTCCAGTGTTCTTGCCTGGAAAATTCCACCAACAGAGCAGCCTGGTCATGGTTCTCAAACAGTCAGACACGAGTGAGCACACACACCCCTTCTCCACTGGATTCCCCTGCGGGTCTCTGGACGAGGCATGCAGCTAAGAGTGGTCTCCTGGCAGGTGATCACCCTGGGTACTTTCTAAGTTCTGCTGGTCTAGAAAGACCACAACTGAGCAAGTGAATCCCTTATCATCTGGATGGCTTTTTGTTCATAGATTCTTTCATTGATTAGAATGTGTGGCCCATACTGATTTTCTTTTTAAAAAAATGACCCAGTATTTTACATGTTAATTTATACTGAGAATGGAGAGGGAAGCTTTCAGAGAATTTCAACACCTGAGAGGCCACGAAAATGCATCGAGTGATGAAGGTATTATGCAAAATATTAAAGGATGGGGGAGGGGTCAAGTGTAAGACCACTCCACTTCTAAACGGAGTATTTTATGTATTCTGACCCCTAGTCATATCCTGCTTCCTTGGTGGCTCAGACAGTAAAGAATCTGCCTGCAATGCACACAGGTTCGATCCCCGGTCTGGGAAGATTCCACATGCTAAAGGGCAGCTAAGCCACAGCTTTTGAGCCCACGCACCCTAGAGCCCTGCTCTGCAACAAGAGAAGCCAAGGTAATGAGGAGCCGTCACACTCAGAGCAGCCACCGCTTGCTGCAACTAGAGAAAGCCTGGGCAGTCCAAAATAAATAAACAATAAAACAATTTTTTAAAAAGGCTTGCAGAAAGAGTACTTTTCACAAACAGACTCAGCAGGCAGCCTTTTGATGAAGGAGTGGCTCACCTGGGCAGTTCACCTAGGCGGCTCACCTGGGCACCAGCATCTGGATGACAATGATGAGTCAGCTACCTGGTCCAGCTCCACCTACAGCAAGTACCAAACGGTGGGCCTTCGGATCCACCTGGACTATGTGCTAATTTGGACAACAGAGGGTTGGCCTCATTACACCGAAGTCATCATTTAAAAATGTGAATTTACATCAAAATCTGAGTTATCGACATGTCTTGAAAAATTAGATCTGGTGCAATTGGGCCAGCTTTCTCACAATTCGTTCAGTAACAGATCTTCACAAAATCATCCTGCCCAGACCACTACTGAATCCTTTTTTTTTTTTTTTTTTTTTGGCTTTTGACCATTTTTCTTCATTCATTAATAGCACCTGCCTGAGGTGGTTCTGTAGCTAAGACTCCAAGCTCCCAATGCAGGGAAAATTTTTATGCTATTCTTTCTCAGTTTGGTGTCAGAGTTATCACTAGCCTCAGAGCATGAATTATAGAACCTTTTTGCTTTCCTCTAATCCCCTGAAATATTATGTATAAAATGTGGATAATTTATTTCTTGATTTTTGCAGAAACATCTGATCCAGAAGAAGCTTTTATTATTTGGGGGATAAACTTTTATTTACTGATTTTAAAAAAATTTTAATGGTTAAATGTCAATTCTGGTTTCTATTTCTTCTTGACCCACATTTAAAAAATTTTATATATATACACATATAACATGAAAATTGAATAAATATAACAAGAAATAGATAATTTCTAAAAAGTAATCCATTTATCTTAGCTTTTAATTAATTAGTATAAATTCATTCATAGTGGGCTCTTAATAGTATCTGCATTGTATCTAACTGTGCACCCTCCCTAGTTCTTAATACTGTTTAATTGTACCTTTTCTTTCTTTCCTAGCTTAGTTGCATCAGAATTTTCCATTTTATTCATCAATTCAAGGTAAACAAGCACCTCTGATTTTTGAACAATAATTTTCTATCCTACTAATTTGTACTAATTTTTTTCTTCTTTCTGATCTCTTTGAGTAAATTATCTTTGTTAAAAATTTTCCTTGAGGTAGACACTTAGCTCATTCATTCTTTCTTTTCTAATAAAGATTCTACCTTTAGGTGGATTCCTACAACATTTAATGTCTTTCATTATTGGCCAATTTTAAATAATTGCTTAATTTCCATGAGAAAGCCTTTGACTCATGAACTATTCAGATGTGTGTTTCACATTTCCAGATAAGTAGGCTCTTTTGGTTATTCTGTCATCATTTTCTAATTTATTGTTATCAGACATTGGGGGCTGTATGATAGGAAAGCTATATTAATTGTGGAAATGTGATTTCTGGTCTAAAACATGTACTTGAAACAAATTCTGTTTCTTCATATCCCTGTCATTTCTTTCAACTGATTTGTGCATTTCCTTCTTATCAATTTCAACATCTGTTTGTTCAGTTGAGACGGTAACACTCTCTCTGCCATCTGGGTTGCAAACATATTTTTCCAAATCTACTATTTTTCTATTGACTATGTTGAAATCATCTTTCACCTTACAAATATCTTTACCTAATATTTATAGAAGGAAACTTGCTTTTCTTTTAATGCTTTTAGGATTCTCTATTTTCCAAGACAGATTCTAGCACCCTAAATGTGCACATAGACTCCTATATGTTCTTGAAGAGTTTTTATACATTTTTATCTGGGTAAGATCCAGGTTTGAGGAATAGATTTCATAAAATTTTAACTGTCAAAAGATCTTTTTTAAGAAAAAGTGCAAACAGAAAGATTAAATACAAAGCTGACTATTTGTTCAAAATGTGAAAAGAGGTCACAACAGAATAAAAATTTTAATACGTTGACAAATACCTGAAACATTCCCCAAATCCAGAAGAATGACAATATTTTTAGTAACTGACAGCTTAACCTCTCTCTATAGTCCTTTTACTTTCTTACAATTTTTTGGCTTCATGTTTTGTGATCACCTCTCCATATAATTGCATTTGTATAATATTTTCTACAGAGAGAATAAAGAGTCTTCCTTTTAGTAGAGCTGATCAAAAATTGTTTTCTTATTGACAGTCGAGATGTGCAAACAACAAGAGTTCAGACACAATCAATACTCACTCTAGGACCACTACGTGGTTGTCATTTCAAACAGAAAATCTGAAAAATGCATTTCATTCAATCCTAGCAATGATAAAAAAGAAAATATGGTACCTTTGTAATCATACACACTGTATTCTCCTGTTAGTTCTTAGGAAGGGAGAACTATCATTTTGACTATATTTGATACTTCAATGAGAATCCCATCTTCCACAATTAATTGTATATTGAATGATTGATTATTTGAAGAAGTTTCCACACACTGAGTTCTGTCCCCATGTATTCCAAATCTTGTTTCTCCTCCACTCCCCTTGTTCTTCTGGTGCCAGGCACAGTAGGATGTGATCAGAGCGTGGTACAAGCCATGGTCCCGTGTCTAGCGAGAGAATGCTAAGTGGGTCAGCATGGTAGACAGTGCTAGCTTCCTAGAGGCTGGTCCTACCTACAGGCCGGTACCACTAACTTAACACAAAATAAACAAACCACAGACATAAACCCCACCAAGACTAAACTAAAGAAACTTAACCTTACTCTGCCTCCCCTCTGCCAGATCTCATAAACCCTTGAGTATTTGTTTTTTTCCAGTGCCATCTGATAAGAAAGGTATAGAAAGAAAAAGAAGAGTGAAAAGTAGAGTGACCAACTCGTCCCAGTTTGCCGGAACTTTGCTGAGTTTAGCACTGAAAGTTCAAGCTCCCTGGAGCTCTCTCAGTCCAGATCGCAAGAAGGACCCTGTGGGGCTCCTGAGTACAAAGCCTTTCTGTGATCCTCATTTCTTGATTACCGGAGATAGGTTTCATTCAACCTTCATGACCTTCCCCAAGTTCAACAGTTGCTAATAAGGAAATGGAGGAGATGAGGAGACAAGGGAGGAACAGTCAAAAGAAACAATAGTGCAGCCTTGGGACAGGTCCTGATTCTCCCCGGAATATTTATAACTATATCTTTGAGCTGTTTTGCAGATACTGAAACCCCAATCACGTGGGAGAAATTAAAGGTATGCTGGTGGCTCAGTGGTAAAGTATCTGTCTGCCAATTCAGGAGACAAGGGTTCAATCCTTGGGTTGGGAAGATCCCCTGGAGGAGGAAATGGCAACCCACTCCAGCATTCTTGCCTAGAAAATCCCATGGACAGAGGAACCTGGCGGGCTGCAGTCCATGGGGTCACAAAGAGTCAGAGATGAGTGAGCATGCACGCACACCCATAAGCACGTAGACACCAGACTAACTGGAACCAAAAGGTTGATGATGCTGCCTCCCACTTACCTCACTACCAACCAGTCAGAAGCATGTCTACCAGCTAACCATGCCATCTTTGAACCATCACCATAAAACTCCTCACTACCCACTCCAGGTAGGACACACAGTTTTGAGAACGTTAGCCCACTGTGGTCCCCTTTGCCTAGCAAAGCAATAAAGCTCATCTTTTCTACTTCACACAAAGCTCTGCCTCCAAGATTTAATTTAGTGTCTGGGTACAGAAGCCAGATTCAGCCTCAACCCCTCCTGGGAAATTGGGAAGGCTTATTGCTCTAGGAGAGAAGAGGCAGTGGTCTTACTGTTGGCGGATAAAATAACTGCTTTACGGGCACAATGGAGGGGTCTTTACTGGGGAGTTAGGCGCAACCCATGCAAGTGAGGGACTTAGGTTCAAGGCAGGGGCTGAAGCTCAAGTTCCAGTTATGTATGTGTGTGCTCAGTCGCTCCAGTTGTGTCTGACTCTTTGCAACCATATGGACCATACCCCTCCAGGCTCCTCTGTCCATGGGATTCTCCTGGCAAGAATACTGGCGTGGACTGCCATTCTCCCAGTAGCCTCCCAGTTCAATTCACTCACTCAGTCATGTCCAACTCTTTGCAATCCCATGGACTGCAGCATGCCAGGCCTCCCTGTCCATCACCAACTCCTGGAGTTTACTAAAACTCATGTCCATTGAGTCAGTGATGCCATCCAACCATGTCTTCCTCTGCCATCCCCTTCTCCTCCCGCCTTCAATCATTCCCAGCATCAGGGTCTTTTCCAATGAGTCAGGTCTTTGCATCAGGCGGCCAAAGTATTGGAGCCTCCCAATAAATATTCAAATTTAAACCTTGAATCTACCTCCAATTTCTATCTTTAAGTTGTTAGTGTGTCTGATATATATTTTCAAATTGCATTCTTTAATTTTTCTTGTCTTCCTCCCCCAGCTGCTGTGCTCCTAAGACGGTTTGCCATGTTTTTATGTCAGCATTATGTGACTCCAAGGGACCGCCTTGAAAGTCCCCACGTGGCAAGGGCTTCAGGACTGCTGGGAAGTGATGCAGCTTCTGGCCACCCTGCCCCCAGGCTGGTGGAGGAGAAGCAGAAACACTGTCCGCCCCGCACTGAGGACCGTGATGGAGGGAGCCCAGAGTATCTCTCAGGTCCCACTCTATGCTGCTCACATATGCTCAGTCGCTCAGGAGAGCCCACCAGGCTCCTCCATCCATGGGATTTTCCAGGCAAGAATACTGGAATGGGTTGCCATTTCCTTCTCCACGGGATCTTCCTGACCCAGGGATCAAACCCATGTCTCTTGAGCCTCCTGAGTTGCAGGCAGATTCTTTATCACTGGGGCTTCCCAGGTGGCACTTGTGGTAAAGAACCCGCCTGCCAGTGCAGGAGACGTGGGTTCGATCCCTGGGTCAGGCAGTTCCCTGGAGGAGGGCATGGCAACCCACTCCAGTATTTTTGCCTGGAGAATCGCATGGACAGAGGAGCCTGGCGGGCTTTGGTCCATAGGGTCACAAAGAGTTGGACAAGACTGAAGTGACAGCACACACCCATGTCTTTGCTTCTGTTTCATGTTTTGGTTTTCTGGCTGCACGGCATCTGGGATCTCAGCTCCCTGACCAGGGATTAAATCCGCTTCCCCTGCATTGAAAAACAAAGTCTCAACCACTGGACCGCCAGGGAAGTCCCCACATCCCTGCTTGTTAAATGCCAGTGGGATGTCTGTGGATGCTTCAAGGGCCTCATCAGATTTGTCACAGGAAACATATAGTGAAGAGCTCAGTATGGGTCCCCTTCGGCTCACCTTCAGTTTTTTTGATTCAGCCACTAGATTAAAAGTTTTGCCAGAGATGCTGGGGTTGGGGCTGTCATTTATACTTGCCATACTCGGGGGCGGCTGAATCATAAACTCAGATGCTAGTGATTCAGTTGCAGAGGGCACCATCTTTAGCAGGATAACCAGCATGGGTTACCCATCCCGTCTCAGTGGATAGTCTGCTCAGAAAACCTCATTTGGAATCAGAACGTTTCAAGAGAGCAAAGGATGGGTGGGGCATTTCAAACAGTTAAGGAGCAGGAAAATGGCGTGGACATTAAGCCACCCATATCTAGGTTCTAATTTTGGCTCCAGTTACATAAAGTCCTGTGGCCTTCAGCTCAGGAGTCCCCAGCCCCCTCTCTTCCTCCCACTCCCATGAGGCGAGCCCCAGGCGGGCCGAGCTTCACCTGATGCTCCCATCATGCTCACAGTTCTACTGAACCACACCGTCCCCCACCCGGCTCCCGCCACCCTCAGCCTCACCCCTGGAAAAATTGCCTTCGGGGAGACCGGTCCCTGATGCCGAAAAGGTTGGGGACTGCGGCTTTAGCGGGGATTTTATTCTTTCTGAGCCTCTCTATCCTCTTCTGTATAATGGGGATGATAAAAGTTGGGTGGGTCTGAAGAATAAATGATGCAGCTGGTCCCAAATATGATTTCATTTCACATTCACTACCATCCTACAGGGTTGAGACAACTGGACTGGTTTCACTGATGAGAAGAGAAAGGACCAGATGTCACGATCTCAGGGAGAGGATGTGCTAGAATTCAACGCCAGGTCTCTGGCTGCCCAGCCTCCTTCCAGCTCTTCCCAAGACACACTCAGCCCCTCCTGGGAGGACGCGGTCACAGGCCATTAAGTAATGTCATCTTTCCTGCCCACACCAGTATTTCAGACGGTATAAGGACACCATGATTGGCTCCAGTCATAAACGTCTACAGAAAAAGTTACAAGACACAATTCTTCCTGCCTCCCCAGCAGCCTTGATCAGGGTGGTATAGTCAACATTTTTTGCCACCATTTCTATGATTTCATTATCATAGCAAGGGGGACAAGAAAGCCTCATAAGACCTCAGAGATCTGTTAGATATCCCCTCAAAATCTAATGGAGTGCTTAAATTACATTTTTATAATTTTCAATACAGATAAAGGAAAACATTGAGAAAGATGTACATAAACTGGCAAATCAGAACCCACGTTGGGTCAAAAGGAACTCGAGAGTTTATTGAATAATTATCACCGTCTCTCCCAACTCACCAATTAATCCTTTTATAGCATAAACCTTTAAGAAACCTTAAAGTATTAGCCTTTGGGGCAACCAAAATATGATATTCCTAGAAAGGATATGTTTGTGTGTTCTTTTTATGCATTAGGACTTTGTGCCTTCCTGGCAACATGTGGGACTTGTCATTGTAATATCTGGGCTAGGATATGAGTTTCCCTAAGTACAACCTGTCTAACCTTGTACAAGTTCTTCACCCCTTTGGGGTCATTTATAAATGGGCCCAATGGTTTTATCTCACCAGTCTGTTCCAGAACATAAATAAATAAATCAGCAGATGTTAACATAATTTAATGGTATAAACCTATTCTATCTATGGACTTCCCTGAAGACTCAGTGGTAAAGAATACGCCTGCTAATGTAGGAGGTAGGAGTTGAATCCCTGGGTCAGGAAGATCCCCTGGAGAATGGAATGGCAACCTACTCCAGTATTTGTGCCTAGAAGATCCCATGGACAGAGGAGCCTGGCATTGGGGGGCGGGGAGATTTGGATGAAGATGTGGTTTATACTGGAGTGAGAAAGAGGTCAGCCTGGAATGTTCAATTCACACACACACAAATACACACACAGACAGGTGTTGATTCCCATCAGTCTGGATTAAAACCATGACTTTATCACATACTAGCAAGATACTCAAGGACTTCCCAGGTGGTTCATTTGGTAAAGAATCTGCCTGTAATGCAGGAGACCCGGGGTTTGATCCTTGGGTCAGGAAGATCCCCTGGAAAAGGAAATAGCAACCCACTCCAGTATTCTTGCTTGGGAAATCCCATGAACAGAGGAGCCTGGTGGGTTACAGTCCCTGGGGTTGCAAAGAGTGGGACACGAATCAGCAACTAAAAAACAACAGCAAGATAATCTAAATGAGATGCCAGTGTATTAATAGAAAATGAACTTAATACCTACGTAGAAATGCTGGGGATGTAAATCGAATAACAGCCAGGAATGGAGGCAAGCTGACAGAGAGGCAGGGTCTGGGCAGGGGGTGAATTTGAGGATCCCCAGGTTTCCCTCCACAACTCCTCCTCCCAACACAAGGCCCAGGAATGCAATGAGGTACCAGGGAGAGAAGGCAAGGGGCAGCTACTGTGAAAAGCTTTGATTTCTTTCTCTCTCTACTGCTGCTTCTGTCTCCTTGGGACTTGAGCTAAGAACTTGAACTGTACAATTTCATATCGTTTAAGAAAGAAGAGATATTAGACAGTTCAAGGGGCAGCCACTTGGCAAACATGAAAGCCTGTTCCAAGACATCTTTATAAGCTCCATCCCCATGGGGGATACTGTCCCCCTGCAGAGCTAACGGAGGCTTCGAAACAAGGCTGATTATATCCCATGGCAGCAATTAGAGGAGCTGCCCTTCAGCGTGGGGCTTTATTTTATCCTGTGATTGCTAGGGAGAGCTGCAAACAGCGTTCAGCAGGCAGCGATAGCATTACCTGCTATCATTGTCAATTTCGATTTCATTTATGTTTGACCACCTTAAGTACTGGAAAGGCAGTTTCACTTAAAAGGCTGGGCTCTGTACTTTTAGGTTTATCAGAATAAAGCAGAAATCAGGTGGGGTAGTTTTAAGGGCGCAGGGAAAAGCATGGCTTTGGTGGCCAGAGGTTTTGAATTGTAGTTGGCAAAGATAGGCAAGTTCAGCTTAAGACTTTAAACATTCCAGTAGGATGCATTTAAAATAAACGTCCCCAGAGACTCCATCTGCACTCTCATGCCTTTTGTTATCAACATAAAGCAAGTCGCTCAGCAGTAGTTCTCATATATTCCAAGGTAAAGCACATAGATTGTATTCATGATTCAACAGCATATTTTGAGAGAAAAAAAAAAAAACAAACAGTGCTTTTGTCTGGATCCTTTTCACTAGGGTAGTAACAGGGGCAGCTATCAGTGTTTGCAAATTTAGAAATGATAATCATTATTTATTGAGTATTTCAATGTACCAGGTAGAAAGTATTCAAGGACTATGTATACTATTTCATTTAATTCTCACAAAACCATCTAAAATACATAATATTAAGGATGAAGAAATCGAGACTCAGAGAGATAATTAACTTGCCAAAAATCAAACAACTGGTAAACAGTAGAGACTCACAATTTAAGAAAGAAGAAATATTCGAGATTCATGGTGGCAGCAGACCTTACACACTCAAAAACCCACGTCTTTTCCATCCAGTCACACGTCAGATATATGCAAACTAAATATTGCCATGTTTCCCCAAGTATAAAATGACATCAGTTGTAAGATGCAGCTACATGTTTCACCAAGGAAAATAAGTCTGCCAATTCCAAGACACATCCTGACTTCAGAAATATAAAAACGTAGGGGCAAAAAGTACCTTTTAAGAATCATTAAAAATGGTCATTTAAAAGTTGAATGGAAATATTAAGGACTGAGAAGTCACATGATGGCCCAGCTTGAGCGCAAACTGATGGTAATATACAATGCATGGTTATGTTCAAAGCTGAGGATAAAGTTCAGGTGGAGACTCATTGTTGCTATTGAGGACTTCTGCCTGCAGGTGGCAGTGCAGGCCACTGGATATGGCCTTTGGCTTTGGGTACCAGTTTCAGAGCACCAGAGGCATATGGGAAACTTGTCTGCGCAGCATTGTTCACCAGCCACTTCTGTGCTGGTTCAATCCCCAGGATCATTTCCAACCCACTTCCCTCTCCTTTCATCCTTTCTAATATCTTCTTTCTACCCATTAACTGTCCACCCATATTTTCAAAGTCCAAAACAGGTAGACTTGGAATAGAAATAAATGCATCATTCTTTTCCCTCAAAAGTCACATCAGAGGCTTGACAGTTAGCTAAAGAGAAGGAACTTGGTGCTTTGATTATTCTAGGATGCTAGATATAATCCCAAAATAGAGATTATCCTATCTAAAAAATATTTCTCAGGTAGGTCTTCTGATCTCTTGAAGTAGTTGCTGATCAAATCTATTTCTATCACTTTCTTCCTAGACTCTTCAGCTACCCCTCCAGGGCCCATAGAATGAAGTCTGAGAGTGAACACCTGATTCTAAACCACTTCCCCTACTTCCTTGAAAGTGAAAGTTGCTCAGTCATGTCTAACTCTTTACAACCCCATGGACTGTATTCTCCAGGCAAGAATACTGGAGTGGGCAGCCACTCCCTTCTCCAGTGGATCTTCCCAACCCAGGGATCGAACCCAGGTCTCCTGCATTGCAGGCAGATTCTTTACCAGCTGAGTCACATGGGAAGCCCCCCGCCCCCTGCCAATTTCCTTACTATCCACCCATGCCAGGCTCCAGTTACCTGAGTACACCTATGGAAACACAGTGTCCACCCCCAGACCCAGGTCTCTTCTTGAAATGTTCTTACTCCTATTCTCTGCCCATAGAGTATGCTCATCCTTCAGGTCCAGGTCCTCAGTGAAGCCTTTCCCACTTAAACCTCATCGCCTCCACATACAGCCCTTAGCAACTCGCCGTGCGTATGTTCATTGGTAGCTGGTCATTTCATTAGGTATCATGGTGGTAGTATTTCTCCCTGTCTTAATTATATCTGTACCCAAGCACCGAGCATAGGGCTATGGGTATATGAATATTCAACTGGTATTTCTTGTATGAATAACTGAATGCCTCTTTTCTAAAATATACCAGAACTGATATTCCCTGGGGAAGTTATATTTAACTTGTGCAAATGCATCAGTATCTTTTAAGGCTCCTTGAAATCAGTCATGGCAGTAGCTCTCAAACTGTGGTCTTATGAACATCAGCTTCAACATTACTCTCATTTTCTTTGAAATGAACATTCAACACCAAACTATAGAATCAGAAAGGTGGATAGAAGAGTGATAAAAATCTGTGTTTTAACAAACCCATCAGGTGATGCATAATAAAATTTGAAATAAATTTGAAATAAAATTTGAAATTGAAAATTTGAAAACCTTAGAGGTTTACTTTAAATAAATCTATACATTTATGAGTAAATGAATCCCTCCCTCTTTTTTCTGATTAGATTCTGGCTCCCATTTCGTCCATACAGCCATGCTCACAGACAAACAATAAACTCACTTTAGTTGATTTTTTTTCTAACTTAATTTGGTCTTGTGATCAATATCACATTATAGGAAAATAGCTAGAGAAAATGTCTCATAGTTTGACTAGACGGAGCTTTGTTGATAAAGTAATGTCTCTGCTTTTTAAAATGTTGTCTAGGTTAGTCATAGCTTTTCTTTCAAGGAGCAAGCATCTTTTAATTTCATGGCTGCAGTCACCATCTGCAGTGATTTTGGAGCCCCAAAAAATAAAGTCTGTCTCTGTTTCCAGTGTTTCCCCATCTATTTGTCATGAAGTGATGGGACCAGATTCCATGATCTTAGTTTTCTGAATGTTGAGCTTTAAACCAACTTTTTCACTCTCCTCTTTCACTTTCATCAAGAGGCTCTTTAGCTCTTCTTCACTTTCTGCCATAAGGGTGGCATCATCTGTGTATCTGAGGTTATTGATATTTCTCCTGTCAATCTTGACTCCAGCCTGTGCTTCATCCAGCCCGGCACAAAGGAGGATAAGAGACTGCTGTAAACAACTATGGGCTTCCCAGGTAGAGTTAGTAGTAAAGAACCTGCCTGCCAATTCAGGCAGACATAAGAGACATGGGTTCAATCCCTGGATCTGGAAGATCCCCTGGAGGAGGACATGGCAATCCACTCCAGTATTCTTGCCTGGAGAATCCATGAACAGAGGAGTCTAGCAGGCTGCAGTCATAGGGTTGCACAGAATCAGACATGGCTGAAGCAACTTAGCACACACACATGAATGAGCAACCGTATGCCAATAAAATGGACAAGTTGCTGGAAAAGTACAGTCTTCAAAAATCAAACCAAAAATAGAAAATATGAACAGTTCAATAACCAGTATTGAAACTGAATCAGTAATTTTTTAAAACTCCCCAAAACCAAAAGGCCAGGAGCAGATGGCTTCACAGGTGAATTCTACCAAACACTTAGAGAAGAGTTCATCTTTATCCTTCTAAAATTAGTCTCACCCCCCCCCCCCAAAAAAAAGGGGGGGGGACACTTCTGAACTCATTCCATGAGATTTGCATCATCTGGATACCAAAACCAGACAATGATACCACAAAAAGGAAATTACAGGCCAATATCATTGATGAACATAGATCCAAAAATCCTCAACAAAAGACTAGCCAACTGCATGCAACAATACCTTAAAAGGATCACACACTAAGATCAAGCAGAATTTATCCCAGGGATGCAAAAATTTTTCAACATCCACAAATAAAATAATTTGATATATTATATCAATGAATTGAAGAATAAAAACCATATGAGCATCTCAATAAATGCAGAGAAAGCTTTTGATAAAGTTCAACATTTATTTATGATTTAAAAAAGGACTCAAGAAAGTGGGCATAGAGGGAACATAACATAATAAAGGCCATATCCAAAAACCCCCAGCTAACATCAAGCTCAATGGTGAAAAGCTGAAAGCATTTCTTTTAAGATCAGGAATAAGATAGGGATGTCAACTCTCACCATTTTTATGCAATAGTTCTGGAAGTCCTAGCCACAGCAATCAGAGATTGAAAACAAATAAAAGGAATTCAATTTTAAAAGGAAGAAATAAAACAGTCACAGTTTGCAGATGACATGATACTATACATGGAAAATCTTAGAGACAACACCAGAAACTACTAGAGCTCATCAATGAATTTGGTAAAGTTGCAGGATACAAAATTAATATACAGAAATCTGCTGCATTTCTATACATTAACAACACTAGCCGAAAAAGAAAATAAACAAACAATTCCAGGTACCATTGACTGGAAAAGAATAGAATACCTAGGAATAAACCTGCCTAAAGAGGCAAAATATCACTACTCAGCAAACTATAAGACACTGATGAAAGAACTTGATGACACAAACATGGAAAGAAATACTGTGATCTTGGGTTGGAAGAATTGATATTGTTAAAATGACCATATTACTCAAAGCATATTTCTCCTGCATTGGCAGGCAGGTTCTTGACCTGGGAAGCCCAAGCAATCTACAGACTAATGCAATCCTTATCAATATGCAAATGGCATTTTTCACAGAACTAGAGGAAAGAATTTTAAAATTTGTATGGAAATACAAAAAAACCCCAAATACCCACAACAAGCTTGAGAGAGAACAGAGTTGTAAGAATCACTCTCTCCCTGACTTTAGGCTGCACTGCAAAGAGACAATAATCAAAATGATGTGGTGCTGGCAAAAAAGAGATACGCAGATCAATGGAACAGAAATAACCCAGAAATAAACCAACACAGTTATGGTCAATTAGTATACAACAAAGGAAGTGAGAATATAGAATGGAGAAAAGACAGTCTTTCTTTTCAGCCCCAGGAGTGCTGGAAAAAATTGGACAGCTACATGTAGAAGAGTGAAACTAGAACATTCTCTAACACCATGTACAAAAATAAGTTAAAAATGGGTTAAAGACCTAAATGTAACACTAGATACTGTAAAGCTAGAGGAAAACCATAAGCGGAACGCTCTTGGACATAAATCACAGCGATATCTTTTTTTTTATTCATCTCCTAACGTAAAGGACACAAAAACAAAAATAAACAAATGGAATCTAATTAAACTTAAAAGATTTTGCACTGCAAAGGAAAAAAAACCTACTGAATGGGAAAAATATTTGCAAATGATTTGGTGAATAAAGGATTAATATCCAACATATATAAACAGGCCACATAACTCAATACCAAAAACACCAGAAAACAAACAACTCAACTAAAAAATGGGCAGAATTGAATAACACTTTTCCAAAGAGGAAATACAGATGGACAACAGGCATGTGAAAAGGTGTTCAGTAACACTAATCATCAGTGAAGTGCAAATCAAACAAGATACCACCTCGTACCAGTCAGAACGGCTATCATCAAAAAGAGCACAAACAACAAATGTTGGTAGGAGGTGGAGGAGAGGGAATCCTCATACATTGTTGATGAGAATGGGAATTGGGGCAGTCAATGTGGAAAACAGTATGGAGGTTTCTCAAAAAATTAAAAATAGAACTACTCTTTGATGCAAGAATTCCACTCCTGCGTAGATAACCGAAAGAAACAAAAAAACACTAATTTGAAAAGATACGTGTGCTTCAATGTTTATAGCAGTACTTACAATTCCCAAGGTATGGAATCAACCTCAGTGTTCATCAACAGATGAATAGGTGGAAAAAAATGTGATATATATACACAGACTACTCAGACTGAATGGGAAAAGAATGACATTTTGCATTTTCAGCAACACGGATAGACTTGGAGGACATTATACTAAGTGAAATAAGTCAGGCGGAGAAAGACAGCTATCAGGATATGAAACAGATATCACTTGTATGTGGGATCTGAAATATACAAGCAACTAGTGAATAAAATGAAAAAAGCAGACTCACAGACATAGAGAACACACTAGTGGTTACCCGTGAGGCGAGGGAGAGGGGGGCAAAACAAGGGGAAGGGGAAAAGAAGGGTTATTATGGGATTGTAAAAATTATGCTGACACTTAAAAATTGTAAGTTACTATAGAATTTAAAGAATCTTTCATTCAATTAAAAAGAAACAAAAGAAACAAAAATTTTAAAAAGTGAAGCAGACAAAAAATAGACAACATGGTTCATATTATGATGTGTGTTTTTTAACCACAATTTTAACAATAAAAATAAAGGAATGGGAGGCAAGTGGTGCGGAGTTCAATATTAGCTCTGTTTTTAACAAATGACTACCTTGTTTTTGGTTTTGTTTTTCTTACTTATTGAGGAAACTAATCTAAATAACCTTTAAGGTCCTTTCCAGTTCTAAAATCCAATTTCATAGCTATGGTGGACTATCTTATCCATTGACTCGCAATAAGACAAAGTCCTCTAAAGTCAAAATGTTGACCTCCTTATCTTCCCCAAAATCCCTCTACTGTGCTCAGTAGTATCAATGAGATAATCTATTCATGCTTGATGCTTAGTAATAAGCTTCCCACAAAGTAATTCATGCTGAAATAACATAATGATAACTTGAACAAAGATAGAGTTTCAGTTCAGTTCAGTCGCTCAGTCGTGTCCGACTCTTTGTGATCCCATGAACCACAGCATGCCAGGCCTCCCTGTCCATCACCAACTCCCAGAGTTCACTCAAACTCATGTCCATTGAGTCAGTGAGGCCATCCAACCATCTCATCCTCTGCCATCCCCTTCTCCTCCTGCCCTCAATCTTTCCCACCATCAGGGTCTTTTCAAATGAGTCAGCTCTCTGCATCAAGTGGCCAAAGTATTGGAGTTTCAGCTTCAGCATCAGTCCTTCCAGTGAACACCCAGGACTGATCTCCTTTTGGATGGACTTGTGAGATCTCCTTGCAGTCCAAGGGACTCAAGAGTCTTCTCCAACACCACAGTTCAAAAACATCAATTCTTTGGTGCTCAGCTTTCCTTATAGTCCAACTCTCACATCCATACATGACCACTGGAAAAACCACAGCCTTGACTAGACAGATCTTTGTTGACAAAGTGATGTCTCTGCTTTTTAATATGCTATCTAGGTTGGTCATAACTTTCTTTCCAAAAAGTAAGTGTCTTTTAATTTCATGGCTGCAATCACATCTGCAGTGATTTTGGAGCCCCCCCCCAAATAAAGTTTGACACTGTTTCCACTGTCTCCCCATCTATTTCCCATGAAGTGATGGGGCCAGAGGCCATGATATTAGTTTTCTGACTGTTGAGCTTTAAGCCAACTTTTTCACTCTCCTCTTTCACTTTCATCAAGAGGCTTTTTAGTTCCTCTTCACTTTCTGCCATAAGGGTGGTGTCATCTGCATATCTGAGGTTATTGATATTTCTGGAAATCTGGATTCCAGCTTGTGCTTCATCCAGCCCAGCGTTTCTCGTGATGTACCCTACATATAAGTTAAATAGGCAGGGAGACAGTATACAGTCTTGACATACTCCTTTTCCTATTTGGAACCAGTCTGTTGTTCCATGTCCATAACTGTTGCTTCCTGACCTGCATACAGGTTTCTCAAGAGGCAGGTCAGGTGGCCTGGTATTCCCATCTCCTTCAGAATTTTCCACAGTTTATTGTGATCCACATAGTCAAAGGCTTTAGCATAGTCAATACAGAAGAAATAGATGATTTTCTGGAACTCTCTTGCTTTTTTGATGATCCAGTGAATGTTGGCAATTTGGTTTCTGGTTCCTCTGCCTTTTCTAAAACCAGCTTGAACATCTGGGAGTTCATGGTTCATGTATTGCTGAAGCCTGACTTGGAGAATTTTGAGGGTTACTTTACTAACGTGTGAGATGAGTGCAATTGTGTGGTAGGTTAAACATTCTTTGGCATTGCCTTTCTTTGGGATTGGAATGAAAACTGACCTTTTCCAGTCTTGTAGCCACTGTTGAGTTTTCCAAATTTGCTGACATATTGAGGATAGAGTTTATCTTAAGGTAAATTTGTACCTAATTAT
The DNA here is from genome assembly GCF_963930625.1 of Muntiacus reevesi. NCBI lineage: Eukaryota > Metazoa > Chordata > Mammalia > Artiodactyla > Cervidae > Muntiacus > Muntiacus reevesi. The sequence goes on along the minus strand of NC_089263.1, from coordinate 11,712,039 downwards.
TAAATATTCTTATCATGATCATTATATTTTTGATCATTAATCTTTATTGCCTTGAGGAAGAAAAGTTAGAGCAAAGGTCAGGAGAAAAAAAAGATATAATTATTTTAGAAATTATCCTAATGTCAAATGAAAACAAAAGAAGAAGTGATAGATGAAAATGAAGGAACAGAAGAGAAATGTTGAAGGCGAAGATTGGTGGGCTTTATGAATGTACCAAAGGTGCTTCTGAGACTTCAGTACAAATGGATTAGAGTAACAATGATACAGTGAATATTTGTAGAAAGGATGGAACCTATGGTGAAATACACAGGTGAGAGGTTAGATCCAGAGATAAAGATATCTTGTTGAGACAGAATGGTTTCAGATGGAGTTTAGAGAGTGAGAGGAACAGCCAGTCTTGGGCTGAGCCTTGGAATATAGCTGCAGTTAGCCTAAGTCATTACATTTGGAACAGGTGCGTTAGATGATATACGAGTCAATAAATAAGGAAGTTTGTGGAGAATGAAGAGGCCCTGAGATGGATGTAAACAGGAAGGATGAGGAAATGGTTAAGACAGAGGAATGAGGCCAAAGAGGCAGAAAAATGAAAGTGAAAGGGTTAGTTGCTCAGTCATGTCTGACTATGAAAATGGCAACCTACTCTTCTGTTCTTGCCTGGGAAATCCCATGGACAGAGGAGTCTGGAGGGCTACAGTCCATGGGGTCAATAGAGAGTCAGAGATGACTTAGCAGCTAAACAGTAACAACAACTGTAGGAAAGAAAGATGTGAGGATAAATGTTAAAGGAGAATTTATGAGCCAAACATATTGCTAAAACCCATAACAAAAAAATAGCTAACTTATGCAAACTACACTGTATTTGAAAGAGTTGGGGTAACTCTCAAAATCCACAGGAAGACCAGATAGTTAGGCTCAGAAAAGGGCTGAGCCAAGGAAGATGGGTTTCAAAAAAGACATGTGAGTTCACACCACAGAATGAACTTAGGTCAGACCGCCACAACTGGCGCGGCTGCCACTGGACTCTCAAACTAACAGCACAGGGGTCATCCTTCCACACTTCCTGACAACTCAAAACTGTGAAACCCGCAGCTCTTGTCCCGTGACTCAAAAACCTGGTGGCATGTATCTTATTGCCTAAACCCCCATCACCTCCCTCCCTCATTGCCGGGACTTTAAAGGTACTTGACTCTTCTGCTTTGGCAGTCAGAGCTGAGGCATGCTCAGTGTCCTACCAGGACACCCAGTGTGAAAAATGCCCTCAAAATGTAAGATTCTTACAGTCATGAGTAGCCAAAACAGGAGAAACACATCTACCATCCACCGCATATCATCTTACCACTCTCCAGACCTGCAACTGGAAAACAAAAGCAAAACAAAACTCACAAAGGCAAAAGGCCTCTGCCTAACTTAAAACCAACTCACCCTTGTGCAACTGAAAGTGTTTCACTCCCCAGGCCAAGTCAATAAAATCTCTCCTTTTTAATCACACTCCAGTCCTAAGGCCCCTGGCTAATATCGATTCCTTTCGTTTTGGTTTTGTAGCAATTTTATTCTGATATATTGAAAATCACAAAATAATGACTGTGAGTAAAAAAAATAAAATAGTTCCCTGCCATATCAGTACACAAAAGATGTTGCAGCCATCAAGCTATCACGTTACAGCGGCCTGATGGTGAGCCCTGAAGGAACTCAGGACAGAAACAGGATGTCTGCTGTCACGCCATCAGCTGTGGTACCACCCCCCAAGGGTACACTCTGGGGATATTCACGATGGGAAAAACACAGGATACGGGCCCCAGATAGTTGAGGTGCTATCAAAGGAATAATTTCAGTGAGTCCAGACTATTGTATCCTCCCATGCGTAGGAAAGCACCAAATTCACTAACTTGAGATGACTAATTTTCTATGATTAATGTGTTAAGATATTCTGACTACCTGATTTTTGCTGCAAAAATTGTTATATATATCCTGGCTCCACGCTTACCTCTTCAGAATGTCCCAGACTTATGTCCTCAGTTTCGTCTGAGGAATAAAACAAATAAAACATCATTCTCAAACTTTTAGGTTGCACTTTTTTTTTCAGTCAACATTACAAATGCATATGCAATCTTGATGGAAACAGACAAAAATAAGGAAGTTAGTTGAAATGTTTACATGATACAATGAGGAAGGAAGTTCTGGGTAATGGCTCTAGGCATTTTCTCTGCAACAGGTCTGTGATGTGTACATGTGAAAGTCGCTCAGTCGTGTCCGACTTTTGGTGGCCTCAGACAGTCCATGGAGTCCTCCAGACCAGAATACTAGAGTGGGTAGTCATTCCCTTCTCCAGGAGATCTTCCCAACCCAGGGATTGAACCAGGTCTCCTGCACTGCAGGTGCATTCTTTACCAGCTGAGCCACTAGGGAAGCCCAAGAATACTAGAGTGGGTAGCCTATCCCTTCTCCAGAGCATCTTCCCGACCCAGGAACCCACCGGGGTCTCCTGCATTGCAGGCAGATTCCTTACCAGCCGAGCTACTACTGTAGGCAGTATTGATGGCTTACCTATACTACAGCTCACTCCTCCATGTCTTTGCTGCTTTCTCCCACACTTTGGTATCTGGAGTGACTCAAAATGTAAGTATTTTAGTGCCTGGTATCCGTCCTGCATGTGTAGGGTTACAACAGTCTTTCAACTGTCTTTCACCAACTTTCTTACTTTCTTAAAAAAAAAAAAAAAAAAACTTCAGTTATGTTTTGGATAAGAACAGAGAAGAGATTACACGATATTAAATAAGCCCCACTGTATAATTATAAAATGATACCCTTTACCACGGGGCTTCCCTGGTGAATCAGACAGTAAAGAATCACACTGTAAGATTTTAATTATAAGCCAGCCTATTCCTGATTTCTTTAGGAAGGCTTACATAACATAAAATTATAAAAAAGATGGCTGTATTCCCAGTAAGTAATTTAAATCCCACTCAAATTCTACACAAGTGGTCCCAACTGTTTATTATCAAAATAAATGCTTTTAACAAAAGCATGTTTAATAACAAATTGAAATAACTCCACAGCCTTAAACCAAACCTTGGTTTTACCTAGGTAGATAGTGAATCATATTTGCTTTGCTCTGATTAAACTGTTTTTTATTCAAAGTAGAATAAGAAGAATTTCACACTTGAAATTCTTATGCCATATGCAATGGTTATAGACTATAATGTGCCCCTTATTCTTGTGCTGAAGTTCTAACCCCCAGTACCTCAGAGTGTGAGTATGTCTGGCCTTTTAAAAAGTAAGTTGAAGTGGAGCAGTTAGGGTGAGTCTAATACGATCTGACTGAGGTCCTTAGAAGAAGAAATGTGGACACGTGCAGAGACACCAAGGACTCACTGGCACAGTGAGAAGGCGTCACGTGCAAGCTGAGGAGAGGAGTCTTAGAGAAACACCAAACCTTAGAAAACACCAAACCACAGCTTGGTCTTGGACTTCCAGCTTCCAGGACTATGAAAAAACTATAATTTCTGCTGTTTAAGTCACCCACTCAGTGGCATTTTGTTACAACAGCCCTAGCAAACTCATACAGCAACCAATTCAAGGAAACCAACAAAGCCATTAGTAAAGAAAAAAGTGTGCATTTATTGGTGTTTTAAATATTTTTCACATATCACAAGTTTATACATTTTATAATTCTTAGTAAGAAAGCGTACTCAAAAAGCCCAATGGCAAATCAATTTTAAAACGTTTCTGCTGCTTTGGGGCAGGCTGTAAGGATCATCTTTAAAGTCCTTCAACTTACTTGATTAGAAGACCAGATGTTTGCTGGTTGTATTATTCTGAGCTTCATTTATCTGAGTTGTTTTTCTTTCAGGAGAAGTTTTATTTGTTTAAGGGTGTTAGGCTTGACTTCCAAATTTAATTGGTCATTTACTGAGTATATTCATTTAAGTGTCTTAAGTTAACAGCTCCCAAATATGACTCTATGAGAGCACCATACAGGAGATTTATGAATGAAGTAAGCCCAAGGGTAAACTTGTGAGAAAGTGATGAAAGCAGGAAAAAGAAGGGAAGGAAGCCAAATAAAGGTATGGCTTCAGGCAAAGTTTTACAGAAATTCAGTTCAGTTTACCCAAGGAAGATCTCTAGGGTGCAATTTGCACCTCAGCCCTCGTTTGACCCCAGGCAAAGGGCATGGGGCTTTCCAACTCCCAAATTCATCAGTCATTGGCTTAGAGGCAATGAAATTCCCAGACCCTGCCAAAGGCAGTCTGTTAAAAAAAAAGGCTACAGGTGTTGGTTATTGAGAGCAAAAGCTCACTGAAGACTTGGGTCCAAGCAATAGAATCAAAGGAACCAGGGAGATCTGGTGGGAAGACCAACATCCTATTGTTGTTGCTGTCCAGTCAAAAGTTGTGTCCAACCCTTTGCATCTGTAGCACAATTCAAATCATATACGTATACCAATATTATAAACTTTGGTGGTAATCATTGGGTTATTCCATTATTTCAACTTCTTTGGAAGATTTTAGGCCATCCTGGAAGATCGTCATAACTTTTGGAGCTGGCATAATTCTAAGAACTTCAGTATTACTAAGGTTTTTATTATGCCTAGATACTTTCATCATTTCTACTATGCCTCCTTCTACTCCCAAAATTCCTTCAGAAAAATTACCAAGCATTCCACCAAGAAAGCCACCTGGAATGAGTTCACTGAGCTGCAAATATACTGCTGTTGCTGCTGCTGCTAAGTCATGTGAGACTCTGTGCAGCCCCATAGACAGCAGCCCACTAGGCTCTGTCGTCCCTGGGATTCTCCAGGCAAGAACACTGGAGTGGGTTGCCATTGCTTCTCCAGTGCATGAAAGTGAAAAGTGAAAGTGAAGTTGCTCAGTCGTGCCTGACTCTTCGCAACCCCATGGACTGCAGCCCACCAGACTCCTCCGTCCATGTCCATGTGATTTTCCAGGCGAGAATATTGGAGTGGGGTGCCATTGAGCTGCAAATATAAATGAGGTCATATTCTTTAATTTTCTTTTTCCATTTAGTTTTATTAGCTGGAGGCTAATTACATTACAATATTGTAGTGGGTTTTGCCATACATTGACATGAATCAGACATGGATTTACATGTCTTCCCCATCCTGATCCCCCCTCCCGCCTCCCTCCCCATCCGATCCCTCTGGGTCTTCCCAGTGCACCAGCCCCGAGCACTTGTCTCATGCATCCAACCTGGGCTGGTGATCTGTTTCACCCTTGATAATATACATGTTTCGATGATGTTCTCTCAAAACATTCCACCCTCACTTCTCCAATAGAGTCCAAAAGTCTGTTTTGTACATCCGTGTCTCTTTTTCTGTTTTGCATATAGGGTTATCATTACCATCTTTCTAAATTCCATATATATGTATTAGTATACTGTATTGGTCTTTATCTTTCTGGCTTCCTTCACTCTGTATAATGGGCTCCAGTTTCATCAATCTCATTAGAACTGATTCAAATGGATTCTTTTTAACAGCTGAGTAATATTCCATGGGGGTATATGTACCACAGCTTCCTTATCCATTTGTCTGCTAAAGGGCATCTAGGTTGCTTCCATGTCCTGGCTATTATAAATAGCACTGCGATGAACATTAGGGTGCACGTGTCTCTTTCAGATCTGGTTTCCTCGGTGTGTATGCCCAGAAGTGGGATTGCTGGGTCATATGGCAGTTCTGTTTCCAGTTTCTAAAGAAGCTCCACACTGTTCTCCATAGTGACTGTACTAGTTTGCATTCCCACCAACAGTGTAAGAGTGTTCCCTTTTCTCCACTCCCTCTCCAGCATTTATTTCTTGTAGACTTTTGAATAGTAGCCATCCTGACTGGCGTGTAAAGGTACCTCATCGTGATTTTGATTTGCATTTCTCTGATAATGAGTGATGTTGAACATCTTTGCATGTGTTTGTTAGCCATCTGTATGTCTTCTTTGGAGAAATGTCTGTTTAGTTCTTTGGCCTATTTTTTGATTGGGTCATTTATTTTTCTGGAATTGAGCTGCAGGAGTTGCTTGTATATTTTTGAGATTAACCCTTTGTCTGTTTCTTCATTTGCTATTATTTTCTCCCATTCTGAAGGCTATCTTTTCACCTTGCTTATCATTTCCTTTGTTGTGCAAAAGCTTTTCAGTTTAATTAGGTTCCGTTTGTTTGTTTTTGCTTTTATTTCCAATATTCTGGGAGGTGGGTCATAGAGGATCCTGCTGTGATTTATGTCGGAGAGTGTTTTGCCTATGTTCTCCTCTAGGAGTTTTATAGTTTCTGGTCTTACATTTAGATCTTTAAACCATTTTGAGTTTATTTTTGTGTATGGTGTTAGAAAGTGTTCTAGTTTCATTCTTTTACAAATGGTTGACCAGTTTTCCCAGCACCACTTGTTAAAGAGGTTGTCTTTTTTCCATTGTATATCCTTGCATCCTTTGTCAAAGATAAGGTATCCATAAGTACATGGATTTATCTCTGGGCTTTCTATTTTGTTCCATTGATCTATATTTCTATCTTTGTGCCAGTACCATACTGTCTTGATGACTGTGGCTTTGTAGCAGAGACTGAAGTCAGGCAGGTTGATTCCTCCAGTTCCATTCTTCTTTCTCAAGATTGCTTTGACTATTTGAGGTTTTTTGTATTTCCATACAAATTGTGAAATTATTTGTTCTAGTTCTGTGAAGAATACCACTGGTAGCTTGATAGGGATTGCATTGAATCTATAGATTGCTTTGGGTAGTATAGTCATTTTCACAATATTGATTCTTCCAATCCATGAACACTGTATATTTCTCCATCTATTTGTGTCCTCTTTGATTTCTTTCATCAGTGTTTTATAGTTTTCTATGTATAGGTCTTTTGTTTCTTTAGGTAGATGTACTCCTAAGTATTTTATTCTTTTTGTTGCAGTGGTGAATGGTATTGTTTCCTTAATTTCTCTTTCTGTTTTCTCATTGTTAGTATAGGAATGCAAGGGATTTCTGTGTGTTAATTTTATGTCCTGCAGCTTTACTATATTCATTGATTAGCTCTAGTAATTTTCTGGTAGAGTCTTTAGGGTTTTCTATGTAGAGGATCATGTCATCTTGCAAACAGTGAGAATTTCACTTCTTCTTTTCCTATCTGGATTCCTTTTATTTCTTTTTCTGCTCTGATTGCTGTGGCCAACACTTCCAAAACTATGTTGAATAGTAGTGGTGAGAGTGGGCACCCTTGTTTTGTTCCTGATTTGAGGGGAAATGCTTTCAATTTTTCACCAAGGAGTGTAATGCTTGCTGTGGGTTTGTCATATATAGCTTTTATTATGTTGAGGTATGTTCCTTCTATTCCTGCTTTCTGGAGAGTTTTAATCATAAATGGATGTTGAATTTTGTCAAAGGCTTTTTCTGCATCTATTGAAATAATCATATGGTTTTTATCTTTCAATTTGTTATGTGGTCTATTACATTGATTGATTTGCAGATATTAAAGAATCCTTGCATTCCTGGGATAAAGCCCACTTGGTAATGATGTATGATTTTTTTGATATGTTGTTGGATTCTGTTTGCTAGGATTTTGTTAAGGATTTTTGCATCTATGTTCATCAGTGATATTGGCCTGTAGTTTTCTTTTTTTGTGGCATCTTTGTCTGGTTTTGGAATTAGTGTGATGGTGGCCTCATAGAATGAGTTTGGAAGTTTGCCTTCTTCTGCAATTTTCTGGAAGAGTTTGAGTAAGATAGGTGTTAGCTCTTCTCTAAATTTTTGGTATCAGCTGTGAAGCCATCTGGTTTTGGGCTTTTGTTTGCTGGAAGATTTCTGACTATAGTTTTGATTCCCTTGCTTGTGATGGGTCTGTTAAGATCTTCTATTTCTTCCTGGTTCACTTTTGGAAAGTTATACTTTTCTAAGAATTTGTCCATTTCTTCCAAGTTGTCCATTTTATTAGCATAGAGCTGCTGGTAGTAGTCTCTTATGATCCTTTGTATTTCAGAGTTGTCTGTTGTATCTCTCCGTTTTCATTTCTAATTTTGTTAATTTGGTTCTTCTCCCTTTGTTTCCTAATGAGTCTTGCTAATGGTTTGTCAATTTTGTTTATTTTTTCAAAAAAACAGCTTTTAGCTTTGTTGATTTTTGCTACGGTCTCTTTTGTTTCTTTTGCATTTATTTCTGCCCTAATTTTTAAGATTTCTTTCCTTCTACTAACCTGGGGTTCTTCATTTCTTCCTTCTCTAGTTGCTTTAGGTGTGGAGTTAGGTTATTTATTTGACTTTTTTCTTGTTTCTTGAGGTAAGCCTATAATGCTATGAATCTTCCCCTTAGCACTGCTTTTACAGTGTCCCAAAGGTTTTGGGTTGTTGTGTTTTCATTTTCATTCATTTCTATGCATATTTTGATTTCTTTTTTTATTTGTTATACAGAAGCGTGTTATTTAGCCTCCATATGTTTGAATTTTTAATAGTCTTTTTCCTGCAGTTGAGATCTAGTCTTACTGCATTGCGGTCAGAAAAGATGACTGGAATGATTTCAATTTTTTTGAATTTCCCAAGGAAATTTATGGCCCAGGAAGTGATCTATTCTGGAGAAGGTTCCGTGTGCACTTGAGAAAAAGGTGAAGTTGATTGTTTTGGGGTGAAATGTCCTATAGATATCAATTAGGTCTAGCTCGTCCATTGTGTCATTTGAAGTTTGTGTTTCCTTGTTAATTTTCTGTTTAGTTGATCTATCCATAGGTGTGAATGGGGTATTAAAGTCTCCCACTATTATTGTGTTATTGTTAATTTCCCCTTTCATACTCGTTAGCATTTGTCTTACATATTGCGGTGCTCCTATGTTGGGTGCATATATATTTATAATTGTTATATCTTCTTCTTGGATTGATACTTTGATCATTATGTAGTGTCCTTCTTTGTCTTTTTTCACAGCCTTTATTTTAAAGTCTATTTTATCTGATATGAGTATTCTGACTCCTGCTTTCTTTTGATCTCCGTTTGTGTGAAATATTTTTTTCCAGCCCTTCACTTTCAGTCTGTATGTGTCCCTTGTTTTGAGGTGGGTCTCTTGTAGACAGCATATATAGGGGTCTTGCTTTTGTATCCATTCAGCCAGCCTTTGTCTTTTGGTTGGGGCATTCAACCCATTTACATTTAAGGTAATTATTGATAGGTATGGTCCCGTTGCTATTTACTTTGTTGTTTTGGGTTCGTGTTTATACATCCTTTCTGTGTTTCCTGTCTGGAGAAGATCCTTTAGCATTTGTTGAAGAGCTGGTTTGGTGGTGCTGAATTCTCTCAGCTTTTGCTTGTCTGTAAAGCTTTTGAATTCTCCTTCATATCTGAATGAGATTCTTGCTGGGTACAGTAATCTAGGTTGTAGGTCATTCTCTTTCATTACTTGAAGTATGTCCTGCCATTCCCTTCTGGCCTGAAGGGTTTCTATTGACAGATCAGCTGTTATCCTTATGGGAATCCCTTTGTGTATTATTTGCTGTTTCTCCCTTGCTGCTTTTAATATTTGTTCTTTGTGTTTGATCTTTGTTAATTTGACTAATATGTGTCTTGGGGTGTTTCGCCTTGGGTTTATCCTGTTTGGGACTCTCTGGGTTTCTTGGGCCTGTGTAACTATTTCCTTCCCCATTTTAGGGACGTTTTCAGCTATTATCTCCTCAAGTATTTTCTCATGGCCTTTCTTTTTGTCTTCTTCTTCTGGGACTCCTATGATTCAAATGTTGGGGTGTTTCACATTGTCCCAGAGGTCCCTGAGGTTGTCCTTATTTCTTTTGATTCTTTTTTCCTCTCTGCTCCATTTATTTCCACCATTTTATCTTCTACCTCACTTATCCTATCTTCTGTCTCCATTATTCTACTGTTGGTTCCCTCCAGAGTGTTTTTGATCCCATTTATAGAATTATTCCTTTTTAATTAACTTTTTAAAATTTCTTCTATGTCCTTATTAAACATTTCTTGCATCTTCTCAATCTTTGTCTCCAGGCTATTTATCTGTAACTCCATTTTGTTTTCAAGATTTTGGATCATTTTTATTATCATTATTCTAAATTCTTCTTCGGTAGATTCCCTAACTCCTTCTCTTTTGTTTGACTTGGTGGGCCTTTTTCATGTTCCTTTACCTGTTGGGTATTTCTCTGCCTTTTCGTCTTGTTTAGATTGTTGTGTCTGGAGTGGTCTTTCTGTATTCTGGTGGTCTGTGGTTCCTTTTTATTATGGAGGTTTCTCCCAGTGGGTGGGGTTGGACGATTGGCTTGTCAAGGTTTCCTGGTTAGGGAAGCTTGTGTCGGTGTTCTGGTGCGTGGAACTGGATTTCTTCTCTCTGGAGTGCAATGGAGTGTCCAGTAGTGAGTTTTGAGATGGGTGTATGTGTGAGGTGTGACTTTAGGCAGCCTGTATGTTGATGCTCAGGGCTATGTTCCTGCGTTGCTGGAGAATTTGCGTGGTATGTCTTGCTCTGGAGCTTATTGGCTCTTGGGTGGTGGTTGGTTTCAGTGTAGGTATGGGGGCTTTTGGATGATCTCTTTTTAATTAATGTTGCCTGTAGTCAGGAGTTTTCTGGTGTTCCCAGGCTTTGGGCTTAAGTCTCCTGCCTCTGGATTTCAGTTTTATTCTTCCAGTAGCCTCAAGACTTCTCCAACTATACAGCACTGATAATAAAACTTCTAGATTAATAGTGAAAAGATTCTCCACTGTGAGGGACATCTAGAGAGGTTCACAGAGTTACATGAAGAAGAGGAGAGGGAGGTGGGAGATAGAGATGAGCAGGAGGAGAAAAAGGGGGACCCAAGAGGAGAGAGACAGATCTAGGCAGTACTCTGTTCCCTAAGTGTTCTCCGTAGCCCAGACACCCACAAAGAATCACATATTGGATTGGGAAGAGAAGGGGGAGGGAGGAAATAGAGGTGATCTGGGGGAGAAAAAGGAGAGTCAAAAGTGGGAGAGAGTAATCAACACACTCCTGAGTAAAAATGGGTACTGAAGGTTGGATTCTTAAATGTCCAAAATTGATATCAAACACTGAAAAACAAAGATTAAAAATCTAGAGTAGAGGTTAGACTCTTAAAAATACAATATTAAAAACAAAAGCAAAAACACAAAAAATTTAAGAAATATATATGAAGTTCGGTTTAAAAATATGGCCTCTTTTTTTTTGCAAGTCTATAGTGAAATGAAAATGAAAATTAAGGAGTAATAGAGGAATAATAGAGGACTTTAAAAGAAAATAAGAGAAAAAATAAAAAAAGAAGAAAATTTTTTAATTAAAAAAATAGTAAAAATATATGAAAATGAAAATGAAAGTTAAGGAGTAATGGAGGAGAAATAGGGACTTTTAAAAGAAAATAAAAGAGAAAAATAAAAAGAAACAAAAGAAAAAAATTTAATTAAAAAAATAAAAAAGTAAAACTATATCTAGGAATTTCTCTGGAGCTGTTGTGGTCAGTGTGGGTTCGGTTCAGATTCAGACAGCTCCTCGTTCCAGCTTACACTTCTCTATATCTATAGGCCCCTTCCAGTGTAGTCGGTGTTACCTACAGGGATTTTAGTCTGTTGCATCGGTCCCTTCCGAAGCGGTTCCCTTTGTTTATTTGGCTTCTGTTTGCCAGTCTCTTCAGAGTCTAATTTCTGCCCTGACACAGGCGGGCGGAGGTGGTCTCTTGTTCAGGTTCACTGGTTCAGTCGTGCTGCGGGGAGGGAGGGGCGCTGCAGACAAACATCACTGGCCTGTGTGGGGAGCACTCACAGTGTTCCGGCCACACTGGCTTTGCCCCCGCTCATGGGTGTGTGCTCTCCCATCTACACTGCTCAGGCTCCCGGCTGCTCTATACGGATCGGGCCCTGTGTTGCATGAGGTTCCAGTTTTTGGGTACTCCACAAAAGCGCGGACTTGGTTGGGCCTGCGTTTTGTGCCTTCCCCGGACCGAGCAGCTCAGGCAGCCAAGAGCTTGACAGGCGCACCCTCTCCGGGAGCGGTGCGCCTTCCCCCCTCCGTGGGCCCAGCCTCAGTTTCCACACTCCCCAGTCTGTTGTGCCTTGTGTCTGTTCTCGGGAGCTGGCCTCTAGCCGTGACCCTCCAGGCAGATGTCGACCATCCAGAATCTCAGGAAGTCTTTGGTTAGAAACTGGAGGCCTGTTTGCAGGTTGGTAGGGATGCCGTCTCTGGGGCCAAGCTTGCCCCTTTCCCTTCCCACTGCCTCCCGCCTCTGGCGGGGATGGGCCGGTCTGCAGCCCGCTAGCTCTTCTCTGGAATTGCTCAGTCTTTCCTTTGTTCTGAGAACAGGCTGCAGTGTGTTCTGGCCGGTTAACTTTCTCTCTCTCTCTTGCTATCCCACAGTTTAAGTTGCTATCTCATGTTAGCTCCCTCTGATTGCCCTCAGGGCTTTTGGCCCGGTCCTTACCCTAAGGAATGCCACCTGCTCCTCTCCATTCTGCCCCCAGTTGCTGGTGGCAGATGCGGGCATCTGGGGTACTTTTCTGCTGGGAGTTGCTTTAAGGCATGTAATCTGTGGGTTTTATTTATTTTTTCTCCCAGTTAGCTTTCCCTCCAAGATTCGAAAACTTCCCCCAGACCTGCCAGTGCAAGGGTTTCCTGGTGTTTGGAAACTTCCTCTATTAAGACTCCCTTCCCAGGACGGGTTTCTGTCCCTAGCTCTTTTGTCTCTCTTTTTATCTTTTATATTTTGTCCTACCTCCTTTCGAAGACAATGGGCTGCTTTTTTGGGCGCCTGATGTCTTCTGCTAGCGGTCAGAAGTTGTTTTGTGAAGTTTGCTCAGTGTTCAAATGTTCGTTCGATGAATTTGTAGGGGAGAAAGTGGTCTCCCCATCCTATTCCTCCACCATCTTAGCTCCTCTCCTAAATCAGGTCATTTTCTTAATTTCTCTTTCTGATAGTTTGTTGTTAGTATATAGAAATGCAACAGACTTGTATATTGACTTTGTATCCTCCACCTTTATTGAATTTACTTATTAGTTCTAATAGTATTTTGGTAGAGTCTCCAGGGTTTTCTATATATGGTATCAAGTCATCTGCAAATACTTACAATTTTACTTCTTCCTTTCTGATTTGAATGCCTTTTATGTCTTTTTCTTGCCTAATTGCTCTGGCTAGGACTTCCAATACTGTGTTCATTATTATGTCAAATAAAGGTGGTGAAAGGGGACGTCCTCATTATGTTTCTGATCTTAGAGGAAAAGCTTTCACTTTGTCATCACAGAGTGTGATGTTAGCTGTGGGCTTGTAATATATGGCCTTTGCTATATTGAGATACATAGAATATCATTTTATTTTTCCTTCCATGGGGCCCTCTCACACTCTTCTCAAGTCTTCTTTACCCTTTCCTTCCACTCTTTGATCTCTTTCTCTCATGACATTCTTCATTCATACCCTCTGATGTTCTATATTTTTCTGTGCTGTTGGCTTTGAATTTTTTTCCCAGCATTGTGCTGGTCTCATTACTATAATCCAGTTTACAAGCAAGAACAAAATCATAGGCTGCTTTTTCTGTGTCTCAGGAGAATGTGTGCTTTCTTCTGTCACTTAAGGCTGGGCTGAATCAGGATTTGTTTTTATCTCTAGGCCTCAGCTTGGGATGAGAATATTAATATTTAACCTCTGCATGTTGGAGAATTTGGCTTAATATGGTATGGCAGAAGTAGGCATGAGATGTGAGTCATATCCTGATACAATTTATCTGTGCCTCCGGAGCCTGCTGAGACCTAACCTTTATGTAATTCCACATGATGATGCTTGCTAAGTAGAATAGATATGCAGATCATAATAAGTAACTCTGGGCCTATGGTCACCTGGTTTTGCATAACCAGGAAATTAACTTTAATCCAGGCTCAATAGCAAAACAAAAGCTCTTTCTGTAAAGGAGAATAACTTCCTGTTGAAGAATAACTCTACTAAAGCCCCAGTGGTCTGAGATTCTCCTATTGGAGGCTGTCATAGTCTCATACAACACCTTGATCTACTTCTAAAATTTTAAGTACTATCCACTGTGTGTGTCTGTACATGTGTGCTGTGTGCTAAGTTGCTTCAGTCATGTCCGACTCTGCAACCCTATGGACTGCAGCCTGCCAGGCTCCTCTGTCCATGGGATTCTCCAGGCAAGAATACTTGTGTGGGTCGCCATGCACCATTCACTAGACCTACTTACGCTGCAGTCTGGACTGTCTAGGGGAGCTTCTTTTGTGCTGGGCCCCATTCAGATTGGGAAGTTGTATCAGGTTCCTACAGCTGTTGTAACAAGTCACCACAGACTTGGTGCCTTGACAGTAGGGATTTATTCTCTCCCCAGCCTGGAGGCCAGAGGCAAAAGTCAAAGTTCTGGCAGAGTTGGTTCCTCTTGGAGGCATTGAGGGACAATCTATTCCATGCCTCTCTCTAGCCTCTGATGGTCACAGAACTCCTGTGCACTCCTTGGTTTGCAGACGTAACACTCCAATATCTGCCTCTGTGTTCAGGCTGCTTTTCCCTCTGTGTCTGCTTATATCTTCCCCTTTCTCATAAGGACACTGTCCTTGATTTAGGGCATGCCCTAAATCCAGGATGATCTCATCTCAAGATCCTTGACTTAATTACATCTGCAAAGACCCTTTTCCCAACTAAGCTCACATTCACAGGTCCTTTAGGACATAGGTGAATATTTCAATCAACTACAGAAATCTTTCTGATTAGTCAATTATTAGTTTTAAGTATTCATCCAAATAAAGTATGTGTTCTTAATAATACACAGTTCAAGGTGAAATAACGTGTCCTTTACTTTGGGGAAAAAAAACCCCAACCTATCTCTGACTATGAAGTAGAAACCTGTTACATTTTCACAGAATTGACCTCTCATAGCATAACATGCATGAGTTTTATTAAGACCAAAGAATTTGCTTCTCTTCAGAATTTAGGAGCTCATGTCACCAACATATTTGACCTCTGTGATATTATATGAGTAGGTAAGTCACATCTCTGTATATGAAGTTGTGGGAAGAGCCAAACAGTTGAAATCATTCCAAGCTAAGAGTGAAATGGCACACTGGAGGGTATCTACCTAACTAAAATTAAAATATTCCAGTGGATCAACAGGAGGACTTTTTATTGAGTTGCTCCTTGAATGAGATTACATCCAAGAAGTAGATGGAACTGAAATATCTACATGCTAAGCTTAAGATAACTCATTTTCATCTCTAAGACCTGCCTAAGACCAACTGACTCTGGACAAATTTGAGAGTGAAGTAAAAATAAAATAGAAATCACAATCCCTGTACCTTTCAAGAATTTTTATGATAGCATTAACATTAGGAACTTCTACATGGAAATAGTAACACTTTTACATTATGATTTAGTAGTTAGAGGAAGCTTCAGGGGCTTTAACCTGGCTCTTCCTACCTTAATAGCCCTTATATTAAATATAATATAATATTTGTATTATATTATATAAGCAAGGACTTCCCTTATGGGCCAGGGAAAGCAAGAAATTTCCCTGGGGGTCCAGTGGCTAGGACCCCATGCTCCCAATACAGGTAGCTTGGGTTCAGTCCCTGGGTCAGGAAATTAGATCCCACCTGAAGCAACTGAAGATCCTGCAGGCCACAACTAAAAAATCCCAAATGCTATAAATAAGACCCAGCATAGCCAAATACAAATAAATGAATATTCTTTTAAAAGAGAGAATGCATTTGTCCACGATAGAGGATACATGTAGCAACTGTATGCTCATGAACCAGATAACTGATGACAAAAATGGTTTGTGACCTACAAGGGGAGGGCACGGCAACCCACTCCAGTCTTCTGCCCTGGAGCATCCCATGGACAAAGGAGCCTGGTGGGCTACAGTCCACAGGGTCACAAAGAGTCAGACACAACTGAAGCAACTTAGCATGCAGAATTATGAGAGGCATTTGTGGATAAAACCTCCACTGACCCTTGTAGGACATTATTCTGACCGATGAAAAACAGTGGTCTTCTGAGTTCCTAAGAACTGGTGTAACATACAGCTAGAGCTGACTCATTGGAAAAGACCCTGATGATGGGAAAGATTGAGGGCAGGAGGAGAAGGGGATGACAGAGAATGAGATGGTTGGATGCCATCATTGACTCAATGGAGATAAGTCTAAGCAAACTGAGAGACAGAGGACAGAGGAGCCTGGTGTGCTGTGGTTCACGGGTTGCAAAGAGTCGGACATGACTTAGTGACTGAACAACAACAAGAACACATAGCTAGTGTCCAGTGATCCTCAAAAGATCTGTCTCACTTTCCTAAGGGAGAAAATGGCCCCAATGAATAGCTTCAGGATTGTTGGATAAAAGTTTCAATATGTGTACTTCTGACTTTTTTTTTTTTTCAAAACCTGTCCTCAAGGGAAACCCATTTGGGAATTAGGCAGTGAATCATGAAATTTTGATTCCAGTTTAGGCCTCCATTCTCTAGACCAAGAGTTATTTTTCTATTATAAAAACCATGGTAAGGAGTATTTCTAGCTATATGTTACACCAGATAGACTAGATGTTTTCTTCCCTGTTGCTCTCACTAAATACAACTAAAATCTCCATTAGAGAAGAAACAGACACATTCAAAAGTACAGTTGGAGACAGTCCATCCATGCTCTGAGCAAGGTTGCTTTTCCTTTGTCTGACCTCAGTCCCTGAAGATGCTCTCGCTTATCCACTGAAATTCAGCAGACTCTCTGGGGCTTGCACTAACATGGAACAAGAATAATTGGTTAAGAATGACATTTTTATTGTAACTTGACTTTTATCTCCTGAGATGTCCAGACACTTTGCAACACTCAGATTGGAGCTTTGTTTGAAGGTGGCTCCAATGATGAGAGGATGTGGGAAAACCCTGTGCTGGGGCGGATGTAGAAAAGGAAAATCTGATCTGGTTCCTGTCCTTGTTTGTACATAATTGATGGCACTATGTCCATAAATGTGGGGGTTTACAGAATGCACTCCCAATTTATAACTTCACATTGACAGATTCAAGCTTAACCAAAGCATTTTTTGAAAGAAAAGAAGTGATTCTTATCATCTTTGGTGTATTCTAGGTCTCAGAACTTGATCATAAATTATAAATAGAATCCATTTAATAGTCCATGCTAACCAACCTTCCTGCTTTGCCTCAGAATGAGGGGTTTCATGGAATATAACAATTTCAGTGCTAAACCTGAAATAGTCCTGAGCAAAATGGGATGAATTGGTCACCTTACCTAATACAAATAGCTATCATATACCAAGGGTTGGCAAATGACATGCTGTTTATTCCTTGTAAATAAAATTTTTTTGTAACATAGTCACAGCCATTCACTTATGTACGGTGTGTGGTTGATTTCAATTTCACTGGAAGAGTTAAATCATTGCGAGCCTGTATGGTCTGCAAAGGTAAACATATTTAGTATTTGTTTTTTTACAGAAAAAGTATGTAAATCCCTCATCACATCACCTGGAGGAGATCTTAAAGAGAAGCTCTGTGCAAAGAGAGCTGAAGGATTCATTAGAGATAACCAAACCCACATCTGAACTAAGTACTCTACATACATCACTATATGATTGACTGGTATAAAATGGCTTTATAAGCACATCTCAGAGATACTGTGCATTGCATTCCAAACCATTGCAATAAAGTGAATATTGCAGTAAAATGAGAGTCACACATTTTTTGTTTCCCAGTGCATACAAAGTTGTGTTTTCATTGTAGTCTATTAGATGTGCAATAGCATTATGTCCTAAAAGTTTATATATCTTGAATAAAAATATTTTATTGATAAAAAATGCTAATTATTATTTGATCCTTCAACAAGCTGTAATTTGTTTGCAATAGTTAACATCAAAGATCACTGATCACAGATCATCATAACCAATATAAAAATACTGAGAAAGTTTGAACTATTGCAAGAATTATCAAAATGTGACACAAGGACATGAGTGAGGAAAATCTGTTCTAAAGATGGCACCAGTAGACTTGCTTGACCCAGGCGGCCACAAAACTTTAATCTGCAAATAATGCAGTATCCACAAAGCACAAAGAAGTAAAATGCAAAAAGACACACACTCAAGGTGAAGTCCTGATACAGATATTAATTGACTCCTTAATAAGAAGGTAATAACTCTTAACCAGAAAGAACAAGAGAAGAGCTGTTACTGTATTCTATTACAAGTCTCTTTTTTGCCTAAATTCTCTTTGCCCTGGGATGTAGATCCATTACATCAGAATTGCTTGTAGATCGGTAGACTCTCTCAGTTCTCAAAGTTTTAAAAATCAAGATTTAAATCTTATTATTTCAGAGAATGACTGCTTCCCATAACTGTTTTTGCCATGAGGTTAGTTGCTTGCTTTGTTTATCAAAATGAACTCTAAAATCAGACCTCAGTTGGAAATATAGTTCTACCAAGGACTTCATTAAAAGAAAATATTTATAAAAGCCATTTTAAAAAACAGAATATATTCCATTTCACAAAATCAGACTGTGGAGAACAGACTGGGGGTTGCCAAGGAGGAGGGGAGCAGGAGAGGGTGGAGGTGGACGTCTGGGCTCAGCAGACCCACACTGTCATATAGGATGCGTGAACAACAAGGTGCAACAGCGGCGCGCAGGGAACCGTGTTTAGTATCCTTCGATGAGTCATAATGGAAAAGAACATGAGAAAGAATGTGTGTGTGTGTGGCTGGGTCACTGTGCTGTGCGGCAGCATGCAATACAGCATTCTAATTCAACTGTGCTTCAGTGAAAGTAAATGGAAAAAGTCCTCTTCTGTTAGATGCAGAGACTAGCAGAGGTGTAAACTCCTCCATATACCATCATAAGTGAAAAACATTTAATGTCTCCAAAGGATGAAGCTTTGGGAAGCATGTACTAAACATTCATTTAACTTGCTACTGCTGCTATTAACATCAGCATTATTAATAATTCCTTGAATCATTAATTGCCCAGTTATTCTGGACTTTCACGTCCTGCTTAATGTCTGTATTAGTCAGGGTTCTCCAGAGAAAGAAAATCCATAAACGATACACACACACACACACACACACACATATGTGTATATATATATATATATATATATATATATATATATAGTAGATAGATACAGATATCTAGGTATATAGTGGTTTATTCACCAAGTCATGTCCAACTCTTTCTGACCCCATGGACTGTAGCCCACCAGATTCCTCTGTCCATGGGATTCTCCAGGCAAGAATACTGGAGTGGGTTGCCATTTCCTTCTCCAGGGGATCTTCCCAACCCAGGGATCGAACCTGGGTGTCCTGCATTGCAGGCACATTCTTTACCAGTGAGCTGACAGGGAAGCCACTATCTAGACATATATAGGTAGATAGATAGATGTGGCAGTGGGCCATGTGCAGAGAGGCTGTGGCTGGCACTGTGATCTGAAGCATGGGCAGTAAAGCCATGTTGGACCCTCTGCCCCCCTACCCCCGGTCTGCAGAGGAGATTCCCTATATATATATAGGGAATCTTTTTCCCTGACAGTTCAGTTGGTAAAGAATCTGCCGGCAATGCAGGAGACCCAGGTTCAATCAGTGGGTCAGGAAGATCTCCTGGAGAAGGAAATGGCAACCCACTCCAGTATTCTTGCCTGGAGAATCTCATGGACAGAGGAACCTGGCGGGCTACCGTCCACGGGGTTGTGAAGAGTCAGACACGACTGAACAACTAACACACACACACACACACACACACACACACACACACACACACATATAATTTATGCTACACAGATATGTGTAAGCTTTGTTGTTTAGTCACTAAGTTGTATCCAACTCTGGTGACCCCATGTATAGATGATTTATTATAAGGATTGACTGATGGGTTTATGGACGCTGAAACTGACATGCTGGAGACCCAGGAAAGCCAGGGGAGTAATTGAAAGGCCTGAGAGCTGATGGTGTAGATTCCAGCTTGACTCTGAAGGCCAGAGAAGCAGGCGTTCCAAGGACAAGAGAAGGTTGATATCCCAGCTCAGCAGTTAGGCGATGAGGGAATTCAAACTCCTTTTGTCTTTCTGTTCCATCCAGGATGTCACCAGACTGAGTTATGCTCTCTCACTGGGGAGGTGATCTGCTTTACTCAGCTCTCCAATTCAAATGCTAATCTCTCCTGGAAACACCCTTATAGGCACACCCAGAAATAATGTGTAATCAGATACCTGGGCATCTCATGGCCAGTCTAGTTGACCCATAAAATTAACCATCATGTGTCCAAACTGAAACAGGTAACACTCTAGGCAGAAAGATGAACTTATAATTCCTGTCCTCAAGGTCTTTCCGAGTAGCACTTGCTCGCAGACATTAGCATTGAACCTCATGGGACCCACTCTGTAAGCTGCATGCACACATGGGTCCCGCGGAGCCCCCCACTTTATCCATCTCAGCAACTCAGCAGGACAGGCAGAGCTGGCCCTTCTCCCCTGGCAATCTGAGCCTGGGGTCAGTCACACAGGGTAGTAAGTCGTCACCTCACGTCACAAAGTCGTAAGCCAAGTCGTGTGCAGCCAAACCCTGTCATTTTCTCCAAGTCTAGTACTTTCCTAGCTGTAATTTATGGTCTCTGGTGTCTTGGGTGATAATCCCCCGGACAGGTTTGAAACAAAAAGCCTTATGTGGCTTTAAATATTGAAATATTTCTCTAAACGTCCTTACTAAGGACAAGATAATTTATTCCCCAAAGAAGATAAAATCAGATTTTTTTCCTATCTATTCTTTTGTAAATGAGGCACTCAAGACCAAACTTGCTGCCTCCTAGGGCATGAGGACTGGCATTTTTCTCTCAGACCCTCCGAAACCGCGTGAAGATTAGAGGACATTTGACAAAAACACAAGCCTCAGAGCATGGGGATAGAGGCCTTAGGAACCCTGCCCCAGATACTGACCTAACTGACAAAATAGCCTTTCTTTCTTTCAAATTTCTCTCATGAAACCCATTTTGACCCAGAAAGTTTATTTTGGATGATCAGAGAGTTTTGGAGTTGGAGGACCTCAGGGGTAAATCCGAAGAACTCTATTGTGTTGTCAGGGGGTAAAGCTACACGACATGCCCCGGTCACACTGTTAGGGGAGAGCTGACCGAAACCGCCCGCCCTGGCCAGGCAAGGGAGTAGCTTGCTCGCCTGACTTATCTCACAACAGAAAGCCCTGGTAAGAGACGAGGAGCTATCAATCCACCACAAACCAGAGTAATTCAGGAAGGGTCAAAAGGAGAAGAGGAGACGCCAGCCCACATGTCCTACCCACCCCCCAGAATCCTCCTCGCTGGTATCCACCTGGGCTGAGGGATGTGCACCCCACCAGGAAGGATGCTGAGTTAGAATGCCGGGCCAGAGACAACCCGGAAACGAACCGTGTCACCATAGACCCCAAGACCGCGAGCCACTTGGCAGAGTGATCTGGGT
This sequence comes from Muntiacus reevesi, assembly GCF_963930625.1. Classification (NCBI taxonomy): domain Eukaryota; kingdom Metazoa; phylum Chordata; class Mammalia; order Artiodactyla; family Cervidae; genus Muntiacus; species Muntiacus reevesi. The sequence goes on along the minus strand of NC_089263.1, from coordinate 11,690,658 downwards.
TCCCTTAGCCTCCTGCTTCCTCCCCCCAGACGCCCGTCCCCAATAAAGTCTCTTGTTTTCAGCACATGTGTCTCCTCAGACAATGCATTTCCAAGTGTTAGACGAGAGCCCACTCTCAGGCCCCGGAAGCGGTCCCCCTTCTTGAGTGCATGAGTGCGTGCTCAGTCACGTCCGACCTGCGACCCCACGGACTGTATAGTCCGCCAGGCTTCTCCATCCATGAGATTCTCCAGGCAAGAACACTGGAGTGGGTGGCCGTGCTCCCCTCCAGGGGGGTCTTCCCGACCCAGGGATCGAACCCACGTCTCCTGCATCTCCTGCATTGCAGGCGGATTCTCTACTGCTGAGCCGCCAAGGCACCCCACCACCAGCACCACTTCCTGCAACACCAAAAGGAAGCAGAATTTCCCTGACGTGATTCAGACCTCTTGAATCCTGGTTCAGTGCCCTCTCTTCTCTAAGCTTTTCCCCATAAGTCCCTTATTAGACTTTTCATACCAGCACAAATGACCTTCCCAGAGAGCTGTGAGCCCTGGCCACCAAGTACCCGCCACGGAGAAGTCAGTTCAATTAAAACCCATCTCTCTGGCTGTCACAGCTTAGCCTTGGGTAAGACCTGAGTTCCAGCTTCCACCCTAACTCCCTTATTTTCTCCTCTGCTGTGACTTGGTTCCTTTCCCTCCAAGTGGGCTTGATCAAGTTCGCCTCTATCTGCAGTCAGGAAATTATTTAATACAATACAAGGTCACCTGTGTGAAAGGGTACATGACAGACGGCAGTGATCACTTGGTGAAGGATCAAAGCCCAGTGAAGGAACACGAGAGCACATTTTCTGCTGCCAGCGAGCAGCACTGAGGGAAGCAAGTAGTCTGTGTGTGCTTCTGTCAATAAACTCAAGGCACAGGCTGGTGGAACTCCCAGAAGGCGCTCTGTGAAACAAAGAAATGAGGTCTGTAGAGAGCAGTCTCTTCCTGCGGTATTGTGACTAGGTCTCAGACACCCAGCCAGGTGAACCTGGGTTGACATCCTCCCGTCCCTAAGCCTTGTGAATTTTTGATGTTATTCACACTGCATACCCTCTTTGAGCCTTAGTTTATTTTCAGCAGAAAAAAAGGAGTTAAAACACACACTATAAAATAATACAATGCTTTTTTATAGTACTTTGCTGAGTTATTATGGAGGCTGGAAACAGTGTGTGACATTGAGCATGAAAATTTAAGAAATACTGTTGCTATTGCTGTTGTTATTACTATTATCACATCACTAGAGCTTTTATCATCATCATTCAGGCTTAAGTTATCATGGTTTATCCTCCCTGGAAAGGATGAGTTTATCATTTCAACTATGTGGTAGTTTCGTCGCTCAGTCGCTCTGTGTGACCCCATGGACTGTAGCCTGCCAGATTCCTCTGTCCCTGGGATTTCCCAGGCAAGAATACTGGAGTGGGTTGCCATTCCCTTCTCCAGGGGATCTTCCTGACCCAGGGATTAAATCCATGCTTCCTGCATTGCAGGCGATTGCCTGCATTGCAAGTGGATTCTTTACTGACTAAGGCACCAGGGAAGCCCCATCTCAGATACATACACAAATTATTTATATTTTATTTTATTGTATGTATGTTTGTGGACATTACTATACAATCTTTGTATCCAAAATCACAGTTCACATACACTTTGGAATTCAGAATTTGGAATTTGGGTATTTCAGGTAAGTTAGACAGCACATCCAGCATATGCTACATGACAATACCGGCAAGTCCTAGGGAAGCACCCCACAATCAGTCACGTCCACTTTCATGTCAGGGGTTCCCAGGACCGCCCCCAGGACTGGCGATTTACTAGTAAGACTCACGGGACTCAGCACACAGTCATGCTCATGGCTATGATTCATTAAGACAAGAGGACACGAAATACAATCAGCAATGAGAAAGGGCTCAAGAGGCAAAGTCCAGAGGAGACCAGGCATCAGCTTCCAGGTGAGACACACAGGACGTGTTCCCAGTTTCTCCAGCTACAAATAACAACAGCACATGCGAAATGTTGTCTCTCACATACAATCATTAGAGACTCCGTGCCTAGCTTTTTTATTGGGGATTCGACACATCAACACCCTCTGCCCAGCACATACCATAGTTCCACTCCCAGGAGGGAAACGACAGATTTTCAGCACACACCACATGGTCTCCATGAACAGTAAGTCACCCACCTGCGGTGGAATGGAAGCAACCTCTTGAATCCAAGTTCCCAGATGACAGTCAAGGCACCACCTGGCAAGCAGGCTTTCTAAGGAGTGCAGCTCAGGCCTGACTCTGAGCTCTTTCCACCCAACTTTCTGTGGCGAAATATATGAATAATTACACTAACAGTGGGAGAGGCCAAAACTAGCTTCATGTCACTTCACATCAGGCTTTCCCACCAAATCAACTCAGATAAGTTCAGATATCGCTGTAGTGTGCCTCATAAATATCTTCTGGTTTGCAAAGCTTCTTGCGTTTTGTAATTGCAGATAAGTAATTATAGTTTCTTTTTTCTCTCCCCCGTCTGCTCTTCCTTCCTTCCTTCATTCTTTCCTTCCCTGCCTCCCTCCTTCCTTCTTACGTTTACTTTTGTTCAGTTTATTCAATAAAATGTATAACAATAACACAAAAGGCAAGAGGCTAGAAGTGGAAGGTTTTATACCACATATACTGTGGTGTGACATCACTTGAAGGCATATTGTATAAGTTCAAGACAAACCCTAAAGCAATGACTGAAATAACAAAATAAATAGTGCAGCTAAATGACCCATAAGGAAACAAAATGGAATTACAATAATATATTCAATTAATTCCAAAAAAGGTAGAAAAAGAGAGAAAGGGAACAATGAACAAATGGGACAAATAGAAAACAAATAGCAATATAATGCTGCTGCTGCTGCTAAGTCGCTTCAGTCATGTCCAACTCTGTGCGACCCCATAGACGGCAGCCTACCAGACTCTCCTGTCCCTGGGATTCTCCAGGCAAGAACACTGGAGTGGGTTGCCATTTCCTTCTCCAATGCATGAAAGTGAAAAGTGAAAGTGAAGTCGCTCAGTTGTGTCCGACTCCTAGCAACCCCATGGACTGCAGCCTACTAGGCTCCTCCGTCCATGGGGTTTTCCAGGCAAGAGTACTGGAGTGATAGATTTAACTCTAATTATATCTATAATCACAGTGAATGTAAATAGTCCAAACATGCCAACTAAAAAGCAAAATGTTAGTTTCGATAAAAAAGCAAGATCCACCTATATGCTGCCTAAGAGAAATGAACTTTGTAAGAATATGAGTACACAAGCTATCTATAGTAGACAGAATTTCAAAGTGGCCCTAAAGATTCCCAGCCCCTAGTATACACACACCTTCTCCCAATTATTCAATCAAACAATAATCTAGGTGTTACTGTGACAGAATGCAATCAAGGTCCTGAATTAGTTGACTTTAAGATGGGAGATTATCTGGGCAGGCCTTTAGAGCTAGAGGGTTTTCTCAGGCAAGTTACAGAGGAAGAAATCAGGGAGACTTGGAACATAAATAGGACCTGATATACTGTTGCTGGCTTGAAGGTAGAGGAGGGCATGTGGCAAGGAATATGGTGAGCGTCTAGGAGATGAGAGTGGCCTGTCTAACAACTCACAAGGAAACAGAGACATCAGTTCTACAACTGCAGGAACTGAATCTTAACAGAAAGAATGAACTTGGAAGCTGAGATTTCTTTCTGCGTCCCATGGTCTTTATAGGCCCCTGCAAACATTTTTTGGGAGTGGGGGGGTTCAGACGTTACAGGATCCACCTGCAATGCAGGAGACCCAGCTTCAATCCCTGAGAGGAGAAAATCCTCTAGAGAAAGGAATGGCTACCACACCAGTATAATTGCCTGAAAAATCCCATGGATAGAGGAGCCTGGTGGATTACAGCCCATTAGATGGCAAAGAATTCGACACGACTGAATGACAAAGCACAGCACACACATGGGTGTATACACACACACACACACACACATATACTAGCAGCAAGCAATCAAAATTGAATAAACAAATTAAAAAACAATAACATCTACAATGTTTGTAAACTGTAAACATTTAGGGATAAATATAACCAAAGATGTGTAGGATTTGTATCATGAAAACCACAAAACCTTACTGAGAGAAATTAAAGGAGATCTAAAAAATAGAGACATGTTTTCTTATTCATGTGTTGGTAGACTCAACTATTTTAAGTTGCTGCTGTCTCCAAATTGACCTATAGATTTAGAACAATGTCAATCAAAATTTCAGCAGACTTCTTTGTAAAATGGACAAGTCAGTTCTTAAATTCGTATACAAATACAAAGAACCTAGACATCTAAAACATCTTTGGAAAAGAAAAATAAATTTGGAGCACTAACACCTTATAATTTTGGGCTAATCATAAGCTCCAGAAATCCACATTTTGGTAGTATCAAGATAAACAGAGGGATCAATGAAACACAATAGAGTCCAGAGAGATACATGGACACATAAGTACACCACCAGTTTTTGACAAAGCTGTAAAATCAATTCAGTAGAGAAAGAAAAACCTGGAAAAAAGTGGATATACATATGCAAAATAAAGACTGAAAAGAACATTGATCCTTAACACACACTAAAAAATTAAGACAAAACTGATCATGCATCTAAATGTAAAACCTAAGACTACAAAACTTTGAGAAGAAAACATAGGAGAAAGTCTTTGTGACCTAGGATGAGGCAACTTCTTTTAGATACAACATCAAAGCATAATTATAAGTAAATTATTTTTTAAACTGACCTCATTAAAATTTTAAATATCTGCTCTTCAGTGAACACTATTGGGTGAATAAAAATACAAGCCAAAGACAGGAGAATATTTGTAAAACCTCTATTTGATAAAGCACTTGAATCCAGAATACATGAAGAACTCTCAAAACTCAACAATAACAAATAACACAATTTTGTAAGTGGGCAAAAACTTCCTCAAACTCTTTATCATGCTTGCTATGGAAATAGCCACTTAGTACATGCAGACATGCTAAACATCTCAAGTCATCAAAACTATGTAAATTAAAGCCATTGCATACCTATGAGAAAGGCTAAAATCTAAAACCATGTCAAGTGCTGGAAAGCAGGTAGGGAACACTGGAGCATTCATACACTGCCATTGGGAATGTGAAATGGTACATCCAGGGCTCAGGAGTAAAGATTCGGCCTGCTAATGCAGGAGACACGGGTTCAATCCCTGATCCAGGAAGATCTCACACGCTGGGCACAGATGCTGAGTCTGTGCTCTAGATAGAGCCTGGGAGTCACAGCTATTGGAGCCCACATGCCCAAACTCCCTAGAGCCTGAGCTTCACAACAATGAGGAGCCTGCACACCCAACTAGAGAGTCGCCCCACTCTCCATGTGGCTACAGCACGCCCGCACAGCAACGAAGACCAAGGACGGCACCCCAAAAGGGCACCTTCACTTTGGAAAAGAGTTGGAGATTACTTTAAAACTTAAACACACATGTGCCTTAAGATCCATTCAGTCTACTCCTAGCTATTTGATCAAGAAAAAAGAAAGCACACATTCTGTCAAACATTTGCACACAAATGTCCATTGCAGCTTTATTTGCTATTGCTATAAATTGGGAAGAACTCAAACGTCCATCATCAAGTAACTGGATAAACAAACTGTAGTACATTCATACCATGGAAATAACTCAGTAATAATTAATTAGCTATTGGTAGACACTTCAGCATGGATGAATCTTGAAGAATAATCCAGAGCAAAAGAAACCAGATAAAATATATGTGTGATTTCCCAAGGAAACCAGATCTGAAAGAGACACGGACACCCCAATATTCATCACAGCTGTTTATAATTGCCAGGACATGGAAGCAACCTAGATGCCCATCAGCAGACGAATGGATAAGGAAGCTGTGGTACATATACACCATGGAATATTACTCAGCCATTAAAAAGAATTCATTTGAATCAGTTCTAATGAGATGGGTGAAACTGGAGCCCATTATACAGAGTGAAGTAAGCCAGAAAGATAAAGACCAATACAGTATACTAACACATATATATGGAATTTGGAAAGATGGTAACGATAACCCTATATGCAAAACAGAAAAAGAGACACAAATATACAGAACAGACTTTTGGACTCTGTGGGAGAAGGCGAGGGTGGGATGTTCTAAGAGAATAGCATTGAAACAGGTATACTATCAAGGGTGAAACAGATCACCAGCCCCGGTTGGATGCATGAGACAAGTGCTCAGGGCTGGTGCACTGGGAAGACCCAGAGGGATGGGATGGAGAGGGAGGCGGGAGGGGGGATCGGGATGGGGAACACATGTAAATCCATGGCTGATTCATGTCAATGTATGGCAAAAACCACTACAATATTGTAAAATAATTAGCCTCCAACTAATAAAGTAAAAAAAAAGGTGTGATTCCATTTCATAATCTCTAGAAAATGCAAATTAATCTATAGCTATAACAAGCAAGGAAGGAGTTGCCAAGGAGCACAAGGAAATTTTGGGAATGACACTATGTTCAAGCTTTGATTGCAGTGATAAATAAATAAATCAAAACTTACTAAATTGTACACCTTAATAGGTATGCCTGCATGCGTGCTCAGACACTCCAGTCATGTCTGACTCTTTGCAACCCAGTGAACTGTAGCCCACCATGCTCCAGAGTCCACGGGATTCTCCAGGCAAGAATACTGGAGTGGGTTGCATGTCCTCCTCCAGGGGATCTCCCCAACCCAAGGATGGAACCAGTGTCTTCTGCATCTCCTGCATCGCAAGTAAAATCTTAACTGCTGAGCCATCAGGGAAGCCCCTTAATAGGCATACTTAGTAAGCATGTATTATGTATCAACCACATCTCAATTTTTTAATTGTAGGACTTACAGCAAATACCACTGTAGGATCCATTTCTAACAGTGACATATTTAATACACTCAAACCCTGTGAAATTGATTTTCAAGTTTACTGTGAAAGAATGCTTTGACAATTCCTTCTAAATTAGTCTCTGTAACTGAAACAGTTAGGGGACTCACTAAACATTATTTTTTAATTTTTAAGATATAGTTAAATGGTTCTATACAAGTCTTCTATTGTTCAGTTAAAACAGCAAACACAACAAAAGCCCATCTGTAGATACCACTGGGATTTGTGTCCCTTAGTGAAGCTATAATCCTTAGCAACAAATCCTTGTCATTTGCAAATCCTTGGCCCCTCCCTCCTCTGAGCTTCAGCCTGTGAGGAGCTGGAGTAGGAGACAGCAGCCTAATGCCAAGCTTTAATTATTCAAGTATATTCCTTTAATAGGGGGCTTTCAGCCTCCTTTGGTATTTTTCCTAAGAGGAAGTTGGCAGAGCCTATTTTAAAACACCTATAAAATAAGCAAATAAAGATATATGTTTACTTCCCTCTCTTCCTTATGCTCTCTTAAACTTACCTAGAAGTAAAAGAGCTGTTTTGTAGGAAAAGATCCATGCATACAGAGATTTATTTCCTTAAAATCTGGCATTTCTAAAAATAAAAACTGCTTATGTATAGCCATATAAGAAAACAAGATGAGCCTTAAAAAGAGATGATTTTCAGACCATTGTACATGTATTTTAGAAATACCTTTGCAATATGAATTCATGAAGAAGAGTGTCTGAGATGTAATCGTTTTATTCTTGAAAAGAGAGCAACAGAGCAGGTTACCTATCAGTAACATGCTGCGTTCTTGCTAAGTTGCTTCAGTCATGTCCGACTCTTTGCAACCCTATGGACAGAAGTCCAGCAGGCTCCTCTGTCCATGGGATTCTCCAGGCAAGAATACTGGAGTGGGTTGCCTTTTCCTACTCCAGGAGATCTTCCCAGCCCAGGGATCAAACTCGTGTCTCTTATGCCTCCTGCATTGGCAGGTGTGTTCTTTACCACTAGAGCCACCTGGGAAGCCCCAAGAACCACAAGAGGAGTCCAAAACGACTGGCAGGGGCTGAGTCCCTGAGACACAGCTGGGTCTCTTTTAATTTTGAAACTTACCTAGTCTTTTATGTCATTGTAATGGGGCTGTGCCTTTGCCCCACTTGCTCTCACGCTTTATAGGGCTTGCTGGAGGAGGGGTGAGGCATGACTTAGCAGAAGTTCTTTGCAGATTACTGGAAGCCCGAGTGTTCCTCCTGCTCTGGCTTGTGCAAGAATAAATCCAGCATCATTTAATAGGGCCATGATTTTTCTTGTCCTTTCCTGTTTGGAGACGGATATTGACAGCAGAGCATGCCAGGTCACTGACTCATGGACGGTGGAAACCGCCAGAGTGCAGAGCGGAGAATGACACCCAGCTCCAAAACTTCATGCTCTTTGTAGCAGTGATAAAGGACTCACACAAGACTCACAATTATTCTTAAAATTTCTGAGAAACTACAGCATAAAAAAGGTTAACAACTCCAATGACATCATGTGGATATCACTCACACTACCCTGTACACCTCCCAATATGATGTGACAAAAAAAGGTACTTCACCTGCTATGATGTGACAAAGAAAGATACTTCACCTGTGTCACACACACACACACACAAACCCCCAAACCCAAAAACTAGATCCCAGTCTAATCAAAAGTCTTCCCAGGTGGCTCAGTGATGAAGAACCCACCCACCAAGCAGGAGATACAGGTTCGATCTCTTGGCCTGAAGATCCCCTGGCAAACAGCCCCAGTATTTTTGCCTGGGAAATCCCATTGAGAGAGTTAATTCTTAGGTAGGTTTATAAGGAGTCCAGGGCCCTCAAGGACGAAGGGGTCCAGGGCGCTTAAGAAGGGGAAAGTGGTCCAGGGTTCTCAAGGAGGAGAAAAGGACAATCGTCTTTTTCTACATTGTTTTGTCTTAGTCACATAAGACATTTTTTAAAAACTGAGTTGTTATGACAACAGTCTTTAAGACTAACTTTTTTAAAGTCCAGAGCTAATGGTTCAAGGGTCTCTTGTTCCTTAAGCTCTGTACTAAGATTATATATCAATGTATCTTGCTTGAGGGCATGTTTCTCCTTCTTAACAGGAACTTTCTGACTAATCTTGTTATCTTAAGACTTATGCTGTGGGAGTAGGTCTGGTAAAAGTATATCAGGCCCTGATAAGACTAGCAAGTGGGACACTCTCCTTCCCCCTTCTGATGTCTCTGTCAGAAGCTTTCTCTGTCTTTTTTATACTTTAATAAAACACTGCTACAAAAAAGCTCTTGAGCGATCAAGCCTGGTTCCTGGTCCCAAAGCTAAATCTTCATCCTTGGAGATCATGAATCTGACATCATTCACCATAAGCTATCACCGACAGTCCATGGGGTCCCAAAAGGGTCAGACTCAACTTATTGACTAAACAACAACTAATCAAAAGAAAGAAAAAAAAAAAAAAAGACCAACCCAGGCTGAAGGATGTTCTAAGCACTCCTGGCAAGTACTCATCAAGGCTGTCAAGGTCAAAACCAGGAAACTGTCACAGACCAGAGATGGGGGAGTTGTGACAGCTAATGAGGGAATCAGGATGGAAGGTGTTCAGGAGCTCTGTGCTACCTTTGCAACTGTTCTGTGAGTGACCCTAAACAGAAAGCTATTATAAAAGCTCAAATAATTCTGAGAAAGGGTGTTTGTACCTTCTTGAATTAAGTGTCTAAAAAGAAAATATTTAGAACTGACAAGCATGATGCGTGAATAAATGAAGTTGGTAATGTTATCTAAGCAGATGACATTCTTAAATCTTTGCCTTTTCTATTCTAAATTTCACTGTTGGCTTCCAAAAGAAAAGCTGGAAAGTCAGGTGAAACTAACAAGCAATTTGAATTTAAAAAAGAAAGTCTTTAGAAAAATGTAAGCCTCCACCAAGTCTATGTGACATGAAGAGCTACACAAGGGAAAATGTAACAATGGATTTGTTTCTGTGCTCCTACACCCTTGTGCAAACATATATCCAATGTAACACATAGCATATAGTTAATGTTTACACAACTGTTCTGTCCATTACACCTTGATTTCTTTGTAAGGCAGTATTCTATAGATTGAAAAGTAGTCTTTAGAATCATTGTGTGTGTGTGTTAGTCACTCACTCATGGCCAACTCTTTGCAACCCATGGACAGTAGCCTGACAGGCTCCTCTGTCCATGGGATTCTCCAGGCAAGAACACTGGAGTGGGTTGCCATTCCCTTCTCCAGGGGATCTCCCTGACCCAGGGATTGAATGTGGGTCTTCTGCATTGTAGGCAGATTCTTTACTGTCTGAGCCACCAGGGAAGCTATTTAGCATCATTAGATATAACATAAATCAGTTCAGTTCAGTCACTCAGTTGTGTCTGACTCTTTGCGACCCCATGAATCGCAGCACACCAGGCCTCCCTGTCCATCACCAACTCCCGGAGTTTACTCAAACTCATGCCCATCGAGTCGGTGATGCCATCCAGACATCTCATCCTTTGTCGTCCCCTTCTCCTCCTGCCCCCAATCCCTCCCAGCATCAGGGTCTTTTCCAATGAGTCAACTGTTCTCATGAGGTGGCCAAAGTATTGGAGTTTCAGCTTCAGCATCAGTCCTTCCAATGAACACCCAGGACTGATCTCCTTTAGGATGGACAGGTTGGATCTCCTTGCAGTCTAAGGGGATCTCAAGAGTCTTCTCCAACACCACAGTTCAAAAGCATCAATACTTTGGTGCTCAGCTTTCTTCATAGTCCAACTCTCACATCCATACATGACCACTGGAAAAACCATAGCCTTGACCACACGGACCTTTGTTGGCAAAGTAATATCTCTGCTTTTTAATATGCTCTCTAGGTTGTTCATAACTTTCTTGCCAAGGAGTAAGTATCTTTTAATTTCATGGCTGTAGTCACCATCTGCAGTGATTTTGGAGCCCCCCAAAATAAAGTCTGACACTGTTTCCATGGTCTCCCTATCTATTTCCCATGAGGTGAGGGGACCAGATGCCATGGTCTTAGTTTTCTGGGTGTTAAGCTTTAAGCAAACATTTTCACTCTCCTCTTTCACTTACATCAAGAGACTTTTTAGTTCCTCTTCACTTTCTTCTTCAGGCCATAAGGGTGGTGTCATCCGCATATCTGAGGTTATTGATATTTCTCCCGGCAATCTTGATTCCAGCTTGTGTTTCTTCCAGCCCAGCGTTTCTCATGATGTACTCTGCATATAAGTTAAATAAGCAGGGTGACAATATACAGCCTTGATGTACTCCTTTTCCTATTTGGAACCAGTCTGTTGTTCCATGTCCAGTTCTAACTGTTGCTTCCTGACCTGCATACAGGTTTCTCAAGAGGCAGGTCAGGTGGCCTGGTATTCCCATCTCCTTCAGAATTTTCCACAGTTTATTGTGATCCACACAGTTGAAGGCTTTGGCATAGTCAATAAAGCAGAAATAGATGTTTTTCTGGGACTCTCTTGCTTTTTTGATGATCCAGCAGATATTGGTAATTTGATCTCTGGTTCCTCTGCCTTTTCTAAATCCAGCTTGAACATCTGGAAGTTCTTGGTTCACATATTGCTGAAGCTTGGCTTGGAGAATTTTGAGCATTACTTTACTAGCATGTGAGATGAGTGCAACTGTGCCCTAGTTTGAGCATTCTTTGCGATTGCCTTTCTTAGGGATTGGAATGAAAACGGACCTTTTCCAGTCCTGTGGCCACTGCTGAGCTTTCCAAATTTGCTGGCATGTTGAGTGCAGCACTTTCACAGCATCATCTTTCAGGATTTGAAATAGCTCAACTGGAATTCCATCACCTCCACTAGCTTTGTTCGTAGTGATGCTTTCTAAGGCCCACTTGACTTCACATTCCAGGATGTCTGGCTCTAGGTGAGTGATCACACCATTGTGATTATTTGGGTCATGAAGAACTTTTTTGTATAGTTCTTCTGTGTATTCTTGCCACCTCTTCTTAATATCTTCTGCTTCTATTAGGTCCATACCATTTCTGTCCTTTATCAAACCCATCTTTGCTGAAATGTTCCCTTGATATGTCTAATTTTCTTGAAGAAATCTCTAGTCTTTCCCATTCTATTGTTTTCCTCTATTTCTTTGCATTGATCGCTGAGGAAGGCTTTCTTATTTCTCCTGGTTATTCTTTGGAACTGTGCATTCAAATGGGAATATCTTTCCTTTTCTCCTTTGCTTTTTGTTTTTCTTCTTTTCACAGTTATTTGTAAGGCCTCCTCAGACAACCATTTTGCCTTTTTGCATTTCTTTTCCATGAGGATGATCTTGATCTCTGTCTCCTGTACAACGTCACAAACCTCTGTCCATAGTTCATCAGGCTCTCTGTCTATCAGATCTAGTCCCTTAAATCTATTTCTCACTTCCACTGTATATTCATAAGGGATTTGATTTAGGCCATACCTGAATGGTCTAGTGGTTTTCCCTACTTTCTTCAGTGTAAGTCTGAATTTGGCAATAAGGAGTTCATGATCTGAGCCACAGTCAGCTCCAAGTCTTGTTTTTTCTGACTGTATAGAGCTTCTCCATCTTTGGCTGCAAAGAATATAATCAATCTGATTTCAGTGTTGGCCATTTGGTGATGTCCATGTGTAGAGTCTTCTCTTGTGTTGTTGGAAGAGGGTGTTTGCTATGACCAGTGCGTTCTCTTGGCAAAACTCTATTAGCCTTTGCCCTGCTTCATTCCGTACTCCAAGGCCAAATTTGCCTGTTACTCCAGGTGTTTCTTGACTTTCTACTTTTGCATTCCAGTCCCCTATAATGAAAAGGACATCTTTTTTGGGTGTTAGTTCTAAAAGGCCTTGTAGGTCTTCATAGAACAGTTCAACTCCGGCTTTTTCAGCATTACTGGTTGGGGCATAGGCTTGGATTACTGTAATATTGAAAGCTTTGCCTTGGAAACAAACAGAGATCATTCTGTCGTTTTTGAGGTTGCATCCAAGTACTGAATTTCGGACTCTCTTGTTGACTATGATGGCTACTCCATTTCTTCTAAGGGTAGTAGTAGATATAATGGTCATCTGAGTTAAATTCACCCATTCCAGTCAATTTTAGTTCGCTGATTCCTAGAATGTCGACATTCACTCTTGCCATCTGCTGTTTGACCACTTCCAATTTGCCTTGATTCATGGACCTGACATTCTAGGTTCCTATGCAATATTGCTCTTTACAGCATCGGACCTTTCTTCTATCACCAGTCCCATCCACAACTGGGTATTGTTTTTTCTTTGGCTCCATCCCTTCATTCTTTCTGGAGTTATTTCTCCACTGATCTCCAGTAGCATATTGGGCACCTACTGACCTGGGGAGTTCCTCTTTCAGTATCCTGTCATTTTGCCTTCTCATACTGTTTGTGGGGTTCTCAAGGCAAGAATACTGAAGTGGCTTGCCATTCCCTTCTCCAGTGGACCACATTCTGTCAGACCTCTCCACCGTGACCCGTCCGTCTTGCGTGGCCCCACACGGCATGGCTTAGTTTCACTGAGTTAGACACGACTGTGGTCCATGTGATCAGATTGGCTAATTTTCTGTGGTTGTGGTTTCAATCTGTCTGCCCTCTGATGCCCTCTCAAAACACCTACCGTCTTTCTTGGGTTTCTCTTACCTTTGATGTGGGGTATCTCTTCAGGGCTGCTCCAGCAAAGCACAGCCGCTGCTCTTTACCTTGGACGAGGGGTGTCTTCTCACGGTCGCCCCTCCTGACCTTTAACGTAGAGTAGCTCCTCTCGGCTCTCCTGTGCCGGAGCAGCAGCTCCTTGGAGGTGGGGTAGCTCTTCTCAGGCTGGGCCCCTGACCTCAGGCGTGGGGAAGCTCCTCTCAAATCCCAGCTTTTCCAAGTTCCTAGCAGGGACTTTAAACATTTCTCTAAACTGTGCTTTAATCAAATTAGGTACTACTGACTAATCTTCCAATGTGCGTACATGTATTTCACATGTACTCAAAAAATGTCACAAGACAGTGATATTTTTCATTAAGGTGCAGAGAAAAAAAATGTGTTTCCATGGAAAATTCTTCACTGCCTATAGCAAATCCTTCCAGATTAACTGATTTTAGCCTCTCTTCCCTTGATCTATTTTACAACTTGATTATTTTTAGCTAATTCATAGCAATGCAAAGTGATCCTTCTGTATAGTTACACAAATTAATTTTGTCCAGTGGAGGGGCCACTCTCCCCTTCACCTTTGGAAAAGGTAGTTTTGCATCCACCTGTAAATTCATTTCAAGGATTTTTTTTAACTCCATTGTTGGAGGAGGTCCTTGAGAGGATGTGACCACAAGTTGACCCTCAAGGGAGACCTGGGCAAACAGAGGCTCCTCATAGCTCCCCTGTTGTTGAAATGTAGCTCTGCCCATCATTCCCATCGTGGAACCATTTTCAAGGAGGTAACCTTGAGAGGATAAGGCGTTGCTGAGACATTCCAAATCCCATTAAGGTCTCTGTATAGACTTTTAAGATTCTGGCAGGCAGGTGGTTGCTGCTGTTCTTCAGTCGCTAAGTTCTGTCTGACTCTCTGCAACCTCAGGGACTGCAGCACGCCAGGCTACCCTGTCCTTCACTATTGGAGTTTGCCCACGTTCATGTTCATTCAATCAGTGATGTCATTCAACCAGCTCACCCTCTGCTGCCCCTTCTCCTTTCGCCTTCACTCTTTCCCAGCATCAGGGTCTTTTCCAATGGTTCGGCTCTTCGCATCAGGTGGCCAAGGTGCTTCAGCTTCAGCATTAGTACTTCCAAAGATTATTTAGGGTTGATTTCCTTTAGGATTGACTTGTTTGATCTCCTTGCAGTCCAAGGGACCCTCAAGAGTCTTTTCCAGCATCACAATTCGAAAGCATCAGAACTTCAGTGCTCAGCCTTCTTAATGGTTGGACCATAAAGAAAGAAGACAGGTAGGTAAGGAGACAGTACACTGGATCTGTAGCTGCCCAAGACAAGCCTGCTGGGTAAGTTCCCTTGCTTATTAAACCTCCTAGCGACCAATGTGATGTGGCCTGCCCTCTGTGTATGGGGTCCAGTTTGCAAACCAACATCTATGTAAATTTATTGTTCTGGTTTTTCTATTTTAACTGTTGTAACATTTTATACTTCTTACTAGTAAGTGGCTAAATAAAAATCTCTGAACACATGTTCACTTGACATCTGTAGAGGAGCTACAATTTACCAGTTGGGGAAAATTATCCTATAATAAGGGTATGCACTTTATTTTACTCATCTTTGTAATCTCAGTGTCTACCCTGATTGATGATGTATGGTAAATGAACAGACGTAGAAAAGAATTGACACTATTTCAAAAATGCAAGGAAGAAATCTTGCAAACTGAGGTGAAATTTGACAAAGACATTGGGATGCCTACTGAAGGTCTTCATAGAGTTGTAAAGAAGGATGAAAGTTCCAGTGTGAGGTCGGCAGTATTCTCCTGTGGGAGGCAGCTGTGGCTTTATCCATTAAGACCCAGAATCCAGCCAGTCTTTACTTACAAGGAAAAGTAGCTACTTCACTCCATACTTTTACTGCCATGGGCCATTTGATCCCTAGTTGGTGAACTACTTTAGAGAAAGATATAAAAAAGGATGATGCAACTTTGAGAGGAGGACCTGGGTGTCACTCTTGGTGCACCTGAGACCAGCATTCTGAACCTGAGGCACCTAAAATTTTGTACAAGGTCAATGACTTGATTACTTTAACTGGCAAAAGTAATCATTGCCACTTAAAGGATGCTAAGAAGGCTGTAGCAGAGGCGGTTTACCATCAGCAATATGGCATAATAATCCTTAAGGCATACCTGCTAACTACACAAATAGTCAAAGGGCTCATGCTATTCCCAAAGACCTGTAGGAAGCGTTACCCAAAGGTAACGCTTAATACCACGTCTTTTAGGTTCAGACCAAACTAAGTTCAAATGCTTGCATGTATTTTCTACATGATCACAGACATTTGCAAGGCAACCTGGGTCTAACACACAGCATCGCTCAATAAAAGTAACTCTTACATTACAGTTACTGGAAAACTGAGATAAAGTTGTTTGTTGTTTAGTTGCTAAGTCATGTCCAACTCTTAATGACCCCATGAACTGTAGCCCACCAGGCACCTCTGTCCATGGGGTTTTCCAGGGAAGAATACTGGAGTGGTTCCATTTCCTTCTTCAGGGGATCTTCCCTACCCAGGGGTTGAACCCACGTCTCCTGCATTGGTAGGCAAATTCTTTACCACTGAGCCACCAGGGAAGTCTAAGATAAAGTTGTAACAGATCAAAAATCCCAAAGAAATTCAAGAGAGAAGGCAGGATGGAATGTAGTTATTTCATTTTTTTTTTCATTTGTGATTTCAATTTCATTTGCAATTATATTCTAAAATTGCCTTCACTAATCACCATCATTGTTTAATGATCATTCAGCCCCTATCCCTAAATTACTGTTGGAAAGCTGAAGTCACTGGGAGTTGGTGAAGGGCTTTCCCAAAGTGAGGTGTTCAGTGCATATCAGTTTCAGTTTTATTGATCGAACTTAGACCTCCAGACTCAGAACTCTTTCTGAAATCCTGCACCAACTCCCAAGTCCCAGTCAGATGGGATGAGGGCAGCTTTCTGCTTCAAAGTTTATTATATATAAAATAATCTACAAGGATATATTGTACAGCACAAGGAATATAGCCAATATTTTATAATAACTATAAAAGGAGTATAACCTTTAGAAATTGTGAATAACTCTATTGTACACCTGTAACACGTAATATTGTACATCAACTATATTTCAATAGGGAATTCCCTGGCCATCCAGTGGTTGGGACTTCATGCCTTTACTGTCATAGGCACAGGTTCGATCCCTGGTTGGGGGACTATTTTAGAGAAAAATATAAAAAACGATGATACAACTTTGAGTGCAGGAGGACCTGGGTCTCATTCTCGGTGAACCTGAGACCAGCATTCCGAACTTGAGGCCCCTAAAATTTGTACAAGGTCGATGACTTGAATGGCTTCAGGTGGCTGACTTCTTGGCTCCTTGTCAATTAGATCAACTATTTTTATAAAATTTATTAACTAAGCAGTAATATCAGATCACATTCTGAAATGGAGGGGGATGCTTACCCATTCATTATAGGATTAACTGCAACACTTCACAAAATTATAGAAATTAAAAACCTGACATTTCTATGCTTGTTAGCTCATAAAAGGCCTTCCTTGAATAGAGGTGAAATAATTAGTCACCTTTTCTTCTTTTAGTCTTGCAATTAAGTGTGTGTGTGTGTGTGTGTGTGTGTGTGTGTATACATGTGTTCAGCATTATGTAGGTATATGAGGAATAAAACAGAAAGGAACAAGGTATAATCCCTATGAACTAAGAACCTAATAAAGAACCATATATGTCCACACAAAGGCTTTTTCAAACACGTTCATGGTAACTTTATCCAGAATAGCGGAGATCTGGCAACAGTCAGGAATTCCCTAATAGAATGGATAAACAAGTATGATAATTCATACAACAGAATATGACTCAGCAACTAAAGAACAAACTACTGATATGCATGGCATAATGGATGAAATCTCAAACACTATGAGAAGTGAAAAAGGACCTTTAAACAAAAGATTACAAATATATTACCCCGTTTATTTTATGTTCTAGACTAGTGATCCCCCAACCTTTTTGGCGCCAAGGACTGGTGTCACAAAAGACAATTTTCCATGGCCTGGGTGGGGGGATGGTTTCAGATGATTCTCACCAGGAACGTGCAACCGCGAGCCTCCCACGCGTGTTCACACTACGGTTCCGCTCCTTCGGGAATCGAGTGTCACCGCAGATGTGACTGGAGGTGGTGCGCAGGCGGTCATTCCATGACGGGAGCGACTGTAAACACAGAAGAAATTTGCTTGTCCACCTGCTGTTCACTGCCTGCTGGTTCCTACCCGGCCACAGACTGACGCTGGGCGGGGAGACCCCTGTTCTAGACAACGGGCAGAACTTCTCTGTGATGAACAGTGTCTGAGCCGAGGCAGCCTGTCTGCGTGTGTCTGAGTGCTGTAGGTGTAAGTACATGGGGGTGTGTGTGTGTGTGTGTGTGTGTGTGTGTGTGTGTGTGTGTGTGTGTGTGTGTGTGTGTGTGTGTGTGTGTGTGTGTGTGTGAAATGCTGACTGGGAAGGAACACAAAGTAATTTTGGAGGATGAAGGCAATGTCCTAGGATCTTGGCTGCAGAGATGTACTTAATAATCAAACTCAGGAAATGTATA
Source organism: Muntiacus reevesi (assembly GCF_963930625.1). Taxonomy (NCBI): domain Eukaryota; kingdom Metazoa; phylum Chordata; class Mammalia; order Artiodactyla; family Cervidae; genus Muntiacus; species Muntiacus reevesi. The sequence goes on along the minus strand of NC_089263.1, from coordinate 11,672,445 downwards.
CTTAATACTTGTACACTTGAATGTATATAAGAATTACAAAAAAAAAAATTCTAGTCAAAGTAAAAAAGAACTCTAGTTTAAAAGTATACATGGGGGTAATGGGTAAGAATGTTCTGCAACTGATTTTGAAATGTGCCCAAAATTAAACAGATTGGTCGATGGACAGAGAGATATAGTTATACAATGTATCACAAAAGGTGCAGTAAAAGCTAGGTGGTACATAGGCAGGTTTTCATAGTAAATCTTAAAGGTATGTTTGAAATTTTTCATAATGAAATGTTGGAAAAAAACCAATGAATTTGAGAAAAAGAGAATTATACAAAATTAACTTTATCATCTTCCTCATCATTATCATCACTATAATATCTAAATATTCCATTTATTGAAAATCTGCTTTGGCTTTAACATAGTTAAAATACTGACTACCTTTACCCTAATCTGATATGAATAGTATTTCCAACACATATAAGAGAAATGAATTTGCTGAAAGTCACTAGAGGGTAAGTGGCTGAACTTGAGCTTATATTCTATACTAGTATCTTCCTTTTGTTACTTGCTTATTATTGTTTTTGTTCTCTATTGCTATGTCAATTACATAAGGCTATTGTTTATGACCACAGAGGGTCAAAAAAACAACTAAGAGAGAGTACAAGCTTCTAGAAACTCAGTTTGAAATTCTGTCATTCAGATTATAGGATACATTGGGTAAATAGCAAAAGGAATGATCACTGTGAGTAATAATTCCATGGAAATACGTGGTAAGTCCAGACAGAGAGCTAATTTGAAATGAAAATGTGCATGACTGATATTGCTTAAGTTGCAAACAGCTTTAGGAGTGGTGAAGCCCAATTGCATAACAGGAGCCACTGGACTGGATTTGGGAAAGGAAGAAACACTGTCAGCCAAAGACAGTTTGAACGTATTGGAGTAACTCATCTGCATACAGTACTAGAGAGCCTGACACTTTTACAGCACTCTTTTGATTATAAATTTGCACCTTTACTCAGCTTGCAAATGAAAGATGCATAAGGGTGCTTTGAATCATGAGTCATCGCTTTGATTGTCTGCCAGTTACCTTGAAAGGCGAAGTGGCTCAGCGACTTCACGCTTGATGACCAAATCCTTTAGGTTATGTTAATCTAGAATGCATTGAGATCTTGTTCAACCAAGGGTCTTGAGAAAAAAATCAGCCCTTTCTTGGTTTATTTCAAAAAGAATAGGAAGCAGTATCCTGATTTAGAAGTATTGCTGGGTGTCATTGAGACCTGGAAATTTGTCTGATTGATATTAAAACGATTGGCTGATATTCAGGGTGGTCTTTAAAAAAAAAAAGAGCTCTAGTTAAAAGTAAAGTTACTACTTACTGACGCAAAGACTGCTAACATTTGAGCCCTAGAGTCCATAAGGACTCCCATTTGCATGTGTGCCGGCTCAGTTTCTCAGTCATGTTAGATTCTTTGCGGTCCCATGACTGTAGCCTGTCAGGCTCCTCTGTCCACGGAATTCTTGAGGCAAGAATACTGGAGCGTGTTGCCATTTCCTACTGCAGGGGAACTTCCCAGCCCAAGGACTGAACCTGCGTCTCCTGGGTCTCCTAAATTGGCAGGTGGGTTCTTTGCCACTAGTGCCGCCTGGGAAGCCCCAGCCTTACATTTAAGGACAGACTGTGTCCCATAATGAGACAGTACGGGCTAAAATGCTACCTCGTTGCCTTTGGCAGAAATTGGATCAACTCGGCGAATCCACACTGATGTCATGGCCACCAGCTCTCTGACTGGGTACTGATGGACCCCCGGGTTTAAGAAGCTCAACCATCCCTACAGAGAGTGTTCATCAGACATTTATACAAGGGTGGGACCTGCTTATCAGAGCAGCCAGGAAGATATTCATTGTAACTGAATTGAAAATAATAATAGTAATGCAGTAATCTTCCAGGTGAAAATACTAAAAATTCTGATCTGGCCCAATTTCTTCAAGCAATTGAGAAAAAAATGACATTTTAATATGATAAAGAGTTATCAACTCAGATATCCTGACCTTTAGTGTATTTCTCTGTGACTTTTAAAAATTTTAGTAAATTTCCCATAATCATTCTCAGAACTTTCTGAGAGGCTGTTCTCAGACATAACCCTCAATTTTGCTTGAATAAAATTTTCAGTGTAAAATGTTCTGCCAGGTTCTTTTTTGGTATACAATAAATGTCATCCAGGTTACTGAGAGGTTATATGTTTGAGATCGAATCAGTTATCTATAGGACTGGACTTTAGTTTCTGGCCATGAGGGAGTAAAAGAAACAGAATAGCATGGAAACATATACATCCCCATATATAAAATAGATAGCAAGTGAGAATTTGATGTGTAAAACAGGGAGCTCAATTCAGTGTTCTGTGATAACCTAGAAGGGTGGGGTGGGGAGGGAGATGGGAGGGGAATTCAGGAGGAAGGAGACATATGTATACTGTGGCTGATTAGTGTTGATGTGTGGCAGAGGCTAACACACTATTGTAGATCAATTGTCCTCCAATAATCACATTTGTGCTACTTAAAAAAATTAACCTTAAAAAAAAAAGGAACTGGATTTGCTTTCATATACCTGGGGAAAAAAGATAACCGAAATATATGAAACAATGTTTTTCAAGCATTAGACAAGGAATAGCACCATACCATGATCTCTGAGGGAAAGGATACAATGAGGTAAGCCCTAGTATCGCCTCCTCTTATTGCCTGGAGAGTTTCCAGGTCACAGCCCAAGGATGGGAGATCAAGTAAAGCCTGGAGTTTCTCTGATTTGAGAAGAGATTAGGGACGCCGAGGTGGCCACTGTTTACAGGGGAAATAGACAGAGGGAAGACCTACAGGGAAAGAGAAAAAGAGGAAGGAGAGACACAGAGATCCGCAAAGGATTCTCTCAAGCATTTGGCCAAATACTGGTTAGCTCCTGTGCCTGAGGAAACATGAGCTTCCCCCGTGGTGCTAGTGGTAAAGAACCCACCCGCCAATGCAGGAGACATGAGATGAAGGTTTGATCCCTGGGTCAGCAAGGTCCCCTGCAAGAGGGCATGGCATCCCACTCCAGTATTCTTGCCTGGAGTGTCCCATAGATGGAGGAGCCTAGCAGGCCCCAGTCCATAGGGTTGCAAAGTACTGGACTTTGATTGAAGTGACTTAACACATAAGGAAACTGCCAAGATTAGGGAAGAACCAGTGGAAGGAATAGGTGAAACAACCCTTGAAATTCATAGAGGGTCAGGACAGTTCAAGTTCCCCTAAGACAGTAAGGAAAGATGTCCTAACACATGGAGTAGAATCCTCAGCAAGTGTAACTCTAGACTAGACACTGTTTTGGATCCATCCAACAGCGCTTTAAAAAAAAGTCTCAAGAGAATAAAATTATTTCTAAGTAACTCATCTGTATTTCAGTAAAAAGCCCCCAGATATTCAAAGGATAACATTTTTAAAAACATTCAGCACCCAACAATATAAAATTCCTATTGCATGGCATTGAATCAAGTTTTACTAGGCATGCAGAGAAGCCTGGGAAGAACCTCCCACAACAAACAAAAAAACTAATCAATAGAAAAAAATGAAACAGAAGATAAGAATTAGTATACAAGCAGGATAAAGCTGTATTACAATATACTCTCCATATTCAACAAAGTAGCAGAAAGCATGAGAATAAGAAACAGAAAAGACATACAAAAAACCAAAACACAAATTCTCAAGAAGAAAAATAAAATGTCTGTGATGAGAACCCATTGGGAAAAAAAAAAAATGAACAGAGTATTTGTGAGCTGTACGAGACCATGGATTGAATGGGTTCCAAAAAAGAAAAAGGAAGGTGATAAAAATACTTTAAGAAATGATGACAAATTTTTCAAATTTTCAAACTTGATGACAACTATAACTTTCCAGTTGAAGAATCTTAGCAAACCCTAGAGAGATGATTCATGAGACACTTACTGTATGTCTGCAGTGCTAATTGGGCATGACAAGCCGCCCCAAATTTATAGTCCTGGCCTCCTGGTGCTCATGCCCTTGTGTAACCTCCTCCCACTGCATGTGTGATGAACTGATTGATTTGTATCTAATGCAGAGAGCGTGGCAGAAGTGGAAATGAGGTGTCATTTCCATGACTAGGTTATAAAAGGATGACGGTTTCCATCTTGGTCTCTTTCTTTCTCTCTCTGATCACCAGTTCCCGTGATGCGGGACATACAGCCACCAGGCAGGCAGCCCATACGGCTAGGCACTGTGGTCTGCCCGCAACCATGGGGGTGAGGTTGGAAGCAATTCTCTAGCCCCCTTTGAGCTGTGAGGGGACTCGCATTCCTGGAAGACAGCTTGACTGCAGCCTCATGAGAGATCTGGAGCCAGAAGCACCCACCTAAGACACCTCAGGACCCCTGTCCTATAGAAACTCTGTGATAATGGACGCCTTTTGCTTTCAGCCACTGAGTAAGCGGTTTGGGGTAAGCGGTTACACATTGATAGATAACTAATACATTGGGGGTGTGTGTATATATATATATATATATATATTCAAGAATGGGTATGTAGATACACACCTATACATGAATCAGAAATAAAACACTTTCTATAAACTGTCCTCAAAGTAAGTATTCCAGAAATATATGTGAAACAAAAGATAAGGCTGTATACACACATATATATATAAATATAAATGTATATATGTATATAAATATATGTATGTATATACGTATATAAATATATACACATATATTTACACATAAGTATGTACATATGCTATACTTATGTATACTATACATATACTTACATATAGCATATTTACACTCACATATATAGTGTGTATACACACACACACACACACACACACATATACATCTCAACTATTTTTATAAAGATAGAGACAATTTTTTTTAAAGGTTCTTTTTATGTAGCCCTGGGTAGCTCAGCTGGTAAAGAATCTGCCTGCGATGCAGGAGACCCCGGCTTGATTCCTGGGTTGGGAAGATCCCCTGGAGAAGGAAAGACTACCCACTCCAGTATTCGTGGGCTTCCCTGGTGGCTCAGAAGGTAAAGAATCCACCTGCAATGCGGGAGACCCAGGTTTGATCCCTGGGTCAGGAAGATTCCCCTGAAGAAGGGAATGGCTACCCACTCCAGTGTTCTGGAGAATTCCATGGACAGAGAAGCCTGGTGGGCTACAGTCCCTGGGGTCGCAAAGAGTTGGATATGACTGAGTGACATTCACTTTACATGGACCATTTTTAAAGTCTTTATTGCATTTGTTATAATATTGCTTCTGATTTTTATGTTTTGAGGTTTTTGTTTAGTGTGGGATCGAACCCATACCCCTGGCATTAGAAGGTGAAGTCTTAACCACTCGACCGCCAGGGACATCATGAGGAAGTTCTTGATTGAAGCTTTTTAAGATTGGTAAGGATATTGCTATGAGAGGGATTGCTCCGGGATGAGAAACAGGTATTCTTTACAGAGGAGACAGTATTTTATGTGCGCTGAGGGGGATGGAGTTTGGCTACAATGCATCTAGATACTCAAAGTGAATCAGTCAGGTAATAGGAGAGATGAGGAATCAAGGGATTTGTATACTAAGCCATGAGCAGAATGCAGTGTGAGAAAATGAGAAAAAAAGACACTGATGGAATAAAAGATGCTTTTTTGTACACAGATAATTGTAACTTCATTCTTGGACTCATGTGATAAAGATATCACATATTAACACAAAACATTAATTCTTGTGAAGAACTCTTTTTACCATTACACTCTTTAGAAACATTGAGCATATGCACCTACTTGAGTTGAATGGACAGGGATGAGCTAATAATGAATTTTCTTACTCTCAGAGAAGTCAGATAAGGCAAAAATGGTAGCCTACTAATCTCTTTGTGAAGCAGAGTATCACTGTATTTCAAAAAGCAGCAGTGACAGCTACACCTAGAGAGAGGTGTGATCACAAAGAAGAAAAATCTATTTTCTTGTCTGACTTACAGTTACATGTGTTATGAACTTTGACCATATTGGGTCCATTTGACTTATTGTCTATCGAGCTTCACACTTTCTGATTTTCTTGTCCGTGGTTCATGGTAGTTTTTCCTTGCCAATTTAAATTCCAGCTTGCTTTAAAATCAACGCTGTTCATTGATCACTTGCTTTTTCATTTTTAATTTTCGCCCTTTAGACGTTCATTCACACTTTCTACGGTGCTTCTAATTCTGTCCTTTACTCTCCTGCCACATTTCACTAAGTGACCACAGAAGCTTCCAGCTTGTTGGGGCCACAAGTCACCCCCAGCACACCTTGCTAAGATGAGCACTTCAGAGCTATGAAAAATGCGTGCAGGTAACAGGACAACGTCTCCAACAAGCATTTTAAATGCCGGCCCTCTGAGCCTACTCACTCTGACTCTACAATTTAGAGAAACAGTTGATTAACAAAACTCAAGTTAACAAAAGTCTTCAATTTAACAAAATTAAATTTCATGTAATACACTCAAATACAGCTTATCCCATTGAAATGGTGTCGTGTTGGGATTTTCTTCTTTCTCCAGAGAAGTGATTTCATTGTTGGGGAAGAAAGTGTCAGAAATGAGGCAAAATGGACACAAGAGGTAACAGACATGGAATGTTTTAATCTCCTGTACCAGTATGTAACTTGAATTCCCATCTTAGTTTTATGGAATTCCTGAGCATATTTTACCAATGAATGTGAAGGATGAAGCATGTTCAGTCGGAAATATAAAGCTGGGATTTTCAAATAGGAGGTTCTAAAGTAGGATCATGTTTTGAAAATTCATCAAGCAGGTTCTCTCTTCACCGAAAGCCATCAGGAGAAAGGAGACAGGTCACAGTCAATTCTGAGGGTGGGTGCAAAGATAATTGTTAAAAAAAATTCAAAGCTAAAACTAAATAAGTCTGACATTGAGCGAATAGGCTGAGAAACTCTCTTAAATGATCGAAAATATATTTTGTGTTGAACTAAACAGGGCTTTATTCTTCCTGTTCCTCATTTTAAAATCAACCCAATAGTAAGTTCCAACTAACAAAGCTATCTTTCAAAAGAATAAGTGCTTTGCAGAAGGTATAATTTTTCAGTATACATAGTTAGGTATTTTCCAATAATACAAAAGATTTTACTTCTGTATACTGGAGAATAAGAAATTAGTTTTGAGACCAGATTTCTTACTATTTTATTCTCTATTTTGGACCCAGATTTTTTTCAGAAAGTGGCAACAATAGTCATTCTAAAGATGCACCTAAAGTATCAGTAAAGCAGATAATTGTATACTGAGCCAACCTGAAAATATTGTTATTACACATTTAATAAAGCCCTATGTGTTTTCTGACTACTCTTCAATCCATTCATTAGTGATTCTGTAGTTTCTTTGTAGGTCATTGTTATATCCAGTAATTGGAGGCTGCATGAATTAAAACCTAAATCAAATTATATATCCCAGGTCACAAAGATAGACTGGAGGCTTGAAGTCCAAAACTTACTAATGTCTTTAACCAAAAGTGTTGTTATTATTTCTCTGTCTCTATATTTAAATTTTATGATTGCTTGAGTGAACAATTAGGGAAATATGGCTGAGCAGGTCCGATTTCATTCCCTGAGTTGATCTTCACTCTCCTGTTGAGGGTGGGTTGATCCCAGTGCTGTGAGCTGGCTTCACACATCAGGATCTCCTTTCTCAGCACTTGGGGCTCCGAGGAGTTGCCACTCCTGCTAATTCTCTTATGTATCTTCTACTTGATCTCCTGCACCTGATGCTGGGCCTGCAGGTACTGCTGTTAGAACCTCCTCCCTTGGAAAATTTATCCTGTTTGTTTACATGGTTTTCTCCTGTACCCAACTGTGAGCCCCTGGAGGGCAGAAACTATCACATTTTATTTATCTTCTAGCCATTGTGTTTATCTGAGAGCTTGGACACATTGTTGATCAGGGAACACAAATGGCTACCTGGCATGTGGCCGCCTGCATGCATTGGCCAGCGTGGAAGTTAGCAAAAATAGAATTTGAATGCCGTTAGGCGAGCCTGTGCTCAGGAGGTTTGGACAGTCTCTATTTTCTTGAACGTGGCCGTGGTCACCCACTGATCTCACCACCGTGGTCCCTGTGAGCACCCTAATGTGTGATCCTGGTTGTGGCCACTCACTGGATATTAGTTATGCAGATAAGTGTCTTGATAGATGTGTATTTAATTGCATGGAAAAACATTATCTTAATACCCTGACCTTGAAAATCCCTTTATTTTCAGGCCTAGGACAGTCAGAAAAATATAACTCTATTACACAATGAATGAAAAAGCATTTCTGAAATATTTGACAAGAGATGGGTCACCCCGAGCATTCTCAAAGTCAAATTAGGACATCTAGGCTGCTTCCATGTTCTAGCTATAAGTACTGTGATGAACATGGGGGTATGCCTCTTTCAGTTGTGGTTTTCTCAGGGTATATTCCCAGTGGTGGGATTGTTGAGTCATATGGTAGCTCTATTCCTAGTTTTTAAAGGAATCTCCATGCTGTTTTCCATAGTGGCTGTATCAATTTACATTCCACCAACAGCGTAAGAAGGTTCCCTTTTCTCCACATCCTCTCCAGATTGTTTGTAGATATTCTAATGATGGGCATTCTGATGGGTGTGAGGTGATACCTCGTTGTAGCTTTGATTTGCATTTCTCTAATTAGGAGCGATGCTGAGCATCTTTTCATGTGTTTGTTGGCCATCTGTCTGTCTTCTTTGGAGAAATGTTTAAGTCTTCTGTCCATTTTTTTTGAATGTTTGTTTTTCTGGTATTGAGTTGCATGAGTTGCTTGTATATTTTGGAAATAAGTCCTTTGTCAGTTGTTTCATTTGTAAAAATTTTCTTCCATTCTCAGGGTCGAAATGTAAAATAGATAGCTTGTGGGAGTTTGATGTGTGACACAGGGAGGCCAACCCAGGGCTCTGGGACAACCTACAGGGGTGGGAGGGGTGGGTATATATCTATATATATATATACCTGTGGCTGCTTCACGTTGATGCCTGGCAGAAAACAACACAATATTGTAAAGCAATTATCCTCTGATTTTACAAAAAACGGAACAAAAAAAATTAGACAGGGAAGCAGATCCACATGAGTTACTTGTGGAAGCCAGAGGATGCAAACAAGCCAAATGCCTCGGGAAAGCCTAGATTTGCATTCATGCGATGATACACAACTTCTGCCTTGATCAGAGGAATTTTAAAAGCAATGATCCTGGCTAACACCTCAAGTGTAAATTCAAGAAGCCGCTTCACTGGGCTGATCCTAAGACGCTCCTCACTAGAGCCCATGGAAACACAATAGAGCATGTTCTAGAAAAGTGATTCCGCAGGGACCACAGCAACGATGTACAGGGCGAAACGCTCTCCTGTTCTGGTTCAGTCTGGAAGAGTGATGAAGCACCTAGCTGCTGCTGCCAAGTCGCTTCAGTCGTGTCCGACTCTGTGCAACCCCATAGACGGCAGCCCACCAGGCTCCCCCGTCCCTGGGATTCTCCAGGCAAGAACACTGGAGTGGGCTGCCATTTCCTTCTCCAATGCATGAAGGTGAAAAGTGAAAGTGAAGTCACCTAAATGGATGTAACTCACATCACCAGACATAAGCATATCGGCGATAAAGGACAACCCTGAGCCAGACCAAGTTTCCCACAAAAGCAGTAAGTTTGGGTCTATTTAAGCCATCTGATGAACCGGGGATTAAGGTTCTTAAGATTTACTCTCATGTCTCTAATTATTTTAACATTTTAATTTAATTTTCATTTATTTATTTAACATTTTAAAAGCAACTATAAGCATGTGCTCACACTGGTCATAGAAATTCTCACCTGTAGAAAGCATAATATCCATAAGAGTGGAACTTTGAGGAAGCTAATGCCTGTGAATATTCCCAGCTAATCAGCTTGTGGTGGCTGTGAGGGGGCTTCCCTGGTGGCTCAGATGGTAAAGAATCTGCCTGCAATGAGGGAGACCCAGGTTTAATCCCTGGATCGGGAAGATTCCCTTGTAGAAATGAATGACAACCCACTCCAGTATTCTTGCCTGGAGAATTCTAAGGACAGAGGAGTCTGCCAGGCTACAGTCCATGGGGTTGCAAAGATAAGGACACAACTGAGTGACTAACACTAGATAGTTTAAATACTGGGTTGGCCAAAAACTTCTTTTGGGTTTTCATGTTCCAGAAAAACGAACTTCTGGGCCAACCCAATAATTTGCTACGTAGAATTACTATTAATATGACCAATAGTTGGTTTCCAAAGAAAGGCTTTACAGTAAGTCTTCTTTCTGAGTAATTAGAAAGTAACACTCGTTTCTGGTGGAGCCACACCTTTGTTCAAGATACGGAAACCCTGCAAGAAAACACACATCTAGTTGGCAGAGCCAAGCCTGGGGTGAGTCACTGAATTTGATCTTTCCACAACTGCCACCATAAAAAGAGAATATGCTTTCTATAATCTGCCATGACAATTACAAGACAGAAAAAAAAATCCCTGAGTAAATATAATAACAAAGCCTATTTGCACGAACAATAAAAGAAATGCCATTTTCTCAATGCCATGTAACAAGGTACACAAGCTTCCTCCTTAGAACACACACTAAACATTGGCCACCTGGATCATAGACTAAATTTTGCTTGGCATCACTTTCACTGCCTAATAGTTCTAGATTTATATGTTTATATCGCGATTGACTTTCTATTTCAGCTTTCCTTGGCCCAGAAATGATAAGAAGCACCAATAGAGATAAGAGACGCTAGGCGCCAAGCCCTTAATATCTTTGTCAGTAGAACTCAGAAACCTCTTTCTTGGGCATTCAAGGGAGTTGTCCTCCCAGGATTAGCCTTGAGCCCTTCAGTTCGAGCTGGACTGGTCTGACCATATGGTCAGCTCTGTCAGGAAGATATGAGGAGGCCTGTCATGATTTCCTACCAAAGAGCTGGAGTTCTTGCTCCTCTGCATTTACAGAAATAGTTTTCTCTCTTTTAGAGATGACTCTAACAGCCTGGGCAGAGGTTCTAGGTGACCACAAACCTCGTCCTGTTCAAATTGCTCAGGCTCATTCAGACAGGCACCACGCTGCTCACATCCCCCCCTGACAGGGCTTCTGAAGGCAGAACAGCTCCAACGGCAAAGCAGCACAGGGGACCCACAGAAGACACGTCTGCCATTTCACAGTTTTAAAGAGGGAAGTCATCAGACTGTCTTGCAACCAAGCATAAGTTCAATCACCGTATTGACAACAGGGCTGTTTCTTCAGAGGTCAAATATCTTGTTGCTCATGTGAACTAACAAGCAAGGTTTGAAAAAAATTGGTGTAGTCGATCTTATTTACAAAGCAGAAATAGAGACACAGAAGTAAAGAACAAATGTATGGATACCACGGGGGGAAAGGTCGGGGGTGGGAAGAACTGAGATTGGGGCTGACATATATACAGTACTGTGCATAAAATAGGTAAATAATGAGAACCTACTGTCCAGCACAGGGAACTCTACTCAATGTTCTGTGGCGACCTAAATGGGAAGGAAATCCAAAAAAGAGGGAATATATGTACACGTTTGCTGATTCACTTTATTGTGCAGTAGAAACTAAGACAGCTTTGTGAAGCAACTATACTCCAAGAAAAATGGAAAAAAAATGCAGGGAGTTCTGTTTTTTTAAGAACTATGACAGGGTTAACAGGGCCTAGAGGACGTGGTTCAAACCCTTTTAAAATCAAGAAAGTCATTATAACAACAGTGTATCGAAATCAGCCACTTACATGAGTCCAACTGCTGTTCTAAGTGCTGTTTGCCATTATGCAGCCAAGTTACATTGGTTAAAACAACAGGATTATTTATTCACTGGGTGAAATATATTAGAAAGAGGCAGATGACATGTATGGGTAATTAAAAACCCCAAAACTCAAGGAAGATGGACAGAAGTGGGTACCGCGTGGAGAGAGAGGAGACATGACCTTAGATTTCTATGATCTTTTGACGTTTCACTTTCTGTAGCATTTAATGATTGAAAAATGCTGTTAGTCATTTTCAACTTGTGGTTAGGCGGCAGGAACCACAGAACAAGAACTCCACTGTGGCAGGAGTTTTAGCAGCAAAAAGCTTTTTGTGTGGGTGAGTTCATGTACTATTTTAACTGGGTTGTATCCTCAGTCTCCTTTAAAGGTGTTGCTATTTCTCCTACACAGTACCTCTCCTCCTTTTCTATGCATTTTCCCTGTTTCCTTCAGAGCTGCATGGGAAACAGAGGGAAAAAGCCCAGGTTTGCCATCTACCTCAGATTTCTCTGACTCCACTGCTCACTTGATTCATTCCTTCAGGCTGGTTATTTCATGGTTCTTAGGTTAACTTTCCGCATCGTACCTGAGGGATGCTATGAACTTTCTCTCAGGTTTCTGAGCATTAAACATGATCACGTGTCTCATGGCAAGCACAGAAACTGGTGACCAGTTTAGCTCATCACCAGTAGCTGTTAATGAGAAGTGTGCTTTTCACCATGATGGAAGCACTCCTAATACTTTCTCCTAAGTTTTCACCTTTTCTAACTTATTATCTCCCCAGCCTCCATTTCCTACCCTGCTCTTATCATCACCTAACCTCTCTTAAGTGCTAAACATAGGCTAGAACACTGTGCTAAGTCCTTTATATAAATGAATCATTGCTCAGATCTATGCAGGCTTATTACATTAATACCAGGTGGTTTTTTTTTTTTGTTTGTTTGTTTGCTTTGTTTTGTTTTAAGGGAGAGTTGAATTTCAGACTTTAAGTGAAGTTACTGCTTACACAACCAGTTGCCAAGCCAGGACTGGATTTGAGGTCTTTCTGACTTCAGCCTCAGTGGAGCTCTTCGAAGCCACCAATTACATCAATTACACTCCTCACCAGCTCACAGACCCACAACAACCTATAGAATGCCAGGTCGGTCTGACAGCCAGTTTAGCCTGTTTAACTCTCTTGTATCTAATTTCAAAGCTATTTTCTTGTGGGTGGTGGGGGTGTCTTCTGAATTCCTGACCTCCCAGCGGGCAGGGATCTTACAGAACATCTCCTAGGCACTCAAAGCCTTGCAGCGCACACACTCGGAGCCCAGTCGATGAAGGCTTAATAAGAAAAGTGACAGGGCAGAGATAAAGAGTAAATACAGTGCGTGATTATAGCAGGAGGAAAAGGAAGAAGTAGAAAAAAATTCACGGGTAAGGAACAAAAGCAAATGTTGACTCAACGCCTTAGTGCTAGTCATCGCACTTAGGCATCTTTAAGAGACTCTTGAGACTGTCACCTCACCTTTAAAGATGAGAAACGGAGCTCCGTGTATCTGGTTGGCCGGCTTCCAGCCACAATCGCGCGCACGTGGCACGGGTTTCCTGGGACGCCTGCCTCCGGCACCTCTTAGGGTCTGCGTGGTAAAAACGGAGGCGGTTCCCCTGCTGCTCAGTCGTGTCCGACTCTCTGCGACCCCATGGACTGCAGCCCATCAGGCTCTTCTGTCCATGGGATTCTCCAGGAAAAAACACTGGAGACGGTTGCCAAGCCCTCCTCCAGGGGATCTCCCCAACCCAGGGATCCTAGGTCTCCTGCATTGCAGGCGGATTCTTTACCGTCTGAGCCATTTAGGGAGAGACAAGGTGTGCGCCTCAGCGAGACAAGCGATTAATTAAGCAATTACAGGTTTGCCAGCCACACTGGTCCACACTTCGTTCTTCCCTGCTCTACAACGCGAGGAATCTCAACTCCCTTAACCACACTTTTTCGACACATCTTTTTCCTGTGAATCAACTCAGACGAAGGAGATAAACGTAACTGCTTGCTCTTCACCGACCCAGAAGCCGGCGGCGGAGGCTCTTGCCGCAGCCGGCGGAGCTGGGCCAGGGCTGGGGCTCTCGGGCGGTGCTCGGCCGCCTTCCCGCTCCGGAGGCGGGGCCGGCGGGGGCGGGGCGCGAAGGCGGGGCCGGCCGGAGGCGGGGCCGGCGGGGCGGGGCGCGGAGGCGGGGCCGGCGGGGGCGGGGCGCGAAGGCGGGGCCGGCGGGGGCGGGGCGGGGCGCGAAGGCAGGGCCGGCGGGGGCGGGGCGCGAAGGCGGGGCCGACGGGAGGCGGGGCCGAGGAAGTCGCGCTGCCCCGGGCGATGCCCCGGCCCCCGCCGCGTCCCGGTGGCTCTTGGAGCTCGCGAGTGGCGGCGGCAGCAGCCCCAGTGGCTGGGCCCACGCAGGTAAGGGGCTCGCGCCGGCCCCTCTGCAGCTACCGGGACGCGGGCTCTGACAGGTGAAGCCGCGCGGGCGAGCGGGGCAACCGGGCTGCTCCTTGCTCGCGCGAGGAGGGCAGGGGTGTCCGCTGCCAACAGAACCTGGGATCCTGAGCGGCCGGGAAGGGAAACCAGTGGAGCTGCCGGTTCAGGAGCCAGAAAGGTACGCCAAGCATCGGGGTGCGGGAGGGCGCACCAGGGCAGGGCAGCCTGCCCCGGGATCTCTTTGCATTTTGAAGGACCTACGTTTGGTCTCCCTGAGAACTCCTTTCTGAAGAGGCCAGTCCCTCATTTGGGCGGAATTGGATGCGCCCCCTTCGCAGCTACCCGGAGAATCCTTTTGGGTCCCTTGCGCAGAGAGCCCACTGATAATTGTGTGCAGAGTGTCTCGTAACAGTAAAAAAAAAAAAAAAAAAAAATACGGCGGTAGTAGTGGCGAACTCGAGAGGCAATTGCTTCAGCAATTAGTTCCCCAGCGCACTGTCCATTTGTTAAGCAAATAGTGCGTTGATGGCTGCTAAAACTGGTTGGGTTTCCACGAAGTGGATTAGAGCGTCTGAAGCAACTTGCGCGCGGTGCTTACCCGAGCCTGCTCTAGAAATTTCATCGGCATCGGGCGCTTGGAGTTACCGAAGAGCCTCGCGGTGAACCTGGGGACTCTAGAAAAACCTGCCTCACCGACGCACCAAATCACAAACAGGTCTATGGATTCGATTCCATTAGCAATCACTTTTTGCTTGGATCAGCAGCATTTCAATTTAACTGATGTTAGTTGCACGTCTGTCAAGGGGGGAAGCTCTAGGAGAGCTCACAGGCTGGTGTGCTGTGAGTAGCACAGGCGTGGAAACAAAAGGGAATATTTGGGCCATCCTTTCTCACAGGTAGATGTTTAGATAACAGTGGAACATTGTGCTTTTGTCTTTGCGCCACCTCTTTGATCTTTGGTAATAAGCATTTTAAATGGAGGGGAAATGAAAATCTTTAGAGAGTATTTATCGTTAGCCTGGTCACATCCAAAGTGGCAAGGATTCTCCAAACATCCTTAAAATAAGGTTAGTTTTGTTGTTCAGTTGCAAAGTCATGTCTGATGCTTTGCAACTCCACCGACAGCAACACCAGGCTCCTCTGTCCTCCACTATCTCCCGGAGTTTGCTAAAACTCCTGTTCACTGAGTCTTTGATGCCGTCCAACCGTCTCATCCTCTGCTGCCCCCTTCTCCTCCAGCCCTCAGCCTTTCCCAGCATCAGGGTCTTTTCCAATGAGTCCACTCTTCCCATACGGTGGCCAAAGTATTGGCGCTTCAGCATCAGTCCTTCCAGTTGATGTTCAGAATTGATTTCCTTTAGGACTGACCTGTTTGATCTCCTTGCAGTCCATGGAACTCTCAAGAAAAGTCAGCTCTGTACCAAGCACCGTGCTAGTCATTTTACTTAAAATGTTGCATAAAATTCACCAAGAAGATGTTACTAGCTCTGAACAGATGAGAAACTAAGGCAGGGAAAAATCCAGGAATTTGTTCACAGGAACTGGTGGACCTGGGAGTTGAGTGTGGATATTTCTGAGTGCAGAATCCATGCTTTTTCACTATTCCAAGTTACTGTGAGACAGTGTAAATATGCAGATTTAATAGAAATGAGCATTCAGATTTACACATCTTGAGAGTTAAAGTTGTCATTTAGCTGCTACGTTGTGATCGGCTCTGCGACCCCATGGACTGTGGCCCCCCAGGCTCCTGTGCCCGTGGGATTTCCCAGGAGAGAATACTAGAGTGCGTTGCCATTTCCTTTTCCAGGGGATCTTCGCAACCCAGGGGTCAGACTCAAGTCTCCTACTTGCCAGGTGGATTTTTTGCCACTGAGTCGCCTGGGAAAGTCATCGTGAGTAAAACGAACATTGTTTTTATTCTCTTTGGGTTGTTAAACTGAGATTAATCTGGGACAAGATGAACAGTATTTTAAAAAATATGAAATTTATTTTGTGTCTTCCTTAGCATGTTTTTAAGCACCTAATATAGGCAAACTGGGCTAATTAGTAAAACTTTATATGTATCCTGTGTGTATTATACATTGAAGTATCAGCTAATTTTCATATTATTCATATGCTTTACTGTATTTCATCTTGATTTCTACCCAGAGTTTACAGTTAAATAGGGGTCACTGTTGTCACCTAGAAAGGACTTTGTGTGTATGTATAAATCTATAACCATAGCTGAATATATATAATATTTATTTTAAAAGGTATATCTATTTTTCCTTAAATGTCTCTCTAGAAGTACAGAGTACTCCAACATGCTTATTTAGGAGAGAATCCTAAAATACCAATTTAGCCTTTTGAGTGAATGATCCATAATAGCTCAACGGATGATTTCTTTAAGTGCATGTAAACCGCACAAGTGATTTTCAAATTAAAGTTATTATATTGTTTAGGATGAGAATGAAAATAATACTTAGAATTTTAAATACTGTCTTCTGACACGGAGAGCACTTGATTTCTTAAAACCTTCCTTGCAATTGCTGGTAATTACCTAGGAAAATTGAGGGGTTTCATATCGAAATTATCTTCAGCTGTAGAAGAAAGAGTTTTCTGTTGAAGAAAGGCTTTTTGCCTGTGTTGGGAGGATCAGGTAGATACTCTGCCTGGATTGTGTTTGGCACATTTCGCCCCCACCCCATCTTCATTGAATAGAGAGATCGACAAGACACCTTGAACTTCTTAAAAGCATTTGAAGTCCTACCAGGCTGGTGTTTATAAAAGTGTGGTTGGCTTGGTTAAGATGCTGTAAGGAAGGGGCACGATGGATGATGTTTTGGAGAAATTCACAGAAAAGGTAAAGGGCCAAGGAGAAGCGTGTGCATGGGGTGTGAAAGGGGCAGTTCCCGATTTTTTGACACCTGAAAGGTAAACAGTAAGGGATCCTCATTAAGAAAAATAATACCAAATTAGCCATGAAAGTGAATGCTTATCTAGAACAGAAAAAAATTACAACCATTTGCTGGTGATTGCTTTCTTGTTTCACTGAGATGTTTTGGGGCCCTTTACCAGAAATGCTTACATAAAAATGCTTTCTGATTGCAACCCTGTCCCTGAGAACACTCAGCGTCTCCTAGCGAGAGGCTTGAAGCCCTCGCAGGGGCCAATGCCAGTGAGAGACCAGAAATTGAAGCTCCCTTACCTTCAAAGCGTGGGAGCACCCGTTGTGGTTGGAGGCCAAGAATGAATGGTCCACTGAGCGGAGAAGCTGCTGGCTGGGGTGAAGGGATCGTGGGCTCATTGTGGTCTCAGGGCCCTTCCTTTCCAGTAAACAGTTGTGAGAGGAAGCTCCTGTCGGTCCCTGAGACTTTCCATTTTAGTTGGTTCTCCAGGCACGCCTTTGATTGTTGGCGCTCCAGCTTTCATCCTCTGTCGCCATTTGTTGAGGGTTCTCTGTGTCCCATGCACTGAGTAAGGCCAGGTTCTGATTGTCGGGAAGCTCCTGGTCCCCTGGAGCTGATTTCATGGATGCCAGTACGGTGTTCATGCCAGTGCAGAGGTCTGATGCTTGAGTTGAGTTTGGAATCATGGGTGGAGATACTGGAAGAGCATATGGGGATGTGGACAGTCATAGGAAGTCCTGGAAGTTTGGACCCGTACACCGTCCTCCACGGATGCAGAGAAGCCCCGTCGTCAGTAATTTTCCACAAGTCTTTCCAGACCAGTAGCACCTGCCCCCATATCCCTGAGATAAACTTGTTAAAAATTCATGTTCTCAGACCCCATCCCAGGCCACCTGAATCAGAAGCTCTGTGTCTATGGCACAGCAGTCGTTGTTTTAAGAATCCTCCCAGGTGATTCAGGTGCAGGCTATAACGATTGAGAACCATTGCTTTTAGTGTTTAAGAGAACTGGTAGGGCATAGAATCCCTTGGGAAGATGAGAGGCATGAGATTAGTACTAAGGTTTATATATTACTATTGTAATATAGTTATATTGATAGAGCACTTAGATTATGCCAGGCATTGTGATAAGAAATATTAATTCCTTTAATCATCAATGCAACCCCTGATTGCAAAGAGTTGGACACAACTGAGTGACTCAACAGCAACAACCACCTGAGAGCTATTATCACTCCAGTAATTTATTTAAATTTATTTATTTGGATTCTTTTTTTTTTTTTGGACAGTGGGGGGGTGCTTCCCTGGTGGCTCAGATGGTAAGAGTCTGCCTGCAATGCGGGAGACCTGGGGTTGTTCCCTGGGTTGGAAAGATCCTCTGGAGGAGGGCCTGGCAACCCACTGCAGTATTCTAGCCTGGAGAATCCCCATGGACAGAGGAGCCTGGCGGGCTACAGTCCATAGGATCTCAAAGAGTCAGACACGACTGTGTCGCTAAGCACAGCACAGCTTCCTTTTTTTAAAATTGGAGTATATAGTTGATTTACAGTGTTTTGTTAGTTTCTGATGTACAGCAAAGTGATACAATTATACATATTACCCTGTATCATATTCTTTCCCACTATGGTTTATTACAGGAAGTTGAATATATTTCCCTATGCCACATAGTAGGACCTTGTTATTTACTTTTTTCCCCTTGGGCTCTTTCTCATCTGCCTTTCTGTTAACTGTTGCTGTTTCCTGAGGTCCCATCCTCTGTGGAGATGCACGTGAAGATTGCTCCATCTAAATGTGAGAAAGCCGTAGCACAGACAGACAGGGGTGTTGTCCCAGGCCACACCGGTTCAGCCAGGATGCAAGGCAGGCAGTGTGGTTACAGTGCCCGCCTTCCCTCTCTGGGAAGGCCGTCGCTGCCTTTGTTTTGTGTTGGTCTTGTGGGAGAGGTCTGGAGGTGGGCGTGGGTCGTCGCGGCATGGTCCTGTTTGCCGACCACTCAGGGTGAACAGGTTTCTCTTTCGGGAACCAGTGCCTGATGAGAGAGGAAGAATGTTGTTGGCCTTCAGGCTTGGTGCAAACTTTGACATTTCGTAAGCAAGTGGACGTGATTGCATATATATGATTACCTAACGTGGAGCACCTCTTTCCCCAGCTGGATGACGGGCTCACGTGGATTTCCCCAGTAGGGGATGGTGGAAAGTGGCCTTGTTTGGTAATTCTGGGATTTGATCTGGGTATTAGCGGACCCCCTCCTCAGGCCATGGAGGACTTGAAGATGATGGAGGCATCTAGGACACCTGTGCTTTTGCATTTTCATAGTTTTTCTTTCCCAGAAGGGAAAGATCATTCTCCATGATTCTGTACATTTTATCATGAAATAGCTCCAACATGTCAGGCAGCATGGAAAGAATATATATTTATATTATGAGTGCATGTGGCAGTGTGTGAAATGATGATTTACCTTTGGGTGTGAGCTTCGGATTAATGAGTCTTTTTACCTCTGCTTCAGAGACAGATGTTTAGACACTGTCAATTTGAGCTTATGGCAGGCAGTGGAATCTAATTCTGCGAGTACTGACCATCTTTCTCATGTGGTCATTCATTCATATGGTCATTTTTGCCTCTTCAGTTGTGCTCAGCATTCATTTAGGCACTGGAGGGAAATACAGTGGTGACCAGCCAGACACGATCCCTGCAGACTAGCAGAAAAAAACTTGGGTGAGTAGAGTTAGATGCCCTAATTCTGGCAGTGAGTTGTTAGGAGAGGAGTTAAGAAATTGTCAAAGTTCAGAAGTGATGTATGGGGCATGGTTTAAGGCAGTAGGAAAGCGGAGGTGTGGAAGGATCTGAGAGAGATATAGGAGATTACAGAGGTGACCAGGTGGATGTGGGTGGTGAGAGGGATTGTCAGGGCTGAGGTCTGTGTCTTGGGCCCCAAGGTTGGTGCCAGGAGCGTAGGACAGGACTAGAGAAGACTGTTCTCTACAGAATAATGGGATGTCGTGAGTTTGAAATGTGTGGATGGCTCAAAGGTAGAGATTTGGGTAGGTAGATAAAATAACGCAACTGACATGAGAACTGAATAATTCAATGGATGGAATAATATCAACAGCTAAATATGTTCTCTCTTGAGGAGAGTGGGGAGGAGATGTTCACAGAGGAATGTGAGCATTTCTCCTGGGTGGGCGGGATAGCAACTCACTCCAGTTCCTTTGATGTGGAAGATGCTCAAGGTTTACCTCTGCGCATTCTTTCCAGGGTGGAGATGATTCCTCCACTCCCTCTGACCTTTTGCATATATGATAGCCTGAGCTCTACTCCATGGGAAGAGGCCCTCAGTGCGGAAAAGCAGGCTGGGCAGGTGGTCAGATTTTGAGCCCATCTTACTGTTACAAGTTAAAATGACTTACCATCTTTCCTCTTAATTTGTTATGCTGCGTTGTTAGAAACACTCATTTGTCATTCATGTGTATCATGTTTGTTGTAAATGAACTGTATCACCTGGGTAGGCTGTATATGTACATATACATGGGGCTGTGTTAGAGAATCCACCAGTCTATGCAGGAGAACACAGGAGATGTGGGTTCGACCCCTGGCATCAGAAGATCTGCTGGAGGAGGAAGTGGTGACCCACTCCAGTGTTCTTGCCTGGAAAATCCCTTGGACAGAGGAGCCTGGTGGACCACAGTCCATGGGGTCGCAAAGAGTCGTACACAACTTTAGCGACTGAACACATACACATACATATACATACATGTACACATGCATACACACACACATACATATAGGTAGTTTGTATATATTATGTAGATTGCCCAGGGCTGTTTTGTGGCTGCTACAGATGTTAGTTACAAGATTCCTTTTTGTATAGAGGATGTATACATTTTTGTATACAGGATGTATCCTTTTGTATAAAGGATGTAGGTTTTTCTAGGTGCTCAGAGTTAAGTGGAAGGCTTGTTTAAAACATGTGTTAGAAAGTAGCTGGAATGCATATTTGTTCTTTTATCCAAAAGCTGTGTATTATGAGTGTGTATTATGTTTGCTGTGTGCTAGAATTTTCCGTGTGAATAGACCAGAGAGCGCCCTGTCTCTTTAGAGGGGAAGTCAGGCAGCTTGACGGGTGAATACTATAGCTCTTCCTTATAGCTCAGTTGGTAAATAATCTGCCTGCAATGCAGAGAGACCTGGGTTCAGTCCCTGGGTTGGGAAGATCCTCTGGGGAAGGAAATGGCAACCCATTCCAATATTCTTGCCTGGGAAATTCCATGGACAGAGGAGTCTGGCGGGCTACATGGGGTTGCAAGGGTCGGACACAGGTTAGCGATGAAATCACCAAGTGAGGGTGAGGCGTGGCATGGGGTAGGGTGGGGTCGGGTGGGACAGGGGTTATAGGAGGCAAGCAGTGAAGGGTGGCCTCTAGAGACAGGATTGCCAGCACTTAGCGGGAGGAATGGGCAGGCACATCAGCCTGGAGGAAGATTTGGAAAAAAGAGATTGTTTTGAGAAACTGAAAGTTTCGAATAACCTGTTTCAACTTTCTTCATTAAAAGTCAGACATAAAAAGGAATAAAATTGGGTCATTTGTAGAGACATGGAGGGGCCTCCAGTCTGTCATACAGAGGGAAAGTCAGAAAGAGCAAAACACATGTTGTATATTTGTTGTAAAGTCTGTCAGGAAACCAAGCACCACCCTTGGAGAGTCGGAGAACTCAGGTTTATTACGCTGGTGGGCCCAGAGGAGTTAACACTTCCAGTTCTGGGCCCCAAACAAAGGAGCTACAGAGTTTTTATAGACAGTGCATGACCCCAGACTTTAGTGGGCAGTGCTGACTGTGAGTAGGCTAGTTCAGAGTAGGGGTTTCCTGCAAGCAGGTGGTTAGGACACAGCAGTGGGGGATGCCTGATCTTTACACAAACAAACATGATTTTGCCAGAGCTCAGGGGCTGGGTAACTGACAAGGGGAGTGAGGTAAGTTTCAGCTGCTAGCATTGTTGCAAGTTTCTGTCTTCCTAAAACTATGTAACCTACATGACTTTGCAAGGAACTAGCTGAGTTGCAGAGGCAGAACTGAGCATGAGGCTATTTCTAGCTGGGTGCAAGATTTTAAGTTTTCCTCTTCATATTAACGCAGGTTTGTGGAAGCCAGGAAAATGGTACAGGTGACCCCGTTTGCGGGGCAGGAGTAGAGACGCAGACGCCGGGAACAGGTGTGTGGAGACGGTGGTGGTGGGCAGGATGAGCTGGGAGACTGGGACGGATGGATGTGCTCCGCCGTATAGTGCAGGGAGCTCCGCTCACTGCTCTGTGACGAGTGGGCTGGGGATACAGGAGGGAGGTCCAAGAAGGAGGGGAGGTATGTATACACAGAGCTGATTCACTGTGTTGTGTAGCAGAAACCAACACAACTTTGTAAAGCAACCATCCTCCAGCTTAAATCAGCTAATAAAGAAGAATGTTCATGAGAGACCTATGAACTGATCAGGAAAAACCAAAAGTATTGCACTTATGTCCCTGTGACTGTGACTATGTTCAGAGCCAAGGTGCAGAAGCAAAGAACAACACAAACCCTCCAAGCCTCCCAAAGTCAAATGAAACCACAAACAAATAATGATTGTGTAATCCTATCTGGTTTTGGTTGTGAGGGTGGACCATTTGTAGCATGATGAAAGAAGTTGAGGATTAGTCTGAAAACTTAGGTAGTATGTCAGAGAAGAACATTGTATTACTTGAACAGTAACTGGCATTATTGTTACGATAGTCTTGCATAATATGGAAGATTAGATTTAAATATATAAAATTAGTGTAGCTGTACAGGTTTGTAGTCTGGAAATGCTTTTAGGGTTTCAGCCCTTTCTCTGCTGCATGGCCCCTATGACAGTTTGGGGCCTAGAGATTTGGAGGCTTGTTTACCCTCTCATTGGTAACAAAATGTCCTGTACGGTGTATCTATTAATCTTCGTCCTACAGTTTCTTGTCTGTTGCAGGATCATGCTCTGAAATTCAATATCCTCATCTTCTCTGACTCTTTACCTCCACAGATTCCCTCCACCCCTTTTCTTATCTCCTCTTCTGTCATGCGGGTTTCTTCCTACCTAGTTCACTGTTTCAGTTCAGTTCAGTCGCTCAGTCGTGTCCGACTCTTTGCGACCCCATGAACCGCAGCACGCCAGGCCTCCCTGTCCATCACCAACTCCCGGAATTTACTCAAACTCATGTCCATTGTGTCCATGATGCTATCCAGCCATCTCATCCTCTGTTGTTCCCTTCTCCTCCAGCCTTCAATCTTTCCTGGCATCAGGGTCTTTTCCAGTGAGTCAGTTCTTTGCATCAGGTGGCCAATGAGTATTGGAGTTTCAGCTTCAGCTTCAGCATCAGTTGTCCCAATGAACACCCAGGACTGATCTCCTTGAGGATGGACTGGTTGGATCTCCTTGCATTCCAAGGGACTCTCAAGAATCTTCTCCAACACCACAGTTCAAAATGCATCCATTTTTCAGCACTCAGCTTTCTTTATAGTCCAACTCTCACATCCATATATGACCACTGGAAAAACCATAGCTTTGACTAGATGGACCTTTGTTGGCAAAATAATGTCTCTGCTTTTTAATATGCTGTATAGGTTGGTCATAACTTTCCTTCCAAGGAATAAGTGTCTTTTAATTTCATGGCTGCAGTCACCATCTGCAGTGATTTTGGAGCCTGAAAAATAGTCTGTCACTATTTCTATTGTTTCTTCATCTATTTGCCATGAAGTGATGGGATCAGATGCCATGATCTTTGTTTTCTGAATGTTGAGTTTTAAGCCAACTTTTTCACTCTTCTCTTTCACTTTCATCAAGAGGCTCTTTAGTTCTTCTTCACTTTCTGCCATAAGGGTGGTGTCATCTGAATATCTGAGGTTATTGCTATTTCTCCTGACAATCTTGATTCCAGCTTGTGCTTCATTCAGCCCAGCATTTCTCACGATGTACTCTGCATATAAGTTAAATAAACAGGGTGACAGTATACAGCCTTGACGTACTCCTTTCCCTATTTGGAACTGGTCTGTTTTTCCATGTCCAGTTCTAACTGTTGCCTCGTGATCTGCATACAGTTTTTTTAGGAAGTAGATCAGGTGGTCTGGTATTCTCAGCTCTTTAAGAATTTTCCACAGTCTGTTGTGATTTACACAGTCAAAGGCTTTGGCATAGTCAATAAAGCAGAAATAGATGTTTTTCTGGAACTCTCTTGCTTTTTCCATGATCCAGTGGATGTTGGCAATTTGACCTGTGGTTCCTCTGCAATTTCTAAATTCAGCTTGAACATCTGGAAGTTCACAGCTCACTACTGTTGAAGCCTGGCTTCGAGAATTTTGATCATTACTTTGCTAGCATGTGAGATGAGTGCAATTGTGCAGTAATTTGAACATTTCTTTGGCATTGCCTTTCTTTGGGATTGGAATTAAAACTGACCTTTTCCAGTCCTGTGGCCACTGCTGACTTTTCCAAATTTGCTGGCATATTGAGTGCAGCACTTTCACAGCATCATCTTTTAGGATTTGAAATAGTTGAACTGGAATTCCATCACCTCCGCTAGCTTTGTTCGTAGTGATGCTTCCTAAGGCCCACTTGACTTCACTTTCCAGGATGTCTGGCTCTAGGTGAGTGATCACACCATCATGGTTATCTGGGTCATGAAGATTTTTTTGGTATAGTTCTTCTGTGTATTCTTGCCACCTTTGCTTAATATCTTCTGCTTCTGTTAGGTCCATACCATTTCTGTCATTTATTGTGCCCATCTTAGGAATGAAATGTTCCCTTGGTATCTCTAATTTTCTTGAAGAGATCTCTAGTCGTTCCCATTCTGTTGTTTTCCTCTATTTCTTTGCATTGATCGCTGAGGAAGGCTTTCTTATCTCTCCTTGCTATTCTTTGGAACTCTGCATTCAAATGGGTATATCTTATATATTGTTTCAGGACCTTGTTGAAAAGCTTTTGCAGAAGTTGCCTTCCATATTTTAGGCATGCTGAAACAAGTAGAATTTCTCTGAAATTTTTTTCACTCTGTTTAACCTCAGGTGAGCTGGCACAGAGATACTTAGCTTTAGCCAAGAATGAGAAAGAATGTTCCCAGGAAATTTCCTGTGTTAGCATTTGAACCAGAAGAGATAGCAGAACTGAAAAGGTACATGACAAATTGTTTTTTAAAGTCATGAACTCTGTGTGTGAGATACACACAGATAAAAGTTTAAACACGAGGCCTAGCCCTGGTTATTAAGAACAGCGTAATATTGAGTTGCTCTATTAATTACTTCCTTTCGAACTTCCAGTCTTATGTCATTTTTGTTTTTATCACCATAAACTCAAGATCCTAAGTCACTAATTTATTGCAAAGTTTTAGGGTTAATTGGCCAATATGTGCCTTTTCATTGATAGTGTTTTTTTTTTTTTCTTGAATGGAAGATGTTTTTGGCTTTTCCTAGTTTTTAGGACATACAGGCTCAGCTGCTATATTTCATTTAATGTGCCATCAGCCTGCCATTGCTGAGTTTCTGTTAGGTGGCAGCATTCTTTTATTTATTCTAATCCTGTCATGGACCCTCCTAGGTAGTATGCGTGTGTGCTCAACTCTGCCCAACTCTTTGCAGCTCCACGGACTATAGCCCACCAGGCTCCTCAGTCCATGAGATTCTCAAGTGGTTTGCCATTTGAATACTGTAGTGGTTTGCCATTTCCTACTCCAGAGGATCTCCTCAACCCATGGATCGAACCCGCACCTCTTGGGTCTCCTGCATTGGCAGGTGGATTCTTTACCCCTGAGCTGCCTGGGGAGCCCCTCCTAGGTGGGGGTCATCCCTGTTTAATAGAAGCAAGCATTGAGACTTAGAGAAGCCCAGGAACCCCCACTGGGATGGCATCTTCCTTTTCCCAACTATTCCATTCCATCCAGTGTTTTCAACCATTCTATTCTGCCTCGCTTCCCAGTGAAGCTGTTTAACCACAAACTAGAGTCTATTCCGAATAAGACTCCAGGAATTTCCCTGCATCCTGGGATTGGAAGCAGCTGGTCCTCTCATCCCAGGGTGAAGGTGGAGTGGAAGCCTTTCACCTCAGAGGCTGCTTTCAGTGCAGCCATGAAGCCCTGGAATTCTGCTAGACCCTCCTCTGAGGATGAATTTGACATGGTTTGATAAATACATCCCTTCAGAGCAGTTTCTTGCCCAAAGATTACGAATACACAAAGTTGGATATTTTGAAAGGGTCTCTCTCCTTTATCTGACTCGAGTGATGCATAAAACATGCACTTGTTGTCATAGATTTGTGGAGTAAAGCATGTGGTCCCTTCCACTAAACACCTTGCGTCATTCTTGAATGTTTACAGGAGAACTGCCTCCTGGTATTCTTGTGGTTTTAAATTGATGTGAGCTTTTAAATACATACAGATGTTGACATTTCACACTGTGGATAAAATTCATGCTGAGCAAGTGATTGATGCTTTTTTGTTACTCATTCGTTCATTTCTAAGCATTAGGTGCATTTGTCAAATAGATCTTTCGATGGTCCATAGTATGCCGACAAGGTTGATATTGTTTGATGTGGTCTTGGGGAAACTGGAGTGACTTGTGCTGGACATCCTGCGTGTCCCCCTGGGGGCTTCTGATACATCACCTAGGTAACCTCCTCTAGTGGACTTTGAGTCTGGCCTCGTGGGATGCGACAGCAGCTGATGCAGTTGACATGGTGGCAGTCGGGATGGAGAGGGCATAAGGAGGGCTCCTTAGCACTCTGCCGACTGAAGTCCTGCGCACGGCGCTCTGTGCTTTTGAACAAAACCCTCATTAAGGTCATCTGCATTCATTCCAGTTGGAAGCCATGCCGACATTCATATATGTCAGGAGAGAGAGGTTGGTGCTTTGGTTAAACTGTTCTTTTTTTTTTAATGCAGATTTTGCTGACCAGTTCTGGATGTCTTGTTGGTATGATTTTGATCGGTTTTTGGTGTAATAACATCCTGAATCTAGCCAGTTGGAAAACCAACAACCTGGCCTTGAAATGTTGTCTTTTTGGTAATGACTATGAATCAGGGCTAACTGAGTGAGAACTTAGAAAGCATTGATTTTATGGTTGCTTTTAATGTTATGTGACCAAGCAGGGTATGAAACAGTGTAGAGCAAAACCCCTTTTATACACACACACATCACACTGTTACTACATGCAAGTGTATGAGTGAACTTCCCCAGTGGCTCAAGACGGTGAAGCATCTGCCCCCAATGCGGGAGGTGTGGGTTTGATCCCCGGGTCAGGACGATCCTCTGGAGAAGGAAATGGCAACCCCCTCCAGTATTCTTGCCTGGAGAATCCCATGGACAGAATCCCATGGACCACAGTCCACGGAGTTGCCAAGGGTCAGACACAGCAGCCCACAGTATGTGAATATGTGTGTGTATTTGTTTGTTATTTTGGAGATGAGCACTAGAAACTTACTAGTGGTTACTTTATGGAAATTGCCTAGTCGGGGCGGGCTGAGTCACTTTTCATTACATGCCTCTCTGCACGATTACAATTTCTTAAAGGCACATGTGGAAAAAATATCCCCATGGTTAATTGGATGGTGAGATGATAGGTCTTTTATTAATACATATAAGATGTCATTAATACTCCTTGGACATGAGAATATTAAAAATACTTTGAATTTGTTTAACATTTTAAAGCTTTTAAAAAGTCTTTAGTATCTTTTGTTAGGTTTTATCAGCCAAACATCTCCATTCGAGATCCGGAAACATTACAGTGTCTGGTAGTTGAACTGATTAAGCAGAGAGAAGTTTTCAAAATTCTGTCTACTCAGTGGGCCTTCCTGGAAGCCACTCTGACATTTGTAGGACTTCGTCATCTCCAAAGCTTGGGCTCATTATTTTTAAATGGAGATGAAAATACTTACCTTGGACTGCTGTGATGCTTAATAATAATAATCCCTGAAGAGTGCCTTGTGAATAATAAGTGCTTTATAAATTCCTCTTAGGGCTTCTCTGGTGGCTCAGTGGTAAAGAATCTGCCTGCCAATACAGGAGACATGGGTTCGATCCCTGGGTTGGGAAGATCCTCTGGAGAAGGAAATGGCAATCTACTGTAGTCTTCTTGCCTGGGAAATCCCATGGACAGAGGAGTCTGGTGGGCTGCAGTCCATAGGGTTGCAAAGAGCAGCTGAACAACAGCAGCAGATTCCTGTTATTCAAGGAAAAGAGGAAGTCTGACTAATTGGTGATGAGTAAGCCTGCAGAGGATTGGGTGAGTGAGTGCCCACAAGTTGTGGGAGCTTTTACCCGAAGATCAGACCCCGTTACTGCTGGTGTTTTCTTCTACGTTTTCTTCCAACCAGAATAAGAGTAAGAAGAGGAAACGCAGGAAGCATGAGTAGGATCTGGGACTAAATGACAGCATTTCAAAAATACCTGGAGACACATTTTAGGGAGCAGTAAAATTTATCCAATTCAGTCTTTTTTATCCAACTTGAGGCCATTCTCTTTAGAGATGAGACGCCACCTTTCCTTTTTAAAAAATTTTTGGATGTTTAGTTTAACTTTTAAGGTGTTTTTCCTTTTGCATTTTTAATTAAGTCTTGAGAGCAGAAAGTGGATATTGGTCATGTACACGTTCTATTGATTGTGCTGGATTTGGCATTTTCTTGGTGATTATGGTATGATTTGTTGAAAGCCCAGCCATTCCTGGGGAAAACCTGACAATGTTTCATAAATATATATGGATGAAAGAATACCTTGGATGGCTGTCTTTGGAAGGTGACAGCTAATCAATGGCTTTATTGAATTTACATGGCTACATTTCTGGTTGCAGAAAAAAAGAAAGAAAAAAGGGTTATCCATGATTTCCTGTTTATATGGGGCAAGAGAGAAAATAGGAGTTGGCTCCAAGTTTCATAAAACTTATCTCCTTGCAGAGTCAAGATCCATCTTTGTGAAAAGATTAGTAGTAGTACCTTGTTGGGAGCAGAGAGGATTTTTAAAGGCGGGTGAGGTCTGTTTAGGCTGATGGAGAGGGAAAATGTGATCTGAGTTTGGAAGGATGGAGATGCAGTGACCCTGAGAGGCTTGTGGAGGTCGCCAGGAGACATCTCACTGTTGATCTCTGCTCCTTTCATAGTCTGGCCGCCTGGAATTTGACTGAAGGACCCTTTGCGATGCTGCTTGTTTTAGGACTGGGTACTGTGAGGCAGGAGGTGAAGTAACAGAGAGAGGGGGCAAGGTGGTGTGAAGATCAGGAATGTGGAGTTGGGCCACTGGCCCTGAATCTTGGCTTTGCTGTGTGTCGGCTTTGTGATGTGTAAACTCTCTGTGCCTTAGTGTACCCGGCAGTGACTGAGGCTTCTAACGGTGCTTACTGCCGTGGCAGTCCAGGCGTGGGCAGGAAAAGAGTTTCCAGCCCTAGAGCATTTCAGAAGGGAGTGAGTTTATTAAGAACAAAGAGCAGAGATAATATGGGTACTGTCAGGCCAGGGAGAGTCATCGCTTTTCGTTGTTTCCTGGGATGTGTGTGTGTGTGTGTGTGTGCGCGCGTGTGTGCGTGCGTGCGCGCGCGTGTGTGCGTGCGTGTGTGCACTTACTGGTGTCCAACTCTTTGTGACCTCAGGGACTATAGCTGCCAGGGTCCTCTGTCCATGGGATTTTCCAGGCAAGAATTCTGGAGTGGGTTGCCATTTCCTTCTCCAGGGAACCTGCCTGACCCAGAGATTGAACCCGCATCTCCTGCATAGCCAATTTTTATAGCCTCCAGATTAAGAAAATTCCTCCTGGGAGGGTGGCATTAAGTGATTAGTTAGGACACTGTAGGGTGACTACTGATGTGGGCATTTTTGCCTAATTTGGAAACTTGCTGGTGATGATCAAGGAGCTTCTAGCAGAGGTTACAGAGAGACTCAGTTCCCGAGATGACCTTGGTTCTGGGCTCTACTCCTGTGGCCTTGAATGGACTCCACACCTCCACTATAGGGTTGTGGGGATTAAACGACAGTATATTTAAAGGGGTTGGTACATGATATCTATTGCACCTAATGCCCCATGTACTCCTCATGGAATAGCTGCAGTAGCTGCTACTGCTGTTATTTTTATAACATTGATGATGGCTCAGCCATGTCCAACTCTTTGTGACCCCATGAACTGTAGCCCACCAGGCTCCTCTTTCCATGGAATTCTCCAGGTAAGGATACTGCAGTGGGTTGCCATTTCCTCCTGCAGGGGATCTTCCTGACCGAGATCGAACCCGTGTCTCCTGTGGCTCCTGTAGCTCCTGTATTGGCAGGCAGATTCTTTACCACTGAGCCACCTGGAAGCCCAACATTGATGCTGGGGAGGCCTATTTTAGCTGAAATTAATCAGAAGGTGTCCTGTTTGCCCTTCTTAATAGACCCTCAAAGTTGCTTCATATTTAAAAATGCACTTGCAGTATGTTAGCTCCGTGGGAAGACTGGTTTGGGTATTTTTGATCACTCCAAGCCTTTTCCTAGCTGATGTCCTAGTAAATGAGTTGCATAGTGCATGGGTTGAGACTATAGAAAATTAGGAAAGTTCACTTGGGAATTATCAATATAGGCTGTTATATGATAGTGGCCACTTCATGGAGCTGACACTGGCATTGATGGAATCAAAGTGGTGGGAAAAATCGATGTAGCCTTTTTAAAAGATGGATGGTTTTAATATTGATAATAGTGTTCTTTACCTTTTCATTTGAGAGATGCTGCTATAATGGAATGCTTTATAAATACTAATGTGTGCTGACTGTATTTTGAGAGTGAGCGGTTCCTTTGGGTATTTCGAGACAAAATGTTCTGTGATCTGGGCAAATGTCTCTGTAGTGCACAATGGAGAGATTTAGAAATATATTCTTCAAATTAAGCATGTTGCACATGAATGTGGGAAAGTCATTAATCTGTATTTTAAAAACCTTTTTTAAAGAGTTTTTTAATATTAACAGTTCTGTTTTGAGCTATATTTTAGTTTATTTTTAAAGTTGAAGCATAGTTGATTTATTATACAACAAGAGCTGACTCACTGGAAAAAACCCTGATTCTGGGAAAGATTGAGAGCAAGAGGAGAAGGGAGTGACAGAGGATGAGATGGCTGGATGGCGTCATGGACTCAGTGGACATGAGTTTGGGCAAACTCTGGCAGATAGTGAAGGACAGGGAGACTTGGCGTGCTGCAGACCATGGGGACTTAAAGAATCAGACATGACTTAGTGACTGAACAACAACAACAAAATTATGTTAGTTTTTAGGTGTGTAGCAAAGTGATTCAGTTATGCATATATATGTATCAGTTCTTTTCCCTTATAAGTTATTACAAAGTATTGAGTGTAGTTCTCTGTGCAATGCAGTAGTCTTTGCTGGCTATCTATTTTAAATATAATAGTATATAAATATACTTACATTAAATATAAGTAGTGTGTAAATGTCAATCCCAAGCTTTTAATTTATCCCTCCTTAAAAACCTTCATCAGTCAAGGAACAGCTGGGTGCTTGGTGTGTGTGTGTGTTTGTATGTGTTATGAATTTTAATTCATTTCCAACAGTTGTCTTCACTTGATTTGGACATTTGGATTAGTTCAGGGGTGATCAGGTGCACATATATCAGTTCCTCATGAACCGCATTTGGAAGCCTCACTTGTTATCTTTACTTGATCCTGACACACTGGGGGGACACTGTTTCCAAGAGCCTCAGGATTAAGGAGCATCTTAGATGACTGAAATCCAGATATTGATGGGAAGAGATGAGGGGGGCTGGGTTTTGTAGTCAGGGGGCAGGCTTTTGTAGTCAGGCCCAGTGCTAGGATCTTGCAGTTCTTGGTGAGGGTTTCAGAGATGAATTATGTGGGCTTCATCCTGTGGTGGAGCTCAAGGGCTTCACTGTCAGCTTGCTGGCCATGATTTTATAAAGTTAATAAACAGTGGATCATTCCCTTATGAAATGAGTGGGGAAAGCCAGAGACGACGTGCATGCTCTTCCTTTCAGCAAGGTGACGCCTGGCTCTAATGAGGCTGTGTCAGGACTAGTGGTGGTTACTGAATTAACCCTCTGAATACGGTACAGGAACCTGCTAACACGCCTTTTCACAGAGCAATAAATATATTGCCCAATGTTATTTAACTAATGATTAAACATGTATTAAAGAACTTAAAAGCACTTTGAGACTTTTCAGGTTGATGGACTATACTGGTCTCTAGGTGGGCTTAGAGTTCTGGAAAATATTCAGTCATGATACAGTAGAAGGAGTTGCCCTCTGAGCCCTTCTTTCTCTCCTTCCTTCCTTCCTCCCATCCATCCATCCAGACTTAACTGCCCCGTGCCAGGTATTGTGCTGAAGATGCAGATGTGAACTCGGCCAGCACAGCCCCATCAGAGGACTTAATTATGGTCAGGGAGTGGGAGGTGGACTGGGGAGACTAAGTGAACAAACTGATGAGGTGATTTTGATCATCAAGGCCATGCTGAATGTCAGGTGTGACAAGAGATTATGGTACAGAAATGCAACTTTATACCAGAGGGTCAGGGTCTGGATTAGGGTCAAGGTCAGGCATGTAAGGAAGTGATGCTCGATCTGGAACCTGAAAGAGCCAGAGTTTGATAAGTGGGGAGAACAGATTATGTAACTGCCCCAAAAGCACAGGCTCCCTAGACCTTCATTCTAAATGTTTCAGTTCAGTCTAGTCACTCAGTCGTGTCCAGCTCTTTGTAACCCCATGGATTGTACCACGACAGGCTTCCCTGTCTATCACCATCTCCTGGAGTGTGCTCAAACTCATGTCCATCCAGTCGGTGATGCTATCCAACCATCTCATCCTCTGTCATCCCTTTCTCCTTCTGCCTTCAATTTTTCCCAGCATCAGGGTCTTTTCCAAGTAATCACTTCTTTGCATCAGGTGGCCAAAGTATTGGAGTTTCAGCTTCAGTATCAGTCCTTCCAGTGAATATTCAGAACTTATTTCCTTTAGGATTGACTGGTTTGATCTCCTTGCAGTCCAAGGGACTCTCAAGAGTCTTCTACAACACCACAGCATCAATTCTTCGGTGCTCAGCTTTCTTTATAGTCCAACTCTCACATCCATACATGAGTACTGGAAAAACTATAGCTTTGATTATATGGACCTTAGTTGGCAAAGTAATGTCTCTGCTTTTTAATACGCTGTACAGGTTGGTCATAGTTTTTCTTCCAAGGAGCGAGCATCTTTTAATTTCATGGCTTCAGTCATTGTCGGCAGTGATTTTGGAGCCCCCCAAAATAAAGTCTGTCACTGTTTCCATTGTTTCCCCATCTATTTGCCATGAAGTGATGGGACCAGATGCCATGATCTTCGTTTTCTGAATGTTGAGTTTTAAGCCAACTTTTTCACTCTCCTCTTTCGCTTTCATCAAGAGGCTCTTCAGTTCCTCTTTTCTTTTTGCCATACGGGTGGTGTCATCTGCATATCTGAGGTTATTGATATTTCTCCTGGCAGTCTTGATTCCAGCTTGTGCTTCTTCCAGCCCAGCGTTTCTCATGATGTACTCTGCATATAAGTTAAATAAGCAGGGTGACAATATACAGCCTTGACGCTCTCCTTTCCCTATTTGTAACCAGTCTGTTGTTCCATGCCCGGTTCTAACTGTTGCTTCTTGACCTGCATACAGGTTTCTCAGGAGGCAGGTCAGGTGGTCTGGTATTCCCATCTCTTTAAGAATTTTCCCCATTTTGCTGTGATCTACACAGTCAAAGGCTTTGGCGTAATCAATATAGCAGAAGTAGATTTTTCTTCTAAGTCTTCGCTACTCCCATTTCCCCCTTGATCTGCCGCTGCAGTGTTCTCTTCATTAGGGTACTCGTGTTAGACCTGCTAAAACTGAGCATTCTGGAAATGCTGACCTCTCCCTGGACAGGTGTTCTCCGTGGGTTGGTGAGGTTTCCTCTTGGCACACGGCCCACGTCGACTGAACTTTGCCCCAAGTAAGAGCTCTCCTGTGTTTACTCTCCTATTATCCCGGCTGGTTAGTGGGCCCAGAGCTTACTCAAACTTTCCTCTCGTGGCTAATCCATGTGAGATTTCACCTGGCCTCTAGCTTTCTGTAAATGACACACGCGCCTTCCCTGTTCTCACATGGTCAAGACTCTGCCCCCGGGTGTTAAGACACCTGCTGGAAATTAGAGCTTCCTCTTTTTTTTCAGTCTCTTTTCAACTGTGGATTATTTTTAGCCTTTTTCTATTTTTTCTGAAGTTTGAATTGTCCTGTATATTTATAGAAAATGAATGAAAGCAGCCAGTGAGGCTTAGCATGGGTTCAGGTGTCTGAATCAAGAACCCCTTATGGTCAGGGAACTCGCTGAGTGATGTCAACCCTGCCACTGTGGCTTGAGCTGGTTCTCTGTATAACTTGTTGATTAATTCTGAGTACAAGACAGGACCTTTGCTCCTTTACAGTAGAAGAGAATGGTTATACAGAATTATAACCTTACAGGAAAGCAGACATTTATTAAATAAAGTATTAACCCCAAACTTAGATGGTGCTCAAGCCATGTGTTTCATAAATAGATGTTTACTCAGGCTCTTCTCTCTTTGAAGTCTTCTGTACTGTATAGAGGCAAAACATTAGAACATTTTATTGCAAATAAATAGGAATTGGCTCAGATGGTAATGAATCTGCCTGCAAGGCAGTAGACCTGGATTCAATCCATTAGTTGGTAGGATCCTCTGCAGAGACCATGGCAACCCACTCCAGTATTCTTACCTGGAGAATTCCATGAACAGAGGAGCCTGGTGGGCTGCAGTCCATAGGGTTGCAAAGAGTCAGACATGACTGGGTGACTGAACATGTAGGCACACACAAGTAGGAATTATAGCCGCCTAATAATAAGACAGGTTAAGTAGGTGTCTGTCCTGATTCCAGAGCACACGTCTGTGCCATGACAGTGAAGCAACTGTGTTCATTTTTAAGAGTTTAGTTTTAGAATATTGAAAATGGTATGCATGGACTTCTCTATATTGTTATCTAGTTAGTTAGATAAGAACTCATTAGCTATGTCATGTTTTGAGTTGCCAAGGCCTCTTGAGTTGGTTGTTCTACAGAAAGCCATAGAATAATCTTGGTCCTTCTACAGAATCCATGTTTTTGATGTTAGTGCCGAGTCGGAGTTGGCGAATCCCTGGCATGGAGCGATCTGCCCTTCCAAATCCCAGGGCAGATGTTCATGCTGTTGACATCGTCTTTCCCACCGAGCCTAAGCATCCTTTTCAATAACAGCTCTTCTGGCAGCTGCCATCAATTGATTTGAACTGCTCCTCAGAAACCTAGCTGTCATTCAAGATAATTTGAGGTTGATCTTTTCCTTTATGTTGGGGAAAAGGACAGACACACACATCCACAAAATATGTTGTATATATTTTTATGTGGATTGCACAGACAGCAGGCTGTCAATACTAAAGTGAATACAAACTAAACATTTTTGAAGAAAGCAAGTATTCTCTGCATTGAAAAAACTAGCCATTAATTTTTTTTTATATGTATAAATATGGACTTCTGGCCTAGTCCATACTTAATATATCATTTTCTGGGGCTGCAAACATAGGTTAGGTACAATTTCAGAGTTTGTGTTTTCTATTTAAAGTTATATCATAAATCATTTTCCAGGTGGTTACATAGATCAGAAAATTAATTTTTAACGGTGGCATTGATGAAGATTAGTGGTTCATATTTCTCTCCACCATGTGTGTGTATCTCTACAAATATATCACTGAAATAATGTGTATTCTGTGCTAAATGCCCTGGGCTTGTAGTACATTTATACTTTATATTAATGTGACTGTCACCTTATGCAAACTGTGCATTCTGTTCTTTACCTGTGATCAAGGGGTAATTTAAAATTTCATGCGGTGAGCATGCATGGGGAGTTAGTAGAGAAAGATATGAACTATGCTTTTGTGTGGATTTTCTATAATATAGTGTGAATCTAAACACACATTAAGGCAAATTGCTGGGGTCTTTAAAGAACTGACACTGTGGAATAACCTTGAAAACAAATTTAAGTGAATTTATACCCCACGATGGGGACTGGGAGTTGTGTATTTTTCCTTTTATTAGCGCAGGGAGGGTCTTTGTATCTGAGTTGTATTAAATATCAGGAGCTCTGCATGGTGATATCACTCAGAGAGCAATCATAAAATTAAAGGAAATGTGGCCTGAAACAATGCATTGGATTTTTATGCCTATTTGTAGAATCTAGCCTGAAGGGAACCAGAGAGCAAAACTGACAACATAGCCCAACAATTTTAGTATAAAAATGATCCTTTGTGGGGGAAAAAAGCTGTCTTCATTGTGTGATAATAAATGTGAGTTGATGTTCAGTATTTATAGAGAAGCAGAAAATGTCCCTTTAGTCAAGTTTTAGCAAGTATCTTATCCAAATTAGAAGCTATATGTTGATATTGATATACTGACTTAATAAACATGACTATGGAAATTGACTTGAAAATAGTGACCTGTGGGTGACTTTCGTTTGATTGGCGGTGTGTGGAAATTTCACGTAGATATTTGGACTGGGAGCATCTCTCGAAAGCTCAGAGTGTCAGCACATCCCTTGGCTGCAGTGAGGAGGGCCTTCACTCGGGGAGTCCTGTGCCTTCTCTAGCTTGTCTCGTCCTCCACCTGCTTGCCTGCATTCCTGTTTTTCTTCTGTGACATCCATGATCACCGAAAATTTTGACCCTGCTACAGAAACACTTGTCTATTTTACCTAATATATCCTCTTAAAAGGTGTAATTTTATGGATCCATTTATCCACTCTAAGCTTAAAAATCAATTTTATAACTAAATTAAATTTTTTTGATTGTCAGAAAATATACAAACATAAGATTTACCTCCCTAACCATTTCTGAGTATACAGGTCAATGGCATTAAGCATGTTCATGTTATGTAACCATCAATACCATCTGTCTCCAGAACTCTTTTCATCTTGCAGAATTGAAACTCTGTACCCGTTCAACAACCACTTCTCATCTTTTCCTCTCCACAGGCCCTGGAAACCACCACCATTCTGCTTTCTGTCTTTCTGAATTTGACTACTCCAGGTACCTTACAGAAGTGGAATCATGCAATATTTGTCCTTTTGTGACTGGCTTGTTTCACTTAGCATAATGTCCTCAAGGTTCATTGATGTTTTAGCATCTGTCAAAATTTCCTTCCTTTTTAAGGCTGAATAATTTTCCTCAATTTGCTTTTCCTCAATTTGCTTGTCCAGCGGATGGACAGTTGGGTTATCCATCTTTTGGCTATTGCTAATGTTGCTGCTCTGAAGATGGTTGAACACATGCCTCTTCAAGTATCTGCTGTCACTTTTTTCAGATATATTTTCAAAAGTGGAATTGCTGGAACAAATGGTAATTCTGTGTTTGATGTTTTTGAGGAGCCATTTTAGTTTCCTGTAGTGTATAGAAACAGTTGCACCATTTTGCAGCAGTGACCAAGGATTCCGATTTCCCTAGATCCTCACCAGCACTTATTGTTTCTGTTGTATTTTAGATAGTGGCCATCCTAGTGGGTGTGAGGTGGTGTTTCATTGTAATTTTAATTTGCATTTCCCTAAGAATTAAAGATGGTTTAAAGGCTTACTGTAGGTGTGAGGAATGACCTTCTGAGTTGTCGCTGAAAGAAAATTACCTGGAGAATCAAAAGAACTGAATACTAGCCAAATCTCTAGCCTAATTAGCCATCTGACCTTCAGTTCCCTTTAACAAATGTTAATTGGGCCTCTGCCAAGTGCTGATTGCTGCACTGGATGCCACAAAGAGGAGAAAAATAAATCACAATTTTCCTATGCATGCCTCTGGTTTATAGTTTTCTTGTCTCTGAAAGTAAAACAGTGGAAATCTTTGTGATTCTGAAGTTTTTAACCAGTGATCTAAAGATGTAACTATCACCCAGGGTCTCTTCAGGCTAGGCAGCATTGCCTGCCATCAAAATAAGATATGAAAACTATAATGTAGAGGGGAAAAGGAAATTGTGAGATTTTTGAGGGGGTCTCTGATTAAAATCTGAGTTTCATATATTTACAACTTTCACTTAGTCTTAATTATGAGTTTGGTGTTTGACAATTTACCCTATTTTAGTCAAATGATGCTGTTATTACATTGTCCCTGGCGTATGTGCTGTGCTGTGTGCTAAGTCACTTCAGTCCTGTCTGACTCTCTGTGACCTTGTGGACTGTAGCCTGCAAGGCTCCTCTGTCCATGGGATTCTCCAGGCAATAACACTGGAGTGGGTTGCCATGCCCCCCTCCAGGGAATCGTCCTGACCCAGGGATCGAACCTGCATCTCTTAGATCTCTTGCATTGGCAGGCAGGTTCTTTATGACTAGCACCACCTGGGAAGCCCCCACTGGCGTAATACTACAAAACTGTCTCTCCTCTTCACGGCAGAGCTTCTCAAGAGGGTGTCTCTTGTCACATCTTGGTTTCCAGCTTTCTCGGCCCCCTGCCTTCTGGCATCCATGTCTCCGAGGGGTCTGTGTCTGTGTGCTCAGGGCCTTGGTCTTAGCCGACTCTTGGCGACCCCATGGGCTGTAGCCCACCAGTTTGTGGACAGCCCACGGTTCTGTCCATGGAATTTTCCAGGCAAGGATACTGGAGTGGGTGGCCATTTCCTCCTCCAGGGAAATCTTCCCAGCCCAGGCATCCCACCTGCATCTCCTGTGGCTTCTGCACTGCAGGCAGATTCTCTGCAGCTGAGCCCAATAACAGATGCCGCTTAGCTTTCTTCAGGTTACTTCTCTGAAGTATTTGAAATGGTTGGTCATTCCCCCTTTGAAACTGCTCCCTCTTTCAGCTTCTTTGATTTTGCTCCCTCTTCCTGCCTGACTTTCTTGTACCTCTCTGGAGAGTGCTCAGCTTGTATTGTGAATTCTCTTTTCTCTCTGCTGCTATTGAAGCTATGTGATCTCTATGGTTGTGTCCTTAATTCTGTTTTCTTTTGACTTTACACACTGGCCTGGGAAGGGGGAAGGATTCCTATTTCCTTTTTTATTGTAAAGTGATTAGCCTCCAACTAATAAAAATAAATGGAAAAATTAAAAGATGATTTTATTTATCGATTTTTTGGCTGTGCTGGGCCTTCCTTGCTGTGTGGACTTTTCTGTAGTTGCGGTGCAGGGGCTTCTTATCATGGGGGCATCTCCTCTGGTGGAGCAGAGGCTACAGGGCGCGCAGGCTTCAGCAGTTGTGGCTCACGGGCTTAGCTGCTCCTCGGCATGTAGAAATCCCCCAGTCCAGGGATCGAACCCTTGTCCTCTGCGTTGATAGGTGGGTTCTTTACCACTGAGCCGCCACGGAAGCTCCTGTCCTCCTCATTTTTATCCAAACCTTCTTCTTAACCTCTTAAGTCTGGACAAGCAGTTAGGCTATTTAGTCTGTCTCCAGTTGGATAACTTGTCAGTCCTTCCAGTAGAAGATGTTCAGTGTGGAATTCATCTTGTTTTCTGTAAATGGCTCTTGTTCTGATTTCCTTTTGTTCACTGGTAGTTTCCACTGGATTCCCTGCTGCCAGTCAAGACATTTTTCACATCTACTTTTGCCTCACTCCTACCCACCCAACACGTGTAAGCAACAGATCACATAATTCATCTTCTGGACCAGTCCCCTCATGTCCATCCTGATATCGTTTCCTTGGCCGATGCTCTTACCATGATCCAGCTGAAGTGCTCCACTAGCATCTTATCCTTAATACCTCATAGATGACACTGTATTGAAATTGTACCGAATTGAGTGCATCAGAATGATTGTGTGTATATTTTATTCCTTGAACTTAAACCTAAGGCAAAATACCATACACTCATTACTATTGTACCCAGTTTGAAAAAAGAAAATCATAAAGCATGAGTAGTATGACAGTTCCTTGTCTTTTCATGTCACAGATCTAATTCTTTTGCAGTATTCATACAGTTGTAACTCTTAAAATCCAAAGATGGAAAAAGAAAGTTTCTCTGCTGTTATTTTAGCTCATTGGTGGGCTGAAACCAACATCTGCTTTTAACGTGGCTCTTTATGCTCTGGAACTCACTGTTTACTTTCACCTTCAATGACTCGGATTTCAAACTGTGTAAGTCAAGGCTGCACATGTGTGTGCTGAAAAGATGGGGTGGTGGTGGGTGATATGACAGAAGGCGTTAAATACCTCGATGGTGGCTTGGTGACAGCGCTTTCTTCATAGCATTTGGATGTTCTTTTAGTTACTTTCTAATTGCTTCTGTTTGTTATTGCTCCTTGTTTCATAGCATATTTAAATTCCATCACTTTTTAATTAGCAGTTATTTCATACGTGGATGAAATTGAAATCAATGAAACTCAAGCTATACTAATGTTAAGAAAGCACAGACTTTATATTCTGGTAAATAACTAAGTTGTAGACATACTTGTTGGATGGAAGAATGAATGAATGAATTTAAATTATCATTCTTGTCCTTTTAAGAGCAAACATTACTTTATCACTGAACACAACTTTGGATGATTGATGACTCTTCATTTAGAAACTAATGACTTTAACTAGAGAGAATTTTCAAACTCTGTTGCATGGCTTGTAATTTCAAGTGTCACTGTATCATTTTTCTAAAACTTGAATTTTTCAGATAGGTTTAACCTGGCATTTTTATAAAAGATGTATAACACTTGGGAAGGGTCAGCAATGTGATGCCAGGCATGGCAAAGCTGAGATCAGTGGAAACATAACTTTTCTGAATCACCCACTGGAGGATCAGACATGTTCTTCCTCCTCTTTCTAAAAACAACTTTCAGAAGATAGCACTGGTGAATACTTTTAAAATAGTCCCTAATATTTTCATCTTATAGCTGCACACTGCGTTTCCTGGTGAGATGATCCGTCTAATCAGGACTGTTGACTGGAATGATTTCTAATATATCTTTATGGAAAGCTGGGAAGTTTCAAGTTTGGCCAGCCAGGCACTTTGGAGACCTGAGAGAGAAGCAGAAGGTCTTTTTAGATTTGTTAACTGTTTCAAGTAGAGAGATTTTCTTCTGTGGGAGGGAGATCTTTGTTTTGTTTTTAACAACCCTTTAGATATAAATGGCTATAAAGTTAACTGTTGTTTTTTTTTTTTTAGCAGTTTTGTTTTTGTCCTAGCCCTATCACCATTTGACATAGTAGTGTTTTGATAATTATCTATTTTATTTGTACCTGTTTTCCCTGTGTGATTCGTGGCTCAGTCTTGTCTGACTCTTTGCAACCCTGCAAACTACCAGGCTCCTCTGTCCATGGGATTTCCCAGGCAAGAATACTGGAGTGGGTTGCCATTCCCTTCTCCAGGGGATCTTCCTGACCCAGGGATCGAACCCAGGTCTCCTGCACTGCAGGCAGTTTCTTTACCCACTGAGCCACCTGGGAAGCCCCTGGGTAGTGATAAATTCCATTTAGATAAAGACCCCCAAGTAGGGACAGTGTTCGCTGTGATGAGGAATCCTGGGGTGCTTTGCTAGGAGGAACCGCAGGAGGGCTCTGGGCCTCTGCTGGATGTTAAATTTTAAGGAAGAGCCAGGGGACTCTGAGACCACCTCCATGCTGGGTGCCGCCCTGAAACCAGGACAGTTTTAACAACTGGCTGTTCCAGTAATCTTTGCACAGGAGACGGGAAGAATAAAGTTGGGGGAGCTGTTATGAAGGAAGGAATCACTCAGCAGGTAGGGGTTAATACGCTATTTGGCAGCGATGGCACGATCTTGGCAACACGTCCTCTGTTGACTTTGCTGCCAGACTTCTCTCTCTGTGGATATTTATCAGTGTGAGTCTCAGGAGGGATAAATCCTCTTTTCTTCCCGTGAAGAGTTTTGTCTTTTCCTCACGACCACATTCTAGTGTCCAGAACAATTATTGACATGGTAGGAGTGAAATACTCACACCCATCCCCTCCTCCCATGTCTGTTGGAGGAATAACAACTTTGATTGATGAAATACTTTTCTTTGTCCTTAAGCTGTTCCCTTACAAAATAACGGGGCTCCTTTCATACAAAAAGAAAAGTCCCTGTAAATAACTTGAAAACATTTGCGTGGCACTGTTTAGATACCTAAACAGTGGGCTGTTAAAATATCACTAGTGAATATCAGGAAGGCAGCTGGCTCAGGGATTGGTGTATTTTCAGTAAGAGTAATTCTCAGTGAGGTTAAGTTGAGAGGAAGTGTAACTTTCTCAGCTTCGTATTTCCTGCGTGGACCTTTTTCAGAGGAGGTGTTACTCACATGCTCTCGTTTCCTGCATGGCTGGTTAGACAGTGGATAATGTAAGATGTGGTATGTAGGCTTTATTGTTTGCTGTTTAGTCACTCAGTCGTGTCCGACTCTTGTGTGATCCCGTGGACTGTAGCCCGCCAGGCTCCTCTGTCCGTGGGATTTTCCAGGTGAGAATGCTAGAGTGGGTTGCCATTTCCTTAAGCTTTATTGAAATCTGAATAACCAGAAAACCTAAAATGTCAAAGGGAATAGTAGTAAACCAAAGAACCTTTGGTCCTTTAGCCTCATCTCACTCCTCTGACTCTTGTGTGGGACAGTCTCCACAGCACCCCGTGTGATCCTTAGGTTACACACCACATAAGATCTAAACTCTGACCCACCTTCTGTCATCTGTCCCTCCCTGCTGCACGGACTTCCCAGCTCACTTAAAATCTGAAGTCTTAGTTGAGCCAGCCTCTCTTCTGATGTCATCTCTACCTGCTGCCTCTGGGTCCTGCAGGTCTGGTTGTATTGGCTTCTTTGCTCTTCCTAGGCAACAGGGAGCATGCTTCTGGATTTGGGCTTTGCATGGGCTCTCCTGTCTGTCTGGGATTCTCTTACCCAAGTAGCCAGTGTTTCTCCTCCTCCCACTCACTCGGAGGTCTGCTCCTGTGTTCCCCCTTCCTCTGTGAAGTGGCTCTGTCAACACTCCCACCCACCCCCATGCACGTATAGCCCACTTCAAGAGAGCGGATGCCTCTCATTGACCTGGCCTCTGAATTGATGAATATAATACAAGAGGTCAAGTAGGCTTGGGAAGTTGCTCCTGGGAGTCCATTTAAAAGAACTTTCAGAGTGTGTGATAGACCAGACCGAATCCAACCTTGTCTTCTACATATTTTGCATCTACAACAGGGCTGTGTGTTCATGGTCTTGAACTGAAAGCATTACAAAGAAAACCTGTTTTGTTTGGGAAGTGTCATCGTTGAAGGAATATTTATGGTCCATTTGGCACGTTGACCTTTCGGTGTGCCCGAGGTGGTGAGGGTTTCTAACCACATGTGTTATTCCTGATGCCGCAGCTAAATTAAGGCTTCAGCGAACCAGATTTCTCTAACTCCACTTCATGGTAAGTGGATCTATCTTAATGATGTGAATTCCTGCTCTAATGATGAGTGACTTCTCTCTCAGCTGTGCTTAGTCGCTGGGTTGTGTCTGACTGTTTGCAACCCCGTGGACTATAGCCCGCCAGGCTCCTCTGTCCATGGGGTTTTTCAGGCAAGAAAATTCGAGTGGGTTACCATTCCCTTCTCCAGGGAATCTTT
Organism: Muntiacus reevesi; assembly: GCF_963930625.1. NCBI lineage: Eukaryota > Metazoa > Chordata > Mammalia > Artiodactyla > Cervidae > Muntiacus > Muntiacus reevesi. Next base: position 11,628,771 of record NC_089263.1, on the reverse strand, counting down.
GCAACCCAGGGATCAAACCTGTGCTTTCTGCATTGCAGGCAGATTCCTCACCTGCGGAGCCATTGGGGAAGCCCCCTTCTTTCTCAAAGCAGATGCAAATCTTTTTTTTTTCCTACTTCTGCCTCATCACCTGGGTACAGAGAAGGACATCTGTGTCTACTTGTCAAAATGCAAATTATATGAATGGGCCGGAACAGTGTACAGTGTAGTCTGTAAATGTTAGAGTAAACTTGAGACAAGGTTTTGAAATTTGAAATTTGAGACATTTATTGAAATTCCTCAAGGGGAACACCCTTTAGCAGAGGTGGCAACCGTGCTTACCTGTTTGAAGTCGCACTTGGATTTTTTATTTTTTAAAACAAGGATGTTGCCTGTTTTAGCTTGTCTGTCTGGTTTGTATTATGTTGTTACCTGGTGGTTTTCTACTGAAAGAAGAGACACAGTTCTGAAAATAGTCATTGCCTAAAGGGGAAAAACAAATTCTTTTCTTAGTATTGCAGGCTTTTTTTTTTCCCCAGCAGATTAAAGCCTTTCATTGTCCAGGAGCTCTGGAAATGTTCTTACCTTGCTTTTTTGATCATGCATCCTATTAGCAGACACTTTTTGAGCAGGCACACCCAATATTTACTTATAAATTATGTACGTGTGCTGTGATAGTGATAGTACATATATTATTAAACACTCACAAAAATAAAAATTAAAAAGACACAGGAGATGGATCAGAATGGACGGTCCAGGGTTTCTGTGCACGTCCCAAGGCAGCGTTGGTCCCTCCACGGGGCTTGCTCAGCCCACCCTGGGAACCCCCTCCCCCAGCCCAGAGTCCTTGGGTTTGCAGGATCTCCATGCAAATGCACCATGAGAAGGTGCTCAGACGCCACACAGGGAGGCTGGATGGAGAGTCTCCTGCTAATGATCATGCTAAACTCGTGGACTTCTCCATTCTTCATAACATGCCATAGTGTGTTCACTGCCTGGGGCCGGGTGGTGACCATGGTGAAAACATTCATGTTTCACATCTGTTTCTCATCTACTCCTGCAGCTGCTTTTGATGCTTCTTAAGTCTTATCTGGAATTTCAAAACTGATTTTTTTTGAAAATGGAAAGTTTTTTTTTTTTTTTAACTGTGTATGTTAATTGCTCAGTTGTGTCTGACTCTTTGCAACCCCATGAACTGTAGCTTGCTAGGCTCCTCGGTCCATGGAATTCTCCAGGCCAGAATACTGCAGTGGGTTACCATGCCCTTCTTCAGGGGATTTTCCTGACCCAGGAATCAAAGCTGGGTCTCCTGCATTGCAGCCAGATTCTTTCAAGTCTGAGCCATTTGGTAGCAAATTCTGACCTTTACTCTTAGGAAGCTGTTTGGTTTCTATCACATTTAGGGGGAATCTTATGTTTAATTATGGGATGCTGACTCAAATACCCTTTAGGTTGTTGTATAATGTACAACACTTTCTAAAATTTTAAGTTCTATATTCTGGAACCAACCTGGCCTAAGATTTTCACATAGGGAATGTGGAAATGTGCTGCTCCTGTTTCTTTGAAATGTAAATCACCCTGTTGTTCAGGGTCTTGCTGTAAGACCATTTTTGTAAGGATGCCTGGGTTTTGAGGGTTTTGATTACTTGAAAAGACTGACTCAAAAATCTCTGCCACTGAAAAGGGCGTACCTGTTCTTATTTGGTCACTTGTGCCAGTGAGGTCATTTCTGCCTTACTGTGGGATGGATGGAACAGTAGACTGTAGCCCACCAGGCTCCTCTGTCCATGGAATTTTCCAGGCAAGAGCACTGGCGTGGGTAGCCATTCCCTTCTCCAGGGGAATCTTCCCGATCCAGGGAGGGATCAAATCCAGGTCTTCCGCCTTGCAGGTGGATTCTTTGCTGTCAGGCCACCAGGGAAACCAGATTATTCTAGTGTAACCTGTAGTTGCCAGATTATTGCCCTTTCCAGATCCCTTACCTTTGGTAAGCAGCCTCTGACTTCACTGTCCCTTATCTCTCTCAATCCCTCTGTCCCCCTTGTGTTGGTTACCAGCTAGGTCATTTGCCTTATCTCAGGAATATATGAAAAGACACTACCCCTGCTTCAATCCCTGGTCCTACCTCCATCAGCCCAACTTCTACCCTCATCATCTCTGTTTTGTCTACCTGCAGAATCTTGCTGGACCCTTTCTGGTGATTCTGGTCACTGAGGATCTCAGTGGAGATACTAAGTCTATGAAAAATTAATCTCCAGCTCTGTATCCAGTGGGGCTTCCTCCAACATGGTGTATTCAGTTCGAGAATGCTCCATGGCCTTTATCTTTCCTTCCCAAGGCTGCCAGCTGCCCCCTGAGAAAAGGCAACCTCTCTATTCCTGCTGTTCAGCTGTTGGCATCATCTCATCATCTCTTGATCATAGGCTGGAGCCCTCTTAACAGGCTGGTGTCCTTCTAGACTGTTTCTGTCCTTTTCTGTCTGACCCCTCATCTTCTCTCACTTTTCACCACCCGTGGAATGCCTGGGCATACAGGTTGTAGCCAAGTAGTCAGTGGGGTTTCAAATGCCACGTGAAGGACTGAACTTTTTCCTGCAGGCAGTGCAGGAGCCTTTACAGGGAGTTCTGTCTTTCCTTTGCTAAGACCCTGGCTCTGAGGTTGCACAAGAGAGACTGCAGAGCACAGAGTCTTGGGAAAGAGGCAGAGACTCAGACAAAGCTCCGTATTTCACTCCAACTTCAAAATGTTAATTTAGTTGATGACTTTATTACTTGACTGGTAAAATGGTTTGGCAGTATGCAAAGCACATGGATCCTGAGCTAGGCAGCTATGGGTTTTAGTAACAATTCTGCTAGTGAAAGCAGATCTGTTGACAGAGGGCAAGTTAATGTGTTAAGTAGAGACTTTAATGATCACTCATAATTCCTGCAGGATTTTTATGAGTATCATATAAATTAAGTTGGTGACATGTACTGAGTACCAGGAACATAGTACCCATTCAGGAACTGTTGTTTCTTCTCCTCCACCCCACCATGAGGTGTTTGCACTGTTGCCCAATCTTGTGAAATCCTAGTATCTGAGGTTGATTCGTTGATATTCCAAATAGCATCGGTGTTAATGGACATAGACAGTATTAGATCATGTTGATAAAAGGAATAGTTTTTCTAATCATAAAGTAGGCTATTAAATAAAATCCCTGCTTAACAGGTATTTATGCCTTTTAGGAATGAATTTGTGCCATAGCTTATAACTGATGATAATCGCTTCTTGACCTTTGAGCTAAGGTCAAGTGTAAAACTAGAGATAAACGTGTTTCCCATTATGCATAACTTTGGATGGAACATCTCATTTAAGACTGTGCAGTATGTGAGGTTATAAAACTTTGTTGAAGAGGAAAAAGTATTTCAGGAGTTTGAAAAATATAATTCCTTGTATATGTCAGTCCATCTGATTGAACAAATATTTCATTACTTTTGGGAAATTAACATGTTAATGACTTATATTCTTTATCTTTAATTATTGTCATTATACATTTTCTTGAGCAATATAATCTATCTTTTATTCAGAGAAATTAAGTTGATTTTATTATTCTTTTTAAAAATATTATTTATTTATTTGGTGGCACTGGGTCTTAGTTGGGGCATGTGGGATCTAGTTCCCCCACCAGGGATTGAACCTCGGCCCCTGCTTTGAGCATGGAGTCTAAGACACCGGAGCACAGGGAAGTCCCAATTTAGCTTATTTTAGAAGATAAAAAAATAAATTATACTTACTGAATTTTTGGTTAATGTCACATAAAATAGCTTAGTGTTACTAAGTATCAGTAAGGGAAACTTTGTAGTGTTATTATTACACAGTTATCATTGCATTATTTATCTCGGTACCCTTTAACATGTCTAGTGCTCGCTAACTGAGCTGCCCTGCTGGGAATTATTTGAAGGTTGCACTTTTACTTTGTGCCGTGTGTGTGTGTGTGCACCTGTGTTCTAGGTGTTGTATTCCCTAGTCTGTCATGCAGCAACTTATAATATGAGCTTTTTTGGGAGATGACTAGGACATTGCCGGAAACATATTGTCCTAGAACAATGGTCAAAATCAATGGTCCGTAAACTGGCTCCTAATTTTCATCGTGAAAACAAATTCAGCAGTGATTACAAGATTTATATAAGTCATAGCTGCTGTGTATATAGGTTCCATTGAATATGCATTTAAAATATTTATTGCTTCTTAAAGTGTATTTTAAAAAGTTTGTATTGTGTTATGGAAAAACAGATTATTTTTTCTTCTTTATAGTGCAAAATAGAATCTTGACTTAAATCTTTGTGACCATGAACCTGTTGGTGGAGCAGAACAGGACACATTATACACTTGGGTTTTTCGCTGAGTACTGACTGGACAAAATGTCTATCCAAAGAGACATATAGTTGATTCTCATTATTCACTATAACACTAAGTCTGGGGCTATTATGAACAGCAGGATGACCAAGGAAAAGCAAAAACAGTGAAAAGTGGCACCTAGTGGACTTCAAAAAGGTTATTTGTTTACAGTGTGAGATCTGAGACAAGAAGGGAGAACGTTGCCTTGTTCAGCCTCAATTGGGAATGTGTGCGTTGGTCAACTCCAATTTTTTGTCACCCTGTGCATGTTCGTGAACGGACCTAGAAAATGCTGCTGGGAAAAATCACAAGTACAGGATTCATGAGTGATGACTCACCTGTAATTAGCATAATGTTGAGACCACATGTATACCTTGAATGATGAGTTGAGTAGTTAAACTGTTGCTTCCCAAGAGCTGGATCTGGTAACTGTGAGTAGATCCCAGCTTTCCTACCTGGAAATGCTGGGTTCTCCCCCTGATAGATGGAGACCTGTCCGATGTACCTTGCCTCTCCTGGACCCCAGTCCCTGCCTCCACTTGCACGAGTGAGTTGCCATTGGCCTGCCATGGCCCTGCAGTTAGCATCCGCATCCTATGCTAATCTCTGAGTTGGGAGATATTAGAGTGCGTGATTAAGAAAGCAAGCTGTGGATTCCATGTCCTGGGTTCCCATTCTGCCTCTGCCACTTGCTACCTGCCTGCCCTCCGGCAGGACTACTTAGCTTCTTTGCGCATGCTTTTCGTCTCTGTAAAATGGGGGTAACGACATTGGCTACCTGGTTATGTTAGTAGTTGTTGAGACACTGTGTGTTTCAGCTGTGTCCGGTATTTAAGACAGGAGTTGGTTTATAAGCCCTCAGAGGTAAGCTGTTAATCCACCTGATATCCATACCCAACTGGCCTTTTCATTTTTCTTAAGGATTTTATGATACGCCACCAATAAATACAACCCCCACTTCAAAATTTTCCTTTTTAAGGAAAAGAATGAAGGTGAAAGGTACCAAAGTGTACAGAGATGAAGCTGAAATGATGCTGCAACAGACTATTAGGTTAGGCGGGGAGAGAGAAGCTCTGAATTTAGTCCTGAGTTTTGATCTGTTCCCAAAAAGAAAGGCCTGCTTCGCATTATCTTTTACATAAAAGCTGTTGTTCAGGAAGTGCGCGGCAGTTTCTGGAACTGAGTGGTTTCTTTCTTGATTATTCACAAGACTGCTTGGTATTCAGATGCCAGTCACACTGATTTGCAATACACTTGTGTGTACCCACGTCTGTCTCTCACCCTGGGATCTTGGAGGCTGGGTGTTATCTCATTGATTTCAGATCTCCAGGTTTAGCCCAGAGACACTAACTCTGCTGCAGAGTCTGCTTGTGATGGTGTGATTGCCAAACACTTGTCTCTACAAGGGCCCTGTGTGTGTTCTTCCCCTGATTTTATCATGGATCACAGGCACGCTACTCTAGTGCAGAGAAAGGCATTGGGTGTTCTATAGAGATAATGAAGGCGCAAAAGGAAGATAAAGGGACCAAGTCCAGGGTGGCTTGTTTATGGGGCCACATGGGCTTGGGGGACACAGTGACTGGGGCCCTAATGCCATATACTGCATGCTTTTGGTTCATGCTTCTTGAGTATTAAATATTTTAAAACACCTGCCCCTGTGTATGCATTTGTTTACCTATAGGCTGCATGTACATGGCTCTTATAGACTATGTGCTGTGCTTAATCACTCAGCCGTGTGTTCATGGGGATTCTCCCGGCAGGAATACTGGAGTGGGTTTCCATGCCCTCCTCCAGGGGATCTTCCCAATCCAGGGATCGAGCCCAGGTCTCCTGTATTGCAGGTGGCTTCACTGCTGTCTGAGGCACCAGGGAAGCCCAAGAATACTGGAGTGGGTAGCCTACCCCTTCTCCAGGGCATCTTTCTGACCTAGGAATCAAATTTCGATCTCCTGCATTGCAGACAGATTCTTTACCAGCTGAGCTACCAGGGAGGCCCTATATACATTATAACTAGCATTAAAAAGAGGTTGAAAAGGAAGGGTGACTATTCTCAAAGTAGATTTTGGAGATAATTACATAGCTATAAAAGTTCACCAATATTATTTACTCAACTATGTGCTTAAAATTGGGTAAATTTTCTATTCTATTAATCAGGCCTTCATAAAAAATTCTAAAAAAGGAAGGATGAGATAGAGATGGAATTTTCAGTATCTAAACATTTTAAAACCTTTTATAAATATCAAGAATCCTTTTACTCTCACCTGAGTTATGGAGAACTAAATACTTATTACTAAGAGCAGTGTGGTTAAACATGGAATCTTTAATGATTTTAATCACTTAATTGTTTAATTGTAAAGAAACCTCACTTTAGGAGTGTAATTACCTCTCTCTATTACTTTTGCCTGTACTTAATTATCAGTGTTCTCTTTAGCCCATGGTTTCTTTGCAAGGATCATTTTCAGGGAAACTTGATAACATTTTAAAATTTCTTTAGGCAGGTGTGTGACACGCGTGCGCACACACACACACCCCCACCTACCTTTCAGTTTGCAACTTACACATCCTGAGGAAACCTGTGATCTCTGTACTGTGAAATTTCCATTTTTCCCTCAGAGCAGCTCAGAATCTCTTGTGATTGGTTGATACATGGATTAGATGTGGGGACCACACTCGCTTCCCTTTTGTGGCTTTATTAGTGCCTTTCACTAGGGGAATTGCATGCAAATACTTTTTGGTTTGTTTTTGTTGTATTTTTATTATAATTTCTTATCTGTCCCCTCCTTCAGGACACACATCTCCTGAGTCCAGGGACTTCAGTTCATTGTAGCATTGCTAGCACTTTGACCCATTCCTAGCACAGATTCTTGGCTCAATAAATATTGTCAAGTGAGTGAATCAACCTGCATATTAAATTTTAGCAATAATTAATTCTCAATTTAAAAATAAAGATGAATGTATGTAGAGGTTCTCTTCTTTAATTCCTGCCACATTGAGATGCAAGCACTCAGCTTTGGAGACCACTCACTGCCTGTGAGTGGGTGTACTGTGAGGAGCAGGGAGGAGGTGAAAGGCTGGGGCCATAAGAAATATGCTTCACTGAGAGATCAGACTCTTCCGGCATCTGGATCCGACCCATCTTACCAGTGGGCACCCCCATAGCTCAGCGGGTAAAGAATCTGCATGCAATACAGAAGACATAGGAGATGCAGGTTCGATCCCTGGGTTACGAAGATCTCCTGGGGAGGAAATGGCAGTCCACTCCAGTATTCATGCCTGAATAATCCCCTGGACAGAGGAACCTGGTGGGCTACAGTCTTTATGGGGTCTCAAAGATTCAGACACGATGGAGCGACTAAGCACACAGGTACTTTTCCAGTATCGTGTTTCTCTGGTGGCTCAGTGATAAAGAATCCTCCTGCAACGCAGGAGACCTGAGTTTGATCTCTTAGTTGGGAAGATCCCCTGGAGAAGGACATGGCGATGCACTCCAGTATTCTTGCCTCCTGGACAGAGGAGCCTGATGTGCTACAGTCCGTGGGGTCACAAAGAGACACGACTGAGCGACTAAGCAACGGCAACACAACAAATCCCTCTTTAGAGCAACATGAGGCGTCCTTGAAATACAGTGCAAAGGGCTGTCGGTGGTGTTTGAGGGATTTGTAAGATGGAAAGAGTGACTCTGTGCTCTATGACTCTCCATAGTAGCAGGACTGGCAGGGACCAGGAAGTACTCGGGTGAACTGCATCATTTCGGTTTGTTTTGAAGAACTGCCTTGTAACTTGGTTAAAATCCAGTTCGGGAAAAAAAAAAAAAAAATCCAGTTCGTTCAGTTTTTTTATGATCAGTTTTATAAGGTGCAATATACATAGGCTAAAATTTGTACTTTGGAGATAAATAGTTGTCTGAGTTTGAAAAACAGCCATGCAACCACCACCACAGATCATGATACAGACTTTTTATCACCCACTAAAGATCACTTGTTCTCTTTTGTAGTTAATTGTCTTCTTCCCCCAGCGCACACTGATCTTATCTCTTCCGTCCAGTTTTCCCTTTTCTAGAATGTCATAAAAGATGGTATCATGCTCTATATAGCCTTTTGTGTTTTCGCGTCTTTCACTTAACGTTTTTATGTCGATACCCATGTTGTTTCGTATATTAGAAGTTTATTCCTTTTTATTGCTGCATGCTGTGCCATTATATGGATGTACCTTATCTTTTAAAGCCATTTACTAGTTTTGGGAGAGTTGAGTTGTGTTAAGTTTTTGATGATTTTTGAATACAGCTTTCATAAACAGATATGTTTCAGTTGTATGGATATCTGTTTGAGTTTTTTTTGAGTGAATACCTGTAAGTGGTGTTGTTGGGCCATATGGTAGGTATATGTTTAAATGTATAGGAAACTGCCAAAGTGTTTTCCTGAGTGTTTGTACCGGTTTGCATTCCTGTCAGCAAACAGGAAAGTTCTAGTTGCTCAGCATCCCTGCCAGCACTTGTGTCGTCCGTTTTTTGCATTTGCTTGTTTGGTTTTGGTCATTCTAGAAGATAGTTGGTTTAGTCTTGAGTGTAAGGGTATGGCATGATCTTATGTTCATTTTTCTCTTTTTAATTCTTTAATTTGTTATCACTTCTCTTTCTCTTGAGGAAGTCTTCCATCTTGCTTTTCCTCTTCACTGATTTCATTTGTATAGACTGTAGGATTAATACCTCATTAAATACCATTCCAGGTCTATTTCTGCACATTTGTAGTATATATAACAGCACTTTGCTCCTTGCTCCGCTCTTGGTATTAGATCGTTGAACTTATGGGCAGGCCTTGGGCGACTCTGATAAGAACCAGTAGTCATTCAGGTAATGTTGTCTGCTGCTTGAGTTGTAGGGGATAAGAAAGAATAGAATCAGTCTTGAAAAAATTATTTTAAAAAGACTCTAATTTATAATCTTTTGGTGTATTTTTGGACCTAAAAGAAGCCTATTTGCCAGATTTTCAGTTCTGAATTGTGTATCAATTGGCAGAACCCTGTTACTGACATTATTATTTAAGCTACTAGTATGAGTGCTTTTAAATTGCTTGTTAAATTGGCTACATTACTATGTGTTCTTCATTGAGTTTGCCACTTCTGAAGTGTCCATTGAAATGTCTCCTATTGAAGCAGTTAGGTTTGGTTGGGCTTGGTTTCAAATTCTGCCAATTTTCAAGCTCTCTCCAAATTCAGTTGTAAGCATAGTTAATGTTTTAGGCAGGTAATACTGATTTTTTCTTGTGACTTTGGTTATCTTGGATCATATCCTTTCATTGGTTGTATTATAAAGATTTGAGCTTGGTTTCATGTTCTGCCAGTTTCAAGCTCTGATCAAATTCAGTTGGAAGCATAATTAATATCTTCGATCCTAATATGGATTTGTCCCTGCAACTTTGAGTGTCTTGGGTCAAAGCTTTTTAGTGACTACCTTCTAAAGACTTATTGAAAACTGTTGTCTCAGTGTTAATTTTTGGTATTTCTTACATAAAAACTGTGATACAGATAAAGCAGCTTTTATAAGAATTGAATTTATCAGGCTCACATGATACGGTTATGCATTACTCTGTGTAATTTCCTAGCATTTTTGTGTGAGTTTCTCCTCTAAGCACATTTTTATATATAAAGTTCTGCAGAAAATCTTCTCACCTGAGTGTTTTTCAAAGAGCCCATTGTATTCCCAAGTCCACAGGCACATTTTTATTATTCCAAGGACTTGAAGGCTCAGCTCTCAGTATTCTGAAGAGTTATGTTATGTTATTCCCTGTCCTAGACCATTGTGTTTCAACTCTGATATTTAGCAGGGTTGTTTCAGAGTTTTAAATGAGAGAGGAGAGGGTGTTCAAAACAAATGGTTTCAACAGAGAAAATAATTCTGTTTTAAAATGCTTCACTCATCCACCCATCTTTCTTACAAATTTTGTTCCAGTCGCCAGCTTTCTTTTTAGAGCGGGATAAACCAGGGGAGACAGAGCGAACTGGCAGAGTGGGCAGAGTGGGTCCTGGTGGTTCCAGCTGGTGGGAATGATGTGCCCGTTGGGGGTTTTTGAACATAGGTATGACGTTTTAGATTGTCACAAGAACAAGGGGACATTGCTGGCATTTGATGGTGAGGGCTGACAGTGATAACTGACATCCTCTAGTCCATAGAACAGCCCCATATGATGAATTGTCTTGCTCCAAATGCTAGTAATCCCCTCTTCCATCCTTGTTAAACAATGCTGATCTGGATCAGCTTGGGTTCCAGTTTCCAGAACTGTGGATCTGAACAAGTTGCATTTTCCTCATCAACTTGGAGGAAAGTTGGAGTGAAAATGCATATTGTCTGAGATCACTGGGGGCTTCTCAGGTGGCGCAGTGGTAAAGAATCCACTTGTCAATATAGGAGACTCAAGAGATGCAGGTTCGATCCTTAGGTTGGGTAGATCCCCTGGAGGAGGAGGAGGAGGAGGAGGAGGAGTAAATGGCAACCCATTCCAGTATTCTTGCCTGGAAAATTTCATGGGCAGGAGAGCCTGGTGGGCTATAGTCCAGGGGGTCGCGAAAGAGTCGGACACCACTGAGTGACTGAGTGCGCCCACACACAAATGAGATCATTATGAGCATCGCTGATGATGTAAGTGAAGCAGTGAACACGACACCAGATACATAGTAAAATCAGCAGAGCGTGGCTGGCTGGAGTGACTTTCCAACCAGCTGAGGGTAAAGTCCAGGCAGGGACCTGCGGGAACTTGCCTGATCCGACCTGCTCCTCTTAGAACTCATCTCCTGCGGTTCTCTCTCCTGCCTCTCCACTCACATGAGGGACTGCTTGTGGTTTCTCCGTCTCCCTGAGAGATCTGCCCGCCTCTGGGGCTCCTGCACTTGTTCCTCCTTCTGAGGGCAGGCACCCTCTCTCCCCTATCCACTGGGCACTCCTCCCCACCTGCCTCCCTTTCCTCCTCTGCCCACTTCATCTGAGGGAGGCTTTCCTGCTTTGCAGAAATGGCAGCCTGGCTCTCAACAGCCCCCTCTTCCCCTCAGCTCTTGTTCTTTCCCTTACCATGTCTCAGTATATTAAATATTTTTGTGCTTGTTGATAGTGTTTTTCAACTGGAACATATGTTTCATGAAAGCAGGGACTCTGTTTTGTTTACTGATGAATGCCCAATGATTGTAATATCCCCTAGTACATAGATGCCAATAAACGTTTACTGAATGAATGAATTATTAAAGATAGCAAAGAAAAGAAATTATAATTGGTTTGTATACATATGCTGTGTATAAGAGAGAGAGAGAGAGAGAGAGAGAGACTGTGTGTGTGTAATAAAGTTATACTTTCTAATAGTTTCTAATCCAGATGGTGGAATTAATCAGTTATGGAAATTTCTCCATCTAAACAGTTTTGAGAAATAGTGTAAGAGGTAAGAGACACCAGGTTGTCTTAAGAATCAGATTCCTCTACTCTCTGCTCATTCAACTCTGTGATTCTTCCTTCACTTTTAATTGAGGAAAGCATGATACTTTTATTTTTTATAAGAGACTGCTTTAAGGATATAATGATGTGATTTTTCTTTGACTATATGTTTTGCAATTGGTTGCAGATCTCTAGAGGTCATCAGTATTATTACCCATAGCACCTTAGAATGATTTGAGTTTTCTTATCTGCTTGGAGGAGGTGTAATTGTTCTTTGGCTAGATGATAGATATTTACTGCTTCTGTTTATATAGGCATAGACTTGGGAAATGCTTTTAAGGGTTTGTTATTTTAAAACACCTACTGGCTGGATGTTTTGGAACCAGGGGAATGATAAGCTGTGTGAGATGCCTATTTAAAAGAGAGTATTCATAAGTGAAATTTCCTTCTTGCAGTTGATTGGTTCAACTATTTCTCTGATAGGTGTGGTTTTATATTCTGAAAAATTTGTGTTGATTTGGTGACTTATGGATAAGCACAGATTGCTAAACAGGCTCTGTTCCAAGCAAGAAATGACACATGAAGATATGTGTAAGGTTTCCTTGGTTTTAAATTATTGTGTCTTTAGGCTAACCTTTTAATCGTATTTTGTGTCCTAAAATAGCTTCTGCAATATGCACTTTACCCAGGTGGGATAATATTTTTACTGGCAATTAAATCTCTCTCATACTATCCCTCTGCTACTGAAGTCCTAAATATACTTCAGGTATTCTATTTCTACAGATAATTTCTAGACAAGGCAATCTTTACATGTGATAATGCTAGACAGGACATTTGAGGTTTGGCAGTTGTTTTCAAATGTAGGTACTGGTTAAGACGTCTGTGTGTGTGGTTTACCATGGGGCCATTAAGCTCAGTTGTGTGGAAACATGAATTACACTCTCTTACACCTAGTGTGTGGGGTTTTCTGGTGGCTCAGAAGGTGAAAGAATCCATCTGCAGTGCAGGAGAGCGGGATTCGATCCAGGTCCAAAAGATCCTGCGGAGAAGGGCATGGCAACCCACTCCAGTATTCTTGCCTGGAGAATTCCATGGACAGAGGAGCCTGCTGGGTTACAGTTCATAGGGTCGCAAAGAGCCAGACATGGTTGAGTGACTCACACACACATACCTCGTGTGCATTAAGACTCAGGAATTTCCTTCAAATGTGGACATTTGAGTGAACGGCCCCAGTACTCACTGTTCAATTGGATGGACTCAATTCTGACATCCCGTCTTCCTCATCCCCTTTATCAAGTCCTGTCAACTCAGCTTCATTACTGTTTCTCAGTACCTGTCCTCTTTTCTCTACTAATAGAACAAGAAGACAGGAGGATCAGAAGATAGATCTAAACAACAGGCACACAACTTCAACCAATTGGCATATATAGAACCCAGAGCTGCAGAGCTGACTGTGGCTGGGCAATAAAGAATGCTTTCATTCCTCTTTCAGTAAAGAGGAATGAAAACATCAGGATTTTCTTTCTGATTTAACCATTAGGAATTAAGGTAGAAGTCAATGTAAAGATGACTAGACAGTCCCCTTGTTTATAGTTTTATGTATTTACTGGCTGTGCCAGCTCTTCAGTACTGCGCAGGCTTTTCACCTGTTGCAGAGTAGGAGGGCTCTCTCTGGTTGGGGTGTGTGGGCTTCTCCCTGCTGAGGCTCCTCTTGTCATGGAGCATGGGCTCTAGGACTCGGGGGCTTCAGTCGTTGAGGCACTGGAGTTCGGTAGCTGCAGCTCCCAGGCTCTAGGGCGCGGGCTCAGTAGTTGTGGAGCACGGGCTTAGCTGCTCTGCAGCACGTGGGATCTTCGTGGATCAGGGATCCAACCCAGGTCTCCTGCAAGCAGATTCTTTACCACTGAGCCATCAAGGAGGTCCCCACTTTTTTTTTTTCAAGAAATTAAGCACTGTACCTCTAGGAAAGGGGCTTCCCTGGTGGTTCAGTGCTAAAGAACCCACCTGCCAATGCACAAGACAAGAAAGACACGAGTTTGATCCCTGGGTCGGGAAGATATCCTGGAATAGGGCGTGGCCACCCTCTCCAGTATTCTTGCCTGGAGAATCCCACGGACAGAGGAGCCTGGCAGGCTGTAGTCCATAGGGTTGCACAGAGTCAGATACGACTGAAGTGACTTTGCATACACTCATGAACCTCTAGGAAAACCTCTGTATCATAGAAGAACTCAAGATAGAAATTAGGAAGTATTTTGAATTAAATGGTAATGATGTTGACATAATGATTTGACATAATACTTGTTGGATGCAGCTAGTCTGAAAATCAGTATCTAGTTTTCCATGTCAAGAATCTAAATGAAAAACAGAAACTTAAACGCAGAGGATATAAGAAAGAAGGAAAAAGTAACATATGGAACAGAAATCAATAGATAAATCAGCAAAAGAAAAGTTAATTTTAGAAATACTAAAAACTAATAAACCCCTTAAGACTGATCAAGAAAATAAGAGATAAAGCATATTACTAGTATACTATTCCATATTGAATTGGAAACTCTGAGCAGTGAAGGAAGAGAAAATATTTATTTTAGAAAAGATGAATGCATAAATGAACTGTGGTATATCCACACTGTGGAATATTATTCAGCAACAAAACAACAAATTATTATATTATTCAGCAACAAAATAAAGGAGCTATCTATCAAGCCACAAAAAGGCATGGAGGAAATTTAAATGCATGTTGCCAAGTGAAAGAAGTCAGTCTGAGAAGGCTGTGTAAAGTGTATTTCCAACTATATGACATTCTGGAAAAGGCAAAAACTATGGAGAGTGAAAAGATTAATGATTGCTAGGTTTGAGGAGGGGGGAATGGGTAGGTGATTTTTAAAACACTGAGACAATTCTGTATGAGGTTATAGTGGTAGACACATGACCTTATACATCTGTCCAAGCTAATAGACTATACAATACAGAAGTAAATACTAAGGTAAATTATAGACCTTAGTTAATAATAAATGTATCAATAATAGTTCATCAATTGTAACCATATTAGTGTAGATCTTAATAACTGGGGATGTTGTTTACAGGGAGGAAGAGGAGATATGAGATTATACTTTTCAATTACTCTGTATACCTAAAATTGCTCTAAAAATTTAAATCTATTACCAAAAAAGAGATATATAGTAAGTCACCATATTCATAGCTAGAAAGAGAACAATATGAAGCTGTTCTCAGATTAATTTGTAAAGCAGTTCACTGTCAAAATCTCCACTGCTTTTATTTGGAGGTGGGGGTATTAGACATTTGAATTCTGAAATTTACATGGAAGTACAAAGAAAAGAAGAAATTAATCTGAAGGACCACAGCAAGGTGGGGGACTTACGTTATTGGATATCAAGACTTGCTGCAAATCTATGTAGGAATTAATTATTATGAGATACTGGCACAGGTATAGATAGAGAGAGATCTTAGGAATGAAAATTATATACCTGATAGAGGTGAAGGTCACTGGAATTTAGGGTAGGTCTTATCAATAAAAAGTGCTTTGAAGTTTGATTACCCATATGGATAAAAAATAAAATATCATACCCACCTCAAACCATAAGTAAACAATTCAGGATAAAGTTTGTGAAAAGCAAAACTTAAGAACTTTTCCAAGAAGATGTATGAGAATATGTGTGTGACCTTGGGGGGGAGTTAAACCATATGCCTGAGATAAATGCCACACAAACATACAATATGCAAAGAAAAATACTTATAAATTCAGCTCACTAAGGTTTTTATACATGTGAATCTTGGTACCTTAATAGAAAGCTTTCTTTTTTAAGGTTAGATACTAGGTGAAGAGATTTGCAACAAAAATACAAAGAAAGCATTATTATTAGATTGTTTAAAGTACCGTTTCAAATAAATAAGAAAAAAACTCTGAAGCTATCATGCTAAGAGAATAACGGATCAGTCCCCTTTCACAATTTCAGGTAGGCACATGTTAGAAAAATCTTTCAATGGTAGGTGCAGGCAAAGATGTTGCACAGTAGGAAATTATTGTCTTATTTTAGATACATTAATTAATATACCTACTTTGAAGACCAATTTGGCAATACCTCGTGAGTCAAGTGTAGGATCTAGATTACCTGCAAACCAGTAGCTCAACTCTGAGATGTGGTGTTTCTCAATGGGACCTTACTGGTAATTTGGGCAGAGCAAGCCTCTCTTCTGGGGTGTCATTCATATCTCTGAGTCCACCCACTGTGTGTGAGGTATGTCTCCCACTATGGCCATTCAAGCATCCAAACATTCTTCAAATGTTTCTGATCACTTCTAATGGGGCTTCCCTGGATCAGATGGTAAAGAATCTGCCTACAGTCAAGAGACCCAGGTTGGATCCCTGAGCTGAGATCCCCTGGAGAAGGAAATGGCAACCCACTCCAGTATTCTTGCCTGGAGAATTGCATGGACAGAGGAGTCTGGCAGGCTACAGTCCATGGGGTCACAAAGAGTAAGAAGTGGCTGAGTGACTAGCACTTTCACTTTCTAACAGAGGAGTCCATGGCTGATTGAAAACCCTGAGAAAAATTGACTTACGCATTAGAAGATATGTCTAAGAATCTTCTTTAAAGCTTTGTGTAGCTCTGTAGTTGTAAAATATGGTAAGTATCTTAAGTATCCATCAGCAGGAAAATTAAATTGTGGAATCTTCTGAAAATGGAAATAGGATATGACCGTTAAAATGTCTCTAATAAAATGACGTTTATCATTGTGGATAAAATTCTTGAAAGAAATGTTGACTTAAAAGCGTGGTTCAAGGACATACTGTCCAAACTGAGGAGTATACTCAATATTTTGTAATATCTGTAAGTGGAAAGTAACCTTTTAAAACTGCATAAAATATTTTAAAAATTGAGAAAAAGGATAGAGGAAGATTATCATTTCCCTTAGGTTCCTCTGAATTGTCAGACATGATAAAATAAATATGCATTACTGTTAAAAATATAAAAGTTTGGGGTAATATGCAATTTATATAAAGCTTGCAATAAAGTTTATAATTATGAAAAGTAGTACTATATTCGGAGAAGGCAATGGCAACCCACTCCAGTACTCTTGCCTGGAGAATCCCAGGGACGGGGGAGCCTGGTGGGCTGCCGTCTATGGGGTCGCACATATGTCACATATCCCCGAATGACCTCTAACAAAATAACTGTATTATGATAAATATAATTTTAGAATAGTGGTTCCATCTGGCAGGACATGATGGGAAAACCATCAGAAAGAACCATACAGGAAGTATCATTGCAGTTAAGTTTTTATTTCACCAGTACCTTGGCGTTATATAATTCTCAATACATATTCATAAGGTTAATTTTTTTTTAGAAAGTTACAAAAGAAAACACAGTGTGAAACAGACAAACAAAAAAAAACCAACAAGAAGAGGAGATGTAGGAATACATAACCAGGTCTGAGAATGTCAGTGTTGCTACGAGGTCCAGAGATCTGAAAATGATTATCAAATGAAGTATGTATATAGACAGTGTCAGGGTGAAATCAACAAATCAATAAACAGACCAATTAATGAAGGAAACTCTTTAGATCAAGGAAAATCAGGAAAGATCTAGAAGACCTTAGTGTAGGAGATATACTGTTAGAACCCACTTAGTTAGTGTTTATTTAATGTTTGCCAAGCACTTTGATGGTGTGGTCTCACTGGATCCTGACACATAATTTGGCAATAAAACCAGAGACACAGACATGGAGAGCAGACACGTGGGCGTGGGGGAAGGAAAGTATGGGATGGATCGGGAGGTTGGGATTGACATAGATGCGCTCTCATGTGTGAAATAGCTAGCTAGTGGGAACCAGCTGGGTAGCACAGGAGGCTCAGCCTGGGGCTCCGTGAAGACTTAGGGGTGTGGGATGGTGGCCGGGATGGTGGCGGGGAGCGCGGCTCCGGAGGGAGGAGATCTGTGTGTACACAGCCTGGAGAGTCTCACGGACAGAAGAGCCTGGCGGGCTGCAGTCCACGGGATCGCTCAGAGCCGGACACGACTGAAACAACTTGACCAGTACGAACGCATAGCTGATTCGCTTCATCATACAGCAGGAGCTAACTCAATATTGTAAAGCAATTACTCTCCAATTAAAACAACAAACGAGATGTCACGTGAGGAAGGACTGGTATTGACATGGTGCTCAGCTCCTTCTTAACTTGTTCAGTTGATTTCCTTTCTCTAGGTGCAGTTAAAGGGAAAACAGAGTGCTGAAGAAATCTGCATCTGTGAAATGAGGGTCAGTGTTCACGCTGACTATAGCACACTAGAAGGCTACCAGAAATGATGAGTGCCTGATAATCACTGCCTTCTCTCCCTTCTCTCTCCCATTTCTCGTGGGACAAAGGGGAAACTCCCACACTGCAGAATATTATTCAGGCCACCTACCCTGCCAGAACGCCAGACATTGATACTTTGATAGGAGACAGATGGTAGAAACCCTTGGGAAGGGTAAAGGTCCGCATGGTCTCGGTGTTCCCTGATAACACTGAGGTTTTCTTTTCAGGATGTCCAGCACCAGGCTGGCCCAGCTTTTACTGCCAAAGCACCTCCTGCCCCCTCAAGTTGAGTTAGGCCTCCTTAGCTGTTAGGCCCCAGCTTCCTCTTGAATGCTTCTGAATGGGCAGATGCTGCTCATAGTTCAGCCTAGCCCATAGAATGAAAGTGAAATGTGAAAGTGTTAATTGCACCTGACTTTGCACCTCCTTGGGCTGTAGCCCAGCAAGCGCCTCTGTCCATGGAAGTCTCCGGCCGGGGATACTGGACTGTGTTGCCATTCCCTTCTCCAGCAGATCTTCCAGACCCAGGGATTGAACCTGGGTCTCCTGCATTGGCAGACACGTTCTTTACCTTCTGAGCCACCAGGGAAGCCCATAGCATTCCACTGATTTCATTGACCATTTCTCATCTTGTTTCCTACCCTCCCTGCAGACCCATCCATTTGTTGTTTTTTAAGTTGAGCTGACTCTTTTCATGCTTATACTTTTAAAATTTTTAATGCTTTGAGATTTAATTTTTCCTTTCTTTTTGGTTTCTCTCTCTCTTTCAGTAAAATCTGCTTTGTTTTCTTTCAGTTAATCTTGCTAAAAGTGTATCAGAGTAATTTAGACGGTCTCCATTTCTTTCCATATCTGTTCATTTTGACAACTTACATTAAAGCATTGACATTCTTAATAACGTTCCTATGTCAGGAATTCCTAAGACCACCCTCAGGTCAGATGGCTCTTAAAAGGACTCAGCATTTTGTCTTACTCGTAGCTATGATTTCCTAAGGGAAAGGATGCACAGCAAAATCAATGAAGAGAAAAATGCATAGAAGAAAAATGCATACAGATTCCCCTGTAATCACTTAGGACAGGCTTGATTCCTCTAACAAGAAGATGTGATGGCACCTGAGAAATGTTGTCTACCAGGGAAACTCATTAGAGAAATCTTTTTCTGGCTACCCAGAATTTAAAAGGTAGTGCACGGATCTCTGGATGTAAGGGAGAGCTGAAGAAATAGACTAATTGGACCAAAATTGGAGGCTGTGTCCCAGCCAACATTTTATCTTGCAAACAGGAGCATCTCTGGCTCTGCTGTCACTGGACTGGCCTCCAGGGTGTCAGTCCCTGTTGTCTAAAGCATCTTCATCCTTAGACACTCTGCTGGTACTTAACTCTTCACTTCACCACAGCTGCTGTTAGAGAGATTTTTGAAGTAGATTTGTGTTGGGAACTTGTCACATAGGCACCCTCTGCCTACCACATATTACTTGTCCAGACTTTTAGATGGAAAGCCAGTGTTCAGCACAAGACAAATGGCTTGCATCCATGGTTTAGGGACAGTGAGATACTCTTGTCACTTAGGATGGTGGGAAACCTTGGCATCCAAGTTCCTAGATGCCACCCTAGGAGTAGCCTTGCACATAGGTCTTTTCAAAGATAGCAATCTCAGACCTGCTTTTCTGTGCAATTTCTTTATTCTTTTGGAGTGGAATGTTAACACAGGACTCATTTAAAGATCATGTATACCTTTTGGTCTTCTGGGCATTACAGGGCAAGCTAGTAACTGTGGATCTGCTGTCAGAGATAGAATTAAAGTGAAAGTACAGGCATCTGATGCTTGAGATAACCTAGCCCCTTCCTCTCCTTTCCTCTAGTCTTCTCCACGCACAGACTATGAACTAGGAGGGATTGATAAAAAGGTAAGAAATTCTGAGATCTATTTTTTTCTGTAGATGAGATTCTTAAGAGAGCCATAGTGTTGGCAGGGTATGTCATTAACCAGAGGAGATAGAACCTACATCTCTGGTTTTTTTTTTTCTTTTTTTCTTTCCCAGAACATATGTAATGGAACTGAAAATACATCTAGTCCTTTTGGTTGATCTCAATTGTAGAGAGCTTTCTGTCTCCTTGATATTGTTGTTTGTGTTTAGTTGCTAAGCTGTGTCTGACTTAGCATGGATTGTAGCTTCCAGGCTCCTCCGCCCATGGGATTTCTGAGGCAAGAATACTGGAGTGGGTTGCCAGTTCCTCCTCCAGAGAATCTTCCTGACCCAGGAATCGAACCCACATCTCTTGCATCTCCTGCACTGGCAGGTGGGGTCTTTACTGCTGAGCCACCAGGGAAGCCTGTCTGCGTGATATATATATATATATATATATATATATATATATATATATATATATTTTAATAGAAGTCTGGTATGTGGAATGATCTCCCGTCCCTCAATTGGCTTACAAATTTAGTAACAAGTTAGATGATAGATTGGGAAGCTATATTTTAGAAGAAAAAAGTCGATTGACTGTAAAAGCAGAGAAATCGTTTGTTCTTTATATGAAACTGATTTGGAAACCTTTCCATTAAGGATAATCTCTTTTAGATAAATGAGGTAGGAGTTATTTCTGCTACAAGTATAATTAAATATACCCTGGGGTACAAACTGTAGCTCTGTTCAATCAGAATGCTGAATAATCCTTCTATAGAATTTCATTTGCCTTTATCTTTCACTATTAGGTAAGCGTACATCATCAGATTTTCACCTATATTGAATTTAGTTTTTATCTCCCCCCCACCCCCATTTTAAGAGAATGTATTGGGTTGCCCAGAAAGTTTGTTCGGGTTTTTCCATAACATCTTATGGAGCAAACTTTCTGGCCAGCCTATAAATAGGAAATTTTCTTTCTTTTCTTTCTTTTTTCCAAGAAAAAAGATACTGTGGTTACCTAAAAAGACACCTCAGTAATATTGGTAACACATTCTGACTTGTAATGACTGCTTCCTGCCCTGTCATTGGGATGGATATTTATATTGTGAGAAGAAACCCTTTCCATCACATTCACACTGGAGGAGAGCGTTGAGAATCAGTCTGAGTCAGTGTCACTGAAGAGCTCTAACGCACACGATGGTAACGTGCTGTCCTCGTTCCCAGAATGGCTTTCCTTTCTTGTCTTTCTCACTCGGTGAGGTTGTGGTCCAGGTTCAATCAGAAACTTTTGAGCTGACATTTAGAAGGTTTGCTCTTTTTCCATTTGGCCAGCCAGCTCGGGAGGATGTCTGGGTTAAAACCATGATAAATGAAACTTCCATTAGGCTTCTTGGCTTGGGGCTTGTTTCCTGTAAAAACTTTGTCCTGACTTTAGTGGTTTGATGAAGCAGAATACTTATTTTCGTCCAATAAATGAAAACTGAAGTTTAGCAGGTCCGGTAGCCTAGGTATCTTGTTTTGAGAAGAGATTCTGCTTCTAGTGCTAATGGTTTGCAGAGCTTGGGTTATGTTTCAACTTGTGGCCCATTGGGTGTTTGTGGAAATAACATATGAACTTTTCTTGTTGTAGAAAATGGAACAGATGTTTGTTTCTAAATATCCTTTGAGATGAAGAAAACTCAGTATATTTTATATACCATATCTATTTTATATAATATATATTTATATCTGATACTATTTTTTATATCTAATATCTATATATATAAGATATATTTTAGATATATATGTATTAGAAATTTATATCTGATACATGTATTTTATATCTAATACTCAGATAGCTGGATTTACCTCACCACCATTTTCTTCAAACATTAGATTTACTCTAATAAGTTTCCTTTATTCTGAACAATACATTATGACCTGGTGGGATGACGTTTTTATTTTTTATTTTTTGGGGGGATGACGTTTTTAGGCATCAAAGAGACCATAGGCCAACATGTATTATGAGCTTTATGTACACTTTTAATATTTACTTTTTTTTCCTGGGCACATAGCTTTTGTGTTTATGTGTTTGAGGTTCTGCACACCAGGCATTGGGCGTTTGGGGAAATTGGTAAAAATGCTTTTGTGAAACTTACTAAAATAATTCTGGTTCCAGATGAAATTGCATAAAACCACTCCAACCTTTTTTCCCCAAGGAATACAAACATGAATCTGGATGAAGTGCCAGGTGAAGCCAGTTGAGGTCTCTGAAAAGTAAATATTAGCATGTCGACTATTAGCATGTTGCTGTTTAGTCTCTAAGTCGTGTCTGACTCTTTGGCAGCCCCGTGGACTGTAGCCCACAGTCTCCATCTGTCCGTGGTATTTCGCTGCCAAGAAGACTGGAGTGGGTTGCCATTCCTTCTCCAAGGGATCTTCCTGACCCAGGATCGAACCTGTGTCTCCAGCACTGACAGGTGGATTCTTTACTGCTGAATCACCAGGGAAGCGCAGGGAAGATTATTAGTATGAAACACCACTAAGCTAGAGGTGGGCTTACAATTTTTCTCTCTGCTCATCCCCCCAGCTTGAAATCAATGCAGTCCAAAATCTAGAAGTCAGTGTTGCAACAGAAGTCCAGGAGACCCTGCTAATTTCTGTCTCAAGGAGTAGGAAAGAGAAGCCTTAAAGCTTCAAGAAAAGGGAGAAATCTCTGATCTTTTTCTGTCTCCTTTTCCCCAGTTTTGTCATGCCCCAGCTCCCTGACAATCTTGTGGCAGAGGCATCAGCAAAAAGAACAGCTGGCAGTGGGAAATTGCAGGAGCCAGGGCAATAAGTTAAGGGACCATCCTGTCGGTAAAGCCATAGTCATGAAAGGCAGGGCTGAAGCAAGGCTTGCTTCTCCGGCCCCCAGTCCTCCTACGAGTATAAAAGTGGGTTGCTGCTGACTGAAGCGGTGACAGGGGCAGTTCCAGGGTACTAGAAGCTGTCAGAGGAGGCGAGTGAGAAGGAGCTTGGGATTGATCCCAGAAATCTATTTGTGAACTCACAGACTTACTACAGTCTGCATACGTATGGATCTGATCCTTCTTACTCAAATACCAAGGGCTTTGAGGGTGGAATTAACAAATAGAAATTCACTCAGGTCCCAGACATATCTCTACAAGGGGCACACCCAGTGAAAATTTGAATGGTTTTGCTTAGCTTTTGAAAATGGAGCTGACATGGGAACTATAGTCCATAGAAGGTGGGTTGTAAGTAATCAGTTCAGTTCAGTCCCTCAGTCATGTTTGACTCTTTGCGACCCCATGAATCACAGCACGCCAGGCCTCCCTGTCCATCACAAACTCCCAGAGTTTACTCAAACTCATGTCCACTGAGTTGGTGATGCCGTCCAGCCATCTCATCCTCTGTCGTCCCCTTCTCCTCCTGCCCTCAATCCCTCCCAGCATCAGGATCTTTTCCAATGAGTCAACTCTTCGCATGAGGTGGCCAAAGTACTGGAGTTTCAGCTTCAGCATCAGTCCTTCCAATGAACACTCAGGACTGATCTCCTTTAGGATGGACTGACTGGATCTCCTTGCAGTCCAAGGGACTCTCAAGAGTCTTCTCCAACACCACAGTTCAAAAGCATCAATTTTTTGGCGCTCAGCTTTCTTCACAGTCCAACTGTCACATCCATATATGACCACTGGAAAAACCATAGCCTTGACCAGACGGACCTTCTTTGTTGGCAAAGTAATGTCTCTGCTTTTTAATATGCTGTATAAGTTGTTCATAACTTTCCTTCCAAGGAGTAAGCGTCTTTTAATTTCATGGCTGCAATCACCATCTGCAGTGATTTTGGACCCCCAAAATAAAGTCTGACACTGTTTCCACTGTTTGCCCATCTATTTGCCATGAAGTGATGGGACCAGATGCCATGATCTTAGTTTTCTGAATGTTGAGCTTTAAACCAACTTTTTCACTCTCCTCTTTCACTTTCATCAAGAGGCTTTTTAGTTCCTCTTCACTTTCTGCCATAAGGGTGGTGTCATCTGCATATCTAAGGTTATTGATATTTCTCCTGGCAATCTTGATTCCAGCTTGTACTTCTTCCAGCCCAAATAGCCAGAAGCTAACCAAATCAGGTGCTTGATAATAAAGTAATATCAACATTCACCATATGTTTAAATAAGGCACAGGATTTTGTAAGAACATTCAAGATGTTCAGGATATAATTCATATTGACATATGAAGTAATACAGAAATCTCAAGTCACATGGGAACAGACAACAGAAGACAATGAAAAGATGACTTTATGGAAACTATTATAAAAGTGCTCAAATGCATAATCTTCAGTCCTGAAATAAAAGTTAAACTAGGAAGTATCGGTAACAAAGTAGGCAATATAAAGTAAAAGCAAATGGAAAATTTATAATTAAAAAAATAGCCTCTACACTTTGTGCCCCGCCCCCCAAAACCCCAAAACTTAACAAAACAGCAACCTTACTATATGGATTCAGTAACAAAATCGGAACAACAGAAGAAAAAATTGGGAAACTTGAAAATAAATTGGTAGAAATTGTGAATATGGGAGAGGCAAAATATTGTAGAGACCCTGGAACTAATGAAGGATAGCAAAAAGGCATAATGTTTGCATGATCAGAGGCTCAGAATGAAAGAAGAGTGTGTGGATAAACAAATATTCCAAGAAATAATGGCTGAAAACTTTCCAAGTTTGGCAAAAGAAATAAACCTATAAATTCCAGAAGCTAAGCTATTCCCAAAGAAGATAAATCCAAATAACTATACACTGAGTCACATCATAACTTCTGCAAACTTAATGACAAAGACAGAATCTTGAAGGCAGAGAAAAGTGACCTTATCTATAGGAAAACAGTAATTGAAATGACTGAATTTCTCATCAGAAATCACGGAGGGCAGAAAGAAATGTCACATTATGTTTAAAGTACTGAAATAAAAGTGCAGAATCCAGTATCCAGTGAAAATACCCTTGAAAATGAAACAGAGATGTTCTCAGATGAAGGAAAACCAAGACAGCAGACCTTCTAAGAAATAACTAGTTAAGGAAATTCCTTGGAAAAATGGGAAATAATACCAGAAGGAAATTTAGAATATCGAGAATGGAAGAGGTGGTAAATATAACAGATTTATTTTCTTGAATTATGAAAAAATGGTTCATCATTGATATCCCAAGTAAAACATTGTCTTATGGGAATTTTTAGTGTATTTAGATGTATATATAAAAGAGTCTATAAAAAGGAGATGATGAGGAAACCTATATGGTGGTGTGGAAGGCAGAATAATCTACTTCCTGTCCCCCACATATGTCCACATTCTATTACCAAAATTCTGTGGCTATGATAAAATAAATGGCAAAAAGAACTTTGTAGATGCGATTATGACTGTAAATCTTGAGATGTACTGTCCTGATGGAGCCAGTTATATCACGAGTCCTTAAAAATGGAAGAGGAAGGTGGAAGAGAGGATCAGAGAGAGGTAGTATTGAGAATGACTTTCCTTACTGTTGGTGGCTTTAAAAGTGGAGAAGAGGGCCCAGGCTTGTGGGCAGCCTCCACAGTTGCAAAAGATCCTCCACGGTCAGCCAGCAAGAAAATGAGAACTTTTTGGTCTGGAATGACGGAGAAACAGATTTCTCTCGGGAGCTTCCAAGAAATTATGCAGTCTTGTCAACACCTTGGTTTAATTTGATGAAATATGTATTGGACTTCTGGGCTCCAGAATTGAAGAATAATGAATTTATCTTAATAAGCCACTAAGATTGTAGTTTTTTATAGTAGCAGTAGGAAACAAATGCATGTGGTTTGGTTTTTCTATTCCGGTTGGAGTGCTGAACTATTGATTCCAAGTAAAGGGTAAAAGGTTAACTCTGCATGTTGTAATCCCTAGCTAGATCAGCCACTAAAAACTTACACAAAAATATAGTAAAAAATAATGATAATTTGAGTTAAAATGGAACACTAAATAAACCTAACCAATGCAAGAACGGGGAACTAGAACAAATAGTAGAGGAAACAAACAGGAAACAAAATGCTCGACCTAACATATTATTACATATTATTGTTACATAACATATTATTACATTAGATATTAATGGTCTAAACAGTGGAAGTTGCTCAGTCATGTCTGACTCTTTGGGACCCCATGGACTATACAGTCCCTGGAATTCTCCAGGTCAGAATACTGGGGTGGGTAGCCATTCCCTTCTCCAGGGGTCTTCCCAACACAGGGATCGAACCTTGACCAGCTGAGCCAGCCGGGAAGCCCTTAATGGTCTAAACAAACCAACTAAAGACAGAGATTGTTAGATTGTATTTCAACAGCAAGAAGACAACTGTTTTAATTGTAACATGTTTGCAGATAACAACAGGCCTTCAAAATACAGAAGCAAAAAATGATATAGCTTACAGGAGAAGTAGACAGATTCGCAGTTATAGTTGAAAAACAAACACCCCTCTTTAAGTAGCATAAGGATTAGGGTATAAAAGAACTAAACCATCAACCAGCTAGAGTAGCAGACACCTATATAACACCCCGGCTTCCCTGGTGGCGCTGTTAAAGAGTTCGCCTGCCAGTGCAAGAGATGGAGGTTTGATCCCTGGGTCTGGAAGATGCCCTTGAGGAGGATATGGCAACCCACTCCAGTATTCTTGCCTGGGAAATTCCATGGACAGAGGAGCCATGAACAGGGCTATACAGTTCATGGGGTCACAAAAGAGTCAGACACAACTTAGTGACTAAATGAAATAACTCTCCATTAAAGACAAATTGACTGAAATATTTTCAGATGAATGTGGAAACAAGCATTTTGAACCTATGTGCAAGTTAAACTAAGATGTGAATTAAATAATGTATTTGTGTTCTGCTAATGTGATTATGCTTATGTTTATAGTAGCATTTTTAAAAGCAGTAAAGAATTGTAAAATATTTTTAAAATTTAAAGCTGAATGACCCAATATTATATAATAGAAATAATGTTAATTATAAAGCTGGATAACATTGTATTAAAAATTTACTCTTTGTGAAGGAATTTTCTAATTGCTTTATATGGATTAATTCATTTAGTTCTCACAAGAGCCCTATGAGGTAGTTATGGTTAAATTTATGTATAAAATGTAAATAAAACCAGTACAGTATTGTAAAGCAATTATCTCCCAATTAAAAATAAATTTTTAAAAAGCTAAAGAAAATGGAAATGATAATGAGACACAGAACTCTTAAGTGACTTAAGATATCAAAATATGACATTATGACAGTATCATCAATAAGAATGAAAACATAGCTTTTCCTGAGTGCACTTTCTCTGCATCAGATACTCAGACACTGGGACTTTATCTTGTTTTTAAGCTAGGTGATATATTCCCTAGTGAATAGGTGAAAACATTGAGATTTAGCCTGACAGTATACCTGAGTAGAACATAAAAAATTAAAATTCCAACTTGTGGAGTCTGTGTCTAGAATCCAAGGTCTTCATCTCTGCATCGCCTATTGAGGGTATCAAGTTCATCCTCAGGCTGATGGTCGGCAGTCCAGAGCTGGAGGACTGTCACCTACTCCTGATCTTCAGCAGTGACTTCCCAGTGACTAAATATCCTGGGCTGGGTACAAATGCATGGAGTCCTTGGTTTTGGAAAATGCTTTTTATCATAGCTCTTAGCCTTTTTTGTTATTAGACAAATGTGACAAGGTGAGTATAGGCCAGCTTAGGCTGACTTGACCACACTGTACTTTTTCATATTGGAAAGATTTATCATGAGGCACTTGACACGCTGAATGAGGGTTATTGTGCCAAATTTTATTTTAATCCGATTTCCTAATGAGTCCAACCTCTTATATCTTAAATTACCCCCTTTCCTGCATAGCATTCAGCAGCATGTATTATATTTGTGAAGCTTTCCTGTCACTCAAACCTGTTTGTGGGAAACATTTTCTCTCTTTCATTCTCTGGCTGAAGCTCTGAAGGTTGCTTTTCTTAGGATTTCCCTTGTAGAAGCTTTCATAGTTCTTCTGGTCTGGTGCATCAGACTAAGGCAGACCTCTCACTTTTATAAATGTTTTTATATTTACTCTTATTTTAATATAAATTTTGAGATACTAGATGGAATCCTAGTTGATATGAGCTTGTATTTGTCCTTCAAAATGCACACTTAACTCTAGAAAGGAAGATGATAAAATTAAAGCAGGATTTGCAAACTATAGTCTGTTGCCTGTTTTTATAAATGAAGTTTTACTGGGACCACAGGTACTCTTATATTTTGGTATCATACATGTCTCCTCTGGTGTCACAATAGGATTGAGCAGTTTGAACTGTCTCACTCTCAGCCTATAATATTTACTAACTGGCCTTGTTCAGAAATTGTTTGCTGACTCTGGGTTTAGAGACATAGAAACTCATTCCCTTGAACATAATGGTTAAGAGATGCTGTTATTTTTCTAGTAAATGTCTCTTGCTCTACTTTCTCTTGAGAGGAAATAAGAAAAAAGTTTTCTTTTGTAATTTTTTATTTTAATTCTTGTTTTTTCCCAAGGTTTATTAGGTATAATTGACAAATAAAAATTGTATATATTTAAGATATATGGTGGTCAATTTAATATACATATTTATTACAAAATGAGTACCACATCAAGTTAATACCTCCCATCACTTCTTGTACTTACCATTTTGTGTGCGTGTGTGTGTGTGTGTGTAGGGATATAGAAACCTAAAGATCTATGCTCTTAGCAAATTTCAAGAATACATGGTGATCATAAATGTAAAAAAGACAGAGAGATGAGTGTTGTTGAGGGTGTGGAAAATTGGGAACTCTTACATACTCTTGATGGAGATATACATTGTTATGTGTGCTAAGTCGCTTCAGCTGTGTTTGACTCTTTGTTTTCCTATGGACTATACCCCACCAGGCTCCTCTGTCCATGGGATTCTCCAGGCAAGAATACTGCAGTGGGTTGCCTTACCGTCCTCCAGGGATCTTCCTGGCTCAGGGATCGAACCCCCGTCTCCTGCATTGACAGGCGGGTTCTTTACCACCAGTGCCACCTGGGAGACCCCCTCTGGACCCTTAAAGACCCACAGTTTAAACATAAACACATACATATAATCTATAAAAAATATTAACTATGTTGCACATGTGAAACTGAAAAGGAGTCTCCTAAAGCCAAGATCCCTTATTGAATTTATGATTAATCTCTCTATCCAAAAACTTGATTCATTTCTTTCTCCCGTTTAACTTCAATCCTGTGCTAACAGAACACTAACCAACCACAGTCAGATGACTAAAGTCACTGCTCTTGATAACATCTTTGCAAGTGTGCTAAGTCATTTCAGTTGTGTCTGACTGTCTGCAACTCTGTGAACCATAGCCCGCCAGGCTCCTCCATCCATGGAATTCTCCAGGCAAGCATATTAGAGTGGATTCCATTTTCTCCTCCAGGGGATCTTCCTGATCCAGGGATAGAACCTGCATCTCATCAACTGTACATTGGTATAGTTATTATAGAAATAAGTATGGAACTCTGAAAACTAGAATCAAATCAGCTATCCCATTTCTGGGTATATATTCAAAGAAAATGAAATCAGTTTCTCCAAGAGAACTCTGCATCCCTTGTCCTCTGCAACATTATTCACAATAGCCAGGATATTAAAAAAAAAAAAGTGGCAATTGAAGGATGAATGGATAAGAAAATGTGGTATACATGCATATACATTGGGATAGTTATTGAGTCATAAAAAGAAGGAAATTCTGCCATTTGCAGCAAGATAGATGAATCTGGAGTGAAATAAGCCAGACTCAGAAAGCAGTCCTTTTATGGAAACATTTTTTAATGTATGTCAACCTTATAGTTTCATTCATTTATTGCTGTAACTTTTCTGTAACTACTCCAATTAAAGAGATCACTAAGATTCAGTTCCTTAAAAATGTTTTTCCTGATATTTGTGAAGTGATGTGAAGTCGCTCAGCCATGCCCAACTCTTCGAGACCCCATGAACTGTAGCCCACCAGGCTCCTCTGTCCATGGGATTCTCCAGGCAAGAATACTGGAGTGGGTTGCCATGCCCTCCTTCAGGGAATCTTCTCGACCCAGGGATCGAACCTGGGTCTCCCTTATTGCAGGCAGATGCTTTACCCTCTGAGCCACCAGGATAGATGTTACCAATTATTTTTTTGTAGATGTTACTGATTAGATATTTTGGTCTTGATCAGTTATTGGGAAGGGTAAGATTCCTTGAGTCACATTTCCCACATTGATGTGCCCTGACAGTGCAGAGAAGCTTCATATCCTTCCTCCGTGTTTTCTGTTTCCTAGGAGTCACTGAAGTGTCCCGTAGAGACGTCCTCTTCCCCAGAGGGACTGTCTGTGCTTCATGCAGCCATGGACCTTGATAAACCGTCGGTCTGGGGCTCATTTAAACAGCGGACCAGGCCTTTGTTGGTCAACCTGAGCAAGAGGAGGGTGAAGAAGACCTCGAGCAAAGCCCTGGACTTACGGGCCCAGCATCATCTGGACCGCCGCCTGAGCCTGTCCGTCCCGGACCTCCTGGAGGCCGAGGCCCTGGCCCCCGCGGGGCGGCCTTACTCCGGCCCCCAGTCATCCTATACCTCGGTGCCCAGCAGCCTATCGACCGCCGGCATCGTTCCCAAGAGCAGCAGTAGCTCTTTGAAGCAGTCTGAAGAAGAACTGGATTGGAGTCAGGAAGAAGTGGGCCCCTTCCACGTGGGGGAAACAGACCCCGAGGAGCCCTTCGCCTCTGCCGCCGAGGACAGGAGGGCTTCCAGCAACGGCTCCTTGGGTCTGCTCCAGAAAACGCCCCCTGGAGAGGATGCCCCCGAAGGGCCAGAGGTGAGGCCCGGCCTGGGCGCGTTCCCATTTTTCTATTTTTCTTCTTTCTAAGTGCATTCAGTGCCCTTGGAAATTTTGATTGGGATTTATTTTTGTGGTTAGTTTGGACAGAGAGGATGTCATTTACAACCATTTAAGTGAAGGTAATATTGATTGTACCCAGTGTTCCCCTTCGTTTGGGGGTTGACCTCTGTGTATCTTAAAGTATTACAAATGACCTTCCTAGGACACTTTAAGGCATTAAAAGCCCCGTTGGATGTGTTTTCATTTTTCCATCTCCTGCCAAAGAAATCAAGAGCATAACTTTTCCTTTAACTTTTTGCTGAAATCCATGTCTGATTCTGTCTCTCTATCTCCGCCATTGCCCGGTCCTACCCACAGACAAAAGTGCACGTTCACATTCCTAAAAAATGTAGGACTATATGTATCTCCTTTTGACTGCCAGAGAATGTGACTCTGTGCTCCCAGTGCAGGGGCCTGGGTTCGATCCCTTGTCAGGGAACTAGATCCCACACGCTGCAACTTAGCGTTTGCATGGTGAAGTTAGAAGATCCTGCATGGTGCAGCTAAGACCAGCAAACTCAAATAAATAAATGAATAAATACCAAATATCTAAAACAAAAGCCAAACCCTGAAGGAAACAAATTCTTATCCATTCTGAAATTTTTATAAAGCCTTATTATTTTTTTAAGATAAAATAACCAAATATAATTATGAGACAAATACTACATTTCTAGGATTAGTTTAATTTAAATGTAGTTATGAGGTTACCAAGCTATGATTTGGATAATCAATTTGATCAGTTTTTTTTTTAAATGTCTTCCATTAATGGCACATGAAGTAGGTTTCAGTGTTCAGGTAATGGCTTAATTTTTCTATATTCAAGATTAGTATTCTAATTGTGTAGAAAACTGGTTATTCAAATAGGATTTTTTATTTTAGTTTTAGAACCAAAGCCTGTTAATTATGCCATATGTTTGGATTTCATTGGAGGATGGGATTGTGGATATTTGAAGGCCTTATCTTTTGGAAAACATTACCAGTTAGGATACCATTAACCATTAAATGACACCTATTTGTTTCGTTGCCATTAACATTTATGAAGTCCTTTTTGTAAAAATTTTGTGATTTTTTTTTTTACTATTATTTGTGAATTTGAAATGTTTTCACTAATTAAAATATAAATTGAGTTATTAAACATAATTCATAATTCATAGTTCAGTATGAAGGAGGTAAGATGTTAAGTTATATACTCAGGTTAATCTTACCTTCCTGCTATTTATTAACTGACCAGGAAAAAATAGATGGGTTCCTTGGCCTTGATAGCCTAACAAACTCAAATTAGAATAAGTTGTTTTAAAAGTTAGTGCTGTGAAACTATTTCACTGACTATACATATTTAGTGCCTACTCTATCAATCACATGGACAGAGGAGCCTGGCAAGCCACAAACCATAGAGTCACCAAGAATTGGACATGCTGAATTGACCTGGCACGCACGCGCCATCTGGGGCACCGCAGAGGGTCTGTTGTGAAGGAGAGGTGGATCAGAACATGACCCTGCCTTCAGGTTTTGGTCCGTTGGGACATAGCTTTGCACAGCATTAAGTGTAGCATAAGTGGTAACAAAATCAGGACTGAGTGTGCATCCAAGCCTTTGTCTTGGCAGCTCAGTGAGCCGAGATCAAATGGGGGGATCCAGGGACATGTCCTATGGGAGGCAGTATGCGGGCTGGCGCAGAGAATACGTAGGATTTGACAGGTAAGGAGATATGACAAACACAGGCCTGAAGTGTGGGTGGTGGTGGTTTAGTCACTCAGTCGTGTCTTGACTCTGTGACCCCATGGACTGTTGCCTGCCAGGCTCCTCAGTCCATGGAATTCTCCAGGCAAGAATACTGGAGTGGGTTGTAATTTCATTCTCCAGGGGATCTTCTTGACCCAGGGATCAAATCCAGGTCTCCTGCTCTGCAGGGGGATTGTTTACCAGCTGAGCCACCAGGGAAGCCCCAGTGTGGATGGGGGAGACCAAAGGTGGGAAGCATTCTGCTCTGCCTGCAGTGAAGGCTTGGGGAGCTTTCTGATGTGGTGTGTGTGATGTGTGTCTGCTGCGGGCTGTACTGAGGGCTGGTCAGTGATGTGATGGCGAATGGATGGATTGCAGATGGGTGGTTGGTAGTGGTTATTTTATCTTTTACCATTAATGCAAAAAGGCCTGGATGGTACAGTTTTTTTAAGAGTAGGTAATTCTGGGTAATCTGATGAAACTCAGCCATTAAGCAAACATCAGTAACTGTTGGCTTAGCAGTTACTTAAACTGTTCAACAACAAAAACTTCTTGCTTGAGAAAGAATCTTCTGCCTGTCTTTTCCTGCCCTAAGCATAACTGACATAGACTGAGGCTGTATCTTCCTTCTGTGGCCACTCGTTGGCGTTCGTCAGCATGGTGAGCTGTTTGCAGAGGATGAAGAGGCTGGGCTGCACCTCCTCAGACCTGTAGGATCACTTGTGGTCCGCCGCAGTCCTCACCTACTCGGCCCGCCTCCCCTGTATCCTGTGGGTGTCTCCCACTACCTGAGGTTGCAGTTTATCCCATGGTGCAGAAGTGAGCCCCTCCCTTGCTAGGGTTTTGCACTAGGCTATGTTAACTGGAGGGTGGGCGTGACTGGAGGAGGCTTGTCTAACTCGTTTTGGTTTTCTCCAGGGCCCAGCTCCATGCCTGGCCCCTGGTATGTGCTCAGTGGTGGTGTTCTGTGTTTTTTTAATAGCTAGATCGGTGATGGTGGTATATGCCATTCAGGTTCATAGGGCTCCTTTTAGTGTTTCTCTTCAAGTTCTCTTCATTTTATGGTTTAAAGTCATGTCTTCTTGGCTTGATCCTTCGATCATTATGTAGTGTCCTTCCTTGTCTCTTATAATGTTCTTTTTTAAGTCTCTTTTGTCTGATGTGGTAATTGCTCTTCCCACTTTCTTTTGATTTCTATTTGCATGCAGTATCTTTTTCCATCCCCTAGCTTTCAGTCTGTATGTGTCCCTACATCTGAGGTGTGTCTCTTGTAGACAGCATATATATGATTCTTCTTTTTGTATCCATTCAGACTGTCTTTGTCTTTTAGTTGGAGCATTTAATCCATTTATATTTAAAGTAATTATCGGTGTATATATATTCCTTTTGACATTTTATTAATTGTTTTGGGTTTGTTTTTGGAGGTCTTTTCCTTCTCTGTGTTTCCTTTCTAGAGAAGTCCCTTTAGCATTTGTTGTAAAGCTGGTTTGGTGGTGCTGAATTCCCTTAATTTTTGCTTATCTGTAAAGCTTTTGATTTCTCCCTCGATTTCGAATGGGAAGATCCCCTGGAGAAAGAAATGGCAACCTACTCCAGTATTCTTGCCTGGAAAATTCCATGGATGGAGGAGCCTGGTGGGCTACAAAGAGTAGCAAAGAGTTGGACTTGACTGAGCGACTTCACTCACTCTCGGTTTTGAATGAGGTCCTTTCTGGGTAGAGTAATCTTTCTTGTTAGGTTTTACCTTTCATTACTTTAGATATATCCTGCCATTCCCTTCTGGCCTTTAGAGTTTCTGCTGAAAGATTAGCTGTTAACCTTGTGGGAATTCCCTTGTATGTTACTTATTGCTTTCCCCTTGCTGCTTTCATTTATTTATTTTTTCATTTTATCCCACATTTTATTTAATGATATAAGAGATTCACCTTCCCTCCTTGCTGCTTTTAATATATTTTCTTTGTATTTAATTTGTTAGTTTGATTAATATGTGTTTTGGCATGTTTCTCCTTGGGTTTTTATCCTTTGAGGGCCTCTGTGCTTTTTTGGACTTGATTGACTATTTCTTTTTCATGTTAGGGAAGTTTTTCACTATAGTCTCTTCAAATATTTTGTGAGACTTTTCGACTTTTTTGTCTTCTGGAACCCCTATAATTTGAATGTTGATGCTTTTAATGTTTTCCCAAAGGTCTCTAAGACTGTCTTCAATTATTTTCATTCGCTTTTCTTTATTCTGCTCTTTGCTAGTTATATCCACCATTCTACCTTCCAGCTCATTTGTCTGTTCTGCCTCAGTTATTCTGCTATGAATTCCTTCCAGAGTATTTTTAATTTCAGAAATTTTGCTGTTCATCACTGCTTGTTTATTTTTTCTAGGTCCTTGTTAAATATATTAAGTGATTCTTGCATTTTCTCTGTTCTATCTTGAGATTTTGGTCATCTTTACTATTGTAACTCTGAATTCTTTTACAGATAGTTTGCCTGTTTTCTCTTCATTTATTGGGTCTTGTGGGCTTTTACCTTATTCCTTCGTCTGCACAATACTTTTGTCATTTCATTTTGTCTGACTGACTGTGCTTGAGGTCTCCTTTCCCCAGGCTGTAGGGCCGTAGGTCCTGCTCTGGTCTCTGCCCTTAGTGGGTTAGGCTGGTTCAGTGGCTCGTGCAGGCCTCGTGTTGGGAGAGTTGCTGGGTCACGCAGGGAGCTCAGCCGAGTGCTCCGTAATGACCTGGGAGGGTGGCACGGAGCCTCAGGAAGGAAGGGATACATGCATTCTAATGACTGATTCTTGTTGTTCTACAGCAGAAGCCAGCACAGCACTGCAAATCAGTTACCTCCAATTAAAAACATTTTTAAAGTCAGAATTTTTGGAGTTTTGTTGGAAAAAAACTTATCATATGGTCAAGCCTTTTTATATAGTTTTGACTGAAAATATAGAGAGATTTAGAAAGGTGTAGAGCCCAAGTTCAATACTCATTTAAAAAATCTGAATTTGTTATCAATGAATTAAATTTTTTTGTTGAAATATAGTTGATTTACACTGTTGTGTTAATTTTTACTGTACAACAGAATGATTCAGTTATATCTATGTGTGTGTGTATATTTATATATGCACATTCTTTTTTTAAACTACTCTTTTCCATTATGACTTGTTATAGGATATTGAAAACAGCTCTTTGTGCCATACAGTTGGACCTTGTTTTGATCCATTCTGTATATAAAAACTTGCATCTCCTAACCACAACCTCCCATTCCTTCCCTTCCCCACGCACTCACCCTTGGCAACCACAAGTCTGTCCTTCCGTACTTTTTAAATGAATGGGAGTCCTGCTGAATTCCTGTCATCTGTGAGGGAGCATTTCATGCAAAGATGGGCAAAATAAAGGATAGAAACGCTATGGCCCTAACAGAAAATATTAAGAAGAGGTGGCAAGAATACACAGAACTATACAGAAAAGACCTTAATGACCTGGATAACCATGATGATGTGATCACTCACCTAGAGCCAGACATCCTGGAGCGTGAAATCAAGTGGACCTTAAGAAACATCACTTTGAACAAAGCTAGTGGAAGTGAATGGAATTCCAGCTAAGCGATTTCAAATCCTAAGAGATGATGCTGTGAAAGTGCTGCACTCAGTATGCCAGCAAATTTGCAAAACTCAGCAGTGGCCACGGGACTGGAAAAGGTCAGTTTTCATTCCAGTCCCAAAGAAGGACAATCCCAAGGAATGTTCAAACTACCACACAATTGCACTCATCTCACACACTAGCAAACTGATGCTAAAAATCCAAGCTAGGTTTCAATAGTATGTGAACCAAGAGCTTCCAGATGTACAAGCTGGATTTAGAAAAGGTAGAGGAACCAGAGATCAAATTGCCAACATCCATTGGATCATAGAAAAAGCTAGAGAATTCCAGAGAAACATCTACTTCAGCTTCATTGACTACACATTGACTACACAGCCTTTGACTGTGTAGACCACAAAAAAACATAGAATATTCTTAAAGAGATGGGAATACCAGACCGCCTTACCTTGCTCCGAGAAAACTGCATGCAGGTCAAGAAGCAACAGTTAAAATTGGACATGTAACAGCAGATTGGTTCCAAATTGGGAAGGGGGATGCATCAAGGCTGTATATTGTCACCCTGCTTATTTAACTTAACATGCAGGGTACCTCATGTGAAATGCTAGGCTAGATGAAGCACAAGCTGGGATCAAGATTGTGGGGAGGAATATCAGTAACCTCAGATATAGAGATGACACCGCCCTTATGGCAGAAATTAAGAGGAATTAAAGAGCCTCTTGAAGAAGATGGAAGAGGAGAGTGAAGAAGCTGGATTAAAATTCAACATTCCAAAAATGAAGATCATGGCTTCCAGTTTCCTCACTTCATGCCAGATAGATGGGGAAAAAATGAAAACAGTGACAGCTTTATGGTCTTGGATTCCAAAATCACTGTGGATGGTGACTGCATCCATGAAATTAAAAGACACTTGCTTCTTGGAAGAAAAGCAATGACAAACCTCAATAGCATGTTAAAAAGCAGAGACATTGCCTACAGAGGTCCATATAGACAAGGCTATGGTTTTCTCAGTAGTTATGTATGGGTGTGAGAGCTGGACAGTACAAAAGGCTGAGCACTGAAGAATGGATGCTTTTGAACCGGTTTTGGAAAAGACTCTTGAGAGTCCCTTGGACTGCAAGGAGATCAAGGCAGTCAATCCTAAAGGAAATGAACCCTGAATATTCATTGGAAGGGCTGATGCTGAAACTGAAGCTCCAGTGCTTTGGCCACCTGATGGGAAAGCTGACTCATTGGAAAAGACCCTGATACTGGAAAAGATTGACAGCAGGAGGAGAAGGGGGTGACAGAGGATGAGATGGTTGTATGCCATCACTGACTGAATGGTCATGAGTTTGAGCAAACTTCGGGAGATGGTGAAGGACAGGGAAGCCTGGCATGCTGCAGTCCATGGGGTTGCAAAGAGTCAGACACAACTGAGAGACTGAACAACAACAATAATCCTTGTCTCAGATTTGGTTTATCCGTTTCCTCTAATGAGTAGCAGACAGCGTTCTACTGCTTTTATGAAATGGGTGGGAAATGAGGAGGAAGGTAGGGATTGGCATGTGACACCCCCAGTTTACAACAAAGTTAACAATTGCCAGTATCCTAGGTGTAGCTTATTTCAGGGGTAACTTTCCCAAAGGGGTGAGGGATGGAACATCTGTGGCCTGAGGCCTGCACTGGGATTTGTCTCATTTGCTAATGAAGCCAAGATTCTTAACATCCTATGGGATAGGCTTCCTCTCCTCTCTACAGGGTTCAAACGGGCAGGTCATTTTACTACACTTTCATGCGAGACTTGTCCCTCAAATGATTGACATTTTATTAGTTATACTTTTTTCACTGGTTGCCTGGCAACCAGATTGTCTCCTATAGGTGACTGTGTATGTCCCCTCTCTGAAGGATGAAGGTGGTCCTGCAGTTTCTCTCCCATTGCTCTCATCACCATGACTCCAGGCTCGAGATGCTAAAAGGGCATCTCTTGCTATTGCCCCACACTGCCAGCACCACTGTGTGTTCGGCCAGCTGTGTAGAGGTCAGTCTGTCTTGTTAGATTGGAAGAGCAGAGATGATGTCTTCTTCCTTTTCTCCCAGTCTTTCTGCAAACCTAACTTATGTAAAATATATTGATTCACTTTGTGTCTGAAGTTGACTGCTATGTGCTGGGGGAGGGCCATAGAAATTCAGCTTGCTTGGGGGAAATACTGATCCATGGAGACCCTGAATGGGAGTTCTGAAGGAATTCCCAAATGTCTCCCTTGATAGGAAGAAGATAAAATTAGGGGGACTCAAAGGGAGAGTTATTTTTTTTTTCTTCTTTTTATCTTGCTGTTTTTTCTTGCTTCTTCTCCTGTCAACATTCCCCCCAGTAGATATTTTACAAGGTATTTTTTCACGGTTAAGAATTTAGAAAATACAGAATCACCTCTGGTTCTCGTTCTTGGTGTTGATGATGAGTTGGGACGAGACCCGGTTACTGGAAACAGTGACCAGCACTCTGAGGCAGTCTCTAGACAGTGTGAGATAACCAGCCATTTGAGGTGAAAGGGGAGCAGGGTGATTGCTCTGAGTATGTGGCCGGAAAGGCCTGAGGCGGATGTGTTTTGAGGTTAAGACTCAGATAGGTGGGGAGTAAATCGAAGTAGTTAAGGTTGTTGTTTATGACGCTAGAAAAATAGAATGCTCATAGCCCAGTACATGGCAATCACAAGTGCCCAGTGAGGACTCACTGCTAAGATTATGGTTGTATTTATTACTGTTATTATTTTTACCACTACCTTTTCAGCATGAAGTTGAGGGCCAAAGAGGTTGAAAGACTTGCTTAATATCCAGCTAGTAAGTATCAGAGCCAGGAACTAAATCCAGGATTGTTTGAATCTAAAGCCCGTGTGGGGTTTAGAGAAATCTAGATCTGCAGTTCAGGAGAACTCAGAGCTGGTGCTCTTTTAAAAAGAACTGATCGTCAAAGGAAGATATTTGTTTTTCAGTGTCCTCTGTGCCCTTTTAAATTCCCCTTTAAGTTACAGTGATGGAATGGCTTATTATCATGGTCTGCAGGCAGTAGTCCTGAATGGAAGGATTAATACCATCCCTGCCCCACCATCCATGTAACCCCACAATGGGGTTCTTCCTTCCCTAACACTTTGACAGTTGGAGTTTTAAACAGCTCACTTTGGTGCAAGCTTATGTGGACAAGTTGAGTGGTTTAGAGGAATACCTTATTGGGATAGTTCCAGAAATTCTGCATGGCAACCACAGAGCTTCAGTTTAGTGACCACAAAGAAGCAAGATGACAAACCACAGAGGAGAGGAAACAGCCGACAGCTTGCAGAATTAAACAAGGGCGTCGGTTTCTCGACACTTGGGTTATGTATTCTTTACTATTTTGGTTTTATGTCAAAAATCATTGCCCAACATAAATGAGGTCAGTGAGACAAGCGTGTAAGCCATGCCCCAGAGTCCTTCATGGGCTGGTCCCTTTTTTCTTTTTCCCTCCCTGCTTCCAACACCTGCTACGTGCTGACCCTGCCCTGAGACACTGGGAACGCAGCCGTCAATCAAGCAGACCACAGTGTATTTCCTCCCGGAGATCCTACTTTAGATGGTGGTGGGCTCCAGATATATTCAAAAAGTGATAGATTAAATGGAGAAAAGCAAAGCAAAGGAAGCATTTAGGAGTGCTGGGGTGGAGGTGTGACCATTTTGAACACAGTGGTCAGGAAATATCTCTTCTGAGAAGATAACATTTACAGAAGACCTAGAGGAGGTAAGAAAGCAAGTTGTACACGTGTCGGGAGAAAAAGCATTGCTGGAGTAGAGAAGAGACAGCACGAAGATTCCAGGGAGGTAGGGGTGTGCCTGGTATGTGTCAGAGAGAGCAGGGAGGCAGCGTGACCAGAGAGGATGGTGGGAGGTGTCAGAGTTATGTCTGAGGCTGTAGCACAGGGGCTTTCCCATCCTGCCAGGCGACTCTGCTACCATAGCAACTACCTGGGATGCTGGATGAGCAGATGCAAAGGTACCCTGTGGGCTGGGTGCTGTGTTTGCTCACAGGCAGGGCAGGATGGATCAATAGCATGCAGTGACGCTTGCTCTGCTTGCTGTGGACACTGGGAATAGCAATAAGTGAGTTTGCCTCAGGTTGGAGTTGTGGAGGAAGCAGGTACAAGTTAATAAGCTGAGAGAAGAGAGGAAGACAGCTCCATCCTGAGATCTGCCTTGACTGTGTATGTATGTGTCTGTCAGTCGCTATGTTGTGTCTGACTCTTTGCGATCCTGTGAACTGCAGCCCTCCAGGCTCCTCTGTCCATGGGATTGTCCAGGCAAGCATACTGGTTCAGTTCAGTCACTCAGTCGTGTCCGACTCTTTGCAACCCCATGGACTGCAGCACGCCAGGCCTCCCTGTCCATCACCAACTCCCGGAGTTTACTCAAACTAGTGTCCATTGAGTCGGCGATGCCATCCAACCATCTCTTCCTCTGTCATCCCCTTCTCCTCTTGCCTTTAATCTTTCCCAGCATCAGGGTCTTTTCAGATGAGTCAGTTCTTCGTATCAGCTGGCCAAAGTATTGGAGTTTCAGCTTCAGCATCAGTCCTTCCAGTGAACATTCAGGACTGATTTCCTTTAGGATAAATTGGTTGTATCTCCTTGCAGAACTCTGTGCACACCAGGACCCAGGAGAAAGGAGCAGTGACCCCACAAGAGACTGACCCAGACCAGCCCATGAGAGTCTAGGAGTCTCCAGCAGAGGCGTGGGTTGGTGGTGGCCTGCTGCAGGGCTGGGGGCACTGAATGTAGCAGTGCATGCCTTTTGAAGGAGGTCGCCATTTATCTTCATCACCTCTGCCAGTTTGTCCCCTGGTAAATATCAGGGAGGGAACACAGCTCCACCCATCAACAGAAAATTGGATTAAAGATTTACAGAGCATGGCCCCGCCCATCAGAACAAGACCCAGTTTCCCCCTCAGTCTCTCCCATCAGGAAGCTTCTATAAGCCTCATATTCTCCATCAGAGGGCAGACAGACTGAAAACCACGGTCACAGGAAACTAACCAATCTGATCATATGGACCACAGCTTTGTCTTAACTCAGTGAAACTAAGCCATGCTGTGTAGAGCCACCCAAGATGGACGGATCATGGTGGAAAGCTCTGACAAAACGTGGACAGCTGGAGAAGGGAATGGCAAACCACTTCAGTGTTCTTGCCTTGAGAACCCCATGAACAGTATGAAAAGGCAAAAAGATAGGACACTGAAAGATGAGCTCACCAGGTCAGTAGGTACCCAATATGCTCCTGGATATCAATGGAGAAGTAACTCCAGAAAGAATGAAAAGATGGAGTGAAAGCATAC
Organism: Muntiacus reevesi; assembly: GCF_963930625.1. NCBI lineage: Eukaryota > Metazoa > Chordata > Mammalia > Artiodactyla > Cervidae > Muntiacus > Muntiacus reevesi. Next base: position 11,587,220 of record NC_089263.1, on the reverse strand, counting down.
TAGAGTGGGTTGCTATTTCCTCCTCCAGGGAATCTTCCTGACCCAGGAATCAAACCTACATCTCCTACATCTTCTGCATTGCAGGTGGATTCTTTATCACTACACCACTTTGGAAGCCCCTACCTGGATGGTCTATCTGCTGTCATAACAGTGTCAGTGGGGAAGGGATGGTTAGATTGAAGGGGTGGACTTGGGTTACTGACCACCTTCATTGAGTTGTTTTCTCCAGTCTTCCCAAACACATCCACTGTCTTCATAGTAATAGAAATAATAGAATTGCAGCACCATAAATTGGTGCACTCTGAGAGGTTATGTGGAAGGAACTCTGCTAAGTGCTGTGTATATGTTCTCTTGTTGGGTCATATCTGATGGGCTCACTCTTTATACAGAGAGCCTTGTACAGTGACTGGCCCAAATATGGAACTTGGGTAGGTATCTTTGAAGGAATGAATTTTTCTCCTCACTGCCTGTAAGGGTAATAGATTTTTTTTGTGCCTTTTAGAGATGCTCCTGTGGCCATGAACTTTAAGTAAACTTTTCAAGGCCACACGGCCAGGAAGTAGCAGAAATGGGATTCAGGCTTGGGTCTTTGTGGCTCCAGGGCTTTGTCTACTACTGGCCAGAGCTGACTGTTGTGCAAGTCAGGTGAAGGGTTCTGCTTTTGGATTCTCCTAGTTCTGGGCGCAGTTGTGTGCAGTGAAGAGCAGATACTGGGTGAAGGGCTATTTAACCTCTCTTGCTTCTCTTTGGCAACTGTCTAGCCTGTTAGCTCTGGCTCTCAATTTGTAAGTTGGTAAATTACTAATGACAGCCCATGGACTTCTTATAAGAAGTCAATAGAAGTGTGCATTTGTTGATTATGAAGTGCTAACCAGAGTAAAGAGGGGACCATTGTTATTTTTAAAGTACCTACTGCTAGCAGTCTTGAAAATGATTGTGGAAGGTCAGTGGGCACATGTTACTGAAGGTGGTAAGCGAAGTTCCCTATACCAAGGTTGGCAAACTTTCTGTAAAGGGCCAGGTAAAAAAATAGGTATAGTTTTGGGAACCATAGCTCTTGCTCTGCTGCAATTACTCCACCCTGATGTTGTAGCATGAAATTAGCCATAAAAGTATATAAATATATACGTAGGCAATACACAAATGGATAGGTGGGGCTGTGTTTCAGTGTTGAAACTTTATAAAGACAAGTGTTGGGCTTTAATTTGCTGGTGTAGGCAGTGAATAGTCACACAGATGCACACACTTGACTTACATTTTGTGTATTAGATAATACTTTAAACAATTTTGGGAGTGGGGGAAAGTAAATGTGTATACCATGATTGTATGATCAATAACCTCTTGAAAAGTTACATGAAAATTGCATACACATAGACTCAGCCATTTGGTAGACCTGAGTTTTTCTGAACAGGCATTCTGACTGTGACCTCTGACTGCCACCTGAGTCGTTTGAATTCCGTCACTCTTTTCAAGCATCATGTAATGGTCTGTCTAGTCATCTGCCGTCTGCCCTTCTTGTTACTTCCTTTCCCTGTAGGTATTTGTGTCTGTGACTACACTCATCCTGAGTACCCATAGTCTTAATAGTAGGTTGGCCAAAAAGGTCATTTGAGTTTTTCCATCACATCTTTTTTTCTTACTTTATTTATTTTTAATTGAAGGATAATTACAATGTTGTGTTGGTTTCTGCCATATATCAACTTGGTTCAGCCATAGGTATTCCCCTATGGAATACCTATGGAATTCCCCTGTCCCCTCCCTCCCATTATATCCTATGGGAAAACCCAAGCAAACTTTTTGGGCAACCCAATAATAGATGTGGGTTAAGTGATTAATTAAATTTGTATTATATATATCATTTGCTATACTCATGTCCTTGGATAGAGTATTTCCCAGAGACCATCCAAGTGATCTTCTCAGCCAACCTGTTACTCTTATTTGGCTTTCCTGCATGTGGATTTACATCTTCTTCCACTAAAGTTTTAAACAGTCAGTGATTGTTTACTTTGCTTATTATTAGACTTCCTGTGTATTCTTCATGGTAAGATCTTTCAGACAGCCACGTGGGAAGTGATATTTGTACAAGATCACACATAGTGTAAACAAAAGAAAATGTTGTTTTTTTCACATCAGTGTCTTGCTCTCAAGATCCTTTGTGACTGGAGATTTTCTTTTCCTTTTTTAAACAATTGACCCATCCATGCCAATATCTCCTCATTTTAATAAGTTGTACAGTTCTGTATGTTTTACATTTCCATAAATTACAGCTTAAAGCAAGATAAAATGGAAATACTGATGTAAATTTGCTGTCATTAAAAAAAGAAAACATACACATATGCATGCACATATGCAAACACACACAAATTCCACTTACCCGAAAGGTGATAGGGAGAGTGGTGTGAGAGATGACTGGCCTTCTGCCAACATGTTAGTGCTGAGTTTCTGGATGTTGTATATAATTAGAGAGTTTTGTCATATGAAGACTTTTCATCACTGATGATACTCAAGATTATTTGTCTTTTCCTGAGTATGCCCTTGGAAACATTTGTTTAAATGGTTAAAGCCAGGGCTTAATGGATAAACAAACTATAGTACACTCATAATTGTGGAATACCATTCAGCAATTTAAAAAATTGCCAGTTTGAATGGGTTTCAGAGGCACGGTGCAGAGTGAAAGATGTTCAGTTCAGTTCAGTCGCTCAGTCGCGTCTGACTCTCTGCGACCCCATGAATCGCAGCACGCCAGGCCTCCCTGTCCATCACCAACTCCCGGAGTTTACTCAAACTCATGTCCATCGAGTCGGTGATGCCATCCAGCCATCTCATCTTCTGTCGTCCCCTTCTCCTCCTGTCCCCAATCCCTCCCAGCATCAGGGTCTTTTCCAATGAGTCAGCTGTTCACATCAGGTGGCCAAAGTATTGGAGTTTCAGCTTCAACATCAGTCCTTCCAATGAACACCCAGGACTGATCTCCTTTAGGATGGACTGGTTGGATCTCCTTGCAGTCCAAGGGACTCTCAAGAGTCTTCTCCAACACCACAGTTCAAAAGCATCAATTCTTCTGCACTCAGCTTTCTTCATAGTCCAACTCTCACATCCATACATGACCACTGGAAAAACCATAACCTTGACTAGATGGGCCTTTGTTGGCAAAGTAATGTCTCTGCTTTTTAATACGCTATCTAGGTTGGTCATAACTTTCCTTCCAAGGAGTAAGCGTCTTTTAATTTCATGGCTGCAGTCACCATCTGCAGTGATTTTGGAGCCCAGAAAAATAAAGCCAGCCACTGTTTCCACTGTTTGCCCATCTATTTGCCATGAAGTGATGGGACCAGATTCTATGATCTTAGTTTTCTGAATGTTGAGCTTTAAGCCAACTTTTTCACTCCCCTCTTTCACTTTCATCAAGAGGCTCTTTAGTTCCTCTTCACTTTCTGCCATAAGGGTAGTGTCATCTGCCTATCTGAGGTTATTGATATTTCTCCCGGCAATCTTGATTCCAGCTTGTGCTTCTTCCAGCCCAGCATTTCTCATGATGTTCTTGGCATATAAGGTAAATAAGCAGGGTGACAATATACAGCCTTAACATACTCCTTTTCCTATTTGGAACCAGTCTGTTGCTCCATGTCCAGTTCTAACTGTTGCTTCCTGACCTGCATACAGGTTTCAGTGTTAGCTAGTGTCAAAGTTTGCACAGGTATGATGTTCTGAAAAAGATGAAGCTGTAGGGTGAGAACAGGTCAGTGACTGCCATGGAGTAGGGAGAGGGGACAGCTGGATCACAGTGGCATCACATGCAAGATTTTTTGGGGGGAGGAGCTGTTCTGTGTCCTAATACTGGTGGTAGTTACACGAATACATACCTGTATTAAAATGTCATCATACCATACACACATGTAAGAAGCCAGTTTCAGTAGGTGTTAACTTTTTTAAAGTAAAATTTAAAAAGAAAAGTTATAGTGCTTGATTATGCTTGTTGAGAACAACAACAACAAAATCTCAAGATGGCAGATTGCCAGGGTCCAGCCTTAGCAGGATCCAGGGGATACCCTCAGGATGAACGGCGTCGGCGAGAAAAGGAGAGAGAGAGAAGACACATAAGACCAGCCTTGATAGGGCCAAGTCTGCGAGGGAGAGAGAGAGAGAGAGAGAGAATGACCAGACGGGGGTGCTTGCAGGGTTTGGCAGAGTCTGGCAAATCTTTATTTTTTTACTGTAGCTTTATATTCTAAGTTAGTACATTTTTAAGGGGAAGAAAGTTTAATATTACATCAGCGTATCCTTCATGAAACCAGGGTGTTTTCTGCATCTTCTTTGTGAGAGTCTTATACATTATCTTCTGGCCTTGGGGCCTATTGACATTTTGTGACCTAGGTGAAAGCAAAGCTGTTTTCTGTAATCTATTCTTTAATGAACACAAAGGTCAGTCCTTTAGCAGAAGTGATCAGTTAAATTTATCTAAAAGTTTTACCACACAAAGACTCTGCAGCTCCGGTGAGGCAGCCCCTGTTTAGCATTCCTGGTTAAGATGAACAATTCTAAACTCTTATTTTTCTAAATCTTTAACTCTAACCACTTTTAGAATAATATTTTTGTGATCTCTAATAGGGCTTCCTCACCCCCCGAAGGGCTCTGTGCCTATTAGGACCTTTTGTGAGATCAGGTTCTTTATGCTGTTCATGATTAAGGTGTTGTGAGCAGTCATGTACATTAATACGCATTTGCCAAGCAGGCTAGCATGCCAGCAAAGGGGTCTAAATTGAAACACTCCTTTCATCCTGGATAATCTTATAGGATACCGCCGTCCGGGGGACATGTTGATTAAAGTTTTAGGTTGATTCTGTTTGGAGAGAAATCGGGGAAGGCCTTCTACCTGTGTCACAGAAATTAGGGAGTAGTCTAACATAGCAAGCATCAGAAAGACAGAGATCATCTTGAAGGTGAGCGCCGGGGCAGCTTTTTGAAATTCCTGAAGTCCTGATCTGCCTTGCTTGTCAGGCCTTCTCCTCATGACCTTGTCATGGATGGGATCTCGTGTGCTGGCTCCCAGCAGCAGATGCCGAGTATTCCTACAAGAAAAATACTAATTGTAATTTTTTAAAGAAAAAATTACCAATTTGTTAGTAGGTTTACAAAAAGCTGAAAATAATGCAGTTTCTACTCAATCAATAAACCCTTTGTCTCCACGAAGAATGTAAGGAAATGTTCAGCTATATGTCCCCCCATGGCTGTAACCCGGTCCCCCTTTGCTTCTGTAGCCTTTCCTGTCTTCTTTATGGTGATCACTTTCCTTCCTTGGTGTGTATATACAATGTGTGACAGTTACAGGGGCCATGGGAACCATAACTTTTTAAGTTCTGTGAATTTTCTGTGGGTAAAACCAGCCATCATATTGAATTAATGTCATTCTTCAAATTTAATTTCCATGTTATTCTAAGCGGGAGACTTAGCATATATCTGAAGGAAAGGTTCCTTATCGTTTCTGATAGCATGTAAATGATGGTGGTGATGTGGGCTCATTTGTCACTTCATGAGCATTATCGTTAGTTGTCACGTCATCAATTATCATTAAGCGCAGGGAGGCCTCTCTTGGGAGAGTGTGTAGGTGTGCTGATTGAGGAGTGATGCTTCTTAGGGAACATCCTTTCTCCTGTTTGGACGTGGAAGATACTGGGCCCCTGTTACTGAGCCATAACCACTCACTCTGAACAGGAATTCTGGTCCCAGCACCAGTGGTTTTGCAGAACTGCCTTCAAATAGGATTGATTCAGTGGGGCATTGATTCGTTTCATGAAACTGGAGACACTGATGGGGTGATCACACACAGATGTTAATTGTTGGTTCTGCACATGAAGACCTGATCGGGCCATTTTGGTTTTGCAGATCAGGCAAAGGAGGAATTGCTGAGCTTCCAGGAGATGACCGTGGGGGATGCAGTAGTGTAAAAGGCATGAGGAGACATTTTCTGAACTTGAGAGAGTTGAATTTGGAATATTGATGGTCCTCATAAAGCAGCCTGCAGGCTGTCCTGTCTCCCTCTCCTGGGTGTCATTTTACACATAACACAGTAGATATTAACCAACTGGGAACCAGATAGGAGGTGACCAGAGGCCCAGCTGCTCCCTTCCTTGTCTACTGCTGGGATCAAGCCCACATTGGGAGAGATGGGTGGTCGTGGTCCTTCCACAGCTGGGGCTTCCAGTGACTGAAGTGCTGGGGTGCTTAGAGCAAGGTCCAAGTGCCTGCCGTCACCCTGGGTCCTGAATGAAATGTATTCACAGTTGAGGGACATTTGACTAAGACTGGGAGAAAGAGGCAGATGTGATGAGAGAAACTCAGGTGCAAACATCTATAGGAGCACCCCTGTGCTCACTGGTGAGGGCTTATGAGGCCCCACGTGACTTGTGATCGGGGCTCGTTCCTGCCTTGCCACAGCGCTTAGTGGTGACAATGGGTGCTGAGGGGGTGGACCAGAAAGCCCCTGCTTGTTTTTAGCCCTTGGTCAGCCCTCTTAGCATCTGAAGAAATGCCCTTTTGCTCTAGAATCCAGGTTCTGTTGCTGCCTAAGCTCCACTCGAGAGAAAGAGAGGGGGAGAGAGAGAGAGAGTGTGTCTTGGAAGGCAGTCTGCCTTCCACCCAGGCAGGCTCTCTGAGTTGAGTCTGCTGTGCCAAGGATCAATGATCACAGTGCATCTGGTCCCCACCTTCACCCCTGCAGAGCTTCAGGGTCATCTGAGCAATCTCTGCAGGACTGCTGCCTGTGTCTAAATTTACCCACAACTTCAGAGTTACTCAGCCTTGTTTGGAGGGAGAAATCTCATGTTTTCCCACAGGAAATGAGCCCCAGCTAATGTGTCCAACAAATGGGAACACACCCCAAGTGCTGGGAGGCCTTTTGCTCATTTCCCTTCCACTCTCTGTGCCTTTTCATGTAGGCATCTAGCCTCACATCGAGCCCAGAACTTCATAAAATCCCAGAGCTCCTGGGGACCTCACATTTGTGCATAAAAACCTGGTAAGACTGCAGATGTCTACTGCGTCCCATAGTTACTACTGAGCCAGACTCACTTCATTGCCCATTGGCATCATTTCCTGGTTATCAGAGGCATATTTAAATTGGGAAATACAGACCCCTCCCCATCTGAGATCATTTGTTGAAAATCTGCATTTCCTTATTGGTTCTTGTTCATGAGGTTATGGTTGGAGGAAGGTCTTTGTGATCATGTTTGAAATGGGTCCTACCTGACTGATGAGCTCAGGTCTCTGGTACCTGTTCTGCCCTTTCCTCGTTTATGGCCGGGGTCCATGCAGGCCCTGATGCTCCCACTACCTCCTCTGGGACAAAGCTGCTGGCACATTGATGCCTAGTGTGAACTACAGACGTGCTGGCCGCCCCACAGGAGAGGAGAATCGGCCTTATCTACACGCTGATCAGTGACTAAAAGGGCAGAGGCTGCAGCCTCATGGACTCCAGTGAGTCAACCTTTTACTGCCAAGACTAACCACACGCTCTGGAAGGCAGCCCGCGCATCTGAAACTGAGTATGCAAATGGCAGCTTCAAACCTGATGAAAGATATCCTCGTGGATGGATATTCTTTTGCTTTTTTAAAGCAGGGTTTTTATTCTTTTTTTTCTTCTTGTTGACAGAAGCTCTGTGGAAGTGGTGATCTGAATGCTGCTCTGACATCTCAACATTTCAAAGAGCAATCTGTAAGTGACATTCCTTAAAAACAAACACTAAGTACTATAAATATTTCCTATCAAATGTTTGGATCTTTGCCTCTTTTTATTTCTAAAGGATGTGGAACTGTAGTCACCCGCAAAGACAGACCCTGCAAATTGTGGCTGGAAAAGATGAATTCAGTGTCTATTGATTTGTCAGAGTGGAATAGATTCTTCTAAAAATACAAAGCCTTGAGAATGAGGGAGATGGTACAGGAGACAAAGCCATTTTGAAGTGCTTTGAAATGTGGGCCAAGAAACTTTCAAAAGAAGGCTGTTGAGAGTGACTTAGCCACAGATCGATTAATTGAAAGTTAAATAAGTGAACAACACATCATTTTATCTGTAGGTTTTCTTTCGAAAGACACACCATTGCTCTTTTCAAAACCTGAATTGGATTCGTTTAAGAAATATTCAGAAACAGACTCAAATTTGATGTAATGGCTTATAGAAGTTGATGTGTTCCTGGAGAGGGAAGGGAACTTGGGAGAGGTGAGACTGTGTTTAAGTGTTGGAAGCACTATAATGGGGCTCAGGAGGTGAAAGAAAAATATGCCCCAGAGAGGACATGTCTCCTGTGGGGACCCAGGGAGGGATATGTGTTAGTGGCCATGGGTCAGGAGGCTGTCATCTGAGCCGGTGTGAACTAGAATCTTTCTATTACACGTGAACTGATGGGTGTGGGTGGGCAAGGGGAGAAGAGGAGGGAGACACCTCACATCTGAGCGTGGAGGTGTGGACCAGGCCCATCGGAGCCCGCCCCACGGCTGGACCTGTGTGTGCTGAGTCCTCTCTGGGTGATCCACTGGAAGCTGTAGGATAAAGGATCCTGCAGGACATGAGTGAGTTTAAGGGGATGTCATATGTCAGCATGCAACTCATCTATTAATACTCCTTCTTGAAAAGTTAATATTGCAAAACTCTTTTCATGAATTCTCATAGAATCCCTCTGGGGAGAAAGATAAAGAACAGGGTAAGCATGTCATCGATGTAGGTGTGGGTGGAGTATGCTAGATTTGCCATGACTGCAAGCATCCTTTTTCCTGAAATGAAGAAGCATTCCCACATTCTGTTTCTCGGGCCGAAGACAACTGACTTCACTTACTTCTCCATCTGTGCAGGGTCTCAGGGAAGCTGGCGACGGCTTGAGTAACCTGCCCAGTCCTTTTGCCTACCTTCTCACCATCCACCTGAAGGAAGGTCGGAACCTGGTGGTCCGGGATCGCTGTGGTAAGGTCTGGCCCTGTGTGCCGTTGGTAACCTGGGGACCTCTTCCTCCCTACCCTCTGTGAACCCTGCTAGTCAGCCTTTTCTGTCTCAGCACGGCTGGTGCTAGACTGGAGCTCTCGATCTCGATTTCTCCAGGTGTCAAGGTATTTGCCGTGAGTTAATGAAACGCCTAAAATCTTACCATCCTTTTCTCTGATTAAATCAATAATAATCAACAAGTATGAATAATGACATAAAGTTGTAGAAGAAAATATCACTTTAAGTGCTTTATGGGGCTTCTCTGGTAGCTCAGTGGTAAAGAATCTACCTGCAATGTAGGAGACGTAGGTTCGATCCCCTGGGTCAGGAAGAGCTCCTAGAGAACGATATATCTATTTCTCCTTTGTTGTCCTTTTTTCATTTATTTTGTCTAGAAGGTGCAATCTTTTTATTCTAAAGAGTTTTGTGTCTTTCTTTGGGTTTTTGCCAGCCTCTCCAATCTTTGCCAGTTCCTCTCTACTCTGTTTTGGAACAACTATAAAAAGGGTCACCCTTCCGTCTGTCTTCTCTGTCTCCTACCTTTTCTTTCTCATTCTTGGCATTACTTTTTTTTTCAGGAAGAATTCCTTAGCTGGGCCTTCCCGCTCACTCATTTTCTCATTAATTGTTATGAGCATTGTGCTACTCTGTTCGTCTTTTGAGTTGTCTTTTTAATAAAATTTTTAGAACAGTCTATGTTTGTTTCGGGCTTCCCTGGAGGCTCAGTGGTAAAGAATCTGCCTGCAGTGCAGAAGACTCAGGAGACATAGGTTTGATCTCTGCCGGGGTTGAGAAGATCCCCTGGAGGAGGGCGTGGCAACCCACTCCAGTATTCCTGCGTGGAGAACCCCATGGACAGAAGAGCCTGGCGGGCTACAGTCCGTAGGGTTGCAGAGTCAGACACGACTGAAGTGACTTAGCACACACAGCATGTTTTTTCCATGCGTAAGACACTGCCGTCAGCTTTGAGAGCATTAAGTGTACATTAAAAATCTCCCGCTTGCTGTTCCCTTGGGTATCCTTTTTGTTTTCCTCTTTTTGTTTATGTGTCCCTGTTGCTGTCTGTAGATGCTGTTTTGGTGTACCGTGTCCTGTCTTCACGGAGCAGCATTGGAACATGCATGTGGACAGGGAGAGCCAGTCGTTGAGGCCAGCTCCTTCCCACCCCTCCCAGTTAGCAGCAGCTCCTGGTTATCCCCGGTCGTGGAAGGCCTTCCTCTCTGCCTTCGTGCCCACGCTCACCATTCCTGCTTGCAAGTCACTGCTGGTCACTGCTCGGCCCCAAAGGGACAGGGTGGTGCTGGCCCACCCCGCTGCTGTGTGTGTGCCAGCCAGTCACGCTGGTACTTGCTCGGGCCACCTTCTGCTTCCTGCCTCTGTTGCCTCGATGCTTGGAGCATCCCTGGTCCTCCTGCCATCCTATCCTCTTGCCTCACCTCTGTCCCTGAAACTTTTTGTGCTGTGACTTTCTACTGCTCCCGTTTAGGAGTGTGGTTTCGTCCATCAATCTCATCTGAACTGACATCCGTCTTTTAGGGTGGAATTTTTTAAAACAAAATTATCTCTTTCTTTTTGTAATTTCTCAGGATTTCAAACTAGCAAACAGACCTCATTTTCTCTTTGTTGGGAAATAGTGTTTTCCGTCAAAGTTATAATTTCTTATCTATGAATTGTGCAACTTCTTGGGTAGTGGTATTGTATACTCTTTATTATAAATGTCTGTGCTGTATTAGGTAGCTTTCTTACGGTTATTTTGAAGGGTTTGGGGCAGATAGCGTTTTGCACCTGGAATCATATTTGAGGGACACGATCATAAACCAGAGTCAGGTAACTGCCCACCCATGAATATCCCAACTCTTGTTCAGAACCCACGGTATCTGGTGGATGCTTCCATGAAATGGTGATCATTTCAGAGCTTGACTGAGGACTCCTCATCTGCAGCTTAGAAATATGTTCCACCAAGAGTTCATGTAACCTGACTGGAAAGAAAGTGCTATAAACTTTAAAATACTTGTCCTGTTTTGAAAAGTCTGTCACTTTGGAGATGTGCCCAGACCTTGGACTTCTTCCAGGACCAGCTCCCCTTTCCCCTTTCCCAGTTTTGCCATCTGTTCCAGCTGTTTTATCCCTTATCCGTGTGAGTGGTCTGGCCACACCACCCTTGCTGAATAACGCCGGTACACTTATAGCAGACACCCAGTAGATGCTCAGTAAACTTGGCAAATGATGGGAAATCCATTGCTTGCATCAGAAAATGACCGGAACTATAAGGTTTATGTGCACCTCCTCCACACCTCACTGCTTCAGGGCCAAAGGAGAGGCTGTGGTCTGTGTTCTCACCCTATCATAGTCATCTCTGTCTTTATGGTTTCATCAGAGCTAAACATCATATGACAGGTTGGCTTTATCTTTTGTACACCTAATATAGTCCAAATATAAATACCTACTAAGGAGTCTAGGTCATAACCTGTTCTAGCACCTGTGTCTTTTATAACCGGTAGTAACTGTTCCTGTCTCTTTTATTTATTGGGAAGATTAATCATTATCCATTAAGAAAACATCCCCTCCCAGAAAGTGTTTGTGACTGCATTCATTACTGCTTGCTTTTCGCAGGTATTAGGGTGTGATCAGGGCACGCTGGCCGCCCAGTGTTGATTTCTGCAGGGAATACAGTCTTTGGCATCTGTGCCCTGCCTCCTTTGTGTGGGGTTGGCATGTCTTATCACTCTGACAGTGTTTTCCATGGAGCCCAACTCAGAATTTTATCCGTTGCAGTCCTTTGGACCAGTAGTTTTCAAAATTGAGTGAACGTCTAAAGAGCCTAGAGGACTTGTGAAAATACACCTTGCCCACCCGCAGAGGTTTCTGATTTAGTATGTCTGATGTGGTGCCAGAGAACTTATAGTTCTAACAGGTTCCCAGGCGATCACAACGCAGCTGGTCCAGAAACCACGCTGTGAGGACCACTGCTCTAGGCAATGAGCCGTGGCAGGCGAACAGAAACACGTGCTTCTCCTGATAGGGAGAGTTTCAGTCCTCTTTTAGACATAGCGTCTTCTTTTCCTGGAGCTGGACCTCATTATGTGTTTGTTATCTTACTTAATTTGTATTCTCTGAACATAATTTAATTTGGTGTTCACCTAATTAACATAATTAGGTGCAAAGAGCATTGTGATGTGCCGAAATTTACACTATGTATTTTGTATCCCTTGGACTGCAAGGAGATCCAACCAGTCCATCCTAAAGGAAATCAGTCCTGAATATTCATTGGAAGGACTGATGCTAGAGCTGAAAACTCCAATACTTTGGCCACCTGATGCGAAGAAATGACTCATTGGAAAAGACCCTGATTCTGGGAAAGATTGAAGGCAGGAGGAGAAGGGGACTACAGAGGATGAGATGGTTGGATGTCATCACCTACTCAATGGACATGAGTTTGAGTAAACTCCAGGAGTTGGTGATGGACAGGGAGGCCTGGCGTGCTGCAGTCCATGGGGTCACAAAGAGTTGGACACGACTGAGAGTCTAAACTGAACTGATCACATGGACTCTGATTTTCTGAATATAAGATCAATAGCTGATTGTTTCAATACTAAATGTCCTTCAAGATCTATTCAAATGTAACTTCTATCTAGTCTTTTATGTTTTTCACAGACACAGGCTCCTTGTCATCCTAGTGCTATGAACGTTTTACCTCTGCAGACCATACGCCTTTGCCCTTAGTGGGATAAATGATTGATCCTCCCTGTTAATATTGCTGCTGCATTAGCAGGGTGACCATTTTATTTATCTTCATATGTCCTGCAGTGCCATGTGTTGTGTGCGCTGTCATGTCCAACTCTTTGCAGCCCCATGGCCAGACTGGTGGTGTATACACACAGTGCTTCTAATGCATTTTAGTTCTTCATTAGGGAAATCCCTGACCTTAAAGACAAGGAGCATTAAAGACTATCATGAAAGGGAAAACATCTGCCCTGGAAGGAATAAAGCTCCTTCATTCACTCCTTGATTCAGCGAGTGTTTATCTGGTCCCTTCAATGACATGAGCATCACACTGGAACTCGACTGTGACCTGGTGATAAAGTCTGGAAGAAAAAAAAAAAGAGAGAAGACATATATGCAATTTTAAAATGTCACACAGATCACCAGCTTCAACCCATTTAACAGGAGTCCTAGTTCAGGTGACTGAGGTACAGAGACTTCATCAGGGACTTGTAGGGAGGCAGTGGCTGGGGCAGGTCTTGGCAGAGTGGGTGGCTCTGGGATCAAGTAGAGGACTGGGATGTGACAGTCCACATCCTGGCTTGTGACTTCCTATGGCAGCTCGCTCACTCTGAAATGGAATTTACCCATCTGCAGAATGGCATGATGCAGCTTGTCTTAAAATGTAGTTGTGAGATTTGAGAAAAAGATGTATAACATAGTGGCTTCCCAGGTAGCACTGGTGGTAAAGAATCCGCCTGCCAAAACAGGAGATGTAAGAGACGTGGGTTTGATGCTTGGGTCGGGAAGATCCCCTGGATAAGGAAATGGCAACCTCCTCCAGTATTCTTGACTGGAGAATCCCATGGACAGAGGAACCGTCCGTGGAGTCGCAAAGTCAGACACGACTTGATGCAACTTACCATGCATGTATGCACACAGTCATAGACAATGTGTAAATCAGTGGACATAACTGTTTTCCAATACAACTTTACACTAGGTTGGATTTGATCCTTGTCCAAAATTTGTTGACCTTGATCTAGAATATTCTGATTTGATTTTGGATATTTCCCTTGAAGAAACTGCTGTTCAGAGTAGTAAAGTACATCTTTATTTAAAATAAGGAGGTTAGCTATTGAAGAGGTGATCCAAGTTGTGAAACTCATGTTTTCAAATGAAGTATCTGGAAAGCATCTCAGTAAGGTGACATAAAATAGTGCCGAGAAGTCTAGAGATGTTGAATGGTAAAATGCACCCCCCCCCCCCAATATTTTCACTGGGCAGTAAAGTGAAATACCATATTTCTCTCAGGAAAAGATATTTCCAACAAACCTCAAACAAGGCCCTCCAGAGTTTATGACTGAGGACTGGACACTTTGTCACTTGGCCCACCCAGAAACAGTGAGGGAACCTCCCAGGAACAGGCCTTCCCTGGTGAAAAGAGTGCTGTGAATGTTTTATCTGAATTTCTCACTTCTCTATCTCAGACACAGAGCTGGTTTGTTAAGTAGACTATCAAGGTGGGATTTCAAGATTTTCTGGATAAAGTTTGTTACACTAGGAAGTTGCTAATTCTGAACGATGCCCAGGCTTAGCAGTGGTATCAGGAACATACTGTTACATAGTCACCACCAGGAACATCCCAGGGTCTTCAGCTATCAACAACTGTATTCCTCATACAGAATATATAGATAAGGTGTGTGTGTGGGGGGTGTGGTGTGTACACTGAGGAAACCCAGCAAAACCTACAGCTCATTAAAAAGAACTGGAGTTAGTGAGTGACTGAATTCACCTCGCCGTCATGGACCTGCCTGTCGTGCATGAGCCACCGTGGACGGAAGGGTCATATCATGGAGCACCGAGAGGTTTTGAGGAGGTCGCTCTACAAGTGTGGCCACGTTGAGGAAATTGCCTCTTACAGCTTATTTTCCTCAGGAACTTCTCTTCCACTCCCTGACATGCAGTCCTTCAAATTTGTCTCGACCTGACCCACTGTTGGCGAGTTCCGGCAGACTCTCCCCCTACCCTGGGCAACCTGTGCTGCTCCAGTGGTCTTTCTAGGATTGAGCCTTACTCGGATGCTGTCAGATGCCTCGGCACTGCCTTAAGCCCACCTTTCTGAGCCGTCTAAGGAGAAACCTCAGCCCCGTCTTCTCTCTCTGCCGTGTCCTGTCACCGGTCTGTAGGTCTCACCTTCCCTCCTTTTCTGACGTCTAATTTTTCCTCTGTTCTGTCTTTCGACTCTGCTTCCTCCTCTGAACTTCTTCCTTTTACTCTTGTATATTTTCCTTTTACTCTTTTTTATATTTTCCATTTATATTCTTCTTTCTTTCTTTTTTTTTTTTTTTTGAGCCGGGGGAGGTTCTATAGATTGTATTGTCTGTGATCCAACCAGACAGATGTTCCAAGTTCTCTGAGCCATTGTCTGGTAAGTGTTGGTGCTGTTTAGTCGCTAAGTCATGTCCAACTCTTTTTCGACCTCAGGACTGTGGCCCACCAGACTCTTCTGTCCATTATATTTTCTGGGCAAGCACTCTGGAGTGGGTTGCCATTTTCTTCTCCAGGGGGTCTTTCCAACCCAGGGATCGAACCCACGTCTCCTGTACTGGCAGGCGGATTCTTTACCCCTGAGCCATCACAGGAACAAGCCCCTGTGGTAATAACTCTTAGGGGGCCTATAATTTTGAGATTGGTAAAGCAGAAGGAAACTGCTTCATAGTTTGGTTGACAGGCAGCGAGAGTTGAACCCTGGCTCAGTTTCCCATGAAGAGTAATGTGAGCAGGAACGTATTTTGGTGCCCTCAAACTGACATTGCTAATGCCAGCAGCCGTGTTTTCTAGGCCTGGCACGAGCACCATGTGACATGGGAAGGCCTCTTGTCTTTGGAAAAATGCTCCCCTCCATGTTACATCCTGGAGCATTAATTCCTGAAAAGTAACAACCCTTGCAGTGACATCCTTTTACTTTGCCTTGATGTGAAAGCGGTTAGTTACATAGCATCCTTGCTGTGAACTAGCATATTAGGTTGCGGATGCCCTCTGGTGGCCAGTTTGCAATATTGCAAAAGGGAAGGAAAAGGCCACTGCAGTTCAGGGCCAGTAGCATCCCTGGTACACAGCTGTAGGGCTGAAAAGTTCATGGTCATCTTCTTGCTGTGAGTTTCAGGCAATGAAAATTCATGACTCATTCATCCTTCCAGTAAACTGTTATATGTAGGTTAGGTAGATGAGACCAGTTTTGTTTGATTTGGTTTTTTTAGAGCAGGGTCAAATACTTTTGCAGATTACAGGAAGAGAGCATTGGATAAGTCATTTTCTTATTTGAAAGGAATAGTTTAGCCAAAATTTTAAAGATCTCCCACTAGTGTGAAAAGTTGGCCTTGCAAAAGGGGTTTTATAAATTACTAAACTGCTACTAAAATGTTCAAATGTCACCTGTGATTTGGTGACATTTGGTGACAAATCATTTGGTACCTCTGATTTGAATTCTGTTTATCTCTTGCATTTTATCAGTTGTTGTCATTCAGCTGCTAAGTTGTATATCTCTTTGCAGCCACATGGACTGTAGCATATCAGGCTTTCCTGTCCTTCACTATCTCCCGGAGCTTGCTCAAACTCAGGTCCATTCAGTCGGTGATGCCATCCAACCATCTCATCCTCTGTTGCCCCCTTTTCCCCCTGCCTTCAGTCTTTCCCAGCATCAGGGTCTTTTCCAATGAGTTGGCTTTTCCCATCTGGTGGTCAAAGTATTGAAGCTTCAGCATCAGTATCAGTCTTTCCAATGAATCTGTAGGCTGATTTTAAAGACTGTACTATTTTTATGATTCTACATTTCTCTTTAAAAAGGGAAGGATGCTCTTGTATTTGACCTGGAGAGAAACATGCTCCTTATGGCAGATGTGATTCGAGCATAGAAGGGGTGCTTCTAGAACTGTGTGTCGTGTACCAAGGACCGACCGTGTAGCATCCCAGCAGGCGTGCTGTGAATGGGGCTGAGGGGTCATCCCTCTGCCTCCGGGCAGCTCTGTTGGCTTGGACCAGCCCCTCAGCAGTCTCTTCTCTATACCCCGTGGTGTCCACAAAAGTGACCTTTTTGTGCTAGGATGGAAGGTGTTAGGGGCACCGTACACAGTTCAGAGTCACGGACTCTGGGCACCGACCATTTGAGTTTGAAAACCGGCTCAGACACCATCCAGCCGTGACTGTGGGGCTGAACTTGGTGGGTGGGCTTGTGGGGGTGTGTGTGGTGGGGCTGCCTCAGCCGTGTACAGTAACCCCGGGGGCTGACATGACCCATGTTCGGGACCATGAGCCATGGCGGTTGCTGTGTCTGGTTCCAGTTATTTCTCTTTGGGTTTAATTTCTGTTTTCCCTCTGAGAAAGGCAGTGACTTGTGGCATTTCTGCCAGTTTTATTATGGCCTTTCTTTCCAGTTTCTCGATAATTTGACCCTCTTTTTGCATACCTTTTGCTTTTGTCCTCAGATTTCGTACCCCTCAATGCCCTGCCCGCTGCCAGCAGGGCAGATGGATGGTTCAGGGTGTTTGTTAAGACCAGTTCCTGCTTTCTTGCCAATGTGACAGCAGGAATGAAAGAGACACTAGTTCTTAGTGGTGCAGTATTTGAGAACTCCATTCTGGATTGATGGTTTTATTTTCTTCATCTTAAATTTGACTCAGAAAATATCCTTCAAGTTTCACATCAACCAATATGGAAAACCTTGGTGTTGGTCCTTACTTATTGGAATGTTTTACTGAATCTACTGTGCTGACCTGATTTTTTTTTTTTTTAAATATTGAGTTCTAAAGTAACACAGGATCTGGCTTCAAATAACTTGATTATTTGCTGTTGTTATTGCCCATATATTTTTCTGTATTATAGAAATTTTTTATTTTGAAAAGAAATTAAACACTTACTAGTACACCCTTCTTTGTTTAGTTAATATTCCAGATTAGGCTGTCATTCCAGATGTTTAGTAAGTAGCAATAATGCTACAGTACATGTCCCCGTGCCTGCGTCTGTGTGTCAGGCCATATCTTTGCAGGTCATGTATTGCAGTGAAGTGAATGTTTCCCGTCACGTGATCTGACCATTTCAAGGTTCTCTGTACAGAATCGCCAGTTTACACTTGAGAAACTCTCCTGTTCGGCTCACCCACCAGGGGCATACGATTTATCCACTTCCCATTTCTCACCTACTCTGTGTAGATTACCTCTGTTAATTCTGATAGAGAGGAAGTATCATCTTGGTTTTGTTTCAGTTTGTGTGAAGAAATTTGGTCCCTGAGATGTATTTGTTTAAGACAGATTTGCTTCTCTTTTGTACACAACAAATTCCATCCATCTCTGTGGCTAATTCTTACGGTTTTTGGATATGTTCACAGAATATTTTTCTAACTTGTCATTTGCCTTTTAATTTTATTTACAAAGTTTTTGTTGCAAACATCTTTTCCCGTCTTACAATTTTATTCTGTAGAGTTTCTTCTTTGGTTTTTGTACCTTGAAAGGCTTTTACTCTCTTGGTAGAAATACATAATTACCTATATTTATTCTCTTTTCTGTCTGACTTTTCCATTTTTCCATCTATCTCTTTCTATCAGGTTTATTTTGATTTCTGGCCCAGGATCCCGGACTTAGTTTTACTTCTTGCCAAATGGCTGTTTCGTTAACTAGAACTACATTTTCCTTTCCCTAATGATTTGATGGTCACCTTTTGATTGGGTATTAAGATGCAGTCCACACGAGGGTCTGCTTCTTGGGTTTCTCTTTGATTCCTCTGGGTGTGTGGTCTTGTTCCAGTGCCAGCACCACGTCACAGTTGGACTGCATCAAAAGGTCACAGTGAGTTCTTTTTATTTTGCAAAAGTTAGGGCTTTGCTTCGTGTTGGAGTCCCTCTTCTGAACACCAGGTGGCGAGCCCTTATGGTATGTTTGAGTGGGAGGAACAAAGATGCAGCTGGCCAGCTTATTCAGAAAGAGGCACATTCAGCAGCAAACTCGGGACTTGAGTGACGCAAGCGCCCATCCTGAACTCCAGATAGAAGTTAGATCTCCTCCACTTGCTGGGTTTTGGTAGCCTGCCAGGATCTCACCAGGGACGGACATCGCTTTCCACCCTTTCCACTAAGATACAGGCCAGCATCGCTCGGCCGTCTTTGTCCCCACAGCTGTTAGTATGCGTTAGTCGCTCAGTCATGTCCGGCTCTTTGCGACCCCATGGACTGTAGCCAGCTAGGCTCCTCCATATATGGGATTCTCCAGGCAAGAATACTGGAGAGGGGTGCTGTGCCCTCCTCCAGGGGGTCTTCCCGACCCAGGGATTGAACCTGCGTCTCTCATGTCTCCTGCATTGACAGGTGGGTTCTTTACTACCAGACCATCTGGAAGCACCCCCACCCCATAGCCCGTAATGGAGGCTCACAACTAAGCTCTTTCCTCTGGAGGTTTTTCTTGATGACGTTATACCCTCACAGGCTTCCCAGGTGGTTCGGTGGTGAAGAATCCACTTAACCAGTTCAGGAGATGTGGGTTTGATCCCTGGTTCGGGAAGGTTCCCTGCTGAAGGATACGGCAACCCATTCCACTCTTCCTATCTGGGAAATCCCACGAACAGAGGAGCCTAGTGGGCTACATACAGCCCATGGGGTTGCAAAAGAATAGGACATGACTTAGCGACTAAACAACAACTGTATCCTCACTGGTTGATCAGAAGGTACCCGTCCTCCCCTGCTTTGGATAGTTAGTTACCTGTCCCTTTGGTGGGATCCCATCTCCGTTTCTGTGAAGGATCCTGGAGCAAGACAAAGGCCTGCTTCCTGTGTCCACTGCTTGTAACAAACAACCTTTCCACCTCCCCATTCAAGACTATCCAATGCCTTCCGTTTGGTTGAATGGAATTTCTCTGTAAGGACTGGGTGGATCTTTTTCATCTCCATACTGATGTAATATGTGCCACATGGCATGCTATGTTTGAGTAGTTCTTTTTGCTTCCTTTGTTGGATTCTGATGTTGCTATGGTGAGTTCTGCTGGAGGGTGTATGCATGGTTTGCATGGAGGCTGCAGTCCACAGAGGGTGTCTCTCCACGTGTCTGTGATTTTCCTTGTGGTTTAATTTGGATGTCAGGTACAGCGCTGGGCAGTTAATTCCATCACACCATCACACTTTGGGTTTTTCCAGCATGCTGCATGTGAGGTGGGGAGCATCATGGCCGATGGTGAGGGGCATTATTCCCGAGACTGTCAGCGTCTAACAATCTGCAATCTCAGCAGCCCAAGACTGGTGAATTCTGGAGTGTGGATTTGCACGAAGCACCACAGGGATGGCTTGGCTTTGCTGCACATGGTCTGGGGCCTCATCTGGGAAACGTGAGATTTAGGGCGTGACTTGACTGTGGGGACTTCATCGTCCAAGGACTCAAAGGCCTGTTCACAGGCGGGTTGGGGGCCTGAGGTGTTTGCTTGGAAGAGGAGGGCTGTCACACACGAGGCCTCGCTTCCTCACACACCAGTGCTCTCAGAATCTTCACCCTTCTCCCGTCATGGCTCAGGACTCCAGACGTGAAGGTCCAGTGCACGGGGCGGCCGCTGGGTCACTGTGAGCAGCCTCACGAGGAACACGGTGTTGCTTTCACCTCCCTGAGTTGGTTAAAGTGGTGGCCCAGGTGATGGGGCAGGAAGGCGCCCTGCTTCTTGATGGAAGGAGTGTCAGAATTCAGAGGTCATGCTTGGGGATTAACTATGGCTGCACTTGTGACTCAGATGACAAAGAATCTGCCTGCAATGCAGGATACCTGGGTTCGACCTCTGGTTTGAGAAGGGAATGGGTACCTGGAGAAGGGAATGGTGACCCACCCCAGTATTCATTCCTGGAGAAGTCCACGGACAGAGGAGCCTGGCTGGGTTTGTCCACGGGGTCATAAAGAGTCGGACACAACCAAGTGACTAAAAAAATGTTAGAGTGAAATGGGTCTGGGACTAAGGCTTGGATCTAGCAACTCATTCACCATCCTCATCCTTAAAATGGTAACATAAATGCTGTTTATTTCACAGCTTTTGTAAATGTTATTATACTAAATAACATTTTTATATTAAAATGTTTATTTATTTTTAATATATATAATATATATTATTTTTATAACATTTATAATTAATTAATATTTTATAAATAATTTTATAATATTTATATTATATTTATATGTATAATTTTTATAATAATTTTATTATTTATTTTATTATTTTTATAATAAATAATGTTATTATACTAAACTTCAGTAGTGTTGTCCCTTTTCCATGAAGGCTGGTGTTCAATTCATTAGACTTAAAATTATGCTGAAACAATATTGTGAGTGGGGGACATTTGAAGTGTTTCTATTAATAAAAAGAGGAATGTTAAGGTATCAGTAACTGCGATATGCTTTGTTGGCGTGGGTTTCTGAAACACTGAGAGCTGATGTACACAGAGATCTGGGGGGCTTGACCAGAGGCTTCAGACAGCTCCACTGATTGGCTTTCTGGCTTGCTTACTTCCTTTTGTTGCCCTGTGCTTTCTGTTCTGTTCATATTGATATATCCTGGTCACTGGCTCTTCTCTCCTGTTTTCTGTGTGGTCATGCCTTCTTCTATCTTTTACCCTGGTTCCTTCTGTTTTGGGGTTACAGGGACAACTATGCATGCTGTCTTTAAGCAGAAGGTTACATCCCTGCGTGCTTCTGATCAAGAAGCACCAGATCAAGAAGCGGGGTGCAGGCACTTCTTCCTAGTGACCACTTCAACAAGGGCCAACCTGTTCAGTAATCCGTTTACCAAATGGTGCATTTACCGAATTTGTCCCTATATTGACAGTGTTTTTCATTCATCTGTTTATAAGATTAAGTGTATAAAGTTATTGGATGAAAGCATTTAAAAATGACTTTTGAAGGTCTCTGGGTCATATTAGTTAATTGGCTCTGAAGACAAAGCCAAAATAGCATCTTAAATAATATTTAATTTGTCTCAGGTCAAGAAAAATTATAAAAAGGAACAGAAGAGACCCAGCTTATGCTGCAGATCCCAGAAAAGGGACAGCTAAAGACAGAAAGAGAGAGACTGTTAGAGGTAAAAGAGTTGGGGAGGGGACAGAGAGTAGGGAAAGTAGGGGAGTCTTGGGGTGGGGTGACTCGGCCAACGGTAGATGGGGGGCCCATGGTAGAGGGAATCTGAAGGCCCCAAGAGGAGCTCGCTTTCCACAACTCTCTTAATTCCCATTATTTATTCCATACAAACTTTATAAATAGTGAAAAATAGCAGTTTTGGTAAAACTTTATAAACAGTTAAAATATGCAAGTTCTGGTAACATTGGTGAATTGCGATCCTTGATCTCACTGCAAGTTGGCCGCTGGATGATCTTTCAAAAACTGGAATTTGGTGACTCTGGTAAATGACATCACAGGGTCCAGCCATGGACAAGCCTTGACCAAGGTGTTATCGGGCTGTTAAACGTGCTGGGCTCCCCAAGAGGAGCAGCATCAATCACCCTGGGAGAAAAGTTCAGGAATAGTTTAACCAGGATGTGTCAAGGGGGAAAACATGGCCAGCAAGGCCCTTAGATGGTCCAAGAGGAGCCTGTTCTTCTGAGGTTGCTACCAAAAGAAGAGAAGCATGTAGCCACCACGTGCAAGAGGAGGGGCTAAAACAATCCTGGGAATGCATGTTCCCTTCATCCTATTTTAGTGGATGCAGCCTGGTTTGGAATTCCCCTGGACCTGAATCTACTGCTTGAACCTGGCTGCTAGACTTGAATCTACTTCTCTGTTAAGAAAAGTAGACCGTGCTCTACTAAGGGAAAGTTGTTTCTCCTGTCCCATGGACTGAGGAAGAGTGGCCTTTGAGTTTCCATAAAGCGTATTATAGTCTCTGGAGGCGCCTGTTAAGGAAGCTACAGTTGAAATGGAGTACAGAGTGAAGTCAGTTAATGCATGTAAGTGAAATCTAGAAAAATAGTATAGATGGTCTTATTTGCAAAGCAGAAACAGAGATGCAGACGTAGTAGAGAACAAACATAGATACCAAGGGGAAGGGGCGCAGTAGGATGAACTGGGAGATAGGGATTGAGACATACACACTGTTGGTCTTATGTATAAAATATTTAGTTCGTAAGAACCTACTGTGGAGTACAGGGAACTCTACTCAGGGCTCTGAAATCCAAAGAGAGGGATACACGCACGCATGCGCGTACTTCCCAGGTGGCGCTAGTGGTATAACGAACCCACCTGCCAATGCAAGAGACATGATGCGTGGGTTCAGTCCCTGAGTCGGGAAGATCCCCTACAAGGGGGACACGGCAACCTACTGTAGTATTCTTGCCTGGAGAATCCCATGGACAGAGGAGCCTGGTGGGCTACAGTCCATAGAGTCACAGAGAGTCTGACATGACTGCAGTGACTGAGCGTGAGCGTACACACACACACACACACACATACACCCACACCGCCCCCCCCCAGGATAGGCGATTCACTTTGCTCTACAGCAGAGACTTAACACGACATTGTAAAGCAACTATGCACCGATTTTAAAACTACAGCTGCAGTTGGACTCAGTTTAATCTGAAATCTCAGTGTAACTGCTAGAGGGCAGCAGCCGCTGTTCAGAAATCATTACTTGGTTGTTCTCTGCAAATCAGGTCTGTTTTTTATTTGGCCAGCCTCAGAGAAAGTTACAACTTATGGATTCCTTATAAAAACAGCTCAGATTTACTTTTTTTTTTTTTAACCTTCTGGCAAGAAGAGAATTCTAAATAAGTGTATGAATTGAAAAGAGTCTCAGCATATGTGCATAAATAAAGTAATAGTCACTTATTACTCTGAAGCCAGAGGATAGAAAAAATGTTGAATGTATGCTTTTGATATGTGTCCAAATACTGTTTATGCAGTGTGAATTCATTTATATGTATCTCAAGTTCCCTAACGAGTTAGTAAATAATTCTTGACTTGGAACTGAACTCTTTGGACCCCCTGACAAAAGTATTCAGGCAGCTCCTTCCTTCTACAGGTGAAGATAGTAAGGCCTGAGGAAATCACAATGCCTAAGGTGATATGGTTATTAAAAGGAAGGTCTGGGATTTTAATCCACCATGCCCATCTTACTTTAAAGTTTATTCATTCATTTATTCACATCTTCATCTAATTCAACTACTATGCATATTAGGTAACTCTGGGCATACATCCTACCTTCCAGAATTTTGATTTGAGGAGTTTAATATTATGTGTTCAGGTGCCCAAGTAAAATGTTTTCTATATTTAACTAATTTTATGAAATACAGAGTAGAAAAGTTGAACCCTGTTTTTTTTTAATGCATTTGAATTTATGTATGTGTCTTTAATTTGGCTGTGCTGTGTCTTGGTTGTGGCATGAGGGGTCTTTCACTGCCCTTTGTGGGCTGTTTGTTGCTGCGGACGGGCTTCTCTCAAGTGACGCACAGGCTCAGTACTTATGGCCCACAGGCTTAGTTGCCCCGCAACATGTGGGGTCTTAGTTCCTGGACCAGGAATCAAACCCACGTCCTCTACATTGGAACATGGATTCTTAACCCCTGGACCACCAGGGACGTCCCAGACTGTTTTTATTGTTTTTCTTTTGTTTGTCATTAATGCACTTCTCGGACTTGCGCAGTTTAATGTTTTACTCTACGTAGGAAGTTCTGAGTAAGGGAAGAGTAAACAGCTTTTCCCAGTGGTTCCGATGACAAGACCCTTTCAGTCTGTGGCGCATCGTGAAATATGAGTGTTCCATGAATCATGCTTTGTGAAACCTCGCATTGCTGCTTCTTAGCATCTGGGTATAGCTCTCTATTCAATTCCCCGGTGCTATAGTATCTCAACTACCAGGTTTCTTTGCTTCTGCCTGTTTCTTCTTCCTTCTAAATTATAAGCTGCTGCCAGATTTATATTTCTAAAGCTTGGCTCTGATCATTCTTCTCCCCTGCTTATAAGTAAACCTGAATTTCCTTCCTTCTTGCACTAAAATAATTCCAGATGGAGCAAAGACTTAAGTGTAAAAAATGAAAAACTACAAAAATCGGTGGGAAGAAACATGGCTGGACTAATTTAAAATCCTTTAGTGAGGAAACTTCTAAGCAGAATGTTAAATGACAGTGTCATAAATAAAACTGGTAAATTTGCCTAAATAAAAAGTGAAAATAACTTATTGCAAGAAATAATGTAAGTCTAAACAAAGTATGACAAGATTTACAGTCAGCGGCTGCTTTCCATAATTAAGGTCTCATTCAAGTCCATAAGCAGAAGACAAAACCATGAGCTCATAGAAAAATGGGCAAAAGATATCAGTGAGAATTTCTCTGACAAAGAAAGACAAATGTAGGTCATGAAAATATGAAAGATCCTAAACTTTACTCAAAATGTTAATAACAGAGAAAAATAAAGATCTTATTTTTTTTTTACCTGCCATTAGTTCAAAGTAAAGGTTTATGACATCAAATATTGGTGAGCATGTAAAGAAAACATATACTTTTAGTGGAAGTGTAAATTTTGACAGATTTTGGAAGAATAATTTGACTGTGGTTGTCAGAACCAGAAAAGACACACCTTCATTTGTCCTGCATTAAAAAAAAAAATACATCATGTGTGAACTCTGAGACAGACATACACAGATGCTTGTAGTATTGTTTGTGCTAGTAAAAAAAAAATTGTCAATGAAATAAATGTTCATTATTTGATAACTAATTACATAAATTAAGATATAACAACACAATGAAAATGTATGCAGTTGGTAAGAGTTAAAAAACTGAGAAATCTGCATTGTTGATACAAACAGAGCTTCAAGGTACTTTAATTGGGAAATTCGTGCATCTAATATGATTGCATTCAAGTTAAAAACAATTCTTTTATTTTTTCCTGTAAAACAGTCTAGAAACTGGTGCGTTACAGGAATGGGAATGAGGAAACATTAAGAGGGTGGAGAATATTCATTTCATACCTTTCAGAATCATGTGTGTGTACTACACTTTTTAAACATTTTTATATAAAAAAAGAACAAGAAAAACAAAACCACCCTTTATTTATTACATAGCAAAACCATAACTTTTTATTTTGTGATTTTAAGGCATTTTAGTCTCTGATTCAAAATTGGATTTTTTTTAACTTTCTCATTAACATTTTTTCCCTTAATTTTTGGATGAATTAAAACGCTTGCTGGACACCACAAAAATTCAGGCATTTCTTAATTGCCAGTCTCTTTCCCGTTTCAGTGCTGATCCCTCCAGCCGAAATGGCCTTGGGCCTTCTCTGTGTGGCCAGATCCACCCATGTTTCAATTCCCACCTCCTTTATTTCAGCCTCCACCGATACCCCAGTTAGCACTGTGAATGAGCCTCCAACGCCCAAGTTCTGTTCTCTTTTGACACTTACCTTAGAGCTGGTGATATATATGCCTTACCTCTGCTGCCCGCCGGGTGCTGAAGGAAAGGCTTTGGCTGGATTTCGCCTTACAGTCCCCCTCGGTACCTAGCAGTGGGCTGTGGTCCGAGGCAACCTCAGTTTGCAACCAGTGAGTGATGGTAGCCCACAGAGACGTGCCCATCGGGGTGTCGTGAGCAGAAATAGGGACTGCCCTGCTGTTGTCAGGAGCGTGAATCGGAGCCGCGTTTCTGGAGGAGCTGAGCACACGCAGACCACCACAGCATGGCGGGCAGGGGAGCGGGAGACCCCGGCCACGGATGCTTAACGCTCGCATGGTCTAAACCTGAGGCTGTGGGATCCCGGGGAGTCCGCGTGGCGGAGCGGGCGGTAACCCGGGGTGGACGCCTCGTCTCAGGCCTCCTGGTTTCATTCTCCTAAAGTTCCACAGCACCTCTTTATTCCCCGAGGGCCTCATTGTTTACGAAGCGCCCCGTGGTGGGGGGGGGGGGGGGGGGGAGGTTAAAGTCCACCCATTCAGGTGTCATCTCGCCATTTGTATCATCCGGGCCTTGCATTCCTGAGCGGCGACCCCTTTTCAGAACCGGCCTAGTTAAGATGTCACTTGCCTGACAGCGAGGCACTTCGGCGGTGCTGAGAGAAAAACCACGGCGTGCCCCCCAAGCCCCCACCCCGCGTTTCTCAGTTTTTCCCTAACAATTAACTCCGCGCTCACTCGACACCCTGGTTCCTTGTTTGGTTTTGTAAACCCCGGTCCCTCTTTTTTCTGTTAATTCCAGACATTAATATTTTCTTTCACGCGCTGCCGCCATTCACCCGTGAAGCAGTTTGAACATTATGTAGCTGTCAAGATGCCTGGGGATTACCCAGCGTGCTTTGCCGCTGAGAAAGCCACGCCACCGAGGCCGGCTTGTGAGGTGTTTATTTTGAGAGCACGCTGACAGGCATGAAGGCCTGATCCCAGAGTGGCAATTTCATTTAATTAAAGGCCTCTTTTTATTAGAGGTCCCCCCCCCCCCTTTTTATCTATATATATATCAGAATGATTGTTAAAATCTGACTTGCCAGAGGTGTTCTCTTTTACTGTGAAGGGGAGGGAGGTGGGACGGATTACTCCCTCACTAGTGACTGGGCCACTGAATGGCTGGGAATGCCTTCGTTTTTGCTCTCTTGCTCAGAACTGCGTGCATATGTGTCCAGGTTTGAAAGAAATACTGCTGGGTTCTTGAGAAAGTCGCACTGACATATGGACACTATGGTGTGTAAAAGATAGCTGGGGGAGGCTATTGTATAGGCCAGCTCTGCGCCCTGTGAGGACCTGGAGGGTGGGGAGGCTCGTCTGTATAGTGAAGACTGATTCGAGTTGTGTGGCAGAAACCAACACATCATTTTAAAGCCACCTTCCTCCAACTAAAAGACAAATTGAAAAATTAAAAAAGCAAAATAAAGACTGCTGGGTTTCTGCGCCTTTGTTGCCAGACTTAGACTGTGGGAGTTGAATATGCATCCGTGTCTGTTTGTCGTTGGATTTCTTTGTTTTAAAGTTAGTAGTCTTGCCATCCTGGAATGGCTGAGTTAACACTCGGGGACCTTGGTTCCTCTGTTAGGACTTACAGTCAGTGTGTTATCTTACCCTCGAGAGACGTGACTGCCAGTTAAAATCTTCGGGATAAGGATTGCATTCGTGTTCAGGAGTTTTCCATCCCGCAGAAACCTCGAAAAGAGATGGAAAAAAAAAAAAAGATTGAAATGATTCATGGTGGATATTAAGGAGTTGGAAATATTTGTGACAGAGTAGCCTAATTAATTTTTGATGTAATATTCTTAGACTCTATCAGCTTGACTTTAATATCAAGAACTCACGACAGTAAATCTGCGGAGGCCTCTGTTGGGCGTTGTCCAAGACACCTGGAATGTGTCAGTGAACAAAACAGACCGTTGGGCTCTGAGCTCAGACTTATGCAGAGTCTGGTTCACAATGAATTATACCAGCATACCTCCCAAAATTAGAGGGTTTTTTTTTTTTCTTCTCTCTCTTTGTACCATGATCAGTTGGCCTTCATTTTTGCCCTCGTGGGTCATTCATTCATTCTTGCCTCCTTTCTTTCTCATTTATTGACTGGTAGTGTGCAAGGATGTTCTAGGGAGTGTTCTGTGCCCTGAGTGTGGTGGTACGCTTGCACGCGTGTAACACACATGCACAGCACAAAATCCTGGTATTCTATTTATGGGCATTTTTTTTTCTCAGTTGATCTCAAGAGTGTGGAGGAGGGTCCGTCACCAGTTCCTCTTTCTGCTTTGGACACAGTGGCTCTGGCGGCACATTATTCATTCCTCTTGGCGTCTGTTTCAAAGCTCCCCGGGAGGAGGCCGCAGGTCAGGGTGTCAGCCCGGGGCCCGCTGAGGGCCTGGCCGTGGGGCGTTCAGCTGGCTGGGGGAAACAGCGCTCTCTGCTTTGCTGCAGGTGCGGGGGGTGGCAAAGAATGGCAACTTTGTCGGCTTAATCTCTGCGGCCTCCGTTCCAGTGTGAGTCCCCTGGCCCCATCTTTTGAGCCGATGGTTCCAGAGATTGATTGATTTATTATGATTATATTCTAAAGTACGGGGTTCTCTCGAGTGAGCCATCTGGCCAAATGTTTGAAAACAGTTTCTTTCCTTCTCTCTGACTCACGGCCATCCTTGGGCGGGGTCGGCTTCTCTCCAGGACCCCTGACGTCTGTGGCTGGTGCTGGTGGATTTTACGTCTTGGATTTTTTGTGGATAGGAGAGTGATGACATACCCACAATGAAACCACACAGAGAAAGTTCAAGGACCCCATTTATATTCTATCACAAAAGGCAAGGAAGAATCAGCGTTTTCCCCAGATTGTTTCATTTCTCTCCACTCTCAACCCTTAGTCTCTATGCAGGGAGACATTTGTTGTGGGTGTGCTCAGCGATATGCTTTGAGTCTGGAGTGTGGGAAGGATCTTTACTTAATGGAGATTCCAGGGTTTCTACGTGTATTTTTTAAACCGGTCCTGCTCTCTTTTTCTGTTAAAGGCACGAGTGATCCCTATGTGAAGTTTAAGCTGAATGGGAAGACCCTGTACAAAAGTAAAGTCATATATAAGAACTTGAACCCAGTTTGGGACGAGATAGTTGTATTGCCAATTCAAAGCCTTGATCAAAAACTGCGTGTGAAGGTAATCCCAGATGATGTTCAGATCTCCTCTTTTATTAAAAATATTCATTTCTCAGCCATCTTTGCCTTCTTAAAAGTCAACTTCCTGAAATTCATTCTTGTATAATTCCTAAGCACTGTGTTAAAAAAAATGTGTAGAAGGGATTCTTTATACCCTTGGTTCAAAACTGTATGTTACTCTCAGATCAATCAGAGTGAAAATAATATCCCCATCGATTGTATTTAAACCTACTGAATGTGGAAGAATTATTACTGCCAATGCAGTGGTGACAAGTACTAAAGCCTTTCTCATTAGGAATAACTTTATACTTAATAGAGCTTTAAGCTACCAGTTATAAGCATCAATTGCTCTAACATCTGGGTTAAAACTGCGTGAGTTGAGCACAGGATGGGATTGCTGTAGAAAATTTCGCAAATTTCTATTTAATTGGCAGAGTTGCCCACAGTGGAAAATACTAAATTTTAATGAGAGACCATTTAAACTACAGAGTGGTCCATTGTGCAAAAATGTCTTAATGCATATGAATACTGCCTTAAAAGTATTTTCTGTTATTTTGGCCATAGTAAGCAAAATGGACAGGTTTGAATAGTTTTGTTCTCTTCACCAGCTTGGCTAATTTCTTCTTTAACTATATTGTGCAAATTATTTTTAGATCTAGAAGATTGAACTCAAAATTCCCAGTCTATTGCATTTATCTATACTGTGATATACTCAATTTGTTTACCATATTAATACATTACTGGCCCCCTTTCTCTTTGTAGGTATATGATCGAGATTTAACTACATCTGATTTCATGGGTTCTGCATTTGTCATTTTGAGTGATCTTGAGCTTAACAGGTATTGTAATTTTACCATCTAATTGTGATTAGTGAATTTTAGAGGTAACTCAAGATAATAAAGTGAAAAAAATCTGAATAAATGAAAGAGTGCTTTAAAATGTGAGATTTTCTATGAGTTTTGCTTTTTAGCTTCCAAATATATATTGGTCTGACATTAAATCTTCCGTAACGTAATTTAAAAGGTGTGAACATAATTTAAAAGGGGTGAATTTTGTACTTCTATTTGTTAATATTCAAGTTCATTAACCTACTTACCTTAAAATTAAAGCAAGTATTTACATTTTCCTTGGGCAGTAGGGGAGAAGAATCAGTTGACCATCTGTTGAATTAGGCAGTGCATTTCTTAACCCTGAAAAATTGGTTTATTTTCACTGAATTTGTTGTGCTCTTTAACTTGTGTCTTAGGCCTATTCAGAGGTAGATTTTTATCATAAGAACCTGATGTATTTATTCTAAGGCAAAAAATACTAACCCAATAAATGCTAATGTCATTCGTTGCCTTTTGCTTCTAGAACGACTGAGCATATCTTAAAATTGGAAGATCCAAACAGTTTAGAAGATGACATGGGAGTGATTGTATTAAATTTGAACCTAGTAGTAAAACAGTGTGATTTCAAGAGACACGTGAGTCTGACCCTTTTGTTCTTTTTAAAATTCTCCATTGAAATTTTTCTTTGATAATTGGGTTACTAGGTGACTGACATTTTTGTCATTATTTGAGTAGGGGGAAGAATTGCATAGAGACTTAAAGTTATCTCTCTGTGATAATGTACAGCCTTTCTTTTGGAAATCTGGAAAGAAAAACCCATTAAGGAATGGTCTCTGTTTTGGCTAGGGATGTGAATGTGTTGCTGTTATTAAATATATACACTGCTTATGGTTTACTTGCAACACATCATCCAAAATATCACTTTTACTTAGTGTTACTGTTTCCATTTACCATTTTCTTAAGTACTAGATGACTTAGGCATTATTCAGTTATGAAAAGCAATTTCTAGGATTTAATAACTGTGCTGTATGTACATTATTAAGGTGATCAATGCATTATTTCCATCTCAACTTTTTCTCTTAGCTACCACATTTTCTATTGAGAGTACTTCTGAGGAGATACATATTTTAATATTCTCTGGTCTGTCACATGGAAATTTCTAGTTAATGTACTACCTATTAAAGATATCTATAGCATCAGAAAAAAGCATTAGATTTTGTGACAATGTGATCAGCACTCTGTTTTTAGGAGCAAATATCTGAATACAAACTATAATCTTATTTTATATTTGGATATTATATGTTACAATTCCAAGAATGAAAATGAGATTGAAAGCATCTTTGATTGTAAGTTATTTGAAAGGTATTTTAAAAGTCAATTAAAAACAGCTACTTGAAAAAGGACTAAGATATGTTAAAATTTAAACTTGATAGAATCTGGTATGAAAATCTGAAGCCTGTTTTTAAATTAGGCCTCCAATAATACTTCTTGAATTGAGTCACTGGGGTCAGTGTGGAGAGTATTCTTCATTTTGACATCACCTTTGCTGTTGGCTGTAATTTATTTTCCTGGTGAAAATCATGAGTGATTTACTAGTGAACTTACTGAAGATAGCTTAAAGGAGTTAAAAAAAAAAACAAAACTGCACAGTGACTTTTCAGTTGCCAGAGGGTCAACTGCACAGTTGTTATTTTTAATTTGAATTCTTTACTTATGAGCATTTACTTGACGATAACTTCGGGAAAGTGATCTCCATTTATTAATGAAGAAGTGGCATGGTTAAAACCTGAGGCCTCAATAGCACTGATACTTTGATGTTAAAATGTCTTACATTGATGATGAAAATACTTTTCCATACAACCTAATGATGGAGGGATTTCCTTTAGCTTCTCATAGTTTTGATGGCTTTGCCATTGAATTCAGTGTCCGTGTATTCAGTAGGTGACCGCTTCCACGAGCTGGATGCTGGGTTAAAATGACATGCCGTGTAGATGAGCACTGTGTTTGCCACATGGTTGCCCAGTTGCCAGCTGGTATATTCTGAAAATTTCTTACATATTTAAATGGGGTTTGTAAATTTGGATAATGACCTCATGAAGAGAGCTCCATAATAGCAGCCTGTTTATTCCACTTGTGGATTTTTCTGTAGTGTTATCGGATCATATTTAGCAATACTACTGGCATTTAAAATATGTTGAAATATTGCCAAAATTTGGAGTTTTAAAAGAAAGCCATTTCAGTTAAAGTTAATTTCAAGTTGCAGAGCAATTAATACTCAATGCTGCTTGAGTTTGTTTTTGGAAAACATCTCAAAGCCTGTCTATTCAGAGCATTTAGTGAAAAGAGAGACACTTCTCATTCAGTTTGGTCCTTCTTTCCTTTGACTCCTCCACCCCCTGTTTTTGAGAGTTTTTCAGTTTGTATGCATTACTTACTTGATATGATTTTTCATTTTCTTTGTTCTTTACTTGTTTGGCAGGGACTCTCGGGCACACTATATTTTCTGTATGTGTATGTATTTTTATGTATATGTACATACATGTATATGCATGTGTACATATACATTATACATGTATATATTACTATATGTATGTGTGTTTATATATGTATATATAGTCTATGTAGTTGCAAAGGGTTGGGCATGACTTAGCGACTGAAAAATAGCAAATATATAACTAAAATGGAGTATAATAATAATAATTAACAATGCCTGTTCTATTTGTTTTGATTGGTAGTGTAATTTTCCCATTGATATACTTGGTCAGAGTACAGCTGAGCAGGGAATAATTTATCCTGGGTCATGTGTGGCTATTCAATTTAGCATGAATATTGGGGGCTCTTTGGATAGAGTAGATATCAGAAAACACTCGTTCTTTTCCTTGGGTTTAAGTTAGTATTTAAAGATATATTGGGGTTTTTTTAAATGGGAATAGCTAACAGGGGAGACTGGGATTACTTGGAAATAATTTGTTTATAAGTTTCCATTTTAATTTAAAACCTGATGGAGAGATTTCAGTTTGAATTCACAGTTCTGTACTGGTGGTCATTGAGGCAGTGTTTGTTGTTGTAGCATCAAGCTGATAAAAACCTTAAAATGTGCAAAATGTCTGTGAATTGACCCTCAGGGCCAGGGCGTATGGGCATGGTGCAGTTAGAAGGTAAGACCCTGGCTGGAGCACTGACGAACTTGCCTTCTGTCTCTTTTTCTTGACAAAATTGGATTATAGTTACAATTATGGGCTCTGTCATCAGACTGCCTGGGTTTGAATCCCAACTCCACTATTTTTAGTTTTGAGAAGTTAAGTGATCAGGTCAGATTCACAGAATTGCTTAACCTCTCGCAGCTACAAGTTCCTCATGTGTGAAATAGGGATTAAAAAAAATCTATTTTATAGGTTTGTGAAGATCACGATGACCAAAAATAGTGCTTAGCATGGAGCAGACACTTGATATAAGGTAGTGTTAGTATTACAGTGAGCAAACAGTGGTACTCATTTTCCATTAATTTTCTTATCTATTTTTTAGTCTTTGGGGATATAAAAATCAAATGAATTGTATTTCAAAAGGCTGTTTAGAAATAGCCATGTGTATTTACAAGATAGTGATTAATTTTAGTGCTTGTTCTGGGTGAAAATATTTGTCCATGTGTTGGGAAAATACAAAAAGAACTGCTTTTAACACCCAGGTTGGAGTGTCTATAACTCTGGGTCACATGCCGAGTGGCTGAGCTCACAGTGTCTCCAGAGGCAGAGTTTTTACTAAAGAATAGTTTCAAGACATTTCTGTACCAACATTTCTAGGTGTTGGTCCTTGGAATATAAGTGAACTTCCCCCAAAGATGATTTGTCTTCTGGTTTGTAATTTATTGGAGATGTGTATTGACAAAGCGGATAGGTTATTTGCCTAAAGGTATTTTTTTTTCCTTAATCATAATAGTTACTATGAGCTGCTCAATTAGATGCATAATTGAGTTATAATCTGCCAAATTTATCCAGTTAGCTGGTTAACCAGCCAGAATAGAGCTTTGCAGTACTGGACGGTGACAGGGGTAATGAGGGATTTTGTTAGGAGAGAACTTTAATTATGGACAAAATTCAGCAGCCTTAGCTCAACAAATGAAAGATCAAAAAGAGAACAATGGTGAGGTTACTGGCTGTCCAGAATACTTTTTTCCTTCCCTCCCTGACTGCTGCATTAGCTTGTTTTTCTTAACTGTGCAGGAATGACTCCCATTGTTTTTCCTATTATTTTGAATATTGAGATTTACTCAGCAGAGGGAAATGGAATGATTTTTTTTTTCCTGTATCTAAGACTACAGAAACTTAAACATGAACTGCCTTTGTCCATGAACTTCTCAAACATTTTCATAATGCACTCTGAATGTTTCAGGTAGGAGAAATCTGCCTTTCCACTTTGCTTTTAGAGGTAAAATTATAGTGTTTTCAGGTAAATAAAAACATAAATGTGTCTTGTAAGGACTGAGTAGTGTTACGTGTCCTTGTCTTTTCGTTTTTGAATACTGTGAGAAAATGGTGTAACACAACCATGGAAATGTGATTTTCCTAGGTTTCTAACTCTTGTTGTTCTGTGTGTTTTCTCTAACCTCAGAATGTGGGTGTCAGTGGTTTGAATGCAGTCTGCACCATCTAACTAGCATAATAACACGATCATGTTGTTAACAGCTGCATTTCTGTCTTTTATTTTGCTGTTTTCACCATCCAATGGACGTAATCCTTAGCGGTGGTCGAATCGGAAGCGGTTAAGTGCCAGCAAGGTAAATATAGCTGTTTTCTTTCTTTTCATCATGTGGTTCATCTTTGTAGCAAAGGCAAATGTAGACATGACTGATACTATCCAACCTTTCCATGTAAAGGCTTTTATTCCCTCTGACTGCTGATATGAATAAAAAGGAAACACTCTGTTTTAAATTTCATTTAATAACAGCATAGCCAGATGTTAAAACTTACGCTTGTTTTAGAGGTGAACTTTTATATGTGCTGGCCATGTTAGAATGTTACACTTCAAGATGGGGGACACATGTATACCCATGGCTGATTCATGTCAATGTATGGCAAAAACCACTACAATATTGTAGAGTAATTAGCCTCCAATTAAATAAATAAGTTAAAAAAAAAAGAATGTTACAATTCATTAAGCTTGAATTATTTGTAGCTGCAGTGCATTAGACTTAGTCCTTTAGAAAGTTATTTACCATTAGGTAGAAGCTAATTTTGGTGCTATAAGGGCAATGAAAAGATTGAGAGGAATATGTGGTATATTTTATAAATCTTTTTTATACTATTTCTATTTTACCATTTATTTGTTTATTTTTGTGAGTGTTTCTTTGTTTCTTTAAAGATTTCTCCATGAAAAATAGTTCTATGCAATTTAAGGTAGGGATGTGTTATCAATTCATCAGGTTCTGAAGGTAACACGTTGTCACTGAAGTGACTAAACGTCAAAATTCACTAAATGTATACGAATTAAAAAAAACCTCTGTATAACTTAACTTTGGCAGCTCTGCTGCTTTCAGAAGAGGAATAATCAAGAGGGAGGTGCCCATGATGGGTCTGTGTGCTAGGGGCGGGTGCATGGGCAAGCTCTGTTTTTGCATTTATATATACACACACACCTGTATACAGATGTATACCAGTTCTCAATTCTAACCTGTAGTTGTTTACTTCGCTGTAAAATAAGAATATTGAAACAAAGATTTTGTGCATTACAAGAGCGTGTGTATGTGTGTGAGAGAGAGAGATTTGTAACCTGACTAGTCATTTAGGAAGGCAAACTTTCTAAGCCTTGCTTTTTAAAATCCAGAGGAATCAAAGTTCTGACTCTTCCTAAAATGTATATCCTTTGCATTTTGGGAGCCCTTTAAAAATAACCAGGCTAAGCTTTTTGCTTTGTTTTTTTTTTTTAATTTAGCTTTGTTTTAATCCTACCTGTTCACTGGGTTTTCAGAACTTTGGTTCTTTTTAGAAATAAAATTAAGAGGCAATAAATAATCATGTGAAGCCGTCTCAGAAATCCCTCCAACTTTTGTCTTACTCCTTTATAGTCACTAGAGGGTAGGAGAACATCATTCTCTCCGCAGAAGGGAGCTGGCTCTCCCTCTCGCGTATTAAGCGTTGCTGTAACCATCCGGAGCAGTAAAGTTTCCCGGCATGCTCCGGCGAAGCCTGACAAAGCAGTATTTTCTCGTTTATTGATTCTGCTGCTGCACTAAAGCTCTGGTACTGTACATCAATAACCATCTTTAGTTAGGGAGCTCCGGCCTGTGGACGAGCGCTGGCAGTTTGTGGGAGAACATAAAGGCTCGAAAGAAAAATTGTGAGCTTGGGGAATATTGGAGTCTAGGGAGGACAGGAGAGGTTAGGAAGAATGGCCCAAGGAATGAAGAGGGGAGAAAAAATGTTGACGGCCAGGATAAAGATATCAAAAATATGAAAGGAACAGAGGATCCTGGAGAGCAGTATTTATATCTGTACTGCGGAGTTGTGTCTTACCACTGAGCCGTTGTCTTCTTTTTTCCCTCTCGTAGTTTCTAGAATTTTGATTTCAGGGCACTGGGCTCAGAGACTTAATAAATGCCTGCACCTAGTACAGTGTTTCATAAAACCGTTGATGAATAGAGGTCGTTGAAAGCTACTTATGATCATGTATGAGAGATGCAATTTATGTATTGGTGCAGAATTTCAATTGTGAGGGTGACTTTTTGCTACTTAGAGTCTGCAGTTATGGAGGGGAAAGTGAGATAACTTCTAATTTAGCTCATAAAAGTGAGTCACAGGGAAAATCTATAGTCTGTGATTAACTCTCTGTAAAAGTAGTTAAAATACCCTGATAAGTCTCTCTTGGTAGTTTTAAACTATAAACTGCTTTTTTAGGATTTTCATTTAAAAATTAGAAAGCAGAAATTTAACATAAAGAAGATTACTTAATCTGAGTATATAAAATTTTGCTAATTCTAAGTGATATATTACCTATAAAATGTCACTGACTCTTTAACCTCAATCCTACTCTTATAATAACTTTATTTAAATAATTGCTTCTTAAGCTCATAAGTTGATAATTTTGTATCACCCAGAGTGGCAGTCTTGTGTATAATTTTGCATCACCCAGAGTGGCAGTCTTTGAGGACTGTCTTCTAAAGCGTTTCCTTGAATATATATATATATATATATTTTGGCTGCAGCGTGTGGCTTGTGGGCTTAGTTCCCCGACCAGGGATTGGATGTGTGTCCTCAGCCCTGAAAGCAGAAAGTCCTATCCACTGGAATACCAAGGAATACCCCATTTCCTTGGTTTTGTTACTGACCTTGGTTTTAATACAGTGAATACATAGAGATTGCCTGTGAAAGTAGTTTTAGCTTTCATGCAAAAGCCTTTGTTTACCTTCAAGCGAGCCTTTTAAAGAGAACTGAAAATCCGATCTAAAAGGGCCTGAATCAGATAACTGCTTCTTTTCAGATGTTTCCTTTGCATAATCTTTTCTGTGAATAGATCTGTCTCCATACCTTCCTCCTCTCTAATGTATATCACAGTTAAAGAGCTAGAACATTAGCAGCAGTTACTTCTCTTATGTCAAATAGTCTAATGGGATAGAAACATGATGATAAAAAGTGGAATTGGCAGGTCACTGATGTATTCAGAAAATCTCCAACTGTACACACCCCCCTTTCATTTGGGACAGTATTATGGGTGACCACGTGCCCTTTGAGTTACGAGTTTTCTTTATTTTAGATAATTTGCACCGAGATAAGTTTTTACTGTCATATGGCTCCTCTTTTGACCTATTGTTTTATGCAGTTATATGACAGCCATTTAAGGTAAAAGACATCCTTGTATAGGGCAACATTTTTTTCGGTATGAAATTAGTTGATTAATGGTTTCACTTTTTGGTGCGTTTGGCTTTGGGTTTGTTTAGCAGGGTTCCTGCGTTATCATGGAGACTGATCACTACAGGATACATTTTCTCTGTCCTTCTATCAGGTGGCCTCTGACTGGCTGAGAGGGAGGGGCAGGATGCTGCAGCGTGGGACGAGGGAGAAGTCAGGGTCTTTCTCCGCTTTCTCCCCTTTCTCTGATTCACGTAGTGTCTGTCTTTGCCCCTTCCACTAGCCAGCCCTGCTGTGGTTTCTGCTTCTCCCAGGTACCTCTGACCCGAGCATTTACTCTTTCTCACTCTAGCCCAGGGGTCACTGAACTGCAGCCTGAGGGCAAAATCCAGCCCTGTATCTGCTTCTGCAAATACAGTTTGGTGGGAATGTCACTGTGCTCATCCATGTGTGCTCTGCCCCTGGTGGGCAGGGTGGAGCAGAGTACTTGGGACAGAGCCTGATTCTTACTACCTGGAACTTTACAGAAAATTGCACCACCCCTCCACCCCACCCCCCACCCCCAGCCTAAAAGTGCTGGTGACTTCCTGCTATCGCTAACCTTAGCTTTTCTTCATGTGTTCTATTTGGTGTCTCAGCATTGTATTATCTTATGTTATATTATATTGATTATATTGTGTGCTCAGTCACTCAGATGTGTCCGACTCTTTTGTGACCTCAGGGACTGTAGCCCGCCAGGCTTCTCTGTCCATGGGGATTCTCCAGGCAAAAATACTGGAGTGTGTAGCCCTTCCCTCCTCCAGGAGATCTTCCCAACCCAGGGATCGAACCCAGGTCTCCTGCATTTACAGACAGATTTTTGGCTGTCTAAGCCACCGGCGAAGTTGGGGAAACTTAAATTGAAAGATGACAGTCAAAGAATTTGGAGAGAAGATTGTTCTGTCTGCCTTCCTATCTGTCTTGTCCGTCTGTCTCTCTGTCATGATATCCTTGATGAGCAGAGCCCAGGTGAGAACCAGAAGGAAGTTCTGATGGTTGTTTTGTCTGTCGTATAGTTTTGAGTTGAGAAGAAGCTGCTTAAAGTGGAAGGAATGTCTCTTTTTCACCTTAGAGGTAAATGCCCTCTGTCACTGCACCTCTTTCTCTCCTTGAACTCATTTCACTATTGGTGAAACGAGTTATTTCACCAGTTTCACCTTTATTACACTATTGGTCCTAGAAGTAGTACAAGCAAAACCCTTTGCAAGAAGTGTGGTCTATTTGTGGAACCAAGATGAGAGTATCGTTCCTGGACCACTTCCCCAGTTAATAGAGTGCTTTTTGTTCTGCTGTTTCTCATTTTCACACACTATTCACTGAACTCAAATACCTATCCATAGTATCACCTTTTCCTGTTTTGTTTTCCTGGTTAAATTTAAAGGATTAGAGGATAGTATATCCCAAACAGTCACATATATTCATATATCTGTTTATTTATATCTTCCTACCTATATATATCTACCTAATTTTTTTGTCTATCTATATGCCTATCTACCCCTTCTCTACCTACTTATTATCTCCCTCTCCATCTAGAAGTAACACTGCTGAATATCGTAACCTCGACGTTTCTGCTGCATTGTTATGAAGTCTAGGGCAGCATTATCCTAGACAGAATAGTTTCTAGAGGTCTTCCTCATTGCTGGGGGCCTCCGTCATGCACAGCTAAGGCCATGGATCTATTAGAATTCTCAAACCTTGTGTATCTCCAGCCCAGAAGAATAGAGCCATTTTTCACAAATCTGTCATATCGGTGACATTAGAATCACTTTTGGCCAAAAACCTCTCATTGAGCATGTACTATATTGGCAGGAATACTGTCCTGAGACCTCAGAGATGAGGAAGACTTAGACACCATAACTGGTGAGATATTAGGAGAGATGGAACAATGGAAACAGTGACAGACTTTATTTTGGGGGGCTGCAAA
The DNA here is from genome assembly GCF_963930625.1 of Muntiacus reevesi. Lineage (NCBI taxonomy): Eukaryota > Metazoa > Chordata > Mammalia > Artiodactyla > Cervidae > Muntiacus > Muntiacus reevesi. The sequence continues at coordinate 11,547,320 of NC_089263.1, read as the reverse complement.
ATCACTGCAGATGGTGGCTGCAGCCATGAGATTAAAAGACGCTTACTCCTTGGAAGAAAAGCTATGACCAACCTAGACAGCATATTAAAAAGCAAAGGCATTACTTTGCCCACAAAGGTCCATCTAGTCAAGGCTATGGATTTTCCAGTAGTCATGTATGGATGTGAGAGTTGGACCATAAAGAAAGCTGAGTGCCAAAGAATTGATGCTTTTGAACTGTGGTGTTGGAGAAGACTCTTGAGAGAGTCTCTTGGACTGCAAGGAGATCCAGTCAGTCCATCCTAAAGGAGATCAGTCCTGGGTGTTCATTGGAAGGACTGATGCTGAAGCTAAAACTCCAATACTTTGCTTTGGCCACCTGATGTGAAGAGTTGACTCATTAGAAAAGACCCTGATGCTGGGAAAGATTGAGGGCAGGAAGAGAAAGGGATGACAGAGGATGAGATGGTTGGATGGCATCACTGACTTGATGGACATGAGTTTGAGCAAGCTCTGGGAGTTGGTGATGGACAGGGAGGCCTGGCGTGCTGCAGTCCCCAGGGTCGGAAAGAGTCGGACATGACTGAGTGACTGAACTGAACTGATTAGGAGACGTGAGAATGGAGAGGTGTGGTATTCAGAGACTAGACCCTTATCTTGACCTTGCAGGTGGGTGGGGTGGGTTGAAGACTGGAGAACTGAGATCCATTTTTCAGAGAATGAGACAGGAGTGAATCTCACCAAATGAGAAGGAGGTGGAAGTGCATTGAGACATGACAGTCACAAAATAATGTGTATGGCAAGTGCTCCAGACTCTGTGTCAGTTCCAAAGTTGAGCTCTCTCAACCAGCAGCGTCAGCACCACCTGGAAATCGTTTGAATGCAGATATTTCTGGGCCTCCATCTCAGGCCTCTCAGATCAGAAACTCTGGAAACGGGACCCAGCAGCCTATTAGTGAGCCTTCCGGGTGACCTGGAAGCATATTTATGTTTGGGAACCACTGGTGTAGACCAGGGCATGGCATGGGATGCTGGGAAAGCAGGAGGTGAAGCCAGGGATGTCAGAGGGGCAGGCCCTGTAGAACTGCAGGGAGCGCTGCTGAGTCTTAGATTCCTGGGGTTAGAGGGAGGCAGGCACGGTGCCTGGGGTTAGAGTGAGAAGGCCGTGGGGCCAGCTCAGCCCTCACAGAAGCCTGGGCATGACCACCACCTTACACGGTTCATCCTGAATGCCTCACTCGCCTCGCCCTAGTGCTAGTCCCACTTAGGGCTGCCCTTGACCTATTTTAAGTGAAGGAGAGCCATAGAAATATGGACTATCGGAGTTAAGGCCTGCAGATCAAGAAATAACAAAGGCCTGCTCTAGAGTACCGGGAACTCTGCTCACTCTTAAGTGGCAGCCTGGACGGGACGGGCGTTTAGGAGAGAATGGACACATGTATATGTATAGCTGAGTCCCTTCGCTGCCCACCTGAAACCAGCACAACCTTGTTAATTGGCTATATTCCAATGTAAAATGAAAAGATAAAAAAATAAAAGAAGTACTAGTTGATGATTATTATTGCAGGTGAACCCTGCATTTTGAGCTTCCTAGAGGTCAGGGCAAAAAGGGAAATCTTATTTACTCACATGGCCTTCATTTTTCCCCCCCTGGATCCAGAACCCTGAGGGTCATTGGGTATTTATAGACTTTATCAATTTTTAAAAAATCTTCTCATAATCTAATTTTTAAGTTCAAATATTGAGTGAGGATATTCTCTCTTAATAAAAAGAATGTAATCCTTTAATATCTTTGCACACACAGATTATTCATATCCTTGGAACTATGATATAGTTTTCATCTATAAATATGTCTCATCTTCCATGCCCATGCCTCTGTGGGAAATTTAAAAGGCTTGTTTTATATCCCATGCAAAAATGTGTGTGTCGTTCTAGGAGAATTTATGCCTCCAGGGTTCTCTTCAGATGATATAAGGAACTGCCAAGTAGGAGCTCTCTGGAAGCCTGTTGCATGAGTGTATGGATCTTCTCATGTCTTGCTATAAAAGCTGTTGACAATGAACAGTAGTTTTAACTTGTTGAAAAAGCTTGAAAGGAATATTGCATGGAAACCTTTTATAGACTGTGTCTTCTCCCTTCATTTTTCTAAGCATTGACAATATAGTTGGGATCTTGCTTTACTCTTCAATTTGCTTACAAAGTTAGTTCATTTTTGTTTAGGCATTTGTTTCCATTGACTCCCTACTTCCTCACAATGACTTAGGGAAAGATAATTAATGAGAATCAGAATAAGATGTATTGGCAACATGGGAATACATATTTTAAATTTCCATCACTGAGATGATCTAAAAAGTACCCATACAGTAATTGGTGCCAGTAAGGTAGAACCATTGGAAAAACCTTGTAAAAACATCTTTACAGTGCCCCTATTTTTAATTTTAATTTTAAAAAATGTTTTGGTATTTTTTTTTAAATAACAGATTTTATTTTCTTTATTTTTTTCCATTTATTTTTGTTAGTTGGAGGCTAATTACTTTACAGTATTGTAGTGGTTTTTGCCATACATTGACATGAATCAGCCATGGATTTACATGTATTCCCCATCCCGATCCCCTCTGTCACCTCTCTCCATCCCATCCCTCTGGGTCTTCCCAGTGCACCAGGCCCGAGCACTTGTCTCATGCATCCAACCTGGGCTGGTGATCTCTTTCACCCTAGATAATATACATGTTTCGATGATGTTCTATCGAAACAGCCCACCCTTGCCTTCTCCCACAGAGTCCCAAAGTCTGTTCTGTACATCTGTGTCTCTTTTTCTGTTTTGCATATAGGGTTATCGTTACCATCTTTCTAAATTCCATATATATGTATTAGTATACTGTATTGGTCTTTATCTTTCTGGCTTCCTTCACTCTGTATAATGGGCTCCAGTTTCATCCATCTCATTAGAACTGATTCAAATGGATTCTTTTTAACAGCTGAGTAATTTTCCACGGTGTATATGTACCACAGCTTCCTTATCCATTCGTCTGCTGATGGGCATCTAGGTTGCTTCCATGTCCTGGCTGTTATAAACAGTGCTGCGGTGAACATTGGGGTGCACATGTCTCTTTCAGATCTGGTTTCCTCAATGTGTATGCCCAGAAGTGGGATTTCTGGGTCATATGGCAGTTCTATTTACAGGTTTTTAAGAAATCTCCACACTGTTCTCCATAACGGCTGTACTAGTTTGCATTCCCACCAACAGTGTAAGAGGGTTCCCTTTTCTCCACACCCTCTCCAGCATTTATTGCTTGTAGACTTTTGGATAGCAGCCATCCTGACTGGCGTGTAATGGTACCTCATTGTGGTTTTGATTTGCATTTCTCTGATAATGAGTGATGTTGAGCATCTTTTCATGTGTTTGTTAGCCATCTGTATGTCTTCTTTGGAGAAATGTCTGTTTAGTTCTTTGGCCCATTTTTTGATTGGGTCATTTATTTTTCTGGAATTGAGCTTCAGGAGTTGCTTGTATGTTTTTGAGATTAATCCTTTGCTGTTGCTTCGTTTGCTATTATTTTCTCCCATTCTGAATGCTGTCTTTTCACCTTGCTTATAGTTTCCTTTGTTGTGCAAAAGCTTTTAAGTTTTGTTAGGTCCCATTTGTTTATTTTTGCTTTTATTTCCAATATTCTAGGAGATGGGTCATAGAGGATCCTGCTGTGATTTATGTCGGAGAGTGTTTTCCCTATGTTCTCCTCTAGGAGTTTTATAGTTTCTGGTCTTACGTTTAGATCTTCAATCCATTCTGAGTTTATTTTTTGTATGGTGTTAGAAAGTGTTCTAGTTTCATTCTTTTACAAGTGGTTGACCAGTTTTCCCAGCACCACTTGTTAAAGAGGTTGTCTTTTTCCCATTGTATATCCTTGCCTCTTTTGTCAAAGATAAGGTGTCCATAGGTTTGTGGATTCATCTCTGGGCTTTCTATTCTGTTCCATTGATCTATATTTCTGTCTTTGTGCCAGTACCATACTGTCTTGATGACTGTGGCTTTGTAGTAGAGACTGAAGTCAGGCAGGTTGATTCCTCCAGTTCCATTCTTTCTCGAGGTTACTTTGGCTATTCAAGGTTTTTTGTATTTCCATACAAATTGTGAAATTATTTGTTCTAGTTTTGTGAAAAATACCGTTGGTAGCCTGATAAGGATTGCATTGAATCTATAGATTGCCTTAGGTAGTATAGTCATTTTGACAATATTGATTCTTCCAATCCATGAACACGGTATATTTCTCCATCTGTTTGTATCCTCTTTGATTTCTTTCATCAGTGTTTTATAGTTTTCTATGTATAGGTCTTTTGTTTCTTTAGGTAGATATACTCCTATGTATTTTATTCTTTTTGTTGCAATGGTGAATGGTATTGCTTCCTTAATTTCTCTTTCTGTTTTCTCATTGTTAGTGTATAGGAATGCAAGGGATTTCTGTGTGTTAATTTTATATCCTGCAGCTTTACTATATTCATTGATTAGCTCTAGTAATTTTCTGGTAGAGTCTTTAGGGTTTTCTATGTAGAGGATCATGTCATCTGGAAACAGTGAGAATTTCACTTCTTCGTTTCCTATCTGGATTCCTTTTATTTCTTTTTCTGCTCTGATTGCTGTGGCCAAAACTATGTTGAATGGTAGTGGTCAGAGTGGGCACCCTTGTTTTGTTCCTGATTTGAGGGGAAATGCTTTCAATTTTTCACCATTGAGTGTAATGCTTGCTGTGGGTTTGTATGTTCCTTCTGTTTCTGCTTTCTGGAGAGTTTTAATCATAAATGGATGTTGAATTTTGTCAAAGGCTTTTTCTGCATCTATTGAGATAATCATGTGTTTTGGTATTTTTTGCCACCCAAGGGAATGCTTTGAATTGTTACCCAGTGGTATTGGTTGACATAGTTAATTATCAATGGTGACATCACTAGAGAAAGAAATGGCTACCCACTCCAGTATTATTGCCTGGAAAATCCCATTGACAGAGGAGACTGGTGGGCTATAGTCCATAGGATTGCAAAGAGTTGCACATGACTTAATGACTAAACAACAACAATCACTCTCACCTTGCTTTTGATGACTGTAGGTGTTTCCCCGGCTCCTGGACTCTATGCCTCCCTGCCAGGATCCTTCTTTATACCTGACTTTTCTGCTGTTCTTCCTGGCGTGGGATGGACAAGAGGCATCAAGCTGCTACATCCACCATCCTAGGGTTTCCTTTGGAACCACGCTGAGTAGTTGTGGTCCTGGAATCCACTTTGCCATCTTCACAGCATGCTGATTGGCCAGAATCCTCCAATAATGTATGTTTTCCAATCTGTAATCCTTTTTCTTTTATGTCCCAAGAAGGAAAATCTATTCACTGTTTCTTTCTTTGGGGCTCTGCTTGGTTGTCGTTGCTACACATGGGCTTTCTCTAGCTGTGATGACCGGAGGCTCCTCTCTAGTTGGGGTTCATGGCCTTCTCATTGCAGTAGCTTCTCTCCTTTTGGGGCACAGCTTGAGGGTGAGCAGTCGTCAGCAGCTGTGGCACATGGGCTGGGTTGCCCCACATCGTGTGGCTTCTCCCCAGACCAGGGATGGAACCCCTATCCCCTGCAGTGACAGGTGGATTCTTAACCACTGGGCCACCAGGGAAGTCCCGTTCACTGTTCTGAGAGTCTATTCCTAGGTCAGAAACTCCTGAGAATTCTCCACCTGCTGGAAGTGAGCAGAAAAACCCCACAGCCTGTGTCTTCCGTCTCTCTCCCTTTCTAAATTTTCATGACCCGGGAGTAAATGAATGTTTGGGAATCTGTTTCATTTTTTATGAAAGTTAGAATGTTTCTAAGTTAAATATCCTAATTTGTTTTCCCTTAGTCATAACTAAGTTGCACGTGTCAGGAAAAAGTCACTCTTTCTGGGAGTAGATTTGGCAGGGGTAGGGGCCAAGGAAGAGAGCCTATGAATGAATCCACATAGAAATAGTAAAAGGTTCTGATCCTCTGGGAGGAAGGAGAAAAATAGCAAAACCCTGCTGGGCTGTATTTTATCCATTATGTCTGCTGAGAAATTAGGGTCAGGACCCAGAAGCTTTGCACTATCTCCCGGTGTTTGTTTCAGCTTAGGTGGGGTGGGCTTCTCCCTTTGATGGGTCATTTCCTTCTCTCCTTTCACATTCCAGGCTGCATTAAGATGACAAATTTCACTTACAGGGCTTGGGCACAGACATGAAAACTTGAGCTATTGAGCTAACAGAGTGAGTGCAGTGGAGTCTATTTATGGTGGGGAGAATGGGGGTGTTTGAGAAACGCAAAAGTTCCGGAGAGCTCAGCTCTGCGTCTGAGCACAGACAGGATGGCCCAAGTGCTGCCCCCTACCCCAAACCCTCCCTCTTAAACCTCATCACAAGTCTCAAGGGTGGAAGAGAAAGGCGAAAGGGATTAAGAAATGTGTTTAAAGCTCATGCTCACATCCTAGACTGCATTGCTTGCACATGAAACTTTTTTTTGGACATAATCTTGTAGAGGGCTTTGCAGAAATATTTATGGTGAGATAGGTAGAATAAAGTCCTGTGTCCTTTTCTATCTGTGAACTGTGCAATAAATACTTCTCTTTTCTTACCCCTCCTTTAGCAAGGGAAAAAAAATCTTGGACGACAAAGAGCGAGTCCATCACATCAAACATGACTGCGTTAAATGCTGAAATGTTCAAAGTCCGACTGAGATAGATAAAGGCTTTGATGGAAAGTGGATATTTCCCAGGGACATTACAAGCAATAATCCAGATGTTAGAGTGTAATGCAACGAGTGTCCCTGGATTGATCAGGAGCTCCAGCCAAGCCGGGCCTGGTGTAGGCCTTTGCCTTGCCCTCCCATGCTGTTCCGCCATATGGAACCTATCTCTGAGTCCCGTTAATAACCAGCTTTGGATTCCATTTTCACAGAGCTCATAGAGCTAAGTGGGGCTGTTTTATGGACAAGTTAGATAGAAGCCTTTCCAAGATAAACATCCAATTTGAAATTAGGACATACCAAGCCACAAAATTATTTTAGGGCATATTTCATGGAAACACTGCCATTTTTCTTAGGCAATTGCCAGACTGTAGGATGCCCTTTGATCCCTTGTGGACATTACTCCCTTCTTTATAAAAAGGATTTTGAAATAGTTGCAGTGTTTAGGGAGGAATATATCTGTCGGAACTTTGAAGCATGGCCCTGGGACAGGTCATGCTTCAGCTTATTGGTTGGCAAGTCAAACTTTAAGAAGAAGAAACATAAAAAAAGAAAGTGCAGCAGGATGTATGAATCAAATTCTCATTTTCTTTTTAAAGATGGAAGTTTTCAGCCTGTGTGCTTAGTAAGCTAGAGAATGTTTTAAATGTATCTATATGCACACACATAGAGTATAAACACATCTACGTATGTATTTATATATGTACCTGTCTATACATTCTGATGGTATGCATTGTTTTTAACAAATACAAAGTTACTTAACTTTATTTAATAGATTTTCATGATTGAATGTATTCTTTGTATAACCCTGCTTCAGATAGAAGTTAGAGAAAGAATTGTTCCTGTTTTCAAGAGGAGAGGATTTTTTCTCTTTTAAACAAATTATTTTCCCGTCTCCCTTTCCTGTTCTGTTTCTGCACCTTCAGAACTGTGTGTGTGTGTGTGTGTATGTGTGTGAGAGAGAGAGAGAGAATTCCAGTTTCCAGAGAAAAGCAACCTAGATATGAAATTGGGAGTATACATTTCTGTAAAATATTTTTGTTTAAGGAAATCATAAAATGACCCAAATGCTCGGCATCATTGCATCATTTATTAAGAGGGGTGGAGTGACGTGTGTTGGATGAGGTAAGCTGGCATGTAATTAACCCGGCACTGACATACCGTTCGTTGTGATGAATTGTGAGTAACTGGTGTCCAAGCAAATTGATACCTAAATGATCTCAAAGATATAGTGAGCAGATGGCAGGAATGAATATATAGTGTTAGAAATTCATTGCTCTGATGTGATTCTCGACACCATCTACGTTCTTCAGCCGATTTATTTCTCCCTCAAATTAAGCCATCCACTCTCGTGGCAGTCACTTACTGAATGGAGAATGTGAATGAATTCTGCCAACCGAACACAGCCTGTGGATCGTGTCAGGGACTCTCACTCAAACAAACTCACCATAAAACAATACTGTCCAGACCTTCAGGGTATTTAACAATGTTAGAGGAATAGACATTATTTGTATGGAGTGTGATCATGGCATGGTGCTTATGTAAAAACAGATAAGTATTTTGCTTTCAGATATTTCAATCAGAGAAAACGTTAGTGAAGCAGGGAAAGATGTGACAAGATTGACAAAATGTGATGAATAAGCACGTGGAGGTTTGTTGCGTGGCTGTGTGTGTGTGTGTGTTTGAAGATTTACATAATGGAAATTTTTAAAAATAAAGTGTGCTTGCCCTCTTTATGATTTAACTATAGGGGATATTTACCTTTTTCTATATTCTGTTTAAGCTGTGTGTGATGTAGAAAAGGAAAAAGAAAAAGAAGGTAACAGTTACTGAACACTTACTGGGTCCCAGGCCCTAGTCTGTATTTGTTATCCAACCTTCCCCTCCCACCAGATCTGCAGAGCTCATTTGGCTCTCAAGCCGATTATAGGCTGTATCTGGACCTGTGAATCTTGCAGTACTATTAGACTTTTTTGTTGTCCCCTAAGGGATAATGCTCAGCAGTAAAGAGTCTGCCTGCAATGCAGGAGATACAGGAGACTCAGGTTCGACCCCTGGGTCGGGAAGATTCCCTGGAGGAGGAAATGGCACCCCACTCCAGTTTTCTTGCCTGGGAAATCCCATGGACAAAGAGGCCCATGGGCCAGCAAAAGAGTTGGACACAACTTAGTGACTGAGCACAGCAAGAAATAAAGGGAGAGGGGGACAGAATCAAGTGTGAGGGATAAATTCAAAGTCGTAATTTTGAAATGCCCAGAGGTGGTTTGTTTCCCTGCAGAGCAGTGCCTGCTGCTTATATCTCTGTTTCCCAGAATGCCTCTCTTCCCTTCCTACTGTCAGAGCAGCCAAAGGCCCATTTGGAAGTTTCTGCCAAAGAGCACGTGTGGGTGGGCGTGAAGGCCGGTGCCAGGTGCCAAGTGTTGTTTGAATCCATCCTTCACTGGAGGCTCCGAGTCCAGTGGTTGAGAAGGAAGTCACGTAACTGTGAGTGCAGGTTTATAGAACCAATGAAGAATATTAACACATTCACTAGGCAGGGAGTGCTGTTTCTCATGAGTATTGAAAGCTGGACCACCCCCTCTGATCACCAAAGTCACACTCAAGAATTATCAGCAAGTTTATATGTCATCTTTATTTCTTTGCTTTAGTCCTCTTTGATACGCAACCTCCGGCTCTCAGAGTCCTTGAAAAAGAACCAACTCTGGAACGGGATTATAAGTATAACTTTGTTGGAAGGAAGGAATGTCTCAGGCGGAAGCGTGGCAGAGATGTTTGTCCAGTTAAAACTGGGAGATCAGAGGTATAAAAGTAAGGTAAGTTCTGTCAATTCCTTAAGGAGAACAGTGTCTTTCAGATGAAAACAATGGGGGAAAAAATGTATGTTTTCCCCTTCTAAACTTTGCAAGAATAGAATTTATTTTTAACTCTCTTGTGTGGATTAGGAGCACCCCAGAAAACAGAATAAATGTACAGATGCTGTCTGTTAATATGGGCATTTGATTGCTTAATGTCATTTATTTTAATATAGTCACTGGAGCTAGAGAAAGCTTATTAAACAATAGATTTGAATGCATGGCTTATTTTCATTTTGAAAATAAACAATTGTGTTTCAGAGATTGTGCTGAAAAGGATTACTAAACGTTTTCAAAAATTCTACAAAAATAAAATAGTGTAATATGTTATAGTTGAATTAAAATGCTTAAGTTAAACTAACTAAACGTATTTTCAAAATTATACACTCCTGGCTTTCTCTACCTTGTTGGTATGAACACCAAAAATAGACATCTAACACTGCTGTTTGCTTGCTCTGTTTTTTTTTTTAAGCTATCTAAATGTATTAAAAATGATTTGTTTTGAACAAAAGTAATAGTTTTTTTTTTTCTTAGCCGTCTTTAAAAATCAATCATCTTATTCCACTGATCCAAATTCCATTTAATTTTTAATCTCAGTAATTCGGTGTGGTTTTTATTTCAAAAACCCTAGTCTCCAAACCATGGTAATTAATTAGTTTTACATAACTGTCAGACAGGAATATTTCCTATGTTTTATGGATTGAGGGAACTAGGGTACTTGAAAGTTAAGTCACTTGCCAAAAGCCACATAGGAAGAAAAACATCAGAGTGGAAGACTTTGAAAATAGGCCCGAGGGTATTTGCAGTTGGGGCTTTCCAGTGTAGCGGCCTTAACTGAAGCAGGCTAGTTAGAGGATGACTTAGTGGGACAAGAGGTTGTCTCTGCTGCACAACTTTCAGTGCAAAATCAAATATTAAAGGTCATTTACTCCAGCGCAAGCAGTAGAGAACTGAAGCTCATGTTGAAGAATTGTTGATTATGAGAAATGCAAAAAATTGAAGCAAAGTTATGGCCAAAATGTACAGATGATAATTTTATGCAGGCAGTTTTAGACTGTACCTCACAATGAGTGTATCCAGATTAAGCAGAGCTCTCCATTAAGATTCCTTTAACCATCCAGCATCAGGGTAAGGATTTATAGAAAAATTATTCATCACTAAGCGCACTTACCCTTTTAGACTAAGGTGAAGTGTAGAAAGAGTCCAGTATCTGCTGCATTCCCCCTTGGGGAATATTGCACTTAATTTGTGATCAAATGGGCTTTTTTTCCTGCATAGTTTCTAAATTCTGTGATCTGATATATTTAAACCCAACGATGATGAAAAACAGCGTAGCTGATGTTATGTGATGTTGGCTGCAGTAGAAGTCTAAGCAGTTCATTTTTTCCCATGCGAAGAAACTTGGCCCCAAGATTTAATCATTGGCCCTGAGTTCCTGGTATTTAGTGGCCCACATTTTTGCTCACTTTTTATTCACAAATTGAATCTCTGTGTAAATGAAACAGAAAAGAAAGTCTTGCCAATGAATCAAACACATAAGCAGTTTGAAATCCCTCTTGGAGAACATGGAAACACTTGTGGAGTTTTCCAACCACGCATGTTCATTTTTAGGTTTGGCTGCAGTGGAATTTCCTAGGCTTCCTCTGACTCCAGTGACTGGATTCAGGAAATTTGAATTTAGAAATAGGCAGTCACATACAAGTTATGGGTTTCTCCTGTAATGCATCTGACAGATGTTAATTAAGATCCCAGATTGTTAATTTATATAGTTCTTAAGCCAGCACTGAAATGGATGTGCCAATAAAAATGTTATTTCCATTTGATTAACCAATTAGAAGTATCTTTTGTAAGAGAGAACAGCTATAAAATGTCTATTGAGATATAATATTATATAGAGAGCATAGCTCAATAGTCATTATTATATGTGTATAATAAATATTATCCATGTATCAAAAATACATATTTTGTATATCTGTAGCATTTATTGTTTCTTTGGGGATAACAGTGCTCTTTCTAATTTGGTGGATAAATGAGTGAATCAGGGGGTCAGCTAAAAGAGTATGATGTTTTGCCAGTTCTTAAAACCTTGACATGCCTTTCATTTCCAAAAAGGAAAATTTTAACTGTATAAGAGTGATCATAACCATCATTATGATCGCCTTCCTGCTGTTTAGAAATGAAATGAATGTGTAGCTGCTATAGTGATGAATGCCATTTTAAGAAAATAAATATTATAACTGCATGTTTTCTAGACACTGTGTAAGAGTGCAAATCCGCAGTGGCGGGAACAGTTTGACTTTCACTACTTCTCTGACAGGATGGGCATTTTGGACATTGAAGTGTGGGGAAAGGACAGCAAAAAGCACGAGGAGCGTTTGGGCACGTGAGTCTCTTCTGCTTTCTAAACAGTGGGAGACGCGTCTGCATGAGGCTGGTCTATAGCATTGTCTTTATCTGGTTGATCTTAGAGTAAAACCTCATATTCCCACCCCAAGGAACTATAAGTTAGCTGGACCTTAACCCAGGGAGGACTTTTTCATTTATTAATTGATATATGCCATTTGGTATTGATTACAACAGAAGAAAATCATTACATGTCAGGAATTCTCTAAAGAAAGATAATGTCCCATCTCAGACTCTTTGGGAAATGCTGGTATAAGTTTCCAATGTACTCTATGAGTTTGGTTTTGCTATTTAGTGAAAATACCATATAATTCAGTAACACTATGAAGGCAGGTGTTCCAAATGGATGGAAACTTTCCACTGTCCTCTGTGAACTTCGTGGCAAATCATAATAAAATCTATTGAGGCCAGGTCAGTTTTATTTGTGTACTTTGGATCTTCCAGACTTAATTGAGGTGCTTGCTTGTATATAATGAGAAATATTGTAAGTATTTATGGTTTCCCTATAGGATTATAGGAAGACTATAGTTAAATGTGATTCTGCCCACATTGTGGCTGCCTCATGCCTCAGCATGAAGGAGATGCTGGTGGAAGCATGCATCTCTGATCTTCCTGGGAAGCCTGCAAGTTCACAGTATTATCCTTATTTTATAGATGAGGGACTGGAGTGCTGAGGTTTGCAGAATCTTGGCAGAGTAGTGAGTGCGAGAGTCGGGATTATCTGTTTTCAAAGACCAAGTTTTTTCTCCCGGACCACTACGTTTTGTTCAGCCCATTAGGCATCCAATGTGTCCACCCATCCTAAAGTTAGGAGACAGCATTTAAAGGGCTCTCAACGTCTGTTTGTGGTCTTTTTCAAACTAAGTTCCCTGGAGCCCTGGGTTCAGGGAGGTGCCATGGGGTCAGCCTTCAGGATAATCAGACTCTTCTGAAAGCAGAGCATCTCCACTTGCGCTTCAGCGGGGCTCGTTCCAGGCAAGAGTTTTCCTGCTGGAAATAAAAAATTGAGAGCCCTTCATCCAGTAGAACCCCTTCATTTTTCAGATGAGGAAGCCCAGAGATCCAGAGATGTTCTGTTTTTGTATCAGCAAGGAATTTAGGGGCCAAAATAGGCTGTGCCTCAGCGAACCCCAAACTGGATGCAGTGCTTTTTTTCTCTTTAAAATGCTTAGCAGAGGTGGTTACATGAAACATCAGTTCTCTTTGCTGCTGTTATCCCATTCCAGGATTCTTGGGCTTCTCTTGTGACTCAGCTGGTAAAGAATCTACCTGCAATGTGGGAGACCTGGGCTCGATCCCTGGGTTGGGAAGGTTCCCTGGAGAAGGGAAAGGCTACCCTCTCCAGTATTCTAGCCTGGAGAATTCCATGGACTGTATAGTCCATGGGGTTACAAAGAGTCAGACACGACTGAGTGACTTGCACTTTCATCCCATCCCGTCTCAGTAACTTATCCTGAGACACACAGGAGGAAGTTTGGAGACCATGGCATGTTCCTCCATACTTGTCTGCAGAGGCACCCTGTCGACAGAACGGTCTGGTTTGTCCCAGGGTGCTTAATAATCCGGGCTCTCACCCCCCTGATGGCGACACTGTTGCCCAGTTATCATGTGGAACACACACACACACACACATCCACCCATGTAAACACTGGCTAGGAGGGCTGGGCTGCCCCCACTGAGACCGGGGCGCTCTTCCTGCCGTGTGCGTGTCGTGGCCCCGGTTCCACTGCTGTGCGTGGCCTGCTCATCCCCAGTTCTCTGCTGCTCTGGTAGGTAGTAGCTGTGCTTCCCTGGAGATCTGCAGGGCCTTTGGGCACCAAACTAGGTCCTGTCACTCTCCTGCGCGGGAGAGAGGTCTTCCTGTGGTCCAGAATGCCTAGATTTTTCTCTGTCAGATGCTTTCCTAGTCTCCCCGCTCCTCCGTTCCCACAGGATAACTTAGACACCCGAGTGTTCTCAGCACCTCCCACGCTGGGCACCGCTGTGACACCCCCGTGCCCTGCCAACACCCATGGCAGAAGGATCAGACAGTCTGTGCTAGCCAGCGGAGCATGGATAAGTCACATCAGTGCCCAGATGCAGAGAACTCTGTGTCCCAAAGCGTTATCTGAATGATGGCATGTGAGCCCCCGGTGATGGATGGCCCGTGTGTTATTTCAGTAGGTGCAGAGAGTAATGGCCTTTCATTTCGTGTGTCATTGTGCCGTCGTGTTTCCTTCACATAGTAGGAAACGCTTTTTCAAATGAGTTTTAAGTTTCTTTACAGACACAGAAAATAATTGGAGATGTCCCTCTTATGCCATGTTTTGTCATCTGGGTCTTCATTTATTATTTGCGCTGTTTCCTGTTTGTAACTTAGACATATACCTGCCCCAAGTGGCCATTCTGCCCTTCCTCTTCATGGGCTTTAATGGAATTTTTTTGGGTATCCTTTTCCTTTTTCCTCTCCTGAGGTACAGACGATAACAAAAGTGTCTCTTGGGTTGGCTACACAGCGTTACCCAGAGTGAACTTTGAGGTAGGGTGAGACATCCCCTAAAATACATCACTGCTTGTCATAGTGAAAGGAGAGATAGTGTTGGCATATGGATATCACAGACCTTGTTACATACTGTTCCTTCTTACATAAAAGTGTTCACTCTTTGTTTTCCTGTTCTTTGTTGTAATTCTTAAGGATCAGTTATTTTCTCTCCCAACTCTTGGGAGAGAAATCTGTCTTTTTGTGTCAGGAGGGTCTTTGGCAATGTTGAATGTTCTCAGACCTGTCTCATAATTTGTCTTTGGATAACACCATGATGCTAGCAATTTAAAGTTCTGCGCAGCCTCTCTGAGAAAGTCTTCCCCCACTGAAGCTTCCCCTGGCAGGCATTGTGAGAGGAGGGAAGGAACACTTTGAGTTGTGTTTCCTGGGCTATCTGGTAACCACAACACTTGAAAGCGAGAGGCCTTGGGCAGTGGCCTTTCTTGTGGTTTTTCCATCTGTGTAACAGGGTCTTCAGCCAACTTGCAGGTCATCATGGCAACCGGCAACCATGTTATTGTTGGTTGCTATTATTACTCCTATTAATTTTGAGATTTTTTTTTTCTGGAGAGTAACTGCAGATCCCCACAACTAAATTGTGCTATTTAAGTATTTGAGATATGACTGGTTAAAATTCAGCTCAATTGTGTTTGTTCAAAACAGAATAGAGATTTTTCGTGTGTGTTTTTTGGTAGAAGTGAGCAGTGACTATCTTCCAGGATGTGACGGGAAGGACATTTATTGACTGGAGAACTGAACAGTGTCAGTTAGCCTGACCGACATTGGTTTTGTAGCTGTGGACGGTGGTCGACTGGGACAGTGGTCAGCTATGGTCATAACTGGCGTTTGTGTTGGCGTTGGTGGGTTGCTAGCTTAGTGATAGTTTAGGCTTGTCCCGCCTCCCCAGCCACCATGGCAGCCAGCCTCCTCCAGGCTCTCCTGAGTCCTGGGGAGCTTTCTGAAATTCCTTGTGTCCTCATGGTCCACCTGTGGGCTTCCGCTGAGCCACAGGTAACTCCTGAGGAGGTCAGGGCTGGTGAGATGAAGGTGCTTGGGCAAACCAACACCCCATCTCCCAGTCCAGGGTGCCTGCTAACTCAGGTGTTTATTCATGGGCCCCCCCAAAAAAAGACAGTCTTTTGAGTCCATCAATGGTCCAGAAACAGTGGATTTTTAGGAGGAGTAAGAAATAAAGCTAAATATAACATGCCCCAACTTTTAAACAAAATCGCAAGAGTAGAAATATAGGTTAATCTTCCTGTCAACCTGCACCATTTCAACATAATCATACCATTTTCTTAAAGTATATTTTACATTTCCCTGTGATTCTGGTGATTAATTTGTTACAGAATATTCTAGCTTCCAAGGTGGCAGTGGTAAGGAATCTGCCTGTGAATGTAGGAGACACAGAAGATGCAAGTTCTATCCCTGAACTGGGAAAATCCCCTGGAGGAGGAAATGGCAACCCACTCCTGTATTCTTGCCTGGAAAATTATGTGGACAGAGGAGCCTGGTGGGCTACAGTCCACGGGGTTGCAAAGAGTCAGACACGACTGAGCATGCATGCACAGTCGCATGCAGACTTAGTTTGGAAAAGTTAAGAATGAGATTGCACAAGCTCCTTTTAACTGGGCTGCTGCAGAGCCAATCCCGAGTCCCACGTGGTGCCTTGGAAAGTGGCTCTGACGTACTGCCCATTTACTTGTGACCCCAACGTGCAGGAGACTCAGGGTATTTCTTTGGGCAGATCACACCCCATGTCGCTGATCTGCTTTTACAGCAAGCTTGACACAGTCACCATTTGCTTCCTGTTCACCCCCGTTCTTAGCCTCTGAGATTTACAGCTTTTAAAACTCTAGGACTCTTTTCTGCCCCCTTGCATTTAAGTTAAAAGCTGACCAGTCTATAATATAAAACATAGAATTATGGTAATGAATAAGAGGTTAAAAGCTATCATGGCAAGTGGAACTTAGCAGGTTTGGCTGACTGATATGGTAAAAATTATGTGTTGAATTAAAACATTAAGATGTGGTGGGATTAATGGAGAAAGACAGAAACAGCAGGTCAGAAACAATGCTAAATCAGCGCGTTAACTGCCGGTGGGCTGGAGAGGCTGGCTTCAATATATGCAGAGAAAAAAGTAAAGCTTGCTGAGGGAAAAAAAAAGAAGAGTAATTTACTCATTGTTTTCTCCTGGTGAATGGAAATGCAGACATCTGAATCTGGGAGGCATCCAGTACATATATTTCTTTCCCTTTCTTTTTTATATAGAGGAGGAAATAGACTCTACAAAATGTTCAGTTGGTTAACAAAAAAGAAACACTGACTTTATAATTTGGAGTGTTTGACTTTTATTTTGCCACTAGGATTCATTTTGTTTGTTTGTTCATTTTACTCAACAAACCTTGAGCATGTTGTGTATCAGACATCCTAGCAAAAGCTGGGGGTTCACGTGTGGATCCTGTCCTCAGGCACTAGGTTGTGGGCAGCTTTCTGGAAGAAGAGCGTCTCAGCTGAGACCTGTAACATGGGTGGTGGTTAGCCTGACTAGATTGGAGAAAGAACGTTTCAGGAAGTTGGGACCACATGGACAGAGACTTAGAGGGGAGGGAGAAGACGTTCTGGGAAACTTGAAAGGAATGCGAAGAGTGGGTGATGTCAGGCAATCAGACTAGAGCGGAAAGCTGGAGTGAGGTCACAAAGCCATCGGATTCCATCTCCTGCCCGTGAACCATGGCTGGACCTGGCTAGACCCCGACACACCGGTGCCCTGCTCCTTCCTATTCACTGCTTGTTCCCACAGTGGACCTCTGATAGACTGACTGATCTATGACCCGGCTTCAGAATGATGATTTCCTGGTCCCCTAAGGGCCGGTGTGTAGCACCTGTTGAATTATGGTCCACACGTGGTCAGTCCCCTTCCCGGTGGAGCTGCACATGAGACGCCCTGAGAGCATACCTGATTGGCTAATGCTCATTACTCGTGTGTTTTGCATGGATGCTCTGCACACTCTTTTCCACTTTGTCTCTTTCAGTACAGTTTCATAAGTTTTATTGCTTTATCGATTTTTGTTAACAAACACATCTTTGGATATGTTGGCCAGAGTCTCTTGGGCTATGGTGAGTTAATAGGTATTTTTCCTTTTAAATTGTTCATAGGGCAGTTATCTCTGATACCTTTATCAGTGTGTCTGTACTGTCATCTACTAACCTGGGAAAAATTTTAAATACTTCCCTTGTTGTAATTCATCACAGTTGAATGATTAGCATTTGTTTAGATCAGGGGTCAGCAAACTAGGACCCGTGGGTCAAGTCCAGAAGGCCGCTTGTTTTTGAGTAAAGTTTTATTGGAAAAGAGCACTGTTCATTTGTGTCCATTGTCTATTACTGCCTCCATGCTACAGGGGAGAGTTGAGTAGTTGTAGCAGAGACCATGTAGCCCCAAACGAAAACTGTTTACTCTCTGGCCCTTCATAGAAAAAGTGATCTTCGTGCCCCATCATTTATTAATGTTGGCGTGGTTTTTAATGATAATTGGAGCATTCATTATGAGAGCCTTTTAAACCATGTATCCAAAAACTGAGTTTATTTTTCAAAGAAAATTTGCATCTAGACTAGTTAGCTTAGTTTTCATCAAGCCTCATACAGGCTTGCCATTTGGGTAGAGTTTGGGAAGAAATTTGGGGGATACAAAAGAGAAAAGAGCATATATGACAATACCTGCAAAACTCTAGAATTGATGAGTGAGTGAGTTGTGTTTATAAGAATGAGCAGGCGTGAGGGAAGGAGGAGGGGGTGTTTTGCGTTGCTGAGGAATCTGGGCTGGCTCTGTACTTCTAGGCATCCTCAGGGGCCAGCTCTGCACTCCACCTGTAACTGGTTACTAAGCAGGTAACAGAAAGCCTTGGGGAAGAACAGCAGAGTGGCTAGTGCTTCAGGAGCGGTGAGAAAGATTGAAGCGCTGGCCAGATTATTTAGTTTTTTCTCGGGGTAGAATGTGGTACCCTGTAGAAAATGAATGAAGCAGCCCAGAGTCTCCCTTTTAGATTTTTGTATTAAACTTGTCTTTGGTGAATATATTTCAGAATGATTATATCTTAAAGATTTTATTTTCTTGCATCTGAAGAAGATCATTTTGTTCACATGATACTCACCTCTCTTCAGAAGTTTCAATGAGTATTATGGTAAAAGTGTTTTGAAATATGGAAGAAAAGTCCTTATTTTTTTCTTCCACTGCTTTTGCCAGTCATATAGTAACCAGTTCTGAGCTTGGGGTTAATGTAATCATTTCTTCTGCCTCTGACTAACCTCCCGAGCATTCTGGTTCTCCTTCCAATGTGAAGATGAGCTGAAGCCATGGAGACAGAGGTTGACACAGAAAAATGGAAGGCCTGAAGGAAAGGCTTTTGTATGAGAGTCATTTCTTCTTACTCTCTTCTTCCCTCCTTTCTTCCAGAATGTGGAAGTGAATGGATAGAAGAATGGATAACCAGCTGGATAGAAGAGATGGGGAGAGAGCAGTTCAGTTCTAGAAAGTTCATAGAAAGTCACCCTTAGAGTTGGTGGTTAACACTAGGGAGAAGGTTGTTTTATATTAATTCTCAAGACTAAAGACGGCAGTGTTTTAAGAATCGATTAATTCATATGATGGGGCAGGGACCCTAAGAGGCGGGAGTCATAATCCGTGTGCAAAAGGATCAAGGATTAATTTTGACTCACCCGATGCCGTTGTATCAATTTAATTTGCTCTTTCAGGTCATAAGAAAAGAAAAGTAAGCATTTGATTGAATTCACTCATTAATTAACTGAGAATGTAGAATCCATTAGGTTTGTCCTGAAATTACCTCATCTGGTGTTTATGTGGCTCTTATAACTAAAATAGGCAAGACTTTTTTTGTATAGGAATTCTTTCTTTGTTATCAAAATAAACTTTAAATATGAGATTAGGTGCAAAAGTTTCATAGTGGGCAGAAATGATTGAAAAGTTTGTGAAAATGTGTAATTTCTGAGACAAAACCAAATATTTAGTTTGATGTGATTCACACTTGTTTAAATTAGTAAAGTGCTGTGTTTAGGGAAGCTGTTCCTTTAAATAGGAGTATAAATAAATAAACATTCTCCTATTTAAGGTTACCACTAGAGAAAAGTCTTAAACAAATTTGAATCACTCATCCTTCCATAGAAAGAGTTTTATTAAATGAAACTGTATATAACGGTGTAAAACAATGCTTAGCAAATTTTCTTAAACAGATGTACTACTGCTCTACTTATTTAGAATTTGCAGGTCCTTAGTTTTGTAGAAATGGCACAGTTAAAGCACTTGACATTTCTTCCCCAGCAAAATTAACTCCCCACTCACATACTTGCTTACAAAATTTACTAACCTCTCTGTTCACAGTAGTAAAATTACTTACCACTACAGAAAAATTTTTGATTCAAACCATAGAAGGTTATTTAAATATGTATGCATAAATTTTTTAAATATGTCTCCAGTAGAAACACATGATGAATTTATTTCACGTAACAGCTCTAATTGCCACCTCTTC
This sequence comes from Muntiacus reevesi, assembly GCF_963930625.1. Taxonomy (NCBI): domain Eukaryota; kingdom Metazoa; phylum Chordata; class Mammalia; order Artiodactyla; family Cervidae; genus Muntiacus; species Muntiacus reevesi. The sequence goes on along the minus strand of NC_089263.1, from coordinate 11,527,293 downwards.
TTATAACTGGAATCACTTTTGGTAATTTGGAAATAAATACCCACATAAATTTAATTTTATAGGTACGTATCCCTTCCTGTAAAAATATTTTTTATTCTGTACTAAAAATAGGCATAGACTTTTAATATTGGTAGTTTTTCTCTTTAATTGGGAAGGGATTGCAAGCTTTCTTTCAAATTTATTTAACTGGAACTTTTTCCGTATCCATGTGGCTCAAAACTGTCATTGCTTTATATATGAGGTAGGTTTGCCTATTTGCTATTGTCTGCAAACTTTAAAAGTGCATGAATGATGTGGGGTAAGAATCTATTCTTGTCCGACATTATGAGGCGGTGCGTCCATGTTTTAAATAAAGTCTTGAATGGTCATCCGACTCAGTAACTAGAGATGGCAAATGAGAGAGAAACCCGCACAGTGCCCTCCCTCCCTCCACGCAGCCCTGCTACCTCACCCACCTGGACGTGAACAAAGCAAGTGTGGTCCAAGCAATCCCAGGATTTTCCGTGTTAAAGCAAATAAATGGCTTAGCACCTCAGCCCCCCTTTTCAGTGTTTGCTTCTGTATTTAAATGTGTTTGAGGTTTTCAACATCACCAGAACATTGACTGTTAAGAGGCGGAAAACATGCGATTTATAGCAGATGGGTGCAGCCTTTTCTGGCTGTGTCGCTGAAATGGGATCAATCAACAGCACTTCATGCTCGATTTGTCTAACAGAAACCCACCTGGGGAAACCCCACGGAACGGTGCCTGTTAGGAAAACACCTTAACACATTTCTTTAAATAAAAACTCGCCAGTTGGCATTAATCTGGAAGAAAATGGTTTCTCCATTAACTCTCTCCCGCTTGCACAGGCTTCTGTCTTTTTGCCTCTCTTTGAACCAACGTCTCTTACTCTCTTGGCTGGTAAAAAAATGACACAATCCCCAAGAAGCCTTGTAAGGCCCGCATCATAGTGCTGAAACTCTGAAACTTTTTCCTTCCTAGTTCTTGGTCTCATCAGCTTTCTGCAGACTTTATCTGGCAAAGATCTGATGCTTCTTGGTTTGTTTGCCGCTTTCTCCATGCTGCCTTTTCTTTGAGTTTCTTGACATCTTTCTCTCCTTTGCTGAGGGTGTGGTGGGCCGCGAGGGAGTGTTAGCAGCCAGGGGAGCCCCTGCAACCTTCACTGCTCAGCCAGCCAGTGCCCAGACAGCGGGAGGTTTCATGGGGGGGATGAAATGAAAATCATGTGCTTTGGAGGGTCCGCAGCCACCACACATTAATCGCTTTTCTGTCTGCTTCTGCTAACTTTTCCAGGTGTAAAGTGGATATCTCAGCCCTCCCACTCAAGCAAGCCAACTGCTTGGAGCTGCCATTGGAAAGCTGCCTGGGGACCCTTCTGATGCTGGTCACCCTCACGCCCTGTTCAGGGGTCTCGGTCTCAGATCTGTGTGTGTGCCCCTTGGCAGACCCCAGCGAGAGAAAGCAGATCGCCCAGCGCTTTGTGAGTGATCTGCCTTGCTACGCCCCATCCCCACCCCACGCCCACCTCCACATTTAAGCTGGAACACAGTCTGAGAATTGAAAAACTGCATCCAAAGAGATCTTTGTCCAAAGTTCAATGGTATGTCTCGTAAAAGAAGACAGCAGACCTGGAGGTTAATGCGTTAGTGAAAAGGTGAAAGTAGATTTTAGAATTCGCCTTCCTATTTAAAAGCCAGAGAAAGTGTTTGGATATTTTAACCATTCAGGATCTCTTTGGAGAAAATTGAAATCCTCAAGGGGGCAAAAGGTTGTTTAGCATGTTTGTATATATGAATAGGTATTTTTATTTTATTTTGTTTGTCTTTTAATTTTATTTTATATTGGAATATAGTTGATTTATTGAGTTGGCCAGGAAGCATTCTTTTAGGTTTTTCTGTAGGATGTTAGGAAAAATTTGAATGAACTTTTTGGTCAAACTAATGCACTGTTGTGTTAGTTTTAGGTTTACAGCAAAATTATTCAATTATACTTGTACATACATCCATTTTTTTTTCAGATTCTTCTCCCATATAGGTTTTTACAGAATATTGAGTAAAGTCCCCTGTGTTACACAGTAGGTCCTTGTTGACTATCTATTTTATGTATAGTAGTGTGTGTATGTTAACCCCAAAGTCCTAATTTACCCCTCCCCCTAAGTTTCCTGTTTGGTAACCATAAATTTGTTTTCGAAATCTGTGAGTCTGTTTTTGTTTTGTAAAAAAAAAAATAATAATTTATATTATTTTTAAGAACTTTAGTATAAATTCACAAAAATTGCCTTTTATAAACCAAATATTAATGTTTGCAAGGTTGTGCATACATTTCTAGACCCTCTTAAGATCAAGTGAGAAAGTACTTGTGTCTTATAAAGCAAAACAAAGCCCTAGAGAGGCATGGGAGACTTATTCCACACTCCCCTGGATAAGAACTGTTTATGAATTTTTGCCTAACTAGTTGCAATGTTCTTAAAAGTCCACTCAGCATTTTTAAATCAAATGGGTTTGTCCTCGTCATTATTTCTTGTGTTCTTGCTTTCTCGGTGTCTTTATTTGCATTCTGGTTTTATTCCATCTTCTTTGTAAATCAATACGTTTATTTTACTGCCACACACATGAAAGGTGCATTTTAAGAAAGTGGCATGGAAATGAAGCAAAGATGAATCCCCATTTAATGGGAGTATTATTCTCAGCATAAACTTAAGTGTCTCCAGACTCCTTCACTGTGCAAGGTGTATTGATTAATTGAATAGTCCTTTATCTTCAGGAGTACAAAGTCTAGCCACGCATCTTATTGACAATACAAGATTCTGCATGCAAGGTTGACATACTTTAAAGAAGTTTTTACAAAATCCACTTTTAATATTCTCTTTGATGACTTTACTTTGGCAAATGAAAATAAAGCAAAAGTCCCCCAAATTTCCCATGGACAAATCACAAAATTATCCAAATTCATGAGGAGTTTCATGTATTTATAAGGTGACATTAGGTAAGATCAAAATGACTGCTTTGCATAATGCCTCAAGATTTGGGGAGTACTAATTTAAAAGAGGTTTGAAAAGGTAGAGTCAAAATAAAAAGATCAAGTGTTTTGTTTTGTTTTTTGAGCTAGAGAGCTGGCCAGTGTTTAAGAGGGAAAGAATACTGCATTGCAAGATACAAGTTCCAGATCCCTGGATTTGTTTTTTAGGTTTTGAGAGTAGATAATCTTCAAAGGCATTTCACCTCAAAATTATGAAAATATTTTATTTCAAATGCGTCCATCTTAAATACTAGTTGTTTGTTTCTTTTTAAGCAACTTCTAAAAGTTCTTAGGAATGGTGCACATTACGTTAGGCAAACCTTAACTGTTACTAAGCTTTTGTGATTCTGACCTGAAATGCCTAAATAATAAGGGCCTTACTGCCCTTCCATAAATCTCTGGGATCAATTTATCACAGGTTTTTAGTTATCTAGTGATGATGGAAATATTGTATCCAAAGGTTTGAAAGTACATCTTTTGCAGCAGATGTATTTTGGAGGCAGGCAAAGAGCATTTATCCACTTATCTCTTTCTTGCACAATTTCTAAGCGATGTGGTGTGATAGACAATTAAATATTTCTGTAAATGCTTAAGAATTTTCAGTAGGTATATTAGAGGTTTGGCACATGCCAACTAAAAATTAAAGTAAATATGATTACAGAGCAATACTGGATGTGCAGTCTCTAATGAATAGGCTCTAACATGGACTAGAAAACTCATTCTATTTCCATCCCTACTCTCTTTCTGGTGGTAATATGTATCCAGGAAGGGTCCAAGTTTAGTTCTCTGATACCCATAAAGTTTATTCTAACTAAGTTAGAATAATGTTGCCTTCTGGGGTGATTTAAAAGTTTCATTATAGAGAAAGAAGAAGGAACAGAGAATCAATGTCATTTTACACCCGTTTTCCTGGTGGGATGTCCCTGCTATCACCAGGGGGCGATGTTAAAAGTAGATTGCATGTGTTTTGTAATTTGCTTATTTTGAAACTGAAGTTAATTAATTCTCAGTCAGTTTGAATCTGATTGTTGCAAATGCTGAAGTTCCCTGTTGACTGATGCAAGGAGCTTTGAAACTTCTCCTAGCTTTGCATGAGAAAGGTGATGATAAATCTAGAAGGTACTTCCGGTAGTATTTGCTGGCATTAAACAATGTATCAGAAAACGGTGTTCATTGGCTGCTCTTTCCTCCCACAGTGCTTACAGAACTCCCTGAAAGATATGAAGGACGTCGGCATTTTACAAGTGAAGGTTTTAAAGGCAGTAGATCTCTTAGCAGCAGATTTCTCAGGTATAAAAATCTTTTTCATCTTTTTTTCTTCATTTTTATTTATTTCCTGCCTTGAAATGATCCAATGGCAAAGCAAAATGTTTTACACAGTAGAAGCATGTACAGAGAAATCATGCTCTTTCAAACAGAGTCACAGAAGAAAAAAGTGCAAGCAGGTTCTCTCACTTTACATTTTTCACATTATCCTTTGCAAATAATTTTGCTGTGATTAGATAATGTGCTAGTCCCTTTGGCTTTCAAAGATATTTGTAAATGATCTGTGACATGACTTCTTAATTGGTTAAATGTCTGATGACGTTTTTCAGGAGGACTTCAGGAGACAGACTTCTGTCCTTTTCTCTTGCGCACTGTGTACGTAGTGTTCTGTTCCTGGCAGAGAGTATGGTGTAGTGCATGGGTCCTCAGTCTGACTGGCTGGCTGGCTCGTTTCTGTAACAGTAACCAAAGTCTAGGCCATGGAATCACTTTGCCATTGATACTGTGTTATATGAAATTTGTCTTGGTGCTTCATGAATTGGAGCTTATAGACAGAGGCTACAGCAGACCTGCTCTGTGATGAATTATGCTTGACTAAGAATAATCCAGACATTCCCGTGTCTGAGTAGACAATGGCGCTCCTCTCCTTGCTGAATTAAACCCTTATACTAACAGTTTAAACACCTACATGACAGTTTACTTACCAAGTAAACTGATGAATATGAAGAATGCTCTACAACGTGGAGCTATCTATTAATGCAGTAATGCATTTTTGTTGTTGTTATAATCTTAGAATGTGGTCTGCTCTCTGTATTTGTGTAACCTCAACTTCTGAGGCTGGGGTAGCTCAAACTCTGGAAAAGAGATTGTTAATTAGAAGCACTTTATATTACAAAAATTATAGAATATATGTTTAGGAAAGAGCTCTCCTCACTCTCCTTCAAAAAATGAGCCAATGGAAATCATTCTACAAGATGATCACAGTGTTAAGGAAATGCCCAGTGAGAATATTTAAAAAATGCTTTTTTGGCCAATATGAATGTAAAAGTTCTCAGTCTGTGGATGAAATACTCCAATGAAGGCTTCTGATATTCATCAGTTTACTTACAAATGCTTATATAGGCTTAGATTGATTTAGAAATTTTCCTTTCTTTTGAAACTTAGTTTATGAAAACACTTATTTCAGATGTTTCATGTGCCTTCATCAGAAGTTATTTTAGTTTTCATCACTAAAACACATGTAAAATTACTTACCAGTTTTCCAGAGCAAATTGTGTTTTACTTCCATTTCAGTGTTTCGATACAGCACTTTTTGAATCTGTGATTGTCGATGGCTTAGTAAACATCATCTCAAGGCCCAAGAACTCATATATGGCTTTAAGCAGTATTTTCAGAAAATCTTTTTGTAGTTTTATATTTTGTGATCACCAGGAACTAATTGCAGTGCATTAAAAGACTTGTGTATAGCTACATCCGTATGTGGAAATACTCTTTTAATACTTACCTTATTTTATGCTTCCTATCAGGTGACTTCCATAAATTATCCTCAAAACTAGGATTTATGGAGGTTGTTTCAGGCCAGTGTGAATTCTCCAAAGAGTATTTTCACTGTTTAAGTGAATAGGAGAGAAACCTGGAAGATGAAAGTTTTTGTAAAGATCAGTCTATAAGGCAAAACCCTCTCTTCAGAAGAATAATATTGGTAGAAAATGCTACCATTTGGTCATTTTCTTTATATTCAAGATATGCAGTAGATAGTTTTGGAGTGGATGAAGGTGAGTATTAGAAGATTGCAGTAACAAAAAGAAGTAGTTAGTAATGCTATGTTATTTGACTAAATGCCCTGGTGTTTTACTGTCTCTATATTACCTATGAAAAAATGATCACTCTCTGATTTGAAACAGAGATCCTTGTCATTAGCTAAACATGCCTTTAGACCATATGGATCTTTATTGTTAGAATCACTCACAGTCTTAAGTTCTTCATAGGTTGGCTCACTTCATAGGTGAACAGACTCACTCAGTCTGCTCCAAACCAACGTGGAGCAGACTGGACCTAATCCAAAGAGTTCTAAACCAACTTTTCTCAGTGAAAGAAGAGTGAATTGTGGTTGCTGTGAGGTAGCAATAGGATATAATTAATACCTCCAAGATGTTAGCCATTATATCATACAGTGGCAACTTACCCTTTTTATTACTGTTGTTGTTATTATCAATTCACTTGATATGGAGTAAAAAAAAAAAAAAGCCAGCTTCACTTGATCATGGATCAGAAGAAGTACGCATATTGCCAGTACTAGGAACATTTAAGAAATCAGTAACAATCTGTACCCAGCATTTTCCAGTCAGCCTTGTTTATAAATGAGTATTTCATTTTAGTTGCTCAGGGAACAGAGTATTCACGCCTGCAAATAAAAAAGAACTACATTTTAAAATAATTAGTTATTGCATGCCAATGTATGGCAAAAAACATCACAATATGGTAAAGTAATTATCATTCAATTAACATAAATTAATTAATTAAAAAACTGCATTTACTCTGCATAGCTGGGGATCTTCTCAAAGAACAATGGTCGTTTCAAAATGGAACTTTCCAACCTTTTTACTTTTTTTTAAATGATAGTTTGTGTTTTTTGTTGTTGTAATTGTTCCTTAGAAACAATACCAAATAACCATGATAACTGTTGCTTCAAGTTTGTTTTACCTAAAATTCAGGGACTCTGATAAAACAGAAGTCCATGGGGGCAGATCTTGGCAGTGGTCCCTATGGAGATGAAGGTTACCGTTTGCAGAATGCAGGGACCTGTTGTCCTAGAGGAGAAATGAATGCATTTGCCAGCTCTGCAATCAGTGGGTTTGCCAATTTTAAAGCTTTATCTTTGCAGGTAGCAATTAGAAAAAGAAAATACTGATCACTCATGCTGCTCTGATCAAAGTTAGGAGGATGTTCCTCACTAGTGGTTACTGATGTTTTGATAATGTGGCCATAAAAAGAAACTTTGGAGAAATTGAATTCTCATTACTTTCCTGGTGTTTCAGAACATTGGGGTAATGTGTGTGTGTGTATATATATATATATATATATATATATATATATATATATAGAGAGAGAGAGAGAGAGAGAGAGAGAGATACAATGTTAGTTGCTCAGTCCTGTCTGACTTTTGCAACCCCATAGACTGTAGCCCACCAGTCTTCTCTGTCTGTGAGATTTACCAGGCAACAATACTGGAGTGAGTTGCATTTCCTCCTCCACGGGATCTTCCCAACCCAGGGATCAAACCCAGGTCTCCTGCATTACAATGCCTACATTGCAGATTCTTTACCATCTGAGCCACTAGGGAAGCTCTTATATATAATGTATCATATATATATATATATATATATATATATAAATAATATGTATACCATATATATAAGCATAAGTGTGTGTGCACTAAATCGCTTCAGTTGTGTCTGACTCTTTGCAACCCTGTGGACTGTAGCCTGCCAGGCTCCTCTGCCCATGAAATTCTCCAAGTAAGAATACTGGAGTGGGTGGCCATCCCCTCCTTTAGGGGACTTTCTTGATTCATGGATCAAACCTGCATTTTCTGCACTGCAGGCAGATTCTTTACCGCTGAGCCACCCAGGAAGCCCCATATATATATACATGATAAATTATTTATATATCATATATATACATATATGTACATTCACTGAGGTGGATTTCTTTGCTATTATTAATTTAATTTTTATATAAAGATAAAAATTAGTGCAACCTCCCAAATCTTACAAGATATTAATAACCTAAATCTACAAGTTACCAGTGTTAAGATATTTACAAAAGATAAAGACTTCAGTGTTCTAAAGTATAAAAAAAATTTATAATTTTTTCAAACTAACTCAAATCTTTGATAAATATACTGTTTTATTGTGTGATTGAACCTACTCAGTATTAATTTAAATTTATATATAACTTGGCATTTTATATGTGTGTCTGACATTTGTATATAAGTGAGAAGATCTTTTATTTTAAAGAATCAGAAGTAATCTAACTTCCCTTGTAGCCCATCCCTCTAAAATTGGTGAAAGATATTTTAATGTTCTCTGTAGCCAATATGAGATATGGACAACCATGTGCAGTTATTCTAATACAAGAGCCTGTCAGATATTTTTATTAAAGCATTTGTCTCACAAACACCTTGCCCCAATGTAACCTAAAATTTTTAAGTAATAGGTTATCTAGTCTGATGTCAGTACTTCTGTAGTAAACAAGGCCATAGCCTTGATTCACAAAACAGATGATAAATTATACTTTGAAACTCAAGGTGAGTATAGCTGTTTGTAATGCTTAATAAGACCAACATACTTCACTCAAAACTCAGCTGTTTTGAGAAGAAATTAATAAAAACCAAGCAAAAAACAATGCAGAGTTTCTTTCATAGACTATAAAAACATAATCAAGTAGTTAATAGGTAAATAGAAAAATAGGGGACTGAAATATTTTCTGGCCAGAATTGTATTTCAGGGACTTTTCTGGTGATCCAGTAGTTAAGACTTCACCATAGCTGGTAAAATTCTTCATTCATTCTTTAAATACATAATCCTTTCCCAAGAGACTGCAACTCATGCTTTGGATAAATCAGTGTTCAGTTAAACGATTCATTCATTGAAGATGAAGATCAGTCCCTGTTTGATTTGTCCTTTATTTTTATGGTATCTGCCTTTCACTTTAATTCCTGTATATTGTGGAAAAGATTGAGAGTGGGAGGAGAAGGAGACAACAAAGGATGACTTGGTTGGATGGCATCACCGACTCAATGGACGTGAGTTTGAGCAAACTCCAGGAGACAGTGCAGGACCGGGAAGCCTGGCGTGCTGCAGTCTATGGGGTTGTAAAGAGTCAGACATGACTTAGTGAATGAACAACAGCAACATACTATGGTATAGAAGATGTATAAAAACAGGTGTGCAAATCTTGGTTCTACCATGTTCTAGCCATGGGTACACTTAAGCCTTTAGCTTCTCATGGGTGTTTTAACAGTTAAGTTGGTGGTGGTGGTGGTAAAGAACCCGCCTGCCAATGCAGGAGACATAAGAGATGCAGGTTTGATCCCTATGTTGGGAAGACCCCGTCGAGGAGGAACTGGCAACCCATGTCAGTATTCTTGCCTGGAGAATCCCATGGATAGAGGAGCCTGGCAGGTTACGGTCCATAGCAAAAGAGTTGGACTCAACTGAAGTGACTTAACACACAAGATACAACCTAAATGCACTTACCAAGCACATTATTACATGCTCATTAAATGCTATTCCCATTTTTGTTAAATTTATTTTTCTAGAGTGTAGTTGACATGGGGAATTTCACAGGTTATTCTCTTCTTGAAATTTTGTTCATAATTTTGCTGAGTTATAAATAATGTTGGAAATAACAACATTGCTAATCACTGGTTAATCATTGCTAATCACAATAGCTTTTCAGCACTTTTGGAAATCTATAGTTACCATTCTATGATTTTTTTCTTTGTTTGTTTTATTGACTGATAAGAATAAAGAAAAAATATGCTTCATAGTGGAAAATTCTCATGCTGAAACCAGTTTAGTGCTTCTATTCACACTTGGTAATATGGATAATAGTTTTATTGATACAAAATATTTTTGTGGGCTCATCAATTTTTGTTGTACATAAAAGTGCTGTTTTGAGAAACTGTTGACCAAAATACTGCAGTTAGATGCCATATTGTAGCATAGAAATATTCCAGCCGTATGCTATAATACTGACTTTTGAGTAGTTTTTATAAATTATAACAGTATGTTTTTTGTTGTTTTGGGGGTTTATTTTTTTGAAACATAAGACTGTTTGTTTCAGAAGAGAAATAGTCTTACAGTTATTGTTCACTGGGACTTTTAAATCACAAGTCTGTTTTCTAGTTTGTTTTCATTGTCTGCTGTTTAAAGTTGTGTTCATAACAATAACTCCCCTCTTAAAGATGCTCCATTTTCAAGGGACGAACTGTAATTTCTATTTCTAGGAAGCTCAGCAATAGTCATTTAATGCTCTTAATTCATGAGAACCTCATGACTAGCTGAGCCCAAATTAAGACCAACTTTTAAAAAACATCAAAAATGATACAAATCTTCCTTGGCAGACCATCTGCTTTAACAGTCTGCCAAGGAACATGAACTCTAGTCGATGTATCTAGCTCCGATAGATGCAAGTCTATCGGAGATATAGCCATGTGTAACTTACTGGCACCTTGAAAGTGAATGAGTTCAGTTCATTTGTGGTGCTCTATGAATTAAGAGCTTGTTCTACTGGTTGTGTTCCTAGTAAGATCTTTATTTATTCAGCCAATGTACCGCCTCTGTGTGTGAGCCTGTGCTGGGCCCTGCTGACACGGTGGGGAGGGTGTGGAGAAATTAACCACCGCCTTCACAGGGAGTGACTACTAACCCGCAGTGGTATCTAATGACCCTTCTACTGTCGAGGTCAAGAATAGGCTGTCTGGGTTCATTAAAAGGACACCTGTCTGGTGTTCCTGCAGGTTGTAGCTGAGACATCAGGGATGAGGAGCAGTTAACACAGTAAAGATGAAGGAAAAGCATTTTCAAGTGAGGGAATAGCACATTCCAAGCCTGCAGGGCTTTTCTAAGACATGCAAGAAGCAAGTGAGACTGGAGAACAGAGGACGGTGACCCTGAGGGGCGGCAAGGCTAATGTATTAGGTGGGACTGGATTGTATAGGAACTTGGGGTCCAGGGGAAGAAATTAGAGATCTTTCTAAGTAGGGGAGTGATACGATCTCATACGAACTTCAATACTAGAATACTAGTTTATTCTGGTGGCTGTGTAGAGCAAGCATTTTGGAGGTGCAAGAGTGAATCATGGGGAGATGTTAGGCAAATTCGGATGATGCTGTCTTAGGGAGCTTGAGTGAGAATACTGGAGTGGGTTGCCACTACCTCCTCCAGTGGATCTTCCCGACCCGTGGATCAAAGCCCAGTCTCCCGCATTTCAGCAGATTCTCTACAGTCTGAGCCACTAGGAAAGCCCCTCACAGGGAACAGAGTTAGAAGAAGGAACAATTCTCATGTCACCAGTTCTTGCTCTGTTTGTGCTGGACAGTTACAGCATCAGAAACGTAGTTAAGCAACATCTCAGCAAAATTGTCCTCTCTTTGTGGACTTCATAGTCCCAAGCGAGACCTGTCTGTCCCCACTTCCAGCTGGAGGTCTACCACTGTGAAGTGATCAGGCCCTCGTCTGCAGGACTCCACCGAGGCCATCAGCTGGATCAGAGATGCTTGCAACCCACTCGGGAAAGTAGGACATACATGAAAGTTAGGTCCAGAATGAAGAGAGATCAGGATTTTCTCTTCTGTTAAGATCCCTCTCAGAGCCCAGCACAGTATTTTCCACGTTTTAGGAAACCATAAGTTACTTGTTGAAGGAAGGAGCAGGCACGTCATAGCATGTGGCATTATAACACCTAAACTAAATGATCATAGGAGGTTGAGAGGGGAGCTCCCTGGAGTTTAAGGTGACAAAGAAAGTCCCTTAAAGATGCTACATCTTGATCTAGGTCTTGGAGATTAGCTGGTCTTTGATTTTTTTTGGAGAGAAGTGGCGCTTGGGAGAGCATTGCAGGGAGAAGCCATTCCACACGCAGAATAAGAGGCAGGGCTGAGCCCCGTACCTCTGTGCTGCTCAGGGATGGAGCACAGATGTTCCAACCTTGATAAAGGGTGTAGGATCGGGGTCAGATCAGGATGGATGGTGTGGGTACGTTGTGAGAGAACATAGGTTTTCAGGATGAGCGCTGGAATTGGCTCAAATACATGATAGTAAGGGTTATCAACAAATGATTAGAGACAATAATGGAACTGAAGGGAGAGATTTTTGGAAATGATTTCTGGGTTGGCTGTTGCCCTTATCCACACTCCCAGCCTGGGCTGTGATGTACCACAGTTAGCTTCAGAAATTAGCTTCTTCTAGAAATTCTTTCTTCTAGCCCTGCCCCTTGTATTGACTGACAGTCTGTGGTGGTTCCTGGCTGCCGGATAAATAAAAAGAAATAAAATTTTTAAAAAAGTGCATTGTTCATGGCCTTCCAGGCTTTCAGCCAATCTCTTCCTTTATCCACCAGTATCTTACATTTCCTGATCACCACTATTTAGCTGTGTGTGTGTGTGTATCCCTGTCTGTATTTGTGTATGTACGCTAAGTCGCTTCAGTCATGTCTGACTCTTTGCAACCCCATGGACCTCTGTCCATGGGATTCTTCAGCCAAGAATACTGGAGTGAGTTGCCATGCCCTCCTCCAGGGGATCTTCCTGGCCCAGGGATCGAACCCAGGTCTCTTAACATCTCCTGCATTGGCAGGTGGGTTCTGTATCTATCCCTATGTATGTATGTATGTATCCCTCTATCTGTGTATATCTGTCTGTCTATCACTGTATCTATCTTTCTCTGTATCTGTCTCTATCTGCTTAAGGAATATAATGCTTCGATCTCTCCCTGTCTCCTCAGCAAGGACCTACCTATTTCTGCTGGCCAAGTCAGCCACCTCCTAAGCCTTGCTTAGAATTCACCTCCCCTGTGAAATCTTTCTGGACTTCAGCCAGATAAATTAAATGTCTGTGAACTTTAGTTTCCTCATCTGCAAAAATGACACAAACACTCTTTACCTCATAGAATGGGCGTGAGGATTAAAGGAGAACTGCATGAAGCATGGCTTCTTACCCAGAGTTGGGAGAGCCTGGCTCCCTCCAGCCAACACCCATCCCGGGGCGCCGAAGTCCCCAGCTGCCCCCTCCCACTGGGCCAGGACACTCCTCACAGGGGAGGGGGGACACGCATACCTTGGTTGTGCCTGCACTGGGTCCTTTAAATGAAATTCAGGCTGAATATAGAACAGAGATATACAAATGTGCAATAGAAGGGAGATAAGGACAACATGCAATCAGATCACAGAGGAGAATGGCTCAGTCCGCTGGCAGAGGGTGTGAGGGAAGTTTTCACTGAAAAGGTGACATTTGCTGAAAAGGTTGATTATTCTGAGAGCTCCTTGAAGGTAATGACTTGGTGGTCCGTGTACATCAGGGCCTGGTTCATTGCCAAGAGCAGAATGGGAGTTTAATAAATATTTGTCGGATGAATGATATGACCTCTCAAATACTTTCATTGCTTGTCAGTCAACTTCTGTAACTGATATAAAGGTAAAATTATTTAAACGCAAAACCTCCACTTGCTGTTGGAGGAATACAAATGGATTTTAATTTGCCTTTTGAAAATAGCAAAGGCTATTGAAAGCAAGACGCTGAAACACTACCATGAGTCTGAATCACCAGGGGTGTAGCCGTGTCAAGGTGACAGGGCATATAGATGCAGGAGAGGTCATCTGGATGTTTGACCTGTAAAAACAGGGGGACCAAAGAAGAAGAGGGTGGACTCAAGTGTACCTGTGTCCTTTAACCTGGTACTGTTTGCTTGGTTCTCTTGGGAAACATTTGGATAGTTCATTTGTGATGGGAGATCATTTTATGATGATCAGATAAAAATACTGTTTAAATTTTACTGAAAGCCCCCATCTGTGTGGAATCTTCTTTTTAAATTTTATCTACTCACCTGTGTATTTTTAATTTTTTTGGCCATATCCTGGTACATGGGATCTTAGTTCCCTGACTGGGGATTGAACCCACACCCTGTCCATTGGAAGGCAGAGTCTTAACCACTGGGCCACTAGGGAAGGTCTATCTGGAATCTTTGAAGGGCAAGAAATCATTCCTAAAGTGTGCATGTATTACTCTATAGATGTTTTAATGTCTTTGCTTCTTCCTCCTCGTCTCTACCTGTTTCTCCTGGAATATTAATAAATGCAGCATTTTAATGAGCTTTGACGGGATTATCTTCAGAGAGTCAGTGCAGTGGGGTCCTCGGAGACACACAACTGAAGCTCCCAGTTTCTGGAAGGAAGTCTGTTCCTCATTACCTGGGACAGCAGAGTGTGTGCTCGAGTGTGGGGTGGGCAGGGCTCAGCCCACCGGTGCAGGCCGGGCCCCTGATGCCCTGCTGGGGGGGAACCCCAGGGCTTTCAGTACAAGTGTCAGACGGTCTTCCCCAAGTCAGCGCTGACAGAATGTCATGTCAGTGTCTCCGGAGGAGAGCCCTGACACCTCCCAACAGTCCGATGAACAGTGAAGTAGCTGTTTCAGTTTGGGTTGAGGAGCTCAGCATAGTCTACCAGAGTGTTAAGCCAAGAGCATGTGTGTCCTTTCAAGTTCACAGTTATTCAGGAGATGCCGTGACCTTCCCACCATCGAGTACCTCCCACCAAACGCCCACCCTGTACCCTGTGAGAGACAGCCCCAGAGTAAGACCTGACTTTCTAAGAAAATTGGAGAATAGTTAATTTACCGTGTTGTTTTTCATGTGCACGGCAAAATGATTCAGTTAAACACAAGCACGCACACACACACACACACACACACACATATTCCTTTTCAGATTCTTTTCCATTAGAGATTATGGCAAAGTATTAAGTATAGTTCCTATGCCTTACAGCAGGTCCTTGTTGGTTATCTGATTCATTAGTATGAATAGGCTTCCCAGATGACTCGGTGGCAGACAATCCACATGCAATACAGGAGGCACAGGTTCAATCCCTTGGTCAGGAATATCTCCTGGAGGAGGAAATGGCAGTCCTGTCTAGTATTCTTGCTGGGAAAATCCCATGGAAAGAGGAGCCTGGCGGGCTACAGTCCATGGGGTCACAGGGAGTCTGATGTGACTGAGCACGCACCATATGTACCTACAAACTATGTATCTGTTAATCCCAAATTCCTAATTTATCTCCCCACTTCCATCCCCTTTAGTAACCATAAATTTGCTTTCTGTGTCCATGAGTCTATTTCTGTTTGGCAAGTAAGTTCATTTGTATCTTTTTTTTCTTTTTTTTAAGCAACTTTACAACAGATACCAAAGGAACTTCTCTAGGTAGAAAAGGCCACAATGATAAATGGGAAAATTATGAAATGTATCATTTTTTCAGATTCCACATATAAGTGATCATATGGTATTTGTCCTCCTCTATATGACTCTGCTTAATATGATAATCCTTAGGGCCATCATGTTGCTTCAAATGGCATTATCTCAGTTTTTCATGTCTGAGTAAAAATCTTCTTAAAGAAGCAAGACTTTTTAAAAATGAAGATAGATTTGTGTGTGTTTGATTTGGGCTGCTCAACATCTGAAACCCTTTGTAGGATTGGGGTGCTTCTCTCGTATGTTTTGGAGAAGGGGTTCTGATTTGCTTTCATTCAGTGGGAAGCCAGTATGCTCTCCCTTCTGAACCCTGGAATTTAGGAGGTGGGGATTTGCTAGGCAGGGCAGTGCCTTTATATCTCCATCAAGTGAGGCAAAGGAGCAGGCTTGGAGAATACATATTAGAAGCAGCTGCACTTAGGCGGGCTTCCCTGGTGGCTCAGCAGTAAAGAATCCACTTGCAATGCAGGAGATGTGAATTTAATCCCTGAGTCATGGCGATTCCCTGGAGAAGGAAATGGTTGCCCATTCTAGTATTCTTGCCTGGAGAATCCCATGGACATAGGAGCCTGGTGGGCTATAGTCCATGGAGCCGCAAAGAGTCGGACATGACTAAGCTACTAAACATTAACATTTAGGGCCTGGATCAGAAATCTCTGTGAGGCCAGTTTTCCTGGGAAGAGAGGTTGACTGAGATTCTGTGCCTGAGTACTCCTCAGCCTTTGGTTTCCAGTAACTTCAGACCCGAATTTCCAGTCTGTGCACCAATCCTGAGTTGTTGTTTAGTCGCTAGTCTTGTCCGGCTCATTGAGACCCCATGAAGAGCACACATCAGGCTGCTCTGTCCTCCGCTCTCTCTCAGAGTTTGCTGAAACTCATCTCCATTGAGTTGATGATGCCATCCAGCCACCTCATCCTCCGCTGTCTCCTTCTCCTTCTGCCCTCAACCTTTCCCAGCATCTCGGTCTTTTCCCAGTGAGTCAGCTCTTCTCATCAGATGGCCAAAGTATTAGAGCTTCAACCTCAGCGTAAAGCCCTTCCAGTGAATATTCGGGGTTGATTTCCTTTAGGATTGACTGATCCTGAGAGCTGTTTGCTATTATTTTGACAAATTCCTTTTCTATTAAGTTTGGACAGGGATCCTTTCCACTGCTTGTAACTGACAACCCCGACACATTCATCTGTGTCCATGGCTCAATCCCTGTCCACTGGCCACTGAGAGAATAGTCTTGGCTTAAAAGCTCTGGCCAGTCATATAAGTGTCCAGGCCACTAGTCAGCTGAATGGAATCTCCTGTTAATGCTGACTCTTAGCCAGGCAGCTGCTCGTCTTGTCTTCTGGTTTTGAAATATGTTCATGCGAGTTCCTGCACACGTGTCTCTCTAAGGCGCGCAGCACCTCGGAGCCCTTGGTTATTAAGAGCATTGGATGTAGGTTCAGTGACCTGAATGATAAGCCAGTAGGTCACGTGGCCTGAGTAGTGTCTGTGTTAGGCCTTGGTCTGGATTCCTTGGCCATTTGTTGGAGGTACATCTGTCTTTATGCCCCCAATTTATTCAGTATACACTGCTTTAGAGAGTGCCTGTGTGTGCAGAGTCCGGCCGTGTGTTCACGTCCTATGGATGTCAGAGACCCTGATGGTTCTCTAGATCCTTCTGTCAAGCTGAACAAAAGGGGAGACTTCTTACATGGTAACTTTCTGGGTTCCCCTTTGGATTCTGGTTTTTCTAATGTTTTGTTTTGTTTTTTCTTTTGGAAGCGGTATGAGGTAGGATAGAAAAAGAAGTGATTTGGGAGAAGTAAAGGTTAAGCCTCGTTATTTTTTAAGATAAAAAGCGTTGAATTTAACTTGTGAAATTAGACTTCTCCATGTCTCTGAGCACCAAAAGTGTCCCATGTGTGTTCTCGTCATTTACTGAATATCTAAGATCAGATGTGTGTGTGGTCACTCAATTCCAGAGCAGAGTTTTAACTGCTAAATAGCCATCGTGGTGGTGTTTTAGTTGCTAAGTTATGTCTGACTGTTGCTACCCCATGGACTGTAGCCCACCAGGCTCCTCTATGCATGGGATGCTCCAGGCAAGAATACTGGGGTGGGCTGCCATTTCCTCCTCCAGGGGATCTCCCCGACCCAGAGATTGGGAGATTGTTTATCATTGAGCCACCAAAATAGCCGTGATTACAGTTTTTCTCATTTCTCTCATCACCCTGGAAGCATGTCAGTTATCATAGACTTGCGGTTGTAGACGAGTAATTTTATTCCCTCAGAGAATTTAGAAAGGAAACAGAGATGCGCTTCTGTTTTCAAACAAAACACAAACTTGGGCCCTGTCACGCGCCACGTCGGCACCTGCTCTTGGGAATCCTGTGTTGCTGTTGCTCTCAAGGGGGTTACATGTCAGTCCCAGCCCTGTAAGTTCCCTGACACTTGGCTTTCCCACATGGAGTTTACAGCGCTTGCTAAAAAGAGAGGCTCACCTTTGATCTTTCAGCAAGCACAGGTTGTTTGTTTTTTTTTAATTGGAGTATAGTTGATTTACAATGCCATATTAATTTCTGCTGCACAGCCAAGTGATGGTTATATATATAGTCATCTTTTTCATACTGTTTCATACTCTTCTTTTTCATATTCTTTCTCATTATGGTTTATCACAGGATATTGAATATAGTTCTCTGTGCTCTACACGGGTACCTTGTTTATCCATCCTCTGTATAATACTTTGCATCTGCTACCCCTAGACTCCCACTTCATCCTTCTCTCATCTTCCCCCTTGGCAAACACACGTCTGTTCTTTATTAGCACAATTGAATTACTACTATAATATGTGGATCTTAAGAAGTGGTACAAATGAACTTATTTACAAAACAGAAACAGACTCACAGACTTAGAAAACAAAGTTAGAGTTGCCAAAGGGATTGAAGTGAGGGGAGGGATAAATTAGGTGTTTCAGATTAACATATATACACTGTTACATATAAAATAATCAAGAAGGACCTGCTGTGTAGCACAGGGAACTCAATATTCTGTAATAACCTAAATGGGAAAAGAATCTATAAAAGAGTAGATATATGTATAGCTGAATCACAGTGATATATGGAAACTAATACAACATTATAAATCAACTCCAACATAAAATTTTTTTTAATAATATTTTTGTTCAGTCACTCAGTCATGTCTGACTCTTTGTAACCCTATGGAGTGCAGCGTGCCAGGCTTCCCTGTCCTTCACCGTCTCCCAGAGCTTGCTCAAACTCGTGTCTGCTGGGTCGATGATGCCATCCAGCCATCTCATCCTCTGTCGTCCCCTTCTCCTCCTGCCTTCAGTCTTTCCCAGCATCAGGGTCTTTTCCAGTGAACCACTGTTTACCTCACATGGCCAAAGTATTGTAGCTTTACTTCAGCATCAGTCCTTCCAACGAATATTCAGGGTTGGTTCCCTTTAGGATTGAATAATAATTTAAAAAAAACCTGCATGATTTTTGTTCATTTTTGCCTCTGTCACTTTTGAGACTCATCTGCTTCTGACCGTGGAGATTCCTTTGTCTCTGACCCTTGTCCATTTTCTCTTTGCAGGGAAGAGCGATCCCTTTTGCTTGTTGGAGTTAGGAAATGACCGACTTCAGACACATACCATTTACAAGAACCTCAACCCTGAGTGGAACAAAGTTTTTACATTGTAAGTACTTTAGCCCCTGGAATATCAAAGAGCAGCTTTAACTCAGAGACCAATTATCCCTGATATGTGTAGGGCAGTCTAGGGCTCTTGAGTGGAATTTTCTGTCCATTTTTATGGGCAAAGAAGGAATTTTATTGTTTTTCTCCTTCTGAAAACCTTTTATGCTTTCATTTTATAGAGTATAGTGTTAATAATAGAAGAGACCGTTTGGAACTGCAAGAGAGTGTTATAGGAGGCATTTGTAAAGCAGGTCTCTTAGTGACTCAATTAATCTGTGAGCAGAAGATTATCGAGACTATTTCATTCCTGAGTTAAAGGAAATTACAAATATAGACGTGTCTTAAAATTCAAGGAGCTTATATTATACAACAGTATTTTAAAATCAGAGTGCTTGCATTCTGCCAAAGCCTTTTGGAACATACAGATTATGTGTGATTCCTTGAAGACTCCCCAAGGCCCCTTGTATTCCAGCTTATCTGAATGACCTACTCTGTAGTGATGCCTACTTTTTAGACTCGGGTGTTCAGGAAACTGGATATCTTCCTATTTGCTTTAGATTTCAAGGCACCTGGCCATCAAAGGGAGGCTCACCCATTGTTGAATCTGGGTGACATGGTGGCACAGTGCCTCACAACTCTGAGAAACTTTATCTGTGCCTATAACTAAAATAATATAGTTTGTTGTGAATATGAATTGGTAGCTCCCAAGCAGAACGTTTATGGGGACCTATGAGAAGAGGTTGACTGTGCTAACCAGGTTTGCAAGAGTCTCTTGTTTGGTCAACACCTTGCCAATGACCATGGCTCCGTGTTTTCATTATAGCTGACGTCTGGCTCTGGTCAACATTGAAAAATTTATAAATATGTGAATATGCATGACCTTCTAGTATTTTGTGTTTCTACAATAGGATGCTTTCAGGGGATCTTGGGAAATAGTGATTTTGACTACCTTTGTTTTTTTAAAGGGAATTCTTCATTAGTTTAAAGTAAAGAAAATCTTATTTTTGCCCTTCTCATCTGGAAGTCACTTTGTCATCCTTGTTCTGTCCCCTGTTCTCTTTCTTTATCCTGTTTCTTTAACAGTCCTACCCCTGAGTACGCATATACATGGAAATGTCATAGTAAAAAAGTTGACTTTTTTTTTTCCATGGATGTCTGAATCTTCGCTGATGGAAGGTTTGGGAATACAGTCAGTTTGATTTAATTTTTGGAATTTAATTAAATGGTAGTTTTATACTCTGAGGACATACAGACTTAATTAGTGAAAACGTGTTTTCAGCTCTTCATGGAACAGCCTTCACTTGTGTGTTTTTGTGTCTAATTCATGATGTGTTTCTCGTTTCAGTCCCATTAAAGATATCCATGATGTTTTGGAAGTGACGGTGTTTGATGAAGATGGAGATAAACCTCCTGATTTTCTTGGAAAAGTCGCCATTCCCTTGCTGTCTGTAAGTTACCTTCATTAATACACAATATGTGAATCATTTTGCAGTTGACAAGTTTCTGTGATCTGGAATCGCTTTGTCTTTGTCCGTCTGCAGTGGGGGCAAGCCCTCCCCAGCTATGTGCTGTGCTGTGTTCAGTTGCTTTAGCCATGTCCGACTCTGTGCATGCCAGGGACTGTAGCCCGCCAGGCTCCTCTGTCCATGGCATTCTCCAGGCAAGAATACTGGAGTGGGTTGCCATGCCCTCCTTCAGAGGCTCTTTCCAAGCCAGGGATCGAACCTGCGTCTCTTAATTCTCCTGTGTTAGCAGGTGGGTTCTTTACCACCGGCACCACCTGGGAAGCGCCCCCACCCCCCAGGCATAGCAGGAAGCAACTGTTTTATTCCTTCTCCTTCTCCAGTACTTCCAGTAATTTGCAATGGAAAGTCACATAATTTCTCTCTGTATGTGTCAATTGCATATTGATTTAACCAACCAAGATATTTTGACCAGTCTCTCAATTCACCCTGGCTCTTTCCCTCTTGAGATAGAAGTTTCACTTTGGTTTCTGGTAACACACATCTATGACTGATTTTCCACTGGTGAATGAAGAACATACATATTTTTCTTTATTACCTTCTTCCTGCCCATTTCTTCAAAGACTACTTGCTGGTAATTGCACAGTTTTTCTCAGTTCTACTAAAGACCATTTTCTCCAAAGTTGTTTGCCTTTGTATGTGTGTGTGTTGAGTCACTCAGTCGTGTCTGACTCTTTGAGACCCTATGGACTGTAGCCCACCAGGCTCCTCTGTCCGTGGAATTTTCCCAGCAAGAATACTGGAATAGGCTGCTATTTGCTCCTCCAGGGGATCTTCCTGACCCAGGGATTGATCTTGCATCTCCTGCACTTCAGGCAGGCTCTTTACCACGGAGCCACTGGGTAGGGCTTTTTGGCAGTCATATTTGTTTACAGTCTTCAAAAAAAGTTTGTGGAAGAAAGCAGAGAGCCTCTCTTGAAGAAAGAGAACTGTTATGATCGTCCCATTAAAAGGTAGGCTTCCTAGGTGACTCGGCGGTAAAGAATCTGCCTGCAGTGCAGGAGACACAGATTCGATCCCTGGTTGGGAAGATCCCTTGGAGAAGGAAATGGCAACCTACTCCAGTATTCTTGCCTGGAGAATCCCATGGAGAGAGGAGCCTGGTGGGCTACGTACGGTCCCTGGGGTCACAGAGAGTCGGACGCAACTGAGCAACTGAGCATACGTTGAAAGGTAATGCGGGGACCTTCCTGGTGGTTCAGTGGCTAAGACTCTGCACTCGGTGCAGTGTTCCATCCCTGGTCATGGAGCTAGATCCCGCATTCCTCAAGTAAGAGTTCACACGCCACAACTAAAGACCCTGCATGCCGCAGCTTAGACCTGGAGCAGCCAAATAAATAAATCAATGAATATTAGGAAAAGCAAAAGGTTATGTGTCAGAGTGAGCTAAAAGTTAAATGATAAAAATACCCTATAACATTCAGAGGAGAAAGCACCAAGTGATGTCTTTACATGGGCCAATGTGGAAAGCTGGGATCTGAATTCGCCTATTAATTGGGCATTTATATACTCTTCCAGAGGAGGGAATTTCAGTTTTTCATCCAGTCATTCATACAGTGTATAGTAGAATTGTTATGACCTTTATCAGTCAAAAAGGATTTATTTTTTTCTTCCCAAAGATGTATTTCCCCACAGTTCTTGGCGCGTGTTAGAGCAGTCTGTAATTTATCCACAAGATTAGACCAGCTCATGTGGTGTTTACAGAGGGGAGAGCGCTGTCTCAGTATCTCTTTTCGTCTTGATTGCTTGGTTAATTTCTCCCCAAATTCTCATATCCCTGACGTGACTTGAAGACTGTGGCGGAGCAGCTGTTCCCTTGTAGATCTGCCTGCTGCCAAATGTTCTGAGCCGTCAGCCGCAGGCCATGCCAGCTCTCAGAGAGGACATGGTGATTTGGGACTCCCCTCCTTTTTTTTTATTATGACTTTGTCAGTTATTCCTGGAAGACTTTATGTGGTAAGAACATGGGGCACAGTTTTTAAGGAGGTCTAAAAGTACAGGAAAGCAGGGCTCTTCTTTAGAATTTAGTGTCCTTTTTCCCTCTAACATATTTTGGACATTTCTCCTCTTGTTTTAGTAGGTAAACCCTTAGTAGCATATTGGATCCCTTGAAGGGTGAACACTTATGCTCACGCTCAGCTACTCAGAGCTGTCCGACCCTTCACGACTCCATGGACACAGCCCCCCAGGCTCCTCTGTCCTGGAATTATCCAGACAGGAATACTGGAGTGGGTTGCTATTTTCTTCTGCAGGGGATCTTCCTGAACCACGGATCAAACCTGCATCTCCTGGGTCTCCTGCATTGCAGGCAAATTCTTTACCATTGAGCCACCAGGGAAGCCTGTTTGAATACTACTTCGTATCTTTATTAAACTCCCTCTGTTTCATATATTAACATTTCATGTATTCTGTCTTTCTAGAATACCAACAAGTTAACCCAACTTTCTTTCCTCCTTCCCTTGTAATGTATAATCACTGTATGCTGTGGAGTTAGAGCTAAGAAATTACCTCTGACTAAATCAGAGTTTACAGCCAAGACTACTGGAGTGGGCTGCCATTCGACTCACTTCAGATTCTCCAGGGGATCTTCTAGACTCAGGGATCGAACCTGTGTCTCCTGCATTGCAAGCAGACTCTTTACTGCTTGAGCCATTGGGAAAGCCCTTCAGAAATCAGATTCAGGGTTTCTCAACCTTAGCACCTCTGACATTGCTGGGTGTATCATTTTTGGCTGTGGTTCTTTCCTATGTGTTGTAGGAAGTTTAGCAGCATCCCTGATCTCTATTGACTAGATATCAGTAGTACCCATCCACCCATCACTATTGTGATAACCAAAGATGCCTTTGCAGACATTCCCAAATGTTCTGGGGCAGAATCACTACCAGTGGACTGGAGAACCATTGATGCAAATTAATAGAGTTTCCAAACTATAGCCTTCAAAATATAAGATAGAGTGATCTGTGATAGAGTGATTCGTTTGATCTCAATGAATGCAAGTCCCCAGTCCCCTTAAGTTTTTTCAGGTTGTTGATAAGCTACCCCGCAATGTAAGTATTCATTTGTTTGATAAATATCTATCACGTGTTCAGTGTGTGCCAAGAACTGTTGTAGGTTGGAGTATGCTAACAATGACCACAGTGAAACTATCTCCTCTTTTGGAACTCACCTTTGGATTATAAAAGGCAGTATACAAACCAGAACAACATTAACAAAAGTCCTAGATAGTAGGTTAGGGGCTAGCCTGCTGGCTCAGACAGTGAAGAATCTGCCTGCAGTGCAGGAGACCTAGGTTTGATCCCAGGGTCAGTAAGATCCCCTGGAAATGAGCATGGCTACCCACTGTAGTATTCTTGCCTGGAGAATCCCATGGTCAGAGGAGCCTGGTGGGCTACAGTGCTTGTGGTTGCAAAGAGTCAGACACCACTGTGCAACTAACACTTTCATGCACTTAGATGGTGAAAAGTGCTATGTAGAAAATTAAGCAGAGAATTAAGCAGGCGGAGGAGCCTTGTAGAGGATGTGTGGGGGGAAGGGTTGCAATTCTCTGTGATCTGGGCAGGGAGGGCCTCACTGGACAGGGAACATTTGAGAGAGAGCTTCAGTAGGTGAGGAAAGGGATATGTGGGGAGATTTCAGGCAGGAAATCTTCAAGTTCAAAGGCTCCAGGCCAGGCGTTGATGGTCAGATTCCAAAAATAGCAGAGTGGACAGTGTGGATGGAATGGAGTAGGGAACAGCAGATATGGGATAAGAAAGGATAGGGGATAGAGTGGCATGGGAGGGTACTTGTGAGACCCTGAAGCCTGAGAGATAGAAGGACTCTGGCTCTTCTTTGCTGGTGACTAAACCACTGGGAGGTTTCCAGCTGGGAAGTGCTTCATTTGGTTTATACTGCTTGTTTCTATACACATGTAGCATGTGGAGAAAAGTGCCCAGATCTGAAAGGTCTCCATTGTGTCAAGGCAGACTGGCCTGAGCCACTTTTCCCCTTAGGGACTTTAGGGGCCCAGAGATGTTGAGCTGAATAAGACATTTCAGCCCCCATTGTTCAGTGTGGCTGTTTCAGTTCAGATGTATTTCCAGTGCTTTGACCAATAGGTTGGGAAGTGATCATATCTTACACAGGATCTGTGTGAATCTTCCTGACACACCTGCAACATACCTTCTCCAAATTAATTGATCCCCTACCTAAAGAGAAAGTATAAATGTGGTAGAAAACAATGCCATAAGCCTCAGTATCTGTAATGAGCAAATTTTGTTTATTTCAATGCTCATTTGATTTTTTAATTTATATCATTTATATTTACAGTATTTATATTTATAGTTTTCATTGCTTATAATTATTTTCAAAGAATTCTAACTTGTGATTTAGAGGGTGTGTTTTAAAATGTATTTATTTAGCTCTAGTTTTATTTTATTTAATGTCTGTGAGCAGTGCTTACCTAGATAGCACTGCGCACTTCCCATATGGCACATCACCAATTCTGTGACAATCTAACAGGGCATGCTTTATTATTACGACCATTTACAAATGAGAAAACTGAGGCAAGGAAAGACTCCTGTAGCTGGAAAGTAGTAAGGCTAGGTTTGAATTAAGAAATCTCATCTCAGAGCCATCCTAAGAGGATGTTGTGCTGCTATAATGAGTAGCTACTAAGCAAATACTGAGCCAAGAGCAATAACCGATATCTCTTTTGGGCAACCACTAGGCTCAGCACAATGGCGGTAGAGGGCGGGCGTTCAGGTGGGACAGAGTTTAAGACTTGCATGTCATGGGTAATGTCCGTGAGGCAAACATTAAACACCTGAAATGTTAGGTGCCATTAAAGGGAACAGGAGAATGCATGGTGGGAGGGCTGAATTTAACTTTGCGATGACTTTAGGAAGCAGGTGTCTGGGCTGGCCAAGAAGGAGTCGAGTGTTGATAGGGACCGCTGGATGAGGAAGAAGGAAGGCCATTCCAAGCAGAGAGGAAAGCCTGACCAGAGAAGAGCGGGGCAAAGGAGAGGCTGCAGTCTGGAAGCAAAGAGCGGCCTGGGTGCTGCTTACTTAACAAAATGCACGATGTGAGTTGCTGTTCTTCTTCAGTCTCTAAGTCGTGTCCCACTCTTTGTGACCCCGTGAACTGCACCACACCAGGCTTCTCTGTCCGTCACTGTCTCCCTGAGTTTGCTCAAACTCATGCCCATTCAGTCAGTGATGCCATCCAACTGTCTCATCCTCTACTGCCCACTTCTCCTGCTGCCTTCAGTCTTTCCCAGCATCAGGGTCTTTTCCAATGAGTCAGCTTTTCGCGTCAGGTGGCCAAAATATTGGAGCTTCGGCTTCAGCCTCAGTCTTTCCAATGAACATTCAGAGTTGCTATCCTTTAGGATTGACTGGTTTGATTTCCTTGTAGTCCAAAGGACTCTCAAGAGTCTTCTCCAGTCCCGCAATTTTAAAGCGTCAGTTCTTCCACACTCAGCCTTCTTTATGGTCCCACTCTCACATCCATATGTGACTACTGGGAAAACCGTAGCTTTGACCATTTGAACCTTTGTCAGCAAAGTGATGCTTACTAAAACACAGTCTAGGTTTGACATAGCTGTTCTTCCAAGGAGCAAGTATCGTTTAATTTTGTGGCTGCAGTCACTGTCCACATTGTTTGGAGCCGAAGAAAATGAAATCTGACACTGTTTCCATATTTTTCCCACCTATTTGCCATGAAGTGATAGGACCGGATGCCATGATCTTAGTTTTTTGAATGTTGAGTTTTAGGACAGCTTTTTCGCTCTCCTCTTTCACTGTCATCAAGAGGTTCTTTAGTTCCTCTTCACTTTCTGCCATTAAAGTGGTATCATCTGCATATCTGAGACTGTTGATATTTCTCCCAGCAGTCTTGATTCCAGCTTGTGATTCATCTAGCCCAGAATTTCTCATGATGTACTCTGCATAGAAGTTAAATAAGCAGGGTAACAATGTACAGCCTTGATGTACTCCTTTTTTCATGAGAGTTGCAAGTTAGCTTTATGGGAGCAAAATGAAGACTATAGCCTGGGAGACAACATTTCAGACAGCTCTGAGAAACTGCTCCAAAGAGGTAGGGGGAAGGTCAGTATATATATGATTTTGGTGAAGGGGGAGTACATGCAACCAAATGCACATTTTTGCAGAGGTTTGTGATAGTTTCGAGGAGCAGTTATCACTGTGATAGATTTTAGTGCTTTTCTAGATAAGAGGAGCTATAAGAATTAGGCTCATAAAATCAGCTCCTGAAAATTTCTCACTGTGTGAAGACCTGTTCTGCCAAATTTTCCCTGAGTACAGAGTGCCTCATCTCTGTTCTCCACCCTGAACTCCTTCCAGGGGTGTTGAAAACCACCAGCAGTGCATATGATTTAGTCCTTGTGTTAGATTGCAGGTGCCATGGTGGTGGTGGTTTATTTGCTAAGTCGTGTCCAACTCTTTTGAGACCCCATAGACTGCAGCCCACCAGGCTCCTCTGTCCATGGGATTTTCCAGGCAAGAGTACTGGAGTGGGTTGCCATTTCCTTCTCCAGGGGATCTTCCTGAGTCAGGGATTGAACCCGGGTCTCCTGCTTTGCAGGTGGATTCTTTTACAACTAAGTCACCAGGGAAGCCCTGGTAAGTGCCTGACAAATGCTAATTAGTAGCTGATGGTGCCTGGCACTCAGTGTGAACAAGGAGGCAGGAAAATGCAGCTTGTGAGGGGTGGAGGGAGCTTGCGGCTTATTCTTTGAGCAGGGATCACTTGAAGACTATGGGCCTGGGATAGATATATCAGAGAAGTTTGCTAGGAAGAAAGTTGTGGCTCCAGGGTGAAGCAAGATATAGAGGAAGAATACTTCCTAGAGGAATTGGTTGCAACTCCAGAAATAAGCATCACAGAGAAAACCCTCCAATTCTGTGTTCTGTGTCTCTTAGGAGAAGGATTTATTTCCCTGCTCTTTTAATATCAGAGAAAATCATAAAAATTGATTTGTTGGTGCTTCACTATTATCTCTATAGGATATGGAACGGTACCTGAAAATACCTTTATTGTTCATATGCTGAGTTGTGTCTGACTCTTTGCGCCCTCATGGATTGCAGCACGCCAGGCTTCCCTACCACCAACTCCTGGAGCTTGCTTAAATTCATGTCCATCAAGTCGGTGATGCCATCCAACCATCTCATCCTCTGTTGTCCCCTTCTCCTCCTGCACTCAGTCTTCCCCAGCATCAGGGTCTTTTCCAAAGAGTCAGTTCTTCGCATCAGGTGGCCAAAGTATTGGAGCTTCAGCTTCAGCATCAGTCCTCCCAATGAATATTCAGGGTTGATTTCCTTTAGGATTGACTGGTTTGATCTCCTTGTTGTCCAAGGGACTTTCAAGAGTCTTCTCCAGTACCA
The DNA here is from genome assembly GCF_963930625.1 of Muntiacus reevesi. Lineage (NCBI taxonomy): Eukaryota > Metazoa > Chordata > Mammalia > Artiodactyla > Cervidae > Muntiacus > Muntiacus reevesi. The sequence continues at coordinate 11,499,397 of NC_089263.1, read as the reverse complement.
TACCTTATCTCATATTTAAAAATAAAAATCGTATTTCTTAGAGTGCATAATTTTTGTGAGAACACATTTTCTTTAATCAGGTTATAAACTAATATTTGACTTACCCTTTCAGAGAAAATGCAGACTACATTTTTAAAATGTCTTAAGTGTTAAGTAGTCAAAGTACTTCAACTTTTGCTCTCTCTAAAATTGGTAATGTGCTAAGTGCATCTCAGCCTATTAAATAAAGAGCCTGTTCTGAATTCAATATATCTTTTAATAAGGGTGAATATATTGGGTAACTCCTTTAAAATTCATATTCTAAAATCAATATATTAATGGTGGTGAATTGTCATACATGTGCTCAGGTACACATCTGAATTGAAAGAATCCAGGACAATGAGCCATCCTGCCATAGATTTTATTTCTGTTCCACTGTTTAAAATAGCTTTAAAAAAATGATTATATAGGTATGTAAAGCTTTTCACTCATGATGAAAAGCAGTAGAAAATTATAATTGTATCAGATTATAATCTGAATTTTTTTTTCTTTGGCTGCACCATACAACATGGGGAACTTCCCCAAACAGGGATGGAACCCCTGACCCCTGGTGGAAGCTCAGAGTCTTAAGCATTGGACCACCGGGCAAGCCCTTCTAGTTCTTCATTTTTAAAATGAAGATAATAGTTTCTACTGCTAGGATTGCTTATATACTTATGAATTGACTATTAAAATGAAACCTTTAATATAAGATCCAGGCAATGCAAAAGTATAAGAAAAATAAATGATATTTTAATGAAGGAAACACATTATTTGCAAGTACTAGCTATCTTAGAATATCTATAAATATAAAGAAAATTAATAGACAATATATTGGAATTTACAAAGTCAGTAATGTGTAAACAGCATCAAAGTTGAGAAGATGAAAACCAGTGACCATACCCAGTAGAAAATATTTTAAAAACCTAAAAAAAGAAAATAAAACCACCAAAGGTTTGACAGCAAGAAACAAAGACTATTATAATGCTTAAAAACTATGTGAGGAAGTTCTAGAACTGTACTGAGGACATGAAGACACTAAATAATCATTTGAATAGCTAATTAGTTGAGAACCACTTAATATATAAAAAGCTTGAAACATGAAGTCATTGAGAGGATAAACTAAATGGTCACTATACTAGTGGGGTAAGTTGGTTGCTATTCATCAGGGCAGAATACATCAGTAAGTTACACGAAACACAGTAACTATTTCAAGAGGAGTTAAAGGTCAAACACTTGGAAGAAACTCCATAAACAAAACTATTAAAATGGAGGAAAGTGCTGTACAAGCAAACTGAAAAACAGAAATGATAACAGAACTAGATTTAAGATGTCACAATGAAAGCAGAAATTGCCTCTGAAGATTAGAAGCCATAGCATAGGTTGGTTAAAAAAAAACAAAACTTGCAGCATAAAAACAAATAGATGACAGCAATAATATAAAAGTTTTTAATCAGTAAGCAAAAGACAGTTCAATCTAGCAGAAAGTTTAAGTCAAGGAGGCAGAAATGTGAATAGCTAATAAGCGTATGAATGGCTCATGCTTGCTTCAGCCACCGTAATGGTTGTTAAGACCGCAAAAGAGGAAGCCAGAACACCTGGGTTAACACCCAGTCTTCTCCCCAAACTGGCTGTGTGACTTTTGACACCTTACTTAACATTCCTGGCTCCCTCTCGTCCTCTATGAAATGATAATTATCACGTTACTTGCAGTGGAGGTCTGTGGTGAGGATTTAAATGGTTTGGTAAATGTAAAAAGAGTACTCAGTAGCACACGGTAAGCACTTAAAGTGTAAACTGTCACCTTCATCACCCTTGTTTTAGTAGCTTAAATTACTAAATTAGTTTAAAGCATCAGATTAACAAATATAGTCAAGATTTTTCAAGAACAATGATGATTAAGTGTAGCAAAAGGGCTCTCTCCAGTGTAGTTGGAGGGAGCATGACCTGATACAAGCCTCCTAGAAGGGACTTTGGATTAAAATTTAATAGACATATCTTTACGCATTTATGTACTGAATATCTATTTTAGAGAGGTAACTGGGGCTTGGAGAAATACAGTAATTAGCCACAGTCACACAGATGCTAAATGCCAGAAATGGGAATTGAATTGAAGTCTCTCTGGTTTCATGGTCCTACCATGGCCCACTGTTAATAAACATATGACAGAAAATGTTCGGTTTCATTAGTCATAAAAAAGCACATATTAAAGCAACCTCAGGCCATTTTATTCCTATGAAATTGCTGTATATTAGATAAAAATGCCTGTGGTTGGCAAAGCTGCAAGGAAATGGACAGGCTCATTCAGTGGAGCAAGGAGAGTAGAAGATAACACAGTATTTTAGGAGAGCAAATTGGCAGTACTTGCTGAAACTGTAAAAATAGGTGTACCCTATTACTCAATAATTCCACCTAAAATTTTTTTGGGGGTAATGCATCGTGGAAACATAAGTATATCTATGTAAAAATTGGAAACAATCTTAGTTACAATGTAAGATTTGTTTTTGTTCAGTTGCTCAGTCGCGGTCTGACTCGTTGTGACCCTATGGACTGCAGCATGCCAGGCTTCCCTGTCCTTCATTGTCTGCCGGGGTTTGATCAAACTCAAGCCCATTGAGTCAATGATGCCATCCAACCACTTCATCTGCCTCCCCCTTCTCCTGCCCTCAATCTTTCCCAACATCAGGGGAGACTTTTCCAATAGAAAGAAGCTGGAAGATTGGTTAATTACAGAATATTTTTTTCCAATGGCAGATTGGTTAAGTTAATTATGGAATATTCATAAGATAAAGAACCACTCTGAATTATGGAGAAGAATCAATTTTTACGAGGGAGACTATTTCCCGTACTTTTTGTCAAGTTTAAAACACAAGTGGTTAAAAAGCATATACATTAAAATAAGGCTGAAAAATCATGTTATTTCATAAGCAGCTTCTATGTACTTGCCACTGTTCTTACTGCTTTTTGCTGATTATTTCACAATAACTGCTGAGATATGTATCTTTTTTTATTCACTCTTTACAGATTAGGAAACTGGAGAGAAGTTATGTAACTTATCTAAAGTTTAATAGCCACTATGAGCCAGAGCCAGAATTTAAACTCACTTCATCTGCCTCTGTGGCCCCAATCTTTATCCAGTACACTGTGATATTATTTTCCTAAGATGGTGTTTAGTTGATAAGTCATGTTCAACTCTTTGCAAGCCCATAGACTGCAGCGTACCAGGCTTCCCTGTCCTTCACTATCTCCAGAGTTGGCTTAAGCTCCTGTCTGTTGAGTTGGTGGGTTTTCCTGGTGGTCCAGACAGTAAAGAATCAGCCTGCATTTCAGCAGGCCTAGGTTTGGTCCCCGGGTTGGAAAGAGTCCCTGGAGAAGGGAATGGCTACCAACTCTAGTATTCTTGCCTGGAGAATTCCATTGACAGAGAGGCCTGGCAAGCTGTGGTCCATGGGGTTGCAGAGAGTCACGTTATCATTTTCTTAAGTTAAATACATATTTAAAAGTACATTACAAATTAGAGCTGTGTGTTTGTCAAAATATGTAAAAGATAAAAATTACATTCTTTTTCTTTTTTAAGCTATTTTTGTAAACTGTATAGCATTCATACAATTAGTGCATAATAGTTTGTAAAGACAGCTTACATTTTAAGGAGAAGAGTTGACAGTCTTGCTGGGTACAGCAAGGTTTTCTGATTTTTTCAAAGTTCAGTGCAGGGTTTTGGATTCAGGAAATGGGTGGACACTTGCTCCTTGGAAGAAAAGCTATAACAAACCTAGACAGCATATTATAAAGCAGAGATGTTACTTTGTCAACAAAGGTCCTTGTAGTCAAAGCTATGGTTTTTCCAGTAGTCACGTTTGGATGTAAGTGTTGGACCATAAAGAAAGTTGAGTGCTGAAGAATTGATGCTTTTGAACTGTGGTGTTGCAGAAGACTCAAGAGTCCCTTGGACTGCAAGGAGATCAAATCAGTCAATCCTAAAGGAAATCAGTCCTGAATATTCACTGAAAGGACTGATGCTGAAGTGAAGTTCCAATACCTTAGCCACCTGATGCAAAGAACTGACTCATTGGAAAAGACCCTGATGCTGAGAAAGATTGAAGGCAGGAGGAAAAGGGGACGACAGAGGATGAGATGGTTTGGGTGGCATCACCGACTTGACGGACATGAGTTTGAACAGGGATGGGGAGATGTTGAAGGACAGGGAAGCCTGGTGTGCTGTGGTTCATGGGGTCGCAAAGAGTTGGACGTGACTGAGCGATTGAACGACCACAATGGGTGGGGTTGGATTGCCTTGCTCGAAGACAGGTGTGGTGTATGAGGAGGGCTGGGTTGATGAATTCAGCGCTGCCTTTACTGTGAGTGGTTGCCTTTATCAGGGCAAATTGTGACATTGTGAGCTTTGCAATCTCATGTTTGTAACTCTTGCCATGGGAAACAGGCCTGATTCCAAGCAGGGACGTAAATAGAATCACAACCAACTAAAGGATAGTTACTTTCTTCTTCCCCAGCCATGTGTCTGTCCATATCACATTTTATTGGTCACTTTGCATGTGCATCAGTGGGAACCAGCTGCTATATTGTGATGTCATGTGAGAATGTTTTCCCTTTTGCATGCAGTGAAAAGCTTCTGATGGAATAAGACTTGTTTACACCCCAACGTTCTCCTTTTATTCACATGAAGGTTAAAATGGGGAGTGGAAAGGATCAATATGACTCTTCAGTTTGGATTTAGATCTTAAGTGTGTATCTTTCCTCCTTTAGCCAACAGATGGTTTTATTCATATTGATTTTGATTAACTTTGCTGTTGAGTCAATTGATATCTAGTTACATCAAAGAAATTGAGTAAAGCATAATAATGAGAATTCTTTAAAAAGAGTTTCAGCTGAGAAAAATACTTTTTTCTGTGTCCCACATGTTTTTATATGCCAATTTAAAACAGTTTCATTTTCTAATATAATGGATAGTATCTTTTTGACACAAAACTTAGTTTTAACATCCAACTTTTAAAAAGTTCTTTATATTTACAGTGCTTAAAGCTTGTGTAAGCACATTTAAAATTCTTTTATACAGAGAAAAATTGCATAGTTTAAAGGTAATTTCAGGTCAGATTAAAATCTGTTACTTGTCCTCTGGCTCTGAAATCCTGAATTGTTACTCAGACACAGACTTCTTGTGTTCTTTCATTCACTAATTTAACCAGGAATTCATGGTTAGCATGTTCTTGATCGGGCTTCCCAGGTGGCACTTGTGGTAAAGAATACACCTGCCAATGTAAGAGACATAAAAGATGCAGATTCAATCCTAGGCTGGAAAGATCCCCTGGAGGAGAGCAAGGGAACTCACTCCAGTATTTTTGTCTGGAAAATTCCATGGACAGAGGAGCCTGAGGCTCCAGTCCATAGGGTTGCAAAAGAGTCAGACACGACTGAAGCGACTTAGCACTCATGCACACACTCATGTTCTTGATAAAAGCCTGCTGATACATCATTTTGTTTCTGAAAATAAGGTAAAGCAACATGGAAATGCCCATTTCCCTGATGGTGGAAGTTTTATTCCTAATTAGGCTACATCTGTGTTAGCATCCTACAGTGCTGCCTTCCCCAAATGATTGCTTCTTACCTATGAAAAGGTGAGCTTGCAGAGGTGTGTGATAAGTCCCTATGAAGAATTCTCTTGTTACACTGAAGTAAAAGACATTATCTATTATTCATTCTTCTGTTTGAGTGAAATGACACCCTCTCCGAGATCAATCCAGGAAGACTCTCCTGTTGAACTGAGAGACTTATGTTTGTCATAAATTGAAAATGGTATCATTCCTTTTTGCCTTGGGTGACAGAGATCTTGGGTTTTAATTGAAGTGCCTTTCTCATACCCAGAGATAAGAGTATATATAGATTCTCTGCTCTAAGTTTTCTTTTGGCTGTGCTTTGTCTGTTTTCATAGAGGTCTTAACATTAGAAACTGCTAAAAATAATTTTCACAGTTAAGTATAAACAATAAATATAGTTCTCAACTGGAAAAATACGTTTATCTTTTATTTATTATATAAATACTGTCATGTAGGAGTTTGGCAAGTTGAGATGTTGTGGAACTTTTTATCCTATATTCATGTGTTGAAAGTTCAATTATGTATAAACCTTGGAAAATGAAAATATTTTAAAAGTTTCTTTGGTTACTATTTCAATGTTAATTATAACACTAAATGTTCAATGCTTTGATCTGTGCTTAACTCAAGCATATCCCAGACACAAAGTAGTCTATTTCCTCTATCTCCCACTGTTTATCGTTTCCCCAAAGATATTTCTTTTAGAGGACAGACTGAAAAAGCGGAATCAACCAAATGTTCACAAATAGGAGGATTCGTAAATTGTGGTTTATTCAAATTGTGAAACTTACATAGCAGTTTAAAGAAATGAGAAATACTAGTGCAGTCATTATCAAATCATATTGAGAGATAAAAAATGAAACTGAAAAATATATTCAGTTTAGCAGAAAAAATTTAAAATACATTTTTCTCAGGAATATAATTATGAATATAGATTCTCAAAAAAGTTTAGAAATGATACGTGCCAAATTGCAGTCTAATTTCCTTCTCCAGGAAGGAATTGTAGGTATTTATGGATATTCAGAAGGACTTTTTTCTGTCATGTTTCAATCTTTTTACACATTTTTAAACTTGGAATTTCTATACTTAAAAGTAATATATTAAAGTGCCAAACATAAGTAGCCTTAATTATATCTCTAGCTTTATAAACAGCATTAATGTCCTAGGTGGATTCTGTGCTTTGCTGACACAATTCTAGGACATTGAGAAAGAGGAAATGATCATTTACCCAAAATAATAATTTAAAAAAACTTCTTTTACTATGAAATGTTTCTTTGTATACAGATATCTCTTGTTCTTCTGTTGCCCTTCCCGAAGCGTTAAGAAATCATGGAAATTTTAAGATAACGGTACAATGACTGTGGATTGAGGCAAAGCTAAATTGGACCAAAGTCATCTTGGCAAATTGTCATGCTGTCTTTGTATTTATTTCTTTCAACTTTAACACCCACAATTTATTAAGTGAGACAGAGGATACAAGAGGAAGCTCAGAATCCTGTTTGGATACCGTTTAGGAAGGAAGCCAGGTCTTTATGGGGCAGCCCCTTCCTCTTCGCCACTGGCCAGGAAAACCATCTTTCTGTTTAAAACCTATTCAATCTGAAAGAGGTGGGGTGACTTCGGGAAGGAAGGTGACCTCTCCCTTGTAAAGTGGAAAGGCTCTGTCCTCTGCCCGCCCCACGCCGTGACTTATTCAACTCATTTCCACCACTTGTGTTGAATGCTTGCAGTGACAGTGGTAGTTATTTAAAATATAGCTCAAACTTCATGCCCTCAAATTTCCTATGTTATTTCAAATATTTGATCATTATAATCCCAAATGGAGCTTTTGGTCAACTCAAGTTTGCCTCTGCCCTGTTAGAGTTAGCAGAGATGTTTTGAACAAACCAGAAGTTTAATAATACATATGCTACCTCCTGTGTACAATATAAGCATTGCTGCTTGCTATCAAATCTGAAAAGAAAATGCCTTAATGGGAACCAAGTCATTTCCAAAATGATACAGTGATGTTTTTCTAAGATGCCTTAATTTCTGGGGTACACAAGCAGTTTGATATATGGAACTGATGTACATGCTGGCTGAGGGAGGCCATCAGTGGAACTTGTTTAAACTTTGATGGTTTATCAGCATGTTGTTCTTTTAAAATGTATTTGAATTTTGACCTCAACTTTAGCTATGCTGATTTATTTAATTTGCTTTGTACTGTGACTGTGAAATACTGGTCATTCTTTAAAAACTGGCTCCTTAATTCATTTCTTTAAGGTATTTTGTAATATATGTATAAAATAATGTCTTAACATTATATTTTATATTTTATAAATATTTTTATGAAATAATATTTTAGAAGATAAAGGTCAGAAATTGTAAGGACCTAATAGAAGTAGAAGAAATTAAAAAGAGGTGGCAAGAATACACAGAAGAACTATACTAAATAGTTCCTAATAACCTAGATAACTATGATGGTGTGATCACTCACCTAGAGCAAGACATCCTGGAGTGCAAAGTCGAGTGGGCCTTAGGAGGCATCACTGCGAACAAAGCTGGTGGAGGTGATGGAATTCCAGTTGAGCTTTTTAAAATCATAAAAGATGATGTTGTTAAAGTGCTGCACTCAATATGTCAGCAAATTTGGGAAAATCAGCAGTAGCCACAGGACTGGGAAAAAGTCAGTTTTCATTCCAGTGAAATGAAAGGAAATCTATGACAAACCTAGGCAGTGTGTTAAAAAGCAAACATATCACTTTGCCAACAAAGGTCCATCTAGTCAAAGCTATGGTCTATCCAGCAGTCATGTATGGATTAAGAATTGGACCATAAAGAAGGCTGAGTGCTGAAGAATTAATGCCTTTGAAGTGTGTTGGAGAAGACTCTTGAGAGTCCCTTGGACTGCAAGGAGATCCAACCAGTCCATCCTAAAGGAGATCAGTCCTGGGTGTTCATTGGAGGGACTGATGCTGAAGCTCCACTACTTTGGCCACCTGATCAAAGAGCCGACTCATTGAAAATGACCCTGATGCTGGAAAAGATTGAAGGCAAAAGGAGAAGGGGTCGACAGATGAATTGGTGAGATAGCATCACCAGCTCAACAGACATGAATTTGAGCAAGCTCTGGGGGATAGTAAAGGACAGGGAAGCCTGGCGTCCTGCAGTCCATGGGGTGGATTGCAAAGAGTCAGACACAGCTTTGTGACAGAACAGCAACAATTTTATAAGATATATCTAATATTTTTATAAAATAAAATCCTGTATTATAATTAAGACATCTTACCCTACAACCTTTTTTGGGAGTAATTGTAAGTTTACAGAAATGTTGCAAAGAGGATGCAGAGTTCCCATATGCCCTCACCTTGTTTCTTCTCATATTGACATCTTACTTTGCCATGATGCATTTATCAAAACTAAAAAAAAATCTGTCATTATCCATGACTATTATTAACTAAACCCTGGTCTTTATTTGGATTTCACCAGTTTTTCCACTTATGTCCTTTTTCTGTTACAGGATCCAACCCAGGGTACCACATTGCGTTTTGTCATCTAATCTCCTTAGCCTTCTGACTTGCGACAGTTTCCAAGTTTTCCTTTTTCCCATGACCTTGGCAGTCTCAAGTAGTACTTGCCAGGAATTTTGTAAAATATTCATCATTTCTTAACAAAAATGTTTAACCTCTGGGATTTTTGAACGAAAGCCCTGGTAGACTTAGTAATAGTTTGTACCACCAATTTTCCACTCGTATATCAGTTTCAGCCTGGTGATTTTTTTTTAATTTTTGTTTTGTTTGTTATTCATTTATTTTTCATTGGAGAAGCCTGGTGATTGTTACTTTATTGTCTTATCAGTTTTAGAAGTACTTTAGAATTAAAAGTTGTTTTATGATTAATATTTATATGGTTTAATTTTGTTTAATATTGGCTTCATCTGTGTATGCATTTTACATTCTCAGTGTTGTCAGCTTGTTCAGTTTAAACCCCATAGAAAGTTTGTTTTATCTATTGTTTATCAGATTCGAGATGGACAGACAAACTGTTACGTGTTGAAGAATAAAGATTTAGAACAAGCTTTTAAAGGAGTTATTTACTTGGAGATGGACCTCATATATAATCCGGTAAGTCTAACTAGACTACCTCCCAACTTCCCTCTATCAAAAGTAAAAGGTAGCCAACCTGAAGAGATTCAAAGCACTATAAAATGTTTCAGAATTTTTACAGCTACAGAGAAAATAGTGTTTCTAAACTTAGCAAAAAAATCAGTGCTGGACAGTCTCATATTAATCCTGTTGGCCCAATAGAATTGATGGTGTGTAATTCTCAATAAATATAAATGTAAAGAAAAAGAAAAAATAAGAAATAAGAGGAAAATTAGGTTCTTGGCTTTATTACCTTTAATCTTCTTTCATTGACTATTGAACAGAAATGTTTTCAAGCCTCTATGTTATTTAACTATAGTTAGATGCTCTACAATAATGGATTGTATACAATATGTATACAATAATGTATACTGCAGATAATGTCTGCATTATCAGGACAAATAGTTAATTGAAAACAGCAGTAAAAGGAGGATTTTTTAAAATGTATCTTGCACTTTTAGCGTAATATAAAATGCGTGAATATATATTATTCCTGCCAGTCTTTAGGTGCAGGCCTGAAACCTTTTTTCTAATAGCATAGACTTACTTATTTTTAGTTCTACAGTGTATTCCTTGCATACATACACCTGTAACATCTATAATTTCTAATTTCAGTTTCTTGAAAGTAGAGATATTCTTTAAAGACACAGAACAGTCTGAATATGGAATCCCTGTAGGTTATTTTTCCATAAAATCATCACCTCAGTAGCAGTGTCTTTTTATTAACTGACCTTTCTCAACACTTTCCAGAACAACATTGATTTCAAGTCTTTTGATCTGTATTAGGGCTTCCCTGGTGGCTCAGCAGTAAAGAATCTGCCTGCAATGCAGGAGACACGGGTTCAGTCCCTGGGTTGGGAAGATCCCCTAGAGAAAGAAGTGGCAGCCCACTCCAGTATTCTTGCTGGAGAATCCCATGGACGGAGGAACCTGGCGGGCTACAGTCCATGTGGTCTCAAAAGAGTCAGACACGACTGAGCAACTAATACTTGTATAATATATCAATAATCTCTATAATAATTAAAATGCAGAATTACAATATTGGACAAAATTGGCATAAACAGGTTTACAGATTAGTGCGTTTGGTTCTGATGGACATATATTTCGACTGTTGGGAGCAGAAATTCCTGGCATGTGGGAACGTGGCTTACTTATCTGTGAGCATTCCTTTGTGATCGTATCAGCAGCAGGTTCTAGAATGGGAAGGGACAGCACAGGTTATTTAGTGGGGTCCATGAATATAAGATAATGGTGCCTTTACAGTAATTAGAAGAATAGCTGCCATTTATTACCCACCTACAATGTCTCAGGCTCAGATACTGTTTCATTTCATTCCCAGAAGAAGCCTGGTTCATAGCGATCATGAATGTCGTCTTATAATGAGCAAATGGAATTAAACAGGAGAACTGATTTGCTAATAAATGAGTGAGTTAGGATCCAGATGCAGGTCTTCCTGACTCTTATCCCTGATGCTACACTGCTGATTGTTTGCCTTGTTTAAGAGATTATTCATAGAATCAGTAGCAGGGAAGTTTAATACTTTATTCCTGGAAATGTTAGGACTCTGGGCACAGACTCCAGTATGGGGTCTGTTGTTACTTCCTCTTTTTCCCCATTTAACATTTCCCTTCAAGGAGAACCTATGGTGTGTGTTACACACAGATCACCCTTCATCTCCTGTTTTGTTCTGGCAAGGACTTGTATATAGAATATGCATACATGTAAAACTGGAGTTTTAGGAGGGAAACAGCCTTAAATTCAAAACCGTTAGTTAAGTAATATTCTAGTTGTCCATCTGACATAGAAGAAAAGGACTTGAATGTTACTTTTGAGGTTTTTCCCTTAGTATAGTCATTTGGACAAACCGTAAAATCTCTCTGACCCTCAGTTTATTCCCTAAAAACAGGACTAAGATGACTCACGTACTTATTTTTCTGGATCATTGAGAGGAAATGAGATTCTCTATGGGAAAAATATGTTTTTATAAGCCGGAAACTGATTTTCACATTGCAAGGTATTACTGGCAAAGGGATAGTTCAAAACCATGATGTGAAGGGAAGTTTGACGTTTTCAGAGACTTTAGTTGGAGGACTTCATGAGTCAATCTCTGCAGTGGTTTAAAAAAATCTCTTCAATTTGCAGCATCAGAAGAGTCCCCAAGAGTCTCTAGTTTGACCTCCATTCTCATCTCTCATGACAGTGATGTTCATGAAGTGAGACCCCAGAAGCCCTTGCAGAGCACGGGGGTACCCCTAAGTCTCTGCTCCCCACCCCTACCCCAGCCCTTAGGGCCAGAAGGTGTTGGTTTCTCGGGCTTCTCAGTCATTAGAGTGAAGTCCATCTCAATGCTTCCGTTTTTAACACAGATGTCTCTTTCTAGATCAAAGCAAGTATCCGGACCTTTACTCCCAGAGAAAAGCGGTTTGTTGAAGATGGCCGCAAGCTGTCCAAAAAGGTAGGTCAGGGCAGTAACCTGGCTTGTTGGGACACTCAGCACCCGCACCTAGAGTAGTTACTGCTCGTGACTTGGTCTCATTTCCTCCTCCCTCTCTTCACTTTCCCCCCCATCATCTCCCCTTTCCTCCCTAGATGAGGACTTGGATTGGGTTCGGTAAAGAAGGGAAGGACTGAGAACGTATCTGTTGATGATGCAGAGAGTGTCGGCCCTCCGCTCAGCCCTGAACTGTGTTGTAAGCAGGAATTCTGAGCGTCAAGCCTCCATAAACCTCCTGAGTCCTGGGCCCCTCCGCTCTCCTTCCATCATAGCCGTGCCCTTCTCCACCCCTGCACAGTTCAGAGAGGCATTTTGCTTATGACGCCCGGCATACAGGGAAGCCGGTGGCTCTTTCAAGATGTCCAGCCACAGATTCACCCACAGCTGTTCCTCCCGCTTCTGTTTTGCCTAAATTTGGGATGTACCAGCATTTAACCCTCTGTGGAATTAATCCTCACTCCCCCTGTCAGGGGCCCTTAATTCCTCTTTCATCAGCTCAACAGAAAGTGAAGATCGGGGCTGAGTCGAGGAAGTTTCACATTTTTCTTACCACGACCTTTCCAGCTCTTTTCAGAGCCCCTCCCTGTTCTAGTCCCAACAGTTCAGGATTTCACTCTGTACATACTGTCCCTCTTCAGTTGTGTAACAGCGTGTCCCCTTTTTAAAGTGTTTATGACTTCCACCACTTCCTGTGGGGTGAGCAGCTGGGGATTACATAAAGCAGTTAAATATAAAGGCAGCTTACCATCCTTTGGTTTCCCATGAACTTCTGGACACACTCGGGAAAGGCCTTAAACCTCTTCTGAAGGGAACATCCAAATGCTTTGTTTTGGTCTGCCACAACATTGAGTGTAATATTTATTTTGTGTAATCGGAATCAGTGGATTTATTATTGTTATTATTATTGTCTTTTGCTCTGTTTACTTGAAAAATTAAAACCTGAATTGGGGTAGGTGACATTGCTGTTTTTGCAAACAAATTGAAATGAATCTACCAACATCTGGGAGAAAAGACATTTCCTTTGCCAAACAGGACCTTCACCTTCATGTGGAGTGGCTTTGGGAGGTGGGAGCACAAGGGGATTTGGGGCTGAGGCCCTGGGGTATGTTAGGTTTCTCCCTTAGGGCCTCTCACCACTAAGTGTCACCAGATGGTTGCAAAGTTGAAACCTGTACTTGTGACTCAACTACTTAATCCTTCAAATGTCTCCACAACCTCCAAGGTTAGCACTCCTATGTCAACCTCATTGAATAAGAGAGGTTAAGAAACTGGCCCAACGTCACACAGCAAAGAGGTCGGAGAGCGGGATTCCCTTCCCGGAACTTGACTTTCCTGTGTTGCTCTTATTGTTCAGTTGCTCAATTGTGTCCAACTCTTTGCATCTCCAAGGACTGCAGCACACCAGGCTTTCCTGTCCTTCACTATCTCCCAGAGTTTGCTCAAACTCGTGTCAATTGAGTCGGTAATGCCATCCAACCATCTCATCCTCTGTCACCCTGTTCTCCCGCCCCCAGTCTTTCCCAGCATCAGGGTCTTCTCCAGTGAGTTGGCACTTCACATCAGGTGGCCAAAGGATTGCAGCTTTATAGACTTTTTCTTCTAGATGTGATGAGCTAGAATACATTTAGATTTCTATTAAAACTACCCAGTTCCTTCCAAACTAAAAATTAAACAGCACAAATCCTCACTCCATTCTCTCTTTCTCAAACACACACACACAAATTCACACATGTCACATCGCTGACGGCTGTATTTTTTACCAGCTCAGTTTTCTGCTGAACATTATTGAAACAGCCTGTTCTTCAAAGGAGCTATAAAATGCATTGGATTTTCTTTTCCTCCCTGAATGGTCATATTTTAAAAATGAATTCTAGAAAAATTTTAGGACTCCTCTTTATTGTTTTGTTAATTAGTGGCTATATAGAATACAATTCAAATAACCAAGCCATCTGATCTAAGGATAATAATTGAAGTGTGTAAATCTTGTTCCCTGTTTTCCATTTGTTAAAAATCAGATCTTATCCAGAGATGTAGACCGAGTGAAGAGACTCACCATGGCTATGTGGAATACAATACAGTTCCTTAAAAGCTGCTTCCAGTGGGAATCCACGCTGAGAAGTACAGTAGCATTCATGGTAAGGTTCCTTTTTTAAAAAAACAAAAACATTCAGATTATTTGCTCTGAGTCCCACATCCAAAGGCAGGTGGGTTTTATTATACTTAGATGAAACAGAATGGTGCACATTCAGCAAAGCTGAAGTTTATACCAGTAAGGAAACTCAAAAAATAAAGGATATACAGTCACCTTTCTAAAATATATTGTGTAGGAGACATAGGAGACTATGGAGGAGGTTTCTTTCTAAGTCCATCCTTATCAGATTTATCCTTGGGAATCCCTTAACTTACCCAACTCATGATTTAGTCACTCAGTCATGTCCAACTCTTGCAACCCCATGGACTGTAGCCCTCCAAGCTCCTCTATTCATGGGATTCTCCCAGGCAAGAATACTGGAGTGGGTTGCCACTCCCTTCTCCAGGGGATCTTACCAACCGAGGGATCAAACCTGAGTCTCCTGCATTGCAGGCAGATTCTTTTCCGACTGAGCCACCCAACTCATACTCATATACCATCTCTTGATAGGCTTCCTTGATAGCTCAGTTGGTAAAGAATCCACTTGCAATGCAGGAGACCCCTGTTCAATTCCTGGGCTGGGGAAGTCTGCTGGAGAAGGGATAGGCCACCCATTCTAGTATTCTTGGGCTTCCCTTGTGGCTCAGCTGGTAAAGAATCCATCTGTAATGTGGGAGACCTGGGTTTGACCCCTGGGTTGAGAAGATCCCCTGGAGTAGGGAAAGTTACCCACTCCAGTATTCAGGCCTGGAGAATCCCATGGACTGTATAGTCCACAGGGTTCCGATGAGTCGAGCATGACTTTGAATGCTCTTGTGGTGGTTGTAGTCATTGTTTAATCACTACATGGGTCTGTTTCTCTCCTTCTGTGCCCTTAAGTGCCAGTGCTTTTTGAAAAATGGCAGATGAAAAATCACATGACTAAATGAAGACTGCCTTGCTCTAATTTATGTTTTAAGTAAATCATTGACAGACTTTGGTATAAAAAAAAAACGTGTTCATATTCAAACCTCTTGAGTCATAACTGATGACTACAAGTTGACTCCACAGCACTGAGGAGAACCATGATGTCTGTGAAATACACTCTTATAATGCCATCGGCCCTTCCTTATGAGCCTGCTAAAATCACAGAATCTCAGACCTGCACGTGATCTTCACACCACCTGGGTGAACCACCGAGAGTCCCAGAATCTAGTAGGGACTTGAAAGTTATTAACAGCACAGTGTCCTCACTTGGCCTCTCGGGGGATCCTCCCTTGTCTGTAGAGGAACTTGTCATTGATCAGATTGGTAGCGTCGGGTGTGGGAGGAGAAAAAAAAGAAAACAGTCACTCAGCTGCTCTTCTTGCGCCTTCTGTGTTACGCCAGTGGTTCCCCGCCTTTTTGATACCAAGGACTTGGTTTCATGGAAGACAGCTTTTCTACGGACCAGGGGTGGATGGTAGGGGGATGGTTCCAGGATGATTCAAGCTTATCACATTTATTGTGAAGTTTATTTCTCTTATTACAGCAGCTCCACCTCAGGTCATCAGGCATTAGATCCCAGACGTTGGGGACCCCTGTGTGATGTCATTGACTTCTGTCCCATGTACAGGTCACAGTGTGACCTAATACGTGTGTGAGCAGTCTAGTCACGATTGTGGCTCTTCTCTCCCCTGTGTCCTATTATCTTCGGGCTCCTTCCTACCCACCAGGCATATCTGCATTAAAAAAAAAAAGTCCCAGAGGTCAGTGGGCTCAAAGTCACTTCCATTTTTATTATGCAAGCACTGTGCTGGCTCCATAAGAGGCCTTTTCTCAGCCACTGGGGCTCATTCTGTTTTGTCTTTAGTTAGTGCTAGTTTTTCATTGGTTTGGGAGGCAGAAGTTCTATGACGGCTGCAGCCTTGGCCTTTAACATACTTTTTCTTTGGTTTAAAGTTGCTCGACCAACTGGCCTTGGTACCACCATGAAGAAGGATTTCTTTAATCCCTATCTGACTTTGACTGGGGGTCGATTCACCCACTTTCCTTTCTCACGTTCCCCCGCAGCTGGGGGCTGCTCCTTTTCAGCCTCCCTGCCTCTGTTTCCCACCTGAATTTTCTTTACAAACTTTCCAGGGAACGTTCTCTGTGATTCTGGGCAAAAGAGGTCACTTACCACCACTGGTGTCTTCTCCCACTCAGCACCCGGGCCAGCCGCTTGGAAGGGGAAAGGGTTTCCTCTTTCTGGTTTCTGGCACTGGGATTTTTAGAAAAACAAGAGATCTGTTGCACTGGATTATGTAGGGGGATGACAGAAATGATTAATGGGCTGTCGGCGTGATCTGAAGAAAGATTACCACAAGTGAATAGAAGTAAGTTGTTTCATGGAAGGGGCTTCTACCCGGGAAGCGAGCCTTGGCAGGCGGGGACGGAGGGCACCGCCTGTAACCTGAGTGAACCCTCTATGCCAACACCACATTGCAGAGTCCTCTGCCAGCCTGGCTGCCAGGCACAGGCTGGCACATTGTCTTTGGACATCCCTCAGTCCCATGGAGTGAAAGATATAGGGGTGCTCTTCTAGAAGGTTTGCCAAAATGCGATTTTGCAGGAATCCCTTGGAGGCATCCAGGACTGTGAGACGCCCCACTGGCGGTGTGGATAGGGGATGTTTTCAGCTGGACATCACTGGAAAAATGCAAATTCAGTTACCAGTGATATGTGTATCCACTCTCACTCTCTCTGGGTTATCTTGAGAGCTTCACTTAGATAACACTTAATTTTCTGTTGTCCTTTGGAGTTTGACTTTCGAATGACTGTTTCACGTTGACCCTGACCAGCCAGGGCGGATCTCAAGAGATACTGCAGATGTAGACATGCGTATCTCCCTTCCCTAAGCTGCGGATGTGTGATTTCATTCAAGAATGTTTGTTGCTCCCATCATGATGGTCACTCCAAAACCATTTATGCTCCTCAACACGAGAACACCTAAAGAACATGCAGTATTAGGATAAAGTTTTAAAAATGTGTCATAGCCTCCGTTATTATTTATTTATTTTTTAATAAGATCACAGGTAGCCGAGCCTTCCTATTTTTCGGAAGACATTTTGCTTTCGTGGCTCTTACTTACAGACTTAACGTCAACTGCTTGTGGAGGACTGGTGAGTGAAGCCACACCTGGGTGCTGCCACTGGCCGTGTCCCTGACTCTGTAGGGCTCCCTTCAGGGTGGTCTTTCTGCCGAATGTTGGGTCCCCCGGTGACCTGAGCCTGACAGCGGGGAGGGGAGACTCTAATGCTGAAGCCTGGCTTCCCTCCTCCCATCCCCTCTTGGGAATACCATATTTGTCTTGTGGGGTATGGTACAAACATTCTCCTACAGTCTGCTGAGGACACACTTCTGCTCCTGGTCTTGATTCATCCATGTGATGCCTTAGTTCATGCTTCTTCCACTTGCCTTGATGTTACAGGGGCAGAATAATTTTTGTGCTGTCTGAAGCAAGGTCTTTTTTTTAAGTAATTTTAATTTCTTTTTAAAAAATGTATTCGTTGATTCAGCCCTGTCGGATCTTAGTTGCAGCATTTGGGGTCTTTGCTGTGTCATGCAGAACCTTTGGATGCAGCCCCTGAACTCTCTCGCTGTGGTGCTCGGGCTTAGTTGCTCCGTGTCTTGTGAGATCTTAGTTCCTCAACCAGGGATCAAACCCACGTACCTTGTGTAGCAAGATCTATCCTCTACCACTTTGCCACCACGGAAATCCCTGAAGCAAGGTCTTAAGGCAAGGATTTATTTAACAATAGGACTGCATGTAAAAGCCTGTCTCTGTTAGAAATTAGGATAAGTGCTATTTGAGGGTTCATTGCCCAGATGTGAAAAGAACTGGGTTGGTTGAACCAGTCTCCACTGGGGCTTGTCCTTCCCCTAGAGGTATAGCACTGCCAGCTAAGGGCAGAACCCTAGGAATTTTTGTTCACTTCTGTTTTGTCAGATAACATAAAGTTGCCTTACTAACATCATGTCTGTGTGTCTATTTTCAGCTGATAAAAAGCAGGAATGTTATAGGATCATGTTTAGGATATTCTGGCTGTTAATTTTAAGACTTTATGAAAGCAACTCATACATTTTCTAAGGGATCCTGTGGATGTGTATATGAATATATCATATCTTGTTGAAAGCAGGAGTTAAAGGAAAGCAGCCTGTTAAGATCTAGGTCCAGAATCACAGGAGAAAAAGAAAATCTAGGTCCATGTGGTGTCCAGTCAGATGAACAAACATGAGAAAATTTATCTTTTTAGGCTGTCTAATCATCAACCTACCCCACGGGGGATGAATCCCCTCTCCACATAAGATGGGTGGTTCTATTCCCCATACTAAGAGAATAAAATGATCTTTAATTCCTTGACACCTGCTATGTGAATGTTGCTGTATACTGTTTAATTCATTGTTATTGTGAGAAGTTAACTGTGGACTTTTCCTTTCATTTTTCTTGAAGTATAGTTGATTTACAATGTTGTGTTAGTTTCAGGTGTATATCAGAGTGATTCAGTTACATGTATATATGTCTATTCTTTTTCAGAATTTTTTCCCTTATAGGTTATTACAAGATACTGAGTATAGTTCCCTGTGCTATACAGTAGGTCATTGAATGTGGATTTTTTTTACAGCAGTCAAATTCTAAATCACATTTCTATAGGCTCAAGGGTTTTTTTGGCTAGGATAATTAGGGGAAATCTTGCTTATTACTGCTTTTGAGTCTTTCTCCTTCCCATAAGTTTTCTAGATTTTTTTTTCTTACTATGTTATATTTTCTGAGCTTGATGTGTTTTAAGTTAGTTAATTTTTTTTGCTCAGAATTTCACAGTCTAGTTTCTTCAATTAAAAGACAAGTTCATATGAGATGTTGGCTTATTGACAGAGGCCACATGTAGCTGAAGCTTCATGTCTAGAAGAAGCACATCTGTATATTTCCATGTGAATGGATTTTTAAAATATACATGGTGTTTCATATACATGCTCATGATCATTCCCAGTCACAGGCTTTGAACTCTAGGGATAACTAATGGCGCATGTTGCTTCAGTGTTTACTGCATGTCAGGTACCGTCCTAAGTATGTCATAAAGGTTCATTCATTTAGTTCTTGCAAAAACTTGCAGCTGTAGGTGCCAATTACAGTATTTCCTTCTTTTTACAGATAAGAAAAATCAGCCCATGGAAGTTAAATAAAGGTTAATAATAAGGTGATGGAGCTTATATGCTTTTAAGAGGCAGAGCTGAGTCCTTGCACTTAACCACTGGGCTACACTGCCTCTTATATATGCCAAAGATGCAGTGGTTGTAGTCTTTGTATTTCAAGGACCCTTGTTTCCAGGATCCTTGTCCTTAGAGCCAAATAAACGAATTGTGGTCCTTATTTAGATAGATAGATAATGACTCTTCCCAGGTGGCGCTAGTGGTAAAGAGCTTACCAATGCAAGAGAGGTAAGAGGGTTGGGTTTGATCGATGGGTCAGAAGGATCCCCTGAAGAAGGGAATGGCAGGCAGCCCACTCCAGTATTCTTGCCTGGAGAATCCCATGGACAGACAAGGCTGGCAGGTTACAGTCCATAGTATTGCAAAAAGTCAGACTGAAGTGACTTAGCACCACACAGTCACATGATGACTCTAGGAACAACCATATGAGTCACTTCCTATATGTATCTAGATATTATGAATGGGAGTTAAGCCTATCCCAAGATGGTTTGGGAGAAAGAAACCATCAATATATGGGTAAGAATAATTCTCTGATAAAGTCATTATATTCACAAGAGCTGGAATAAAAGAAGCGAAAGGTGGAAATGTCTATAGCATCTTTGGGGAACATCCCCGACTGTGGGAATCACATGCTTATGACATCCTTGGAATTCAGCTTCGTGGTCTGGAAAACCTCCGTGCTTGGTTCTAGACTAAACCCCGTAGAGGACTGAGTTATCTTTTCCCACTTTTGGAGGAAGCTCTTAGATGATGTAGAAAGATTTTCGAGGGGGGGTGAAGAGTGAAAAGAAGTAAAGGAAGGAACCATGGAAGAAGTGTGTTCTTTTCAGATTTTCTTCAAGTATTTCAAGTTGTTCAGAATAAGGGCTAGGAGTCAAGAAGAGTGACTATCTACATTAGTAAATTATTATAGAATATCTTAAAGCAATAGCTTTCAGAGGCGTTAGCCTAATTTTCTAGTGTGGGAGGGCCCATATTTCTAGTGTATATTCCCATGTCTAGTGCAAATTATTATCTGATGATAGTTAAAAGGAATTAAATTTTTTTAAAAGATAGTTTTGTATCTTGATACTTACATTGTACAGTCATCTTTTTGTTTTTCTCTTAGGTAACTGTATTTTACAAGCACCAGTATTGTCTATAAAAAGACCTAAGGTTGTATCATGGCATAAATGCATTGATTTTTTTCATGTGACAGAAAATATTTACCTGACAGTTGGCATCATCAGAAGATTATTTTAAATAGCAAAGATCTCCCAATGCTGTTAAAAAAAAGTTGCATTTATATAGTTTTGTTTTTCCATCAATCTTTCAGGCACTTACCTCTTGTATCAGGGAGAGAAGTCTATGGGGCATCTTTGATGGATTCCTTATTTATTAAATTTTTACTTGGATCTTTGATGTTAAAAAGCAATCTAAGTCTACCATATATCAATGAGTATCTTCATAAAGCTATGCTTTTAACATCTGTGACTTTTTCCCTGTATTTCTTGTTGTAAGAAACCAAAGAATTAATTCTTCAGAGTTGACAGGTCCTGCAATATGATATATAACTTAAAGCATCAATCAACCCCCCCCCACAATGAGGTTAAAATACAGTTCTCCACTTTCATACTGGTAGCTTCTACTTAACACATACAGAATTCTTAGCTTTTAGGGATCCTATAATTTTGAGAAGTGTGAAATGATTTCACATTAAAACTGAAAAACAACAGCAACTGTAACAAAACAAAAGTTTCCATCATGCATGAATGTGTGTGCACACACACACACACACACACACACACACACAGCCCTGAGAAGCAGAGGGCATTTGGGAAGCAAAAAGTTACACTGCTGAATGTTTTCTGAGAACAGTTTGAAAAAATTTCATGAGACCTGGAGAAGTGCCCCTTTTGTCGCCCACAAGGATTCAGATTAAATTTACTTTGGTGCAAATGACTACAATGGATGTGTTGTTTTCAGACCGGCCTATTAAAATAGTGCTGGTCATAGTGTCGAGCACAGCGAACTCTGCTCAATGTGAGGGGGCGGCCTGGATGGGAAGGGAGTTTGGGGGAGAATAGATGTATGTGTACGTAGGCCCAGTTGCTCTGCTGTGCACCGCAAGCTATCAAAACCTTGTTAATTGACTATAAAAAAAAAATTCACAGTTACAGTCACCATTTTGTCTTGGAAAAAAAATTTAGGCATCTCAAATGCTACAAAAATGTATACTTATATGCAAAAATCTCTAAATATATTACATGGGATGCTTAAGATATTTGCCAGTTTATTATTTTTCTATTTAACATGATCTCCAAAATCTTCCTTTTCACAGAGGACTAGCTAACATACTTTCAGAAATACCATGAAGTTCTTTTTCAGCAATTTTTTTCATAAGAACAATCCATTATTGTACATTGTGATTGTAATTTTTTACAACATAATTGCACCTTCTATTGACATCTTCTCAGGCATTAACTAATTATGCCATTTAATAAAATTACAGTAATTGCATTAAAAGATTATCTGCTGAAAATTTAAAAGGACACTCTTAGCTATTTTAGCATATTTCATGTTTATATTTTCAACTTCATAATTGAATTGCATTTTCAGACAGAATTCTAGCTATACTGAATGAAATCAATTGGTATTTTGGAGCATCCCAGTTTTGACTGGTAAGCATTAGGTCTTAATTTTTTAAATTCTGGAACAGCATATGTTGTCAGCCTTCACATGGCCCTGTGGGTAATCGGTGAGTGGTTCTAAGCTGGGTGCAGCCCCTGATGGGAACTCTCTTGTCTCTGCCTACTGCCTTTTCTGCACTTTCTCTTGGGAGGTATTTGTAAGCACACTTTCGCCTTCTCTGAATTTTCTGGTTAGGGACGGTGTTCTTTGCAGAGTCCGGAGAATTCAGTCTAGTTCACTCTGCTGTCCAGAGATACCCTCCTGTTAATTTGAACTTGATCCTGACTCTCGGAACTTAAATCTTAGAGAAAGAAAAGACTTCAATGTCCATGTCACTTCTAGACCCGGGCCATGTTTCACAGCCTCCTTCAAGCTTGCCCATCTCCCTCCGTCCTTGATTCCCTCTCTCCTTTCCCACAACCATTGTCTGTCCAGTGTTAGATACTGAGATGCAGAGATGAAATGATCATAGTAAGTCTTCTGTCCATCTATCCTGGGCTTCCCTGGTGGCTCAGTGGTAGAGAATCCATCTGCCGACACAGGAGATGTGGGTTCGATCCCTGAGTCAGAAAGATCCCCTGGAGGAGGGCATGGCAACCCACTCCAGTATTCTTGCCTGGAGAATCCTGTGGACAGAGGAGCCTGGTGGACTTCTCCAGTCTACGGGGTCTCAAAAGAGTCGGACATATCTTAGTGACTAAACAAACAGCATCTTCCTCTCCTCTTTCCTTCTCTCCCTCCCTCCCTCCTCACCCCATCCCCCTGCATCCCAGCCTCTCCCCAGCATCCCTTCCCACCTCTTTTGCTGCTCCCTTTCTGTCATTCCCTTATCTTCCCTCCAATATGCTCCTCTTATACTTGAAACCAAAGTGGTAACCTTTGAATTATTAAAGCACACCATAAGAGAAATTAAACTTGCCCTTTAGAGAGAAAATTAAGTAATAATCACAAGTATTTTTAAACATATGAAGTGAGCTACAAATGTGGGTAGGAATTGTTAGCTGATATAGCTATTGGGAGGCTGGGTGTTGCTGCCCTAACTCAGAGAAAAACTTCACTGAAGTGGGTACAGGTGTGCACACACACACACAGTTGCCGTTTCATTGCAGAGGTTGTGAAGGACCTGTTTGAGGATGGGGTTGAAATGCAAAGCATTGTCTTCTGTGTTATTTAATTAATGTTTAGGAGTCAACTATCTCTAGGGCTGATGAATGTGCTTGGAAATGCTGAATGCCAAATCATCGAGTTCTATCTTTCAGGCTATGATAGAACTTTTCATGTTTGACCTAATAAATTATGTTCTCTATATCAAAAAAGGGTTTTATTTTAATATTTCAGGGTAATGTCATATGCTTAAGAAATCATTCAGTGTAACTTAGCCGTATGATTGAAGGATTGTGTTAGGACATTGTGAGCTGTGGACTGAATGACGGAGGCCCAGTCTTGTATCTGTGTACCCATCCTTACTGCTTATCTCGGTACTGAGTATACTGCAGGCATCAAATCAATGCTTCTTAGAAGAGTACTGGAACTCATGCACACCATCTGTTATCAGATACTGTTTGAGTCCAGTTACTATTCTGACCATAGCAACCTGTGACCCCACCAGAGGGTGAGATTCAGAAACAGCCCAAAATAGCTTCATTATAATCTTTTCTGATGTACATTTTCTCAACTTTTTCTCAACCCTGTCCACAGTGGGGTGGGGACTGGTGCTAATTTGCAGCTAAATGGCCACAAGACATCGGTAGGAAAACTGGGGGAGTAAGAGGGGAACTGGCAAATCTCTAACCCAGATCCACAGCCCCTGAATCTGCAGGGATTTTATTTTTGATTCTTACAGAGCCAAGTGCGTCCCCCCCACCCCAATCTGTTTCTATATATGATACCTGGATGTGCCAACGTTTTGTGTGATGCAAGAATGGAAAAGGAGATTTACACATAAAAGAGAGGGCTTGGGCAGAGGGGAGTAGAGTGCTCATGTGTCTGAACATAGGACCGGATTCCTGCTTCAGTTCTGACCTGTTGAAGAACCACGCTCAGCGCTTGCATTTCCAGCTAATCCGATATTGCCTTTTTGGTGGTCCGAGCGTTGTCATTTGTTTGGAAGCTGTCATCTTTATTAGCGTCTCTGGCTGATCTTCGAGGCTCCCCATTAGGTGGCGCGTGCTCTCCGCTGTCTGGCTGGGCTTGGCGAGCCGCTGGCCCTTTTATTGCTGTGTGGCGCGGGCATGCTCGCTGGGCAGCCTGTAATTAGACCCACCACAGATGACAGCTACAAGAGAGCATGGTGATCATTTGAGCTGCCGGATCTGATGTTTATGGAGAGAAGCCTTCTTTGTGGTCTGGTTAGGGTTTGCTATACTGTTTTGTACTTTTGCCATTTGATTTATGATTCAGAAAGGTGTGTTTTGCTCCTTCTCTGCTGAGCTTGGAGTCATATCGTTGGCCTTTGAAATGACAGAACTAATTTGGGGGAGGGATGTTTTCATTGAACTGGCACTCTCCCTCCCACTTTTATTTAGAAAGATAGGAAGACAGCTAAATAAAAAGTCAGTTGATTATGTCATCATCTAAAACCCTGTTCCTGTTCAATGTTTATTGGCTATTTTAATCTCCTTGGGATTTTCTTATAGCCCAGATTCATGCTTTTTGGCCCCTTAAAATAGACGTGCCTATTTCTGTCCTCACTTTTTAAAATTTTGGTTTTAACTCACTGCCAGAGATACTTGATTTTGTCATGGAAAAGTAAAAAGAAAGGAATACACTCCTTGACTCGGTTGGTATTAAGGCGAGACCCCCACGGCTACAATTTTAAGTCTGGAGAAGCATGGTGCTCTATGTTCTTTCACAGGGGAAGAAGCTGAAGGTTTGGGAAAGTGATTTTTCCCTACTGGCCTCTAGAACGAAGGATCGTCAGCCCTGATGCCATTTTCACAATGTGTGGCTTGTGTGGTCATAAATTTTGCAATGATGGTTTCATTTCATGAGTATGAGCTGTATCTACACAGTGTCCACAGATTGTGTTATTAAAAATTCTTTAAAACCACACTTTTATGCAAGTCTTAACTTTGGAAAATATGCATCTGGAGAGTTGCTACCCAGAGGCGTAATATGCCCTGGAGGAACAAATATCTGTAATGTTACTTGGTGTGGGCTTGGCGGACCCTTTTCTTTGTAAAAAATTGTTTCTTTATTTGTTTTTATTTTTGATTGCACTGGGTCTTCCTTGCTGCCTGTGAGCTTTCTCGAGTTGCAGCGGATGGGAGTTGCTCTCTCGTTGCGGGGGCTTCTGTTGTGAGCATGGGCGCTGGGCACACAGGCTCAGTGGTTGTCACACCTGGGCTCTAGACCTCAGGCTCCAGTCGTTGTGGTGCACAGGCTTAGGTGCCCCGTGGCATGTGGGATCTTCCCGGATCAGGGATCGAACTTGTGACCCCGGCGTTGGCGGACAGACTCTTATCCACTGGACCACCAGGGAAGTCCTTGACTGACACTTTCCTCGCAGCAGATGAGTGTTCCTCATCAGGCCTTGATGGGGACAGTGCTGCTGCTGAGGGTGAAACTGATGAGGATGATAATCAGCGTTTGCGTGTTCTGGGTGTTTAAGTTATGACTTCTGCTCTTCAACTTGTTCTTACTTTATTAGGCTACAGTGACACTTTTAGATTGAAGGCAGGAGGAAAAGGGGACGACAGAGGATGAGATGGCTGGGTGGCATCACTGATTCAGTGGACATGAGTTTGAGCAAGCTCTGGGAGTTGGTGATGGACGGGGAAGCCTGGCGTGCTGCAGTCCATGGGCTCGCAGAGACTACACGACTGAGCAACTGAACTGAACACTTTTAGCAAAATACTGTCTCTCATTTGTCTCTTGTTTTAAAGAGCAGCAGAATACTAACTATGAATTTGCAAGCAGCAGCATTTCTTCTGCTGTGGTATAAGCCAGGCACATGCTACTGTAACTTTATTTTCAATTATTCCATAGTAAAAGTGCCTTTCCTTGGAAAGTGTTGAAGTCCTCACATTGAGGAAATTTCTATAGACTGGTTTCTCCTCCAGTTTCTACTTTGCAAAATAGGAAAATGTGACCTGTGTTTAGCTGTTAAAAAATTAGCTACCTAGGCCTCAGTCACCTTCGCTTCTTTCTGTAAATTTTATTTTTCTTTTCATTGGTGATCTTTAAACTTTTAGTAATGGACGTGTTTCAAGGGAAAAATAATTGATTGCCTTGAAATTTAGTGCATGTGCATACACACATGCATGACCATACCCAAGGAATGGAAGAGGGAGTGAATTGGGAAGAGAAGCAGGAAGAGGAGAAAGGAAAAGAAAAAAGAATAGTAGATAGCCTTTCCATTTCTGGAGTTTATTTAAAGACAGTCCTGCAGGTGGCGATAGAAACTCATAAATGATAAAAGTCCCAAAGTAAATTTCTGTGCGCTGTTTCTTGGGGATTTTAATTGTGGTGATTTATTTTTAATTTGATACAGTCATCTACAGGCAGAAATCATTGCATTAGAAAAAATTCAAATATGCGTGTTATGTAATCTCTGTTTTTATAAAAATTTTCTCGGATATTCTGTGGCGTGTTCATTTGTATGCACAAGAGATAAGATATAGGTTACTGCTGAACTGGTACAGATTTTATATGGCAAATAACCATTTTTAAAATTTTTTCTTTTACTTTTCTTAACCTGTAGGTAAAATTTGATGCCTGTACCATTGGTTAGGTTTATAAACTCTTTTGCTATTGAGCGCTGAGTTGCGTAATTTCGTGATGTGTGTGTGTGTGTTTGTATGTGTGTTTTCTCGTGTGTCGTTTCCTCCTCCTCCAGAGGATCTTCCCTACTCAGGGATTGAACCTGTGTCTCTGCATTGGCAGCCAGATACTTTTCCACTGAGCCACCTGGGAAGCCCTCTTGTGTCAAAAGATAAAATCAGTTGCTTCCATAGGACATTTTCTTCCTTAGCCGGTTGTTGAAGTTTAGTTTTGATCTGAGAGGAATCACAGATTCTTTGAAAGCTGTTTATTTTACCCAGCAATAAAAACACAACATAAACAATTTGTTGTGAAAACAATAGAAATTGTATGCTGCCTCTGCGAAGTCGCTTCAGTCATGTCCGACTCCGCGCAACCCCATAGACGGCAGCCCGCCAGGCTCCTCCGTCCCTGGGATTCTCCAAGCAAGAATACTGGAGTGAGTTGCCATTTCCTTCTCCAAGAAATTGTATAATGGGTATGAGAACAGTTTTTAGTCATTTTAATTATTTCATTTTAGATATCGGGCATTGTTCACCAAAGTTAAAACATTCAGTAGATATTTCTTCCCTGCTAGTTAACGTTGAGAAGTTCTTAAATTGCTTTTTGCGAATATATATTTTCATTTGCTATTTTTCCTTAAGTTAAAGTTTGAAGATGCAAACTCTAAAGTGATTTGCTTAAACATAAAGCTAATTTTCAGCTCTCCTCTTTTCATGTAGCCTCATTTAAAAAACCTTTGCAGTGCACATTTTCAAGGGGAACTGCCTTGATTCCAGAAAATGTAATTATTTTGGTTTAAATGCTTTAGGCTGTAGATGTTGAGTGTCATCAACAGTCAGCCATGATAGTCTCGTACAAATTGTGTGAAATTCAATCTTTGTCCCTCTGCTGAACATCTCGCTAAGTCTTGTGGTGAAGTTCAGAACCAATAATGTCTTGTATGCTGTACCCTCAAATACAGAATTTCTTAGAATGGGGGGGAAGAGAAGAGAAAAGAAACCTTCTAGCCTTCTTATATTCTATTTCAGTTGCTGTTCCAATTACTCATGAGGGTAGCAAGTCAGACTCTTGGAAAACCTATTTTTCTGCTTTCACGTAAAGACTATTTAGTTCTTTACTCTGTTAGCAACTGCCCACAAATCTAATCCATTAAAAAATATATCGTGGTAAGCAGTTCTTGAAAGTGTTTATAATAAATGGTAAAAGCCAAGCTTCTACTGTGAGATTAGCAGTTGCAACAGGATGTGTTCATCAGGAAATAGGTTACTGCCTTAACGGTGTGTCCTGCCGTGTAACCTGCAGGATAGATGAAGATTTAAAAGCTTGCAGTGCAAGGAGTTTATTTGACTTCCTCTCTTTGCTTTCTTTTGCATATTACAGCGTTGTTTACACACATGTACTTTTCTCAACGAATCTATTCTGAAGTTCATATTATAGACAAAGAGCATCCAGGGCTTTGGAGGTCATCCCCCACCACACACACACACATCCATATAAAACAAATTCAGTTTCACGGAATGAACTCTGTAGCTTAAGAAAAAATAATAAGAGAGTGATGAAAGATGATTTTCCTGAAGTCTAGAATCACCCTTAAACCACCCCCCCACCCATCTTAAAGATGCAGGAAATACTCCTATGGATTATGGTGATTTTCCTGCTTTTTGCTTGATTACCTTCCAGTGTCGGAGCCAGTGGACAGTAGTGCTAATGAATAATGCCTTCTACGTGGATGATACCTATACTCACACACATGCAGTGACTAAGAGATCAAATATACTGGCTAAAAAGCCTTAGGGAAGCATTATGTGTCTGAGGTCTGATCTATTGTCTGGGAGGTCGGAGAGTGTTAATGCACTCGGCAAAGATTACACTCCCTCTCTAATTGCTCCAACACTTCCTTAAAGGATTTAAACCGTCAGGAAAGGTGATGCTCCTTGTCAGGTTTTGTCTTCTGCCTGCAGTTGAAGTTTATCTGTCTTTCCACTGAGACCACTAGATCAAGTAGCCTCGCCAGTGTCAAAGGCATAAACTCTGAATTAAGAGTGAAAGCAATGAGAGATGTTATTTACAGCTCCATTATGACTTGCTCTTTAAATGCTTTGCATTCCATCGCTGGTGTTTACATTGTGAAAACGACAGCATATCCGTGTTCAGAAAAGGGGGGCTGAAAGAAGTCCAAGGCTTCACTTTGACTTTTGATCAGATTTGTTTTCATAATCTTTTCTCAATGCCATAAGGGCCAGTGTGGCTTTTTGCGTTGAAGTTATTTCCGGTAAAGACAGATGTAAAGAATAGTGGACTTTACCATTTCCTCTCTGCCGCTTCCCCCACCAACACATACACACATACATACACACTTATGAAATACACACTTTGAAATACTTATCTTGAATTAGGCACGTACAAGACTGACCCACACATAGACATGATAACTTTGTCCAGAACATTATTGGAAATTTCATATGTTGTGCAAACATATTTTTAAAAACCTCACCTTTCTGCATTAAAGAATGCTTCCTTATTCTTGTGTGGTGTTCGAAAGCTGAGATCATAATTTTAATCAGACTCTGTATCTCTTAGATTGCTTTGATTTTAACTCAGCATTTTCTAAATAACACTGAAAAGCTTAAAGGAAGCTTTTACCAATTCTTCCATGATGGGAGTGCAGGAAATCCTAGGGTTCTGTATGTTGCAGGCACCATTTTGCACTCCTTAAATTCATAGTCAGCCTTGCTGGAGGAGTGGGGAAGGCAAGCTTGCATTTCACCTTGAGCATTTTCTGCCCACTATATACAGATACAGTTGCATCATTGAGAGAGAAGAATTCCGCTTAGATCAGTTCAGATTGCTAATATATGTGGCCTAGAGCTTGCAATATAATATTTATGTTGCTTCCAGAAGAGACTTGGGAAGATTCCCTGTAAATCGAGATGGTAGTCTGAATGATGGCTGTAGATGTATTTTTTTTTTTTTTTAAAGAAATCCTTGTTTGTCCCACGGGACTTTCACACTTTTCAGCTGACGGCACTGTATTTTACTCATATTGTGTAAAGCTGTCAGTGTATGCCTTACATGTGTCTCCTGAAGCCTCCGAGCAGATGACGAGAACTATTGCTCCAGGGGGGAAAACAGCATTCGAGTCAATATCTTCCGGAGAGGATTTCTCCCGGGTCTCCTGTGCCTGCCTCCTACGTGGACTGTCCCTCGCACTTCTTCTTGTATGTTCCCTTGCACTGTTGGTAGATTACACTGAATGTTTCATCTGTATATAAAAATTAAAAATTCAAACAAAAATCTGGCCCACATGAAGAACAGGCCCTTTGGGCATATGGTTCATTATGCATATTCGTTTAATTACTAAAACACTTGGGATGGCTTTCCTGCCCTTGCTTTCAACTTGCAAAGTTGCATCTCTTCTCTTGCACAGAAAATGTAGCCTAGGATTCTGTTTTGAAGGAGAGAAAAAAAAGGGTGTGGGGCGGGGGTGCGGGGGGGAAGTGCCTTTGAAGAAATTACTAGAATTCACCAAAAGGAGGTATGATGCTCAGTATGAAACCAATGGGAGTCAGAGTCTATCTCTTCTTCTCTCCTGTTTTCATCCCTTTCTCTCTCTGATTTCTCCCACTGGCCCTGAAGGCTAGCTTTACTGTGGTTGGTTTATATGAACGCAAGCAGGGCAGGAATGTAAGACTAAGGGTTCAGGTTTCAAGTACATTCCCTCTGAGCGACTCAAGTCTCATGATGAAGCTGTCTTAAGTTTTATTGGTTAGAAAGGCCGTGCTGTGAAAGTGTGACTTTAATTGATTTTTCAGGGCAAACAGGTGGTGATGGTTTAGACATGCCCTAGCCTCAATGCCACTCCTAATTTGGAGCAGCGCATATAATAGCTTTATTAAAATAAACAATCTCCTGGCTTCGCTTTTACCTGAACATCTGCCTCTTGGATTTTAAAGGGCCTTTTAAAATAGTTTCACTCTGCACTTAAATGAATCCGATCCTGAAAAAGCTGAAGAAGACTTTTATTTTCTATTTGTGTCATCAAACTTATTATTTTTTGTTTGAAAGGAAAAACATTGAAATTCACACAGCATCTTTAAATAGGACCATGCTTGTTTTGGGAATATTAGTGCTTATTTTGGGCACATTTGCTTACATGATGCAACAGATTTTAAATGTAAGAGGCCAAAAATTGAATTTGTACTTGCTGGGCTTTGATTTGACCCATTGTTTTAGTGGGCAGAAGCTTGTTGAGTGTGAGTGGTATGTGTGTATGTATGAGAGTGTGTTTGTATATATGAGTGTGTGTGTGTATGTTTGAGGGTGTATGTATGAGTGTGTGTGTGTGGACATACATGCTGAAAGACCATATTTTAGGTTTCTTCCCAGTTTATAGTGATGCCCCGTGTTGTCAGAAATCTGTTTGGATTAAAATAAACTCTGGACTCCTGAGAGCATTGTTAAGGGAAAGGAAGAGCCAAACTTGGCATCCTTTTTATTGTTAGTGGCTCTGAAACAAGTACAATTTTCTTTTTGATTAAGCAAATAGGTAGTTGATCCGAGTAATGGGAGACCATCCAAGACATTCTTATTCCATTCCCTAAAGAAATTGTCCTTTGCTATAAAGAGCATCGCTCACTAATCCCTGCTGGAGGCTTTCCGAATTAAGGCACCTTAGTCTATTTTAAGCACATTGAACACGTACAGAGCTATTGCAGGCTTAATGTGAATGTATTGCAACCCTGATTCATTTTAGTGCCAGAAATAAAGCTGCAAGTGGAGGAACTTAATACAGAGAACTACCTTATTCCATCACTGTGCTCATGCTAATTAGATACACTTGCTTTATTACCTGGAGCATTTTTCCTGTATTCATTCTGATCCAATCTTTCTGTGAATATGAAGGAGTAAGTCTTCAGTGCTCAGTTGAAGTTTCTAGTCACAATTACAGCTTGATGTTCATGTGAGCAAAGTCAGCGAACACTTGTAGAGAATGCTTTGCCCACTTAGAGTACAATTAGAGCCCCACTGACTCCCACCGAGGGTGCCCACATGCCAATATTTACGCCTCTGAAATGAGTGAGACACTTACCGGTACATTTAATATTTTTTCTTGACCTCCTTGAGATACCCAGATTTGGGGGGAATAAATAAATGTGTGAGGATTTTTTTTCCTCCCTCCATTTAATCAGAGCAGATATTTTGCTGATTGCTTTGAAATATGTATTTACCAAAATCAGACTTTCCACTGCTCAATTACCAGCTTTGGCAAAAACGCATAATGAGAAGTTTATTATCTGGTTCTAGATATTATGACCATTATGGAATTATCATTCTAGGGGGAAAAGCCAATAGTTACAGCACATTACTTGCTTTTTTTTCTTTCATTTAACTTAGTGCTTTTCTACTTTTAAAACTAGTTGTTCTACCTTTCTGAGTGGTGTGGGGATTTTTATTAGGTTATGGGGACTTGTTTGACTTGTTCCCATTTATGTAGAATCATCAAGAAATGTAAAGTGTAGTGTAGCCGGTAACATGATGGGATTTTTATAAATACTTTAAAAGAGGGAAAAGATGATGTATTTAGTAAGAAACTTGTGCATAAATGCAAGTTAGAATTTTTTTTTCATGTTTTCAAAAAAATCCCGTTACACAGTCAAAAGGGGAAAATGAATGTTAACAAAAACTCTCTATCTAGAAAAAATGCAGTCTAAAATACAGTCTTTAATTCATATTTAATATTAGTACAATGTGGGCTTTCTATGTAGAGATATCTTCTTAAATCAGAATGGAGTAAGTTACATTCTTCATAGAAATATTCAGTTAATGTAATTGTGACATTGGCAGTTTGAAAATTACATGCATTGTTTATTTAAACAGTTATAGAGGATAATAAAAGCAAGAAACACATAATACAGATATCTTTCTACAAAAGTATTGATAATAAACTGCCCCTTGTGATTATTCTTACCCAAAACCAGAGTTAATTGATGGAGTTTTGTCGCTAAGATTAGACAAGGTAAGACACCCAGTTTGATTTTTCTCCCAATGAACTGACCAGATCATTGCATGTCTTGTAGAAATAAAGATACCAAATAAGCACCAGAATTGGTGTTTCCCAATGCCCAAGAAAATAGGCAGTTAATCAGTGTTGATTTGGTAAACTTCCTTGGTGTCTTGGGCTTTCCTGGGGGCACAGTGGTGAAGAATCTGCCTGCAATGCAGGAGACGCAGGTTTGATTCCTGGGTCAGAAAGATACCCTGAAGAAGTGCTTGACAACCCACTCCAGCATTTTTGCCTGGGAAATCCCATGGACAGAGGAGTGTAGTGGGCTACAGTCCATGGGGTCACAAAAGTCAGACATGGCTTAGTGACTAAACCATAACCACCACCTATGTGTATTATGGTAACCTAAGCATGACATAAAGCCCAGGTTGAACTAAAAAGGTTTTATTAGAGGACAGAGGAGAAAACTGAGGGTCTGAGCAGGAAGCGACATTTTGAGGTTTGCCAAAGTCGTTCTTCTTTGGTTGGTGCTATCTTCCTCTTAGCTCTTTCTAGGTGGACTAGACTGGGAAGAACAAATTCTCTCCGAGACCACTGCTTCCTTCCAAAGATGTAGACTTGTTTTTCTGGTCAGTCTATCATCATTTCTTTCCCTAGGTGTGTTCACCTCTTTTACATTTTACTACTTTATTAGTTTTCTACTGCTACAAGTTACCATACACATGAGTGGCTTAAGACAACACAAAGTTATTATCTTCCTCTTCTGGAGGTCAGAAACCTACATCATCTCACTGCACTAAAATCAAATGTTGGAAAGGCTGTGTTTAACTCTGGGAAGAATATGTTCCCTTTGCTTTTCCAGCTTCTAGAGGCTGCCCTTGGCTCATGGCCCTTTCTCCCATCATTAGATGCAGCAAGGGCACCAGGTCAAGTCCTTACATGGCATCACTCTGACCTCACTTCTGCCCACACGTCATTTCCTGAATTTCTTTTTCTGACTCCATCTTCCACTTTTAGACTCTCTGATTATATTAGACTCAACCAAGTAATTGATGATGATATCCCTGTGTTAATGTCAGCTGATCAGCAGCCTTAACTCCATCAGTAATCTTTATTCCCCTTTGCAGTGTAACATGGTCACAGGAGCTGGGGAATAGGATGTGGATATCTTTGGGGTACCATTATTCTGCCTACCACAGCCTGTTATGACTATCTTCTATTCATGTTGCTTTCTTGTAGATAAGGGTTCTGAAGCAAATACTGGTTCCTGGCATAGAAATTAATTTAGCATATGTTTAGAAGGAGGGGGGAAAAGTTTATATATTATGGAATTTTAATCTGAGATTGGCTGGGAGGACTGTAGTTACAAATATATGGGAGTCACATGCGATTAGTAACTTGAAAGATTGTTGGTGTTTATGACTTGCTCAGTCTGTTCCCCTGTGACTGATAGTATGTAGCTGGCGGTGTTGGGGTGGGGTGGGAGGGTGGGGTCAGACAACTAGCAGGAAGCTGTGTCCCTCTCCACACAGCAGATTTTGGATATCAGAACCCCAGCAGAGAGAGGAATAGATGGGCTAAGGGGACAAGTCTGTATCCTCTGCAGAACATCTTTCAGCATCCCAGAAAAGTGATTTTGCCCATTTGCCTTGGCCATTTCTTTACAGAATTTTTCTGTTTCTCGTTTCCTTACCCCATTCCTATCAGTGTTACCCTGATAGTATCCTCCTGTAGTGCAAGAGATACGAGAGACCCAGGCTCAATCCCTGGTTCAGGAAGGTCCCCTGCAGGAGGAAATGGCAACCCACTCCAGTATTCTTGCCTGGAAAATTCCATGGACAGAGAAACCTGGCAGGCTATAGTCAATGGGGTTGCAAAGAGTCAACGACTGAGGATATGGCACACACGTACACATTTCCATAATTAAGGGTACTTCACTACTAGAACTATCTAGTTAAATATCTGGTCTTATTATTATTCTCTTTAAAAATCTATTAATGAATTCCCACTTAGTTTAGGATCACATCTTCAACTTACTACCATGATATACACATCTTTTCACAAACCGGCCTATGTTATCCTTCTCAGTGCCTTGTTCCCTGTGTCTCGAGGAAAGTTCTATCATTGTGAAAAGCTCATTTGTATTACCCCTTAATGTTCACACACCCCCAGCTGTAGTCCTGGCAACCACTTACCCATCATCATCACCATAATTTTGTCACTTCTCAATTGTCATATAGAAGGAATCTTATATTAGATAACCTTTGCAGATGCATTTTTTTCCCACTTAGTGTAATGGCTTTCAGATCCATCCAAGTTGCATGCATTAGTAGTTCACTCCTGTCTTGAATTTTGAAAAATCAGAGTACCGGGTAATATCAAACCTAACCCTAATCTCACATGAAAACAGCTGTGGTTGGAAAAGAGTTGCAGTCTGAGTACCCTGGTCACCACCACTCCTTCTGGTCTGACACCCGGGCTTCCTGTGCTTTATAGTTCACCCTGACCCTCGTGGGCACCTGGGCCTGCAACCCTTGACAGAGCTCAGTCACTTCAGTCATGCCTGACTCCTTGCGACCCCTTGGACTGTAGTTGCCAAGCTCCTCTGTCCATGGGCTTTTCCAGGCACAGGCCCTGGAGTGGGTTGCCATTTCCTAGTCCAGGGGATCTTCCTGACCCCACATCTCTTGCATCTCCTGTATTGGCAGGCGGGTCCTTTACCTCCGCGCCACTCAGGAAGCCCCCTCGTTTACTTACACCCAGCTTTAAAAGTGAAAACTCTTACCGCTTTAGAAGGCTGCCCCTTCACACTTCAGAATCAGCCTCTGCCTCTTTACTACTGAATCCTTCTTCCTTTATCCCCAGAAGTAATAGTGACACTGAATGCTGTCTCATTTATTTGTTGTGGTTTTACCACTTCTGCATCTATCTTTGAACAGGGTAATTCAATTTTGTCTGCTTTTTAAGATTTTATAACAGAATCATGTAATACTTTTAGGTCTTTCTCTGTGACATGAAAATCAATTCACTCACTTTTGACCTGCGGCCATGTGATCAATATGTGACCTTCAAGTATCTTCATTCTATATGATATTTAACGTGGTACATAAGTTATTTACCCATTCTACTCTAGAAGCACATTTGAATTGGTTGCAGGCTTGGTTGGGGGTTTTGATTGGTTGGTTGCTAGTATTTTGGCTGTTAAATGAAAAGTGTTTTTGTAAACATTGGACATTTCGTCTGGTGGACACGTGCCAGGGTTCAGAGCACTGGCTCCCAGTGTGTGGTGCCTGGAGGGCAGAGTCAGCATCACCTAGGAAATTTGCTGAAGTGAATTTCTGGGGCCCCACCCCAAACCTGCTGGACCAGGAACTTGGGGTGGAGTCCAGAGATTGATCCTGTCTATACCAGTCCTCTGGCATTTTTCCTGCATGCTAAAGTTTGAAACCCGCTACTCCCAAGTTTATACCTAGGAATGAATATACATATTATCTGATATACACATGCTGCTTAATTAGTTGCTGCCAGCCATTTCCCAGGTTACTGAACCATTAGCATCCAATAAAAGTTATCAGTGCTCTGCATCTTAGAAAACTCTTAACATGCTGTAACTTCAAAATCATGTCAATCCGATGAGTTAAGTCACACTTTGGTGTGATATTAACTCCCATTTCCTTCATTACTAATAATATTTATAAGTTTGGGGACATTTTTCTCCTTTTGACTAATTTTCTCCCCCCCTTACCTTTTTTATTGATTTGTAGAAGTGTTTTATATAATCTAGATAGAAATTGTAATAGAAATATCTTCTCCAATTTTGTGGCTTGTTTTTTTCCCATTGTCTTTTTTGATGAACAAAATCCTTATACTTAATGTCAAATTTATTAATTATTTTTGATATGGCTTGGGCATTCTATGTCATTACTGAGGGATTGTTCCTAGCCTAAAGGTCATAAAGATGCTCTTTACATTATTTATGGTTTTACTTTTTATATTAAATTTTAAAATCTACCGATAAGTAGATTTCATTTTTGTATTCTGGATACCACCTGATCCAGTACCGTTTCTTAAATATTCTGCTTTTCCTCAGAGATCTACAATTCCACAAGATCATAAATCAGGTTACCTTATATAGGTGGACTTGTCCATTCCATTCATTGGTCTCTTGTCTACACCTGTTACACAATGTTACACGATGTTACACAAGCATCGTTTGAATTTAGCATTGTCCTTCCCAATTTGCTTTTCATCTTCAAGGATGCCTAGGGCTCTTCTTGATATTTTGCTTATGCACATAATAGAATTGACATGTTGTGTTTCATAGAAACACAGAACAAGACCAAACCAATATGGAAAATTAAGTCAGAATCAGAATTATTGAGTTAGCTTTCAAAATCACACCATTGAAAAACAGCAGCAGAAGGAAGCCAAATTAACCAGAAGTAAAAATAAGAGAAAAATCACTGAAGTAGAATATATGTGTGAAAATGAAAAGGAATAATAGAGACTTTCCTGGCAGTCCAGTGGTTAAGACACCACGCTTTCACTACAGTGGACGCAGGTTCAATCCCTGGTTGAGGAACGAAGATCTGTATGGCTAAGATAAAATAAAATAAAAGGAATAGCAATTAAAAGCTGTATCTCAAAAACTAACAAAACAAGTTACTCTTTTCTGAGAGTTTTCAATGTGCAAAGAGTACACAAATAAATTACAGCAGGCATTGAAGGGGAGATATTTCATATGAGGCAGAGATTAAACACAAAGGATATTATGAAGTTTTATGCTTAAAATGATGAAATATATATGAAAGAGGTGAAACTTGTAGAGCAGTGTACCCAATGACTGAAAAAGAATAAGAACTTGAATAGTTCTGTACCAACTAAATAGTTCAATCAGTGGCTTAGTGTCTTACCAGAAAACAAAACATAGGCCCCAGAAACTTTAGAGACAAGGTTTTAATAAACATTCAAGGAGCAGATAAATCCTATGTTATACACATTCTTTTCAGTTGTCTTTTGGCTGTTTTCTTTTCTGGTGAAAAATCAGTTACCATTTAGATTGTTGTTCACTGCAGAGTAAACGTGATTTTTTTTTTTTTAAATCTCACTATCTGCCTTTCCACTTTCTTTTGGTCATGAATTATGTGTAGTTTTACTATGAACTGCCTGCATGTGATTTTTTCCCTCTTTCATCCTATGTGAGGTTCTTTAAATCTGCAACTTCACAGCTTATATGTTAGATTTTTAGAAATTCTCATTCAATATCATTTATAGCTTTTTTCCATTTCTCTCTTATCTCTCTTTTTCTGGACTCCCAAGTTTTTATGTATAAATTAAGCCTTTATAAATGTGCCGTGTATCTTTTTTGCTATATTTTATTGTCATGTTTATATCTGCTTTAAGTATAGGTATTTTCTACTAATACTCCAAATCACAAATGCTCTCTTTTCTGCTCTGCTGTTAAATTCATTTAGCAAATTCTTCATTTCACTTATCTTTTTAAAAAAATGTTTTTGGTTTCCATTGGACTCTATTTTATAAATCCCAGTTCTTTTCTGATATCCTCCATAGTTTTTTTAAAATCCGTTTTCATGTATATATTAATATGGTATATATGCATATATGAATATCCATCTATATATATTGCATTTGCTATGCTATGCTTAGTCACTCATTCATGTCTGACTCTTTGCGACCCTTTGGACTGTGGAACCCACCAGGCTCCTCTGTCCATGGGGATTCTCCAGACAAGAATACTGAAGTGGGTTGCCGTGTCCTCCTCCAGGGGATATTCCCAACCCAGCGATTGAACCCAGGTCTCCCACATTGCGGGCAGATTCTTTACCATCTGAGCCACCAGGGAAGCCCATATATATTGCAAATTATGGTACAAATACGTACATATTAATCATGGCTATTTAAAAATTTGCATCTGGTAACTCTAACATCTAAATTAGCTTTTTGTTCTCATTGTCCTCTTTTCTCTTGATTTTTGGTCATTGCTTTTTTATTTATTTATTTTTTGGTCATTGCTTTTTTAATCCTGACCATTGTAAATTATTTTTTTAATCAAATACTGGATAAAATTTATTAAAACATTTTAGAGGATATGGAATGTGTTATTTTCCACCAAAGAGAATATAGAGAAGGGAATGAGGGTCTAGCAAATCAGAGTGATCCAATCAGGGATTGAAATGACCCAAGGTAGGATTTCAAGCATCTTGAGGACTGGTTTATTTTGGTTTCAACCCCATGCTTAGTGCATAGTCCTTCAGGAGTCTTAATAAAATCCTGTAGTGTTTACCAGACCCCTTCTTTTATAAGGGCCCCTAGCCTCCAGTTTTTATTCCCCAACTCAGTGAGATTGCCAAAAACGTTTGGTCCTCATTTTCTGCTTGGCCTTAATTTTTCATCCTAAGCACACGTGCTTTAAACAGTGAATTTCCCAAGGAGATGTATGTTTGAATGTCTGCTGTTCCTCTTGTTCCTCAAGTTCTGGCTGCCGTAGTTCCCTTGCACCCCAGTTTTTACCTCCCTAGATTACTAAGATTGAAGCATGTTCTAAATTGCCCCTGTGTGCTATGTCTTAGACAGTGAATTGGCAAAAATAAAATGTAACAAAAGCTCTAAGAAGTCAAAGCAGTGGCAGACTAAGATGAACCTTCCTACATTTGCCTGTTACCCTTGATCTTGTCCCTCAGACCCTGGATGCCTTTGTTCCCCTCAAATGTCTTCAGACAGTTTGTGTAGATAATTCAGTTTTCACAGTTTTGTTTGGTGGGCGGAGGGGGTTCCATTTGTTTTTCGTGGGTGATGTTGTTTTATGCAGAAAGAATGAGATAAAGCTCAGCTCCATACTGAAAAGCTGGTTTACATGTCTACTTAATATAGAGGCTTGACAACAAGGGTGTCTTAGAATTTTTTAAAACCAACCCATACCTTTCCCAGTTTA
The DNA here is from genome assembly GCF_963930625.1 of Muntiacus reevesi. NCBI lineage: Eukaryota > Metazoa > Chordata > Mammalia > Artiodactyla > Cervidae > Muntiacus > Muntiacus reevesi. Next base: position 11,459,420 of record NC_089263.1, on the reverse strand, counting down.
CAGACATTTGCTGTCCCCATTTTAAATTGTTTCAACACACCTATATTAAACCTCTCTAGTAAGTCCATGTTTATTTAGATTGGTAAGCATGTTTACTATTGCTTTTGAATACATACATTCTCACATTCAGCCTTTTGATGCCAGGAACAGCATCCTTGAAATAAATCTATTATATGTACTTTCATGAGTGAATCTTCATGTGATAAGCACTGCTGACTCATGCTTTTCTGAAAAAGTCTCTGCTTTACTCTTTTACTAGGTACAAGTTTTTGAATTGAAAGGCTGAAAGCGTATATATGTTAAGTTTTTCTACTCTCTTGTTTCGCTTGTTGCATTACTTTTTCTTCACAGGTGAATTGTCTTTTCTCTCTAGCTGCTTGTAAATGTTTCTGCTTTTCTCCCCAAGTATTTTTCAATTCTACCGTGATATTGTTAAGCCCAAACACCTCTTTATTTATCTTATTAAGGGTTTAATTCAATCTTCCCATTTGATACATTTAAACAACTCTGGAAAATCCTCAGGCATTTTATCTTCATATATTGCTTCCCTGTTCTCTCATTAACTCTTTGCCCCTTCAACACCCATCAGGTGTTGTCTTAGACCTTCTTGTTGACATCTTCCATGTCTTTGACCTTTCATATATCTGTATTTTTGTTTCTGTCCTATACATTCTGAAGAACTTCTTTGGAATTATTTCTCAGTCCAGCAATTTTCCTTTCTGTTAGTTGGTTCTCTTCTGTTTTTAACCTGTTAGTTAATAACAACCACTGTGTTTAAATTTTATCGTCTCCACTTCACATTGTTTCTCAGCAGCAATGCAGCCCAGCTTCCATGGTCCATTTTTTAAACCACTTTATTTGTGTATTGGCTGTGCTGGGTCTTTGTTATCGGTGCAGGCTTTCTCTAGTTGCAGAGAGCAGACACTCTCTCCAGTTGTGGTGTGTGGGCTTCACGTTGCGGTGCCTCCTCTCGCTCCAGGGCACACAGGCTTCAGTAGTCGCAGCACACGGGTCAGTAGTGAACGCTGCCAGGGCTCGAGAGCACAGGCTCAGTAGTTCAGGCACATGGGCTTAGTTGCTCTGAGGCACATGGGATCTTCCCACAGCAGGGATCGAACTCGTGTCGCCCTGCATTGGCCGGTAGATTCTTTACTATTAAGCCACCAGAGAAGCCCTCCGTGGTCCATTTTAAAAATAATTTCTTTGCCTTCTCTACCTTCATTATACTTGATTAGCAAAACCTCGGGTAAACATGGGTAGCGGAAAACAGCCAGTACCTCTTGACATCTATATTACATTTCTTTGAGCCTTTATCCTCTCTTCTGGACTATTTTATAACTTCTGCCCTACTTTTCTAATAACTTCTCGCTGTCCTCACTCAGATCATGACCATGGTTGACACATGTGCCAGTTTACTGCTGTTTTGCCCCTGCCATACCTACCTATCCACCTACCAACATCTGTGCCTATTATCTTCTGCTGTCTGTCCTATAACTATGAATCACTGAATTGTTGCTTCCGAAATATCAATAACCTCAGATATGCAGATGAGACCACCCTTATGGCAGACAGTGAAGAGGAACTAAAAAGCCTCTTGATGAAAGTGAAAGAGGAGAGTGAAAAAGTTGGCTTAAAGCTCAACATTCAGAAAACTAAGATCATGACATCTGGTCCCATCACTTCATGGGAAATAGATGGGGAGACAGTGGAAACAGTGTCAGACTTTATTTTTTGGGGCTCCAAAATAACTGCAGATGGTGACTGCAGCCATGAAATTAAAAGATGCTTACTCCTTGGAAGGAAAGTTATGACCAACCTAGATAGCATATTAAAAAGCAGAGACATTACTTTGCCAACAAAGGTCCATCTAGTCAAGGCTATGGTTTTTCCAGTGGTCATGTATGGATGTGAGAGTTGGACTGTGAAGAAAGCTGGGTGCAGAAGAATTGATGCTTTTGAACTGTGGTGTTGGAGAAGACTCTTGAGAGTCCCTTGGACTGCAAGGAGATCCAACCAGTCCATCCTAAAGGAGATCAGTCCTGGGTGTTCATTGGAAGGACTGATGCTGAAGCTGAAGCTCCAATACTTTGGCCACCTCATGCGAAGAGTTGACTTATTGGAAAAGACCCTGATGCTGGGAGGGATTGGGGGCAGGAGAAGAAGGGGACAACAGAGGATGAGATGGCTGGATGGCATCACTGACTCAATGGGCATGAATTTGAATAAACTCCAGAAGTTTGTGATGGACAGGGAGGCCTGGCGTGCTGCAATTCATGGGGTCGCAAAGAGTCGGACACGACTGAGCGACTGAATTGAACTGAAGACCAACTCTCCGTCCATATGCTGGATCACACCCCTACCCCATGATTCAAAAATATTGTTCGAACTCTTCTTTCTTCTGCCTCCTACACCATCATTTTTTTTCCCTCCCTCTCTCGCCTGGTCCTTACTACATCCTCTTCCATCCTGTTTCTCTTTTATTTATTAGGCTGTGCTAGGTCTTAGTTGTAGCATGCAGTATTGTTGATTTTTGTTGTGACATGCATGATCTATTTTTTTTAGTTACATCATGCACGATCTTGTAGTTGTCGCAAGCGGGATCTTTAGTTTCAGCATTCGAGATCTAGTTCCCTGACCAGGAATTGAACCCAGGCCCCCTGCATGAGCAGTGCAGAGTTAGCCACTGAACCACCAGGGAAGTCCACTCTGCTCTTCTTTATAACAAACTCTTTCATAGAGTTGTGTAACCACTGTCTACAGTTTGCTGTTCTTTCTTAGACTCACCTTCATCTGATTTTTGTTTTATCACTCCAGTCAACAGCTCATTTCAAATCACCAGGGACCAGTTTCCAGTGACCATCTTATTTAGAAATTTATTTTTAAGTGTCTTAAATGTTAGTTGTGGCTCTTTATGACTCCGTGGACTGTAGCCCCCCAGGCTACTTTGTCCATGGGATTCTTCAGGCAAGAATACTGGAGTGGGTTGCCTGCCCTCCTCCAGGGGATCTTACTGAGCCAGGGATCCAACACGGATCTCCTGCATTGCAGGCAGATTCTTTATCATTTGAGCCGCCTGTTCTTGCCCTCCTCTTTAAAGATCTTTGTTTATCTTGTTTCCTATGACAGCACAGTCTCCTACACTATCTCTTTTGCTCTGACAGCTCCTCAGTATCCTTTTCTGATTCCTTTTAATCTTCTCCAACTCCTAAATTTGTACTTTTTGTACTTTTCTAGGGATCACTACACTTCTGAGCTGCTTCTCTCTATGATTATTTCCTTGTTAAAATGAGCCAGTCTGAAACCTTTAAACACCATCTGGATGCTGATAATATGCAGACTTACGTCTTTAGCCTTAGCCTCTTGTCTGAACTCCAAACCTTCTATCCATTGTCTACTCTTTGTCTCCACCCAGATGTCAACAGGTGCCTCAGACTCCCCTTCTCCAAACCTGCTCTTCCCTCAGACTTATAGCTCCATTAATGAATCCGTCCACTCTTGCAGTTTGTCAGGCCCCACCATTTAGTGTTATCCTTGATGATTCCGTTTTTATATGCTCATTCAAATTGTCTGAAAATCCTCTTGGTCTACTTTCTAAATGGAGTAACATGGCCACTTTTCAGTAATTGCACTGCCATCAGCATGGTTCTAAGCTGCAGTTAACTTTAACCTGGATCATTGCAGTAGCTTTCTAAATGAAGCCTCTGCTTCTACCCTGTGTCTTTATGGTATGTTACGATGTACCCAGAGTGATATCTGAATCACTCCAGAATCACAGAGGTGTATGCACAACTTTCTGAGAAGCTGTCATGTAATATTCCAAATTTTTTGCAGTCAAATATTTTGTCAATTTTTATTGAGGTGTTTCCATACCAAGTTGTAGAAATTCTTTATATATTCCAGATACATGTTCTCTTTCAGTACATGTATAGAAAATATTTTCTCCCATTTTGTGACTTTTTTCATTTCTTAAGTGTCTTCCGAAGAGAAAGGGAAGAATAATTTTAATAGTTAATTTTTTTCACTTATTTACATTATTTTTTGCTTTTTGTGCCCTAAGAAATCTTTGACCTACCCTTCCTTATGCCCAAGGTTTTTCTCATAATTTTTTCCTAGATGTTTTGAAGTTTTAGTATTTAGTTTTAGATGTTATGATTTATTTAGAGTTCATTTTTGTCTGTGGTAATGGAAAGTGATTTTTTTTTTCCATACATATATTCAGTCATTCCAGAGCCGTTTGTTGAAAAGACTCTCGTTTCTCCCATTGAATTACCTTGGCAATGTTTTTTTAATTTTTTTACTAGAGTATAATTGCTTTACAATTTGTGTTCATTTCTGTTGTACAGCAAAGTAAATCAGCTATATGTACTCATATATAGCCCCTCCCCCTTGAACCTCCCACCCGCACCCCCCACACCCCCATCCCATCCCTTTGGTCATCACAGAGAGCCGAGCTGAGCTCCTTGTGTATACAGCAGCTTCCCACTAGCTATCTCTTGTGTTTACAGCAGTGTATATGTGTCAGTGCCACTCTTTCAGTTCATCCCAACCCACATTCCCCTTGTGTGTCCACAAGTCCATTCTGTACGTCTGCTTCTCTACTCCTGCCCTGCAAGTAGGCTCATCAGTACCATTTTTCTAGATTTCATATATACGCATTAATATACGATATTTGTACATCTTCTTTATACATTCCTCTGTTGATAGACATTCCATGTCCTGGTTATTGTAAACCGGGCTACAGTGAACATTAGGAATATTGGGGTACCTGTATCTTTTTGAATTGGCAGTGTTTTTAGAAATAAGTTAATTATATATTGATATATGTTGATTGTATTTTCTGTTCCATTACTGTTTCACTTTATAATAAACTCTATTAGGTAAGCTTTATTTTTTTAAATTGCTTTGACTGCCCCGTCAAATAATAGTCCCATATATAATATTCAGAATCAGCTTGTCAATTTCTACAAAATTGGGATTGCTTGCTTCTGAGGATCAATTTGTGGAGAACTGTCATATTAACAATATTGAATCTTAAAATCCATGAACTAGTGGCATTTCTATACATTTCTTTAGGTATCCTGTAATGTTCCTCAGTAATACTTTATAATTTCCAGTATAGTGGTCTTGCTCTCATTTTGTGTATTTTATTTCCTTGTATTTTATGGATTTTGATTCTACTGTAAATGAAAAATCTTAAGTTTTATTTTTCATATTTTTGCTTCTGGTATTAAAAATAGAATTGATTTTTATAAAAAGTAACTTTATACCCTCTGACTGCTGCATTTAATTGTTATTTTTAGGATTTGCTTTGTAGATTCCATAAAATTTTCTATGTAAAAATCAGGTCATCTATAAAAAGTGACAGTATTGCTTTTATCCTTTCTGATACTTATGCCTTTTACTTCATGTATTTTCCTTTGTTACAGTGGCTAGAACATATAATTCAGTACTGAATAGGAGTAGTGAGAGCAGATATACTTGCTTTGTTCCTAATTTTAGAAGGAGATGGTGCAGTTATCCTCGTCATAGAATCATTTTGTCTGTTCTGTAACTTCATCTAAATGGAATTATATAGCTTGTGCTCTTTTTTGTATAAGACTTCTTTCACTCAATGTGTTTTTGAGACATATTAATATGGCTGCCTGCCTAAGTGTTTTCTTCTTAGTATGTATTTTTTTTTAAAAAATCAACTTCACAAAGCATAATTTATATACAACAAACTGTTGCCAAATATGATCAAATATGGTAACTATAAGATTCTTGTCATGTGTCCTTTATCAGATCAAGGTAATTTTTCTTGTATTCATTGTTTGTTAGTAGTGTTGAGTTTTTTTGTCAATTTTGGTGGATTATATTTATTTTTAATGTGAAATTAATCTTACATTCTTGGACCATATTCTTCTTGATTACACTATAGTATATGTTTTGTATGTATTTCTTGATTTGATTTGTTATTATTTTCTTAAGGATTCTTGCATCTTTGTTCCTGTTGCATGTTTTCCTATAATTTATTTTGTCATAGTGGCTTTGTCAGGGTTTCATAGGGTGAAACCAGCTTCATAAAATTAGTTGTGAAATATTCCTTCCAGTAGAATGTTCTTTCTTCTTTGAATGTTTGATAGAATTCAGCAGTGAAAGTATTTGATTTTGAATATATCTTGATGGAGACATTTGTTCAATTTTGTTCAGTTGTATGTTTCAGTACATTTTCCCTTGTTTAAGAGGTAAGACGTTTTTTTACTTTGTCACAGAGATATTCATTCTATTCTCAGCTCTACCTTTTATGCTTGCAGTGTTTATTTCAGTAACATTCAATGTAATTATTGATGTATTGAAATTTGATTACTGTTTTATTATTTTGTATTTGTCTGCTGTGTTTCTTGGCTTTCCCTAGTGGCTCAGTGGTAAAGAATCCACCTGCACTGCAGGAGATGTGGGTTTGATCCCTTGAGAAGGAAATAGCAACTCACTCCAGTGTTCTTGCCTGGGAAATCCCATGGACAGAAGAACCTAGCGGGCTACAGTCCATGGGGTTGCAGAAGAGTTAACATGACTTAGTAACTAAAACAATGTATTACCATGTATTTCTTGATTTGATTTGCTATATTTTCATAAGGATTCTTTTCTCTTTGTTCTGTTGCGTATTTGCCTATAATTTATTTTGTCTTAAGGGCTTTGTCAGTGTTTCATATCAGGGTATAGCTGGCTTCATAAAATTAGTTGTGAAACATTCCCTCCAATAGAATGTTCTACATTTCTTATTCCTGTTTCCATCTTCTCGTCTTTTAGAATTCTGTTGTAATTCATCTGTTGGCTTTTTATCTATTCTCTGTTTGTTCTTTGGTGATTGTTCTAGAGATTAAATATACATGTGCAAGTATGTTTGAGTGTGTGTGTGTGTAATTTCCACTTAATTTTTGACACCCAATTTGGGATTAATTTTTATCATTTCACCTAAAACATAGAAATATTGCAACTCATCTAAGTCCATTTGTCCACCTGTTCCTCCCCTCCTTTTTATTTCAGTTTTCATATGTTTTGTACTACATCTAAATACATTATACGCACCACCAGAATGATGCTATAAGCATAGCTTTAAACAATTATATGAGTTCTAAAGGAAATAAAAGAAAAACTTGTCTTGTGTATTTACCTATGTATCTACCATTTCTGATGTTCTTCATTTCTTCCTGAAGTTTGAGTTCCATTAGGATTCCTTTCCCTTATTCTGAAGAAATCCTTTAGTTTTATTGTTGTTCACATATGCTGGTGAAAGATTATTTTAATTTTCACTTATCTGAATCTTTATTTCACCTTCACTCCTGCAAGATACTTTCATTGGATATAGGATCCTGGGTTGACATTTTTGCTTTTGCTTTTACCTAACACTTTAAAATTGCTGTTGTACTTCTCCTCGCCTCCATGGTCTCTGATTTGAAATCCATGAACATTCAGGTAGTTAAGTTCTTGTACATAATGTGTCATTTATCTTTTGTTGGTTTCAGAATTTCATCAGTTTTGTTTTTCAGAGCTGTGGTTATGACACATATATGCATGCATGCTAAGTCACTTCAGTCTTGTCTGCCTCTGTGGGACCCTGTGGACTGTAGTCGCCCAGGCTTCTCTGTCCATGGGATTCCCCAGGCAAGAATACTGGAGTGGGTTGCCATGCCCTCCTCCAGGGGATCTTCCCGACCCAGGGATCAAACCTGCATACTCTTAAATCTCCTGCATTGGCAGGCAGGTTCTTTACCAAAGTGCTATAGTAAATAGTTCTTTTACCTGCCAGTGCAAGAGATGCAGATTTGATCCCTGGGTCAGGAAGATCCTCTGGAGAAGAGAATGGCTACCCACTTCAGTTTTCTTGCCTGGAGAATTCCATCGACAGAGGAGCCTGGTGAGTTACACTCCCTGGGGTTGCAAACAGTCAGACACAACTGAGCAACTAATATATGTGTATTAGTATATAAATATATATATTTATTTGCCTAAGTCTGATTTTCTTTGAATTTATTCTGTTGGAAGTTCTCTAGGAAGTGTTCAACCATTAGTTATTTACATATGTCTCTAACTTCCCTCTTTTTCTGACATTCTGAATGTCTATATTAGAGCTTTTGAAATTATTCAGTGAGCAGTAATAGTCCATTCATTTATTTCCATATTATTTTCTCTCTTTCAGATAAGGTGATTTCTTTTGATATCTCTTTAAGTTCCTTAAGTTTTTTTTTTAATTCTGATACTGAACATGCTTACTGATATTTTTTTTTTAGTTTGAGATGTTGATTTTTCAGTTGGACAGTTTTCCCTTTTATTATTTTGTGCATTTATTTACTAACTTATTTATTATGATGTCATTTTGTTTCATCTCACTGAGCATATTTTTAATAGGTGGTCTGAAGTTCTTGTCTGATAATTTTAACATGTGCGTTACTTTGAACCTGACATCTGTTGATTGCCTTCTCCTTGATAATGATTCCACTCTCCTGACTCTGTGTATGTCAAGTCATATTGAGTTGTATCTTAGAAATTAAGAGGATTATGTGGTGAAAACACTAAATTATCCTACATTGTTTCAAATAAGCCTGGTTTTGTTTTTTAAGAAAGCATTTACTTCTGTTAGACTCAAACTGAACATTCAGTCACACCTGCCATGAGTGGCAGCTTTGATCCCAGTCCAGAGGCCTCTGAGTCTGGTCCATGTGTGTGGTAGAGGCTGTAGCAGAGTTCACATACAGAATTTGGTATTTTCCTTTGCTTACTCTCCCCCCCGATGTGCTTGTATGTTCTCTGGCTGCCCTGATTATCACTGACTCCTTTGCCTACATCCTTCATAGGCATTTAGAAAACTGGCAGGTTTTTCTATTGAGTTTTAACCAACTGGTGTCATCTCTGTGTCTTCAACTCTTCTTGAGTGGAAGATGCAAAAATTATTCATGTGGCCCCATGCAGATCTGAGTTCTTGGTACAAGGTTTCAACTCCTCTGAGAAATATATTAACTTTGTTTCATACTCTTAAATACTTGGTCTCCCCTCCAGTCCTAAAGGGTTTCTGTTTTTGCCAGATAATGTTGTTAAGGAACTTAATCCACCAGTAGAGAAGTAAAAATTATGCATTGATTTTTAAAATGTTTATAGAAATACTAGTTTCTCATTCTTAAAGAATTTCAACTTCTTTGAATGTGAACTTTTTTTGTAAAACACTTTCTGTGCTAACTTACCAATACCTGGGGAGACAAATATGATAAATGAGGTGTTTGTCTAGCACAGCCATCCCTCTAGTTTCAGTTCATGTAAAAGTAATTTTGTTGAAGACATTATATAAATAGTTGATAATGAAGAAAATAAATTAAAAATATGTTGTTTCCTATTTTTTTCTTAATAGTTTTAGGTCCGCCTCTTTTTACTTGAAATTATATTTTGCAATTTGAAAGAACAACAAAATTCCACTTATCCAATAGATAGAAATTAAAAATAGTAACCTTTTAGAATATAATTAAAACCTCTAATTTTGAAAGAACTTTAAGAACAGGGAAAGGGAAATAGGTAACAATGAAGAAAATTACTAGTTTTACATAGTAGAGAAATTGCTGTACTACTTTCTCAACTTCTCTCTGTGTTGTTCATAATAAAACAAAACATGACAAAAAAGTAAAAGAAAAAGAAACCTTTAAACACCTAGAAAATTAGAGGAGTATACATATTATTAAATAATAAAATTGATAAAGCCCATCCAGTTAATAAACTGGAAGATATCAGTAATGTAATGATCTACATTGATTCAAAAAGTATTTCAAAAATTCTATACTTGCTCATTAAAAAATGCACAGAGGTTTAGCACTAGAAGAAAATGTAAACAACATATAGATTGGGAGGCTAAAGGAAAATGTCATGATTTACAGTTTATAGGATTTTACACACCAGATCTCCAAAATGATGTATTTTCAATTCCCTACAAATAATAAGAGGGCTCAGAAATAATGTGAAAAACATATAAATCAGTGTTCCTGTAACTAGAAGTAAGTAACCAACTAAAGAATATAAATTTGAAAATCATCCCATTCATAATAGTATCAAAACTCTTAAATTACTTTCCAAAAATAATAAAACATATGCAAAATCATTATGTAAAAAAAAGAGTGAAAAAGATGAAGTTCTGAGTATATGGAGAAATAAATATTCCTTATAATTCAGAAGGTCAATATCAGGATGTCAGTTCTCTTCACACTGATAAGTACGTTAAAGGCTCTTCCAATAAAATTTCACCAAGAATTTTGTAGAATGTTACAAACTGATTTTTAAATACATGTGGAAGGATACAGTCAAAGAACAATCCAAGATAATTTTAGAAGTGAAATAATATCTACTTATGCACTCAGATACCATCTGACTACTGAAAATGAAAATGTTAGTCACTCAGTTGTATCCAACTCTTTGCGACCCCATGAACTGTAGCCCACAGGACTCCTCTGTCCATGGGATTCCCCAGGCAAGGATACTGGAGTGGTCCTGGTGAAAGAACAGTAATGTAATTCAGTAGAAGGGATTAGAGAGTCTGTGTGGCTTCCCTTGTAGCTCAGTCAATAAAGAATCTGTCTCATTAGAACTGATTCAAATGAATTCTTTTTAACGGCTGAGTAATATTCCATGGTGTATATGTACCACAGCTTCCTTATCCATTCATCTGCTGATGGGCATCTAGGCTGCTTCCATGTCCTGGCTATTATAAACAGTGCTGCGATGAACATTGGGGTGCACGTGTCTCTTTCAGATCTGGTTTCCTCAGTGTGTATGCCCAGAAGTGGGATTGCTAGGTCATATGGCAGTTCTATTTCCAGTTTTTTAAGAAATCTCCACACTGTTTTCCACAGTGGTTGTACGAAAGAACAGCATGTATATTATCTGTGGTGAAACAGACCACCAGCCCAGGTGGGATGCATGAGTCAAGTGCTCGGGCCTGGTGGGCTGGGAAGACCCAGAGGAATCGGGTGGAGAGGGAGGTGGGAGAGAGGATGGGGATGGGGAATATGTGTAACTCTATGGCTGATTCATATCAATGTATGACAAAACCCACTGAAAAATAAAAATAAATAAATAAATAAAATAAAAATAAAAAATAAATAAAGAATCTGCCTGCAGTGCAGGAGATCCGGGTTTGATCCCTGGGTCGAGAAGCTTCTTTGGAGAAGGAAATGGCAACCCACTCCAGTATCCTTGCCTGGAAAATCGCATGGACACAGGAGCCTGGTGGGCTGCAGTCCATGGGGTCGCAGAGAGTCGGGCACAACTGAGCGACTAACGCTTACTTAGAGGGTCTGTAGACAACAAGCAGTCATATGGGAAGCTGATGTGTGACAGAGTGGGAATGCAGAATCAGTGAGCAAAGTATGGAGCCCTTCGGTAATCCAATTCTAAAAGTTGACTATACTCAATATTTTGTAATAACCTATAAGGAAAAAGAATCTGGGGAAAAAAAACAAAAACGTATATGTGTGTGTGTGTGTGTGTGTGTGTAATCCTGAATCACTTTGCCATATACCTGAAACTAACTAATGCAGCATTGTAAATCAACTATGAGGATGAAGTTCAAATTGGGTGCTTGTTTCTACCTCTAAACCAAGAGAAGGAACATACACACTCACACAGTTATCTTTTGAAAGAAGAGACAAGAAACCACTTTATCACCTCAGGGTACCATAGATTTCTTAAGCAGAACACGGAATATTAAAGGCAAAAATCCTCAAGTTGAAGATTAATATATTTGCATTAAAAAATAAAACCACTATTTCATCCTAAGTTTTCATTGGTAAGAGAATATCATGGAAAAATTGCAAAACATTCATTGCAATGGGGTACCATATACCACATGAAATGAATATACTTGATTTATGTATACCATCAATAGATCTATAAAATGCAGTATTAAAAAGTTCCAGAATGATCTCAACATTTTGACACTGTTTATTCTGATTGAAACCTTAGGTCTCCTCAAGTGTTAAAGATTCACACTGATCATCATTTTCTTGTGGCCATCTAGCCTCAAAATTGGAAGATTTTAAGATTTTTATTGATAAACGACAAGGTCATACTGTATAACAGAGAGAACTATATTCAATATTCTGTGATAAGTCATAAGAGAAAAGAATATGAAGAAAGAATACATATTTGTATAACTGAATCATTTTGTTGTACAGAAGAAATTAATATAGCATTGTACATCAGCTATATTTCATCCAAATTTTAAAAAATTTTAAAGAGACTTCAAAAAACTAAAGTTTTTATCCGAAGTATTTGAATTTTTCAGCACTGGCAGCCTGCTTGAAAAGGAATCATTCCCTCTGGGGCTTCCCGGGCGGCAGTAGTAATAAGGAATCCACCTGCCAGTGTAGGAGACACAAGAGACGGGGTTAGATCCTGGGGTCAGGCAGATCCCATGGAGGAGGAAATGGCAGCCCACTCCAGAATTCTCGCCTGGGAAATCCCGTGGACAGAGGAGCCTGGCGGGCTACAGTCCATGGAGCCGCGAGGAGTCGGGCACGACTGAGTCATGGAGCACAGCACACGGCCCTAGTTCAGATAAATCCACTCTAGGTAAAATTTGGCCTGTAGCCTCTTAGTGACCTTTGGATTTTCCATGCTGTGTACTTTACCTGTATTCTGGCATGCCAAATCCAGCAGCAAAAAACCAAATAAGGTTGGTAGAGTAATGAGGTTTCCAAATATGGGAACTCTATTCCAGAGTGTGATGGGCCAGCTCATTTCTCTGCATTCCTTATTCTGCTACTAGTTCTAAAACTGTGCTAATGATCGTGTGTGTGTGTATATTTTAATTTACTTGAAACTATACAGAGAGTCCTGGGGTTAATCTCCTGAAGTCAGTGAGTAGGAGCTGAGGATTGTCCCCATACTGTTTTTGCAAGCAATCATTTGCTCTTTGTCTTCCAATCAGGTGTTCTTAGTCACTGTCTGGAACTTTGAACTCTACATGATCCCTCTGGCTTTATTGCTCCTCTTTGTCTACAATTCCATCGGAACTGCGAGAGGGAAGGGTGGCAGCATCCAGGACAGCCAGGTGAGCCCAGATTCCAATAATTCTGTCATTTGATTAGAAAAGAAAGTGTGTACCAGTAAACCACCACCACCACCACAGCATGACCCGATCCACTGCATTTGAGACTGGAGGAGCAATACTGCTCATGTATTCACGTTACAGGGAAGATATTCATCATGTGTAATCTGGAGTCTTCCTTCTAGAGAATCTGTGTTTCTGTGTCTGGGCCTGCCTCCTTAGTTTGAGTGAGCCATCTGGTTTTTCGTCAGCATTTCCAGGCCAGCAGCACCTGTCTGGGTGTCCATGGAGTTCCTGGGAATAAGATTCTCTACTTCCCAGGTGGTACTAGTGGTAAAGAACCCACCTGCCAATGCAGGAGACGTAAATGATACAGGTTTGATCCCTGGGTTGTAAAGATATCCTGGATGAGGGCATGGCAACCCACCCCATTATTCTTGCCTAGAAAATCCCATGGACAGAGGAGCCTGGTGGGTTATAGTCCACAGGGTTGCAGAGTTGGACATAACTGAATCAACTTAGCATGCACACACAGTACAAGCCTTTGGTGGCTTCTTGAGCCCCTTCAGGGAAAGACAAGTGGAAGGTGCTTCAGACCTCCCCAGTTAGTTCTGTGCAATGTTCTCCTGTAGCCTCAGGCCTCAGGGGGTCCTCTGAGGCTGGCACACTTCCAGGGAAGTCAGAGAGAAGGTGGGCACGGGTCCCCTCTATTCTCAAGTGCCCAGGTTTTTTCTGCAATTCTCAAGCTCACTGGGGTGTTAAAGGAAACACGGGCAGCGCCTCTTCTCCACGACATTCCCCCATATCTACTTTTCTTACTTTTTCTCCATCTCTCCCTCCCCTACCCCTCTTATTCCAGCCCATAGAATCTTTTTCTGCTCTATTTTAGAAGGAACTTGTGTGTATAGACTTGCTTTGTGATATAAGCTTGTTATTACAGGTTTAAGAACCAAGTTTTCAAAAAAATCAAAGATCTTGAGACTTGGTAACATCCTTTAGAAAAAAATGACCTCCATGTTGGGTTTTCTAAGACGCAAGCTGACCATCTTCACCCATTTTTCCTTATAATGTTCTGATTATTAAAAAATAATTGTCTCTGAAATAACAGATATTTAAGGAATGTTTCTGGTTTCATTTTGGGTTGTGGGAAATGAGTGTAAGGCCTGGAGTAAAACCTCTGACAAACTCAAAATTCTGTTTGGGTTTTGATTGTGTGGTTCAATAAGCATGTGCTTGTATCAATAATGAGGAGCCTGAAGATGCTAGAACCAACTAACAAATAAATAGCATTAAAATACAAGTTTATGTAAGGATTAAGTTTCACGGAGCTACAAATGAAGAAGCTTTTTACAGAGAAACATCTGTTGTGGAAGTGCTATGTTCAACTAACATTTTTACAATTTTAATCAGATTTTACTTTTCCAGCTATATATATGATGTACCTGTTTATAGCATGTGTGTGTGTGCGTGTGTGTATTTGTAGGCAGGTATGGACTTCCCTTGTGGCTCAGGTGGTAAAGAATCTACCTGCAGTGTGGGAGACCCAGGTTCTATCCCTGGGTCAGGAAGATCCTTTGGAGAAGGAAATGACAATCCACTCCAGGATTCTTGCCTAGAGAGTTCCATGAACAGAGGAGCCTGGCGGGCTACAGTCTGTGGGGTCGCAAAAGAGTCAGACACAACTGACTGACTACACTTTTTTTTGATACATCTGTATGGGTTTCCCAGATGGTGCTATTGGTAAAGAACCCACCTGTCAGTGCAGGATTCTTGCCTAGAGAATCCTATGGACAGAGGTGCCTGGGAAGCTACAGTTCGTTTGTGTGTGTGTGTGTGTGTGTGTGTGTGTGTGTGTGTGTGTGTGTGTGTGTGTAAGTAAATATGGGTACGTAAGTGTTCTGGTGTGTATATATGTATAAATGCACATATATATATTTGTGTATGAAATATTTTTTAATTTACTAAACATTTTGTAATTCATTGTCTAATTTAAACTTGGTAGCATAACCCTGAAGGAGTCAAGAACTACAATTTTCATTTCATGCTTGATGCAGCTAAGGTTCAGAGTGGCAGAGTGATTTGCTCAAAGTCACACAACAAAACAGTGCTGGGACAAGGTCTCCAACTGAAGACTTTGTCTCAAGATGAAGACTTCTAACTCCTAATTACAGAGTTTTTCCTCCCCTAGCAGGTTTTTGTTGTATTCATTTTTATCCTTTGTTATCCATTTGCTCTCATGGAACATGCTTGTTGCTAGCATTGAATAGGTTAGTTCTCCAGTATCAGTAAGCATTCCACAGACTGCTCGATGGAGTTTGTAGGAATTCTAGGAGGTAATTCAGTACCAGCTCTGCCTGAAGAAATTGCTCAGTGGTTTATGGAGGTCTTCAGAGTTATTCCCTCCCTTGTACAAGCATGATGTTGACCATTCTTTTTTCTGTTGGGACAATGGCAGCTACTTTGGTATGCCTGAGTTTGCAAGGTTAAGTAGAAAGGTAAGTGTTTAAACTGAAAATACACTTGAGTTTTCTGATACCCAGTGTTCTTTCAGAGATCCCAAATCATTGGATTGTGTACCAACACGTGTTAGCTTTAAAATGTAGCAGTAATATGATTCAAACATACCCATTAACTAGCCAGGGTTTCTAAATGAATTTGGACAAGCCTCCGGGTGCAGCACCGCTAGTGCTGTGGCCCCAGAACTAAAGCCAGGCTCCCCTTTAGCCCAGATCTGAACCTGGAGTTTCCTTCCCTCATCTGCGCTGCCCCTGCCCCCCCAACTCCAAAGCCCAAGGAAAACAATAATACTGTATAGAAACCTGTATCTTATTCTTGAGATTGATTACATTCAGACTAATGCATTTTCTACTGTCTAATGTTTCGGTAATGGCCCCAGAGGAAAAGTGCAGTCATTATAGCAATGAGCCCAGCACACACGGAGTATGGTGTTCTCAGCCTTAACACAGCAGCTGGTTCATTTGTCAAGAATAAGAACAAAACTGTTTACAGAAGGTACAACTCGGCAGTGCGGTTTTTAAAGCTGGCTGCTTTCAAAGGGCACTTGCCTAATAGCTTTATTTATAGTTCACAGTTTTATGTAGATTATGCATATTGTTTACAGTCTTGTTTCAGCATCCTTTAACTTTAAAAGGGTCCTTTTTTAAGAGGGCATGGTGTATTTCAAAAAGACGAGTGTTTCAATGATGTAGGAAAAGTTGAAGCCTGGGTATGCATGTATTTGTACTTGGTCATTTCAGTTAATGTTTTATTCACATGTTGTGGGTTTTCCTCTTAGGAGAGCCCGGACATAGATGAGGAGGAGGATGAAGATGACAAGGTGGGTATGCTCCAGAAAGGACAAGAAAGGCAGCATGAATGCTTTTGGTCGATGGCATTCTAGCCGGTTGAGTCAAGCTCTGTTGTATCGTTTTACTACCATAGGGTGACCAGAAGAGTGATCAAATTCTCATAATGTGTAAAGGTTATCCCTTTTCAAGTTTTAAGTGAAGATGAAAAGAGGTGGAATACAAGGAATAACTGGACTGTTAACTAGGAGGCCTGTCATTTGAGGCAAAGTGTAGCTTTCCCCTTGGTGTGTGAAAGGTAGATGAAAGGTAGTCCAGGAAGTCAAAAGTAAATCAAGTGCAATCGCTGTTCCTTGAGGCTTATGTCTGCACTCTGGCGGGGTGGGTCACCCGCTTCAGAATCTGTCACTTGCCCAGCTGTTGCTGGCATCGTTTTCAGCTCCACGTCTGGGTACATCTGTCCTTTCTCTCCTCCTGGGAGAATCTCTCAAATCTGCTGCTTTGTTGTCATTACGCTTTCAGACAAACCTTCTGGAATAAAACGGAAAAAAAAGTAAAATGCCAAATGAGATGCTACTAGCTTCACAGTCTCCCAGTCCCCTAGAACTTGCGGGTCTGCCGGGCTCTGGGCGATAATGTGTAGAAGGGTGACAGGAGAGGAGAGAGACGAGAGAGGGAAAGGGAAAAGTTAAGGGTCTGATATAAAATGTGCAGGAAACAGAAATGAATTCAAAAACACCAACTTCATGACACAGATAACCTTAAAATCCATCGAACGAGCAGGATGCTTTTTGCCCATTTGAAGGAAGTTGGACAGATTACAAAGTAAATCTTACTTGTCATTCTAAAATGATCATTAAGAGCAAACTAATAAAGTGTGACTTTTTAAAAAGAGAATCGGGACCCTTTCAAGAATGAAAGGCGTCCCATGATGCCAGTTTCTTCTTCATGAATTGATGTGAGTGGCTTTTGAGTGATATCAGTCCTTGAACATTAAAAATAGTCACAGCTAGGGACTTCCCTGGTGGCTCAGTGGTGACGAATCTGCCTGCCAGCGCTGGGTTCAATCCCTGGTCTGGGAAGATTCCACATGTTTCAGAGCAACTAAGCCCACGGGCTGCAACTACTGAGCCTGCACTGTAGAGCCTGCCCTCGGCCACGAGTGAAGCCACTGCAATAGAGACTGAGTGCAGCCGGAAATAAATACATGGAATCATTTTAAAAAGTGGCCACAGCTAAATTAATGTGCCCTCGGGGATGTTTCATCACAAGAGACACAGTTCAGTTCAGTCGCTCAGTTGTGTCCAACTCTTGGCGATCCCATGGACTGCAGCACACCAGGCCTCCCTGTCCATCACCAACTCCTGGAGCTTGTTCAAACTCAGGTCCATTGAGTCGGTGATGCCATCCAACCATCTCATCCTCTGTCGTCCCCTTCTCTTCCTGCCTTCGATCTTTAATGCAATTATTTTAAAGCTACACAAGGAGTAATCATCAATTTTATTAAGCAAAGGTTGGAAGTGAGGAAGATTTCTTTCTCTTTGGTCTAGTCTGTATTAACGAGGCACCTATGGAAGAAGACTTTGCCCACCCTAGAGAGATCATTGTGACTGTGGGGCTTTATCCCCTCTAAGAGAGAAGAAATGCAATAAGAAGGTGATGAGTGAAAGAGTGGTGTCGAGTAAACAGGAAGGCAGTAAAGTCATCCATGAAGGGATTCCAAGCTCCCAACACAGGGGCCCCAGGTTCAATCCCTGGTCAGGGAGCTAGATCCCACATGCCACAACTCAGAGTTTGTATGTGCTGCAACTAAATACCTCACATGCTGCAGTGGAGATCAGAGATCCTGCATGCCACAGAGAAGACCCAGTGCAGTCAAACACGAGTATTTTGAAAATATCAGCCATGGAAGTTTAGAGCAGTTGTTGGCATGGTCTAACTTTCCATTGTGGCACCTCAAGGGCCCTCTGGGGATGTGGAGGGAAAACCACTTGGGCTGTGATCTACATGGATGAACCTGGGAACTCTTGCTGTCCTGTAAGCATCACCCTCCTCACAGAAGATGCATCAGCCCACCCACACTGAGGATGTTGGCACTGGGGTCTCCACATCTCCTCCAGGGCACTTTCGTTCTTGAGACACTTTAATTGATTGTAGTATGTTTGTAGGGCCTTTAAGAACGCCATATGGTCGTGTTGCTTTCACTTCCTCAATTTCATACTTCTGTGAAAACTTCTTTTTGCCTTTTTACACTGTGGACGGGCTTCATGGGGCAAGGATACTGGAGTGGTTTGCCATCCGCTCCTCCAGTGGACCGCGTTCTGTCAGAACTCTCCGCTGTGACCCGTCCGTCCTGGGTGGCCCTACACGGCGTGGCTCGTAGCTTCATTGAGCTCCACAAGCCCTTCGCCACCACAAACTGTGCTCCACGAAGGAGGCCTGGCGTGCCACAGGCCATGTTGCAACGCATGGGACACGACTTAGCGACTGAAGAGCAACAGCCTGGAAACTTCTGAAGGCATAGCTCTGAAGGGAAAGGCTGACTTCTGTTTAGGCCTCTTCTGCTGAACGCAAGCCTCGTATTGTGAGGGGAGACTGACACGCTTCAGCCCTTTTTCACATCTCTGCACTGTTACTTCTCTAAGGGATGTGTGAACTAGAGGGACTTTCAACTGGAAGACCTCCGGAGCGCACCTCCACTTACAGATTAGTAGGCTATATCATTTCTTCTCCATGTAGAGCAGGCTCCACACCCAGAACTGGTCCCTCAAGCAAGGAGGCCCTGGGCCACTCCCCTCCACAGTGTTCTGACTCCGGGGGCGTCCCCACAGCGCCCTTCTGGCTTCTGTTGTGTGTTAGACATGACAGACGGGCTTCTGGGAACTGTAACACACCCAGTGAGAGATGGACTGTTTACAAATTATAAACATCCAGCCATCTCCTTCCAAACCAGGAGAGGAGGGGAACTCCTTTCTACTCAAACTATCCATCTTGAAAGTGACACTCCTTAATTGCCAGCACCCCTTCCCACCAAATACCATCACAGACAACCATGGAAGATGAAAGCGTGCCGGGGGCCCCTTGGCACAACTTCCTCGGGAGATGGACGTGTTCCCATATTCTGTCTGTCTCCACTGCACAGACCAGGACAAGGTCTGGGGTCTGTCATCCTTTTATTGTCTGGAACAGGGATGGCTGTAAAATGACATCACCGTAGCCTGTTGCTTCTTCTCATTGTTAAAAGTCCACGGTAATGCCCTGTATTTTTTTCGAAACCAAATCAGACTCCACAATTTTGCCTTCCTTTCTTTGGTGGGCTTTCAGTTACAATGTAGAACACTTGGATAACTAGGTTTTTGGCTCTTAGGAAACTGAAGGTACAAACTCAACTTGGAAGAGAGGCAATCTTTCTTAGACCTGATGGCCCCATGCAAGAAATTGCTTGTTATGAGTATAGTTTGCTGGGGACCCCAGAACAAACAGATAATGGCTAAGTTCAGCCAACAGCAATCAGCTGACATTTCCTATTTGTATTAGATTCCGTATGTGAAATTCTTCTATGTGGACCTTATTTGTACGGATGGATTACAATGAAAATTGCATTAATTTGTTACACAGTAAAGGTCAGTAATTGAAGCATGAACCAAGAAACTATTGTGTAAAATGCTGTATCCTATATTTAGGAAAGGACATGCAAAGCAATAATATCTTGTTTTCATTGCAGAAGGTATAAATACTTGCATTAGCGTTTCTTTCTTTTTTCCAGCCCAACAATCACTTGTATAGAATATTTCAGGATTTACTGTTAACAACAGGAAGAAAGAATAATAAGGGCATGTAATTAAAAAAAAAACCTGCCTATTGCTGTCATAAAGACACTGCATCATGATGCCTGCATTTTGGGTTGGTTGGTTTTAACTCAGCTGTCAGAAATAGGATTGGATCATCTGTTCGAGATTATCAGTGAGTTCACAGTTGCTTTACAGTGTTTGATGGAAGGGGAAAAGATCCTCCTTTCATGTCAGTTATGGGTGAAAAATATGTGGATCTTTTCCTTTAAGAAAATAAGAGACATACATTTTTGTGGATTGATGATTTTGTAATGAAAGAATGTGGATAGATATTATATCCCTATCCTCTTTTCACAAATTAGGATGTTATCACTAAAATCTAAGTATATTTAAACCATCAGTCCTAGTTTCAAAAATGATTTTTATCCTCCCAAATGATTAGTCCACTTACCACTACCCAGGTAGAGCCTTCTTAGAGAGAGAAGGAAATGTGTACACATTTAGAAGGTCTTGTAAGTTCACTTGCATAGTCCTTTGGGTGAAGCTATTCAGGGCCAGCACGCCTTATTCCCTGTGTTTTCTTGTTCCAGAAAAAGAAGATGACCTGTAATGTCTCAGCCAGGAAAGACTGTCATTATTGGAGGAAGTCTCCTTACAGTTTGATAGTGAGAGTAGTTTTGTTTATGATTCCTTTGCGCCTTCTTAAGCATGTCTAAAACAGAGCAAATTAGTTTGATTAGTGATTTTTTTTTTAATCAGCTGACTAAGTCATGCTACTTTTAGATGGTGTGGTATGTTTAAGAAAATGAAAAATCAGATAGTATCTTCGAAAAGTTAACAATAGTTGAATACACACACACATACTTTCAGGGCATATACAGTCTACATACAGGATGTATTGTAGAGAATCTTATGGATAATTTTCAGGGGAATAAAGTAAATGGTTTTTCTGATGTAACTTCTTCTAATTTGAATTAATAATATTTTCAGTGATGAAGTGATTTAATTGCTAACATTCCTACCATACCATCTTACTTCCAAGACTTTAATATTAAAATGGATTCCAGCCAATTCTTAATTATCTGTTTATACATGTTTTGAATTAAAAGGGATTGGCTTCCTTATTCTTACAGTCTTTTCCCTGACACGTTGACTTGCTCAGATCCCTTTTAAAAAAATCAAACGCCCATCTTTAAGATGTTTGGCTTCATTACCTTCAGAAATAATCCAGAAATGTTATTAATCTAATATTTTGAAGCATTTTTCAGCCTACTCCTCTCAGGCTCACTGGTAGACCCAGTACTTGTAGATTTTCTTTGTGACTCCTACTGTAAAGATTTTCCTTGTATGTTGCTCCCAAGTATTGTGAAATATGGTACACTAGACTGTAAATGGTATTTATATGGATTATCCTCTTATTAAGTAATTTACAGTAACAGGCTCTGATATTACAGAGTGTACATCTGGATATTTATTGTGCCATTGCCTAAAATTTTTACATTATGCTGATAGAGAAGACATTGGACATTGTATCTCCGTTATCCACAAGTCATTATTTTCCTGACTGTAACAGCCATTCCTCTTGTCTTTCCTATTGAAATCCCCTTGTTTCAGTGTAGTTTGCCCTAAGTCCCCATCAACCCATGAGTTTACAAGGTAATTGACAGATAATCTACAAAATATTTGATAGGCAGGGACACCACTTTTTTCTCAAGGGAAAAATTGTAATTTAGCTTAAGTAATAAATGACATAAAAGCAATGATTTAAAACGAGACCATTTTGGAACTTCCCTGGCAGTCCAGTGGCTAGGACTCCACACTTCCACTGCAAGGGGTGCGGTTTGACCCCTGGTCGGGCCAGTAAGATCCCACATGCTGCGGGACACAGCCAAAGAGTTAAAAAGGAAAAAAAGAGAGCGACCGTTTTGAGTAAGAATTATTTAAATGATTAGATTATTCATATTTGTAGAGTGTTTACAATTTACAGACTGTTTCTATGTGCTTTAACTCAGTACTCAAAGTAAACTTTTAAATTTGATATTATTTTCTCCATCTGCGAATGAACTAACCCAGGTTAAGCGAAATGTAGCAATGCATTGGAAAATTTCCCAGCCAGGATCAAGGTTCAAATCCAGTCCTTCTGATCTAAATCCTGTTTATTTTGGACTGTGTTACGTTGATACAAAGGAAACATTATCAATTTACTGGCCCGTTTTTCCGCATTGTTATTGATAACATTTATGGAGTGTTTTCTCTCTATCTGTGATTGCTCCCTTTCATCAAAATTTGTAGACTACATTGGGAGTTAGAGATGCAGTGCCTGGGTGAGTCAGGACTGCTTAAAGGTGGTATTTGTGCTGAGTCTTGGGTGATAGCTATTTTATCTTCCACATGCCTCAGTACCCCCACCTCAAAGGAAACTAGGGGACACACACAGCTAAACCAGCAACTGCGGCGTACTGTGTGTTTACCTGTGGGAGTGACAGCTGGGGAAAGCCATCAGCCTGTCTGACCCCTAACGCCTGGCACCTGTCAATTGGCTCAGAGAAACTTTTAAGGAAGTCAGTCTTCCCAGGGTCTAAATTTCAAGTAATTTTCTCCACAGTGTTCCCAATTTTTCAAAGGTGTGTTTTATCAACATCTTCCTCGTGATGATGATATTTTTTCCTTTTACTTTTTTAGCCCTTTGGTTTGATCCCTGATGAAAATCCTGTTGCAGGCCAAAGAAACCTGTTGGTAAAGATCAGTCAGTGTGGAAGGACTTTGTGTAATGAACAGGTCGTGGGAGCAGTTTATAACTGCTTCGAAATGATATTGATTCAAAAGCCAGTCTGTTTCATATTCATTTCCCAAAGCAAAAATACTACCGGAGAAGGAAGTACTCTCTTGAAAGAGGACAGAGATTTTTCTTCACTTTAATAGTGCGCCATAAAGCAGGGTGTGTGTGTGTGGGTGTGTGTCCATGTGTCCGTGAACACAGGACATATCTCATGGGAAGAACGCTTAAAGACAGTTCCCAGTGCATACGCCAGATTCCTGGAGGACAATTTTTAATCTCATATATCAGAAATACTACTTTTTATTCTTTGTTATGACAGATGCTGAGAGGTTTTTTTTGCCCCCCTGCTAAATGCCACTCAGTCTGTTTCTGATGTTTATAATTCTTCAAGTTCTCAAATTGCAGGCTTTTAATATTCAGTGGGATGAAGTAGACCAAACAGATTCCCATTTAAAATCTGAAGTCATATTTCTGCATCTTTGCTTTGGATGGTTTGCATTATTGGGAAGATCCTAAGATAGAAATGCTGCATCTTTCCCTTTAGGGGATCCTGGGCATCTTGTAACAAATACTACCCAATTTTTAAGCATGTCGCAAAGATCTTTCCTGATATGGTCAACTGTTAGGACTATCTCTTTGGTTATGTTTAGGTAATTAGTAGAGAAAGATTTTCTTGACTCAGAACATGTATGAAAGACTTAAAGTAACACACTGATTATATAATGAATTCTTAGCTGTAAATTTATTTTGATGGTGTTATTTCTCTCCTAGAGGCTCAAAGCTACTTTATTGCACCTACAGTGCTATGCTCTTTGGAGATATTAAGGAAGCCAGCAAAGCCTCGAAGAAGGAAAAATCCACTGCCTGATTTATTCATTTATTTATTGGCTTTTTTCTTAAAGAACAGCCATGTTGCAACACAGGCATATTATTTGTTCTTCATTTAGCTGTCTCTAAAACTTAGTTGAAAGACTCAGTGGGTATTTTTTGACATTTTATAAGCAAATGGTCAATGAAAAAAATAATACTCAATACATTTTATATAATAATATGCATTTTAATGTTAGAGAGTTGGAATTTGTAATTAGTTTCCTTAAAATTATTATAATAATTGCATTGTTTTTCTTATAATCATTCTCTATAGCATAAAACAAAGGATTCTTTTGAAATTTGAGTTCTGGATCTGAAAAGTTCTGTGCTTTCATCTCTTCTGTTACATGGTAATACCTACTTGATGAAAGTGTTAGGCGTTCAGTCTTGTCTGACTTTGCGACCCCATGGACCGTAGCCTGCCAGGCTCTCTCCGTGGAATTCTCCAGGCAAGAACACTGGAATGGGTTGCCATTTCCTTCTCCAGGGGATCTTGCCAACTAAGGGATGGTGAAGTAGACCCTAAATCATGCTGATTTTATTTATGCCTTGGTGTTTTCTGAAATTCGTGTTGAGAAGTAAAACCCATCCTTTCTCAATGTAGGAATCTAAAAATATGCATGCAGCCACAATTATCTTGTTCATTGGTTTAATCACACCAGTGGCCATCACTGTTTTTATTACACATTTCCCTCTATAAATGAGAAGGCTTGTATGTTAAGGGAAAATATAAGCACATGTAATAACAGTTTTGTCTTCCTGAATGAGCCACTATTACTCTTCCCAGACAATTTGGTAGCAGCAGCAGATGGAATGCTGTGTTTGCTAAACTGTGTTATCACCACATCCCCTGGTTCAATCTGAAACGTGTAAATAAAGCCAACGTGATGCAGATAGAACTGCCAGATGATCTTTCATACAACGCAGGGCAACATGAGTGGACTTGTCCTGGGAGATCCTTGCTTTTGAAACGTAAATGAACCCCAGGATTCTTTAAGCTAGACAAAAGGTGATTCTTTCTTTTTCATTTCTTTGCTTTCTCAATGGGCAAGGACTTGGCATTTATGAAGCACTTGGAGTGTACCAAATGCTTTACATATAACATTTAATTCTTCAAACACTCCAATTAGGGTCAGGATTATGATCCCCCTTTTTCAGATAGCAGAGTTGTGACTCCAGAAACCATTAGGAACTTGAGATGATCACAGTGCTAGTAGGTGGCAAGACCAGTGTTGAACTCACTTTCTCCTGACTCCATAGCCTGTGATTAATAAAATATGCAGACCTGAGGATTTGGCACATCTTAAGTCCCCACTACCCCCACTGCAAACTTTTCATCTGCTGTTGTAAACCCTGGCTACTTCAGCTCCTAAATAAGAGTGGATGCATTTTATTATGTGTAAATTATGGTTTGTATTTTTTGCAAGTTGTGCGTAAAGTTTGCTAAAATATTTCACAAGACAAGTTATAAAAATAAGAATGGAAAGAAATGTTTTTCCCCAAATATTTTCAAAAAGCATAATTTAACATGCATTCTTATGAAAATTGGGCAAAGAATACTGGAAATGAAAATTGGATAGAAGTATGTAACTGAATAAGATGTCTAAAAACCATGTGTTCTATAGTAAGTCGAGATCCATAGACACCAAAGAAGCAAATGACAAAAAGAACAAGTTGAGCTAAATGCCTCCCCTGTAAAATACCCGTACCTGTCCTGGACTTAATGATCCTGGGCTGGAATCCGCCGCCACATATATGTGGACACAGACACATCACCTAACCTCTTTAGACCTTAGTTTCCTATTAATGGAAATGCTAATGTCAAAGACCATATAACATGTCCATTGGTATACCAGTAGATTTAATTAGAGAAAATTCCCATCAAGAGTAGTTGTTTTTCAGTCGCTAAGTTGTGTCCGACTCTTTTCGACCCCATGGACTGCAACACGCCAGGCTTCCCTGCCCTTCAGTGTCTCCCAGAATTTTCTCAAACTCATGTCCATACAGTCAGTGATGCCATCCAACCATGTCGTCCTCTGTCATCCCCTTCTTCTCCTGCCCTCAATCGTTCCCAGCATCAGGGTCTTTTCCAGTGAGTTGGCTCTTCACCTCAGGTGGCCAAAGTATTGGAGCTTCAGCTTCAGTTTCCTTCCAATGAATATTCAAGGTTTATTTCCTTTAGGATTGATTGGTTTGATCTCCATGCTGTCCAAGGGACTCTCAAATATCTTCTCCAGCACCACAGTTTGAAAGTGTCAGTTTTTTGGCACTCAGCCTTCTTTATGGTTTGATTCTCACTTCCATACTTGAGTACATTGCCTTTAAAGGTAACCTTTGCAGTATAGAGAGTGAAAAGAATGTTTGCTGCTAGGGTGATGAAAAGGATAGAGGTGTGATGCACACTGAGAGAACAGGACAGTAGTTGTTGTGGACTGGCATCCCCTGGAAAGGTCTCATGGAGACCAGGAGTATAAGCTGGACCTTTAGGTCATTCTGCTGGAGTTGGGAGGCCTGAAATCTTCTCTTTAACCCTAAGCACTTATTTCCTGGGTTGATGCAAATGATCTTTTGATACTAATATAAACCTGATTTCCTCTGTTCTTCCTCTTCATCCATTCATTTCTCCATCAAACACGCACTGTCTCAGCACTAAGGATGTACCTACCACGGTTGTTGGTACTGAGAGCACAAGTTGAGGTTGGGCAGTCTGGTCTTATCTATTGATCCACCAGTTCAAGCAGGGCACAGCAGAAGAGGAGGCTCTTCTAATTTTTTTTTTTTTAATTTTGCTTATTTATTTTTGACTACTCTGGGTCTTCATCGCTGTGCACAGCCTTCCTCTAGTTGTGGCTAGCTGTGGTGCATGGTCTTCTCATTGCAGTGGCTTCTCTTGTTGCAGGACATGGGCCCTAGGGCATGTAGATTTCAGTAGTTAGTTACACAGCACAGGTCTTGTTGCCCCATGGAATGCTCACGTGGAATCTTCCTGGACCAGGAATGGAACCCATCTCCCCTGCATTGGGAGATGATTTCTTAGCCACTGCGCCAGCAGAGAAGACCCATTTCTTCCAGTGTTAATGAAGCATTCAAGATATGAAAATGTAAATATCATCTTGTAGCATAGAAGCTACCGTGCCCTGTTGAATACACAGATTCATTACCCAAAGGCAATTAAAGCCACTCCGAGAACAAAAATGACATTAACCACTAATCCTCAGAGTACCTGCCCTCAGCTGAATTTTTCCCTCTCATATATGGCTAGCTTATATTATGTGCAGAGATTCCAAGGAGGGGGTAGAAACTTATACAAAAGAAAAAACCTTTTTCTCCCTGTCCAAGAATACTTTGGCCACAATTGGTCCCTTCCTGTGCTAGTGAATTTTAGGTAAAACTGATTTAGGTTCATCACGTGCTCCTATTTGCCCAAATATTTCCATTTACTGTTTTTATAGTCCCCATTTTTTAAAAAAAAAAACTGAGTATTATGTTTACTGTTTCCTTAAAAATAAGCTAGGACAAGCCGCTCAGGCTTTCAGTTTGTGCTTTCAGTCTCTGCTGTAGTCTTTCTAGCAGCCTAGGAAATAGATGTCAGTTACAACGGTTCTTGGGCTTCGCCAACGGCTCAGCAGGTAAAGAATCTTCCTGTAATGCAGGAGACATGGGTTTGATCCCTGGGTCGGGAAGATGCCCTGGAAGAGGAAATGGCAACCCACTCCAGTATTCTTGCCTGGGAGATCCATGGACGGAGGAACCTGGCGGGCTGCAGTCCATGGGGTCACACAGAGTCAGGCATGGCTGATCAGCTGAACATGAGGAGCGTTCTCACTGATAGCAGGTTAAGGCCAAGCAGGGGTGACCCATCTATTTTCCTGATTCTTTCTAAATAAAACTTAGCTTTAAAGAAAGGCTTTTGGATGGTCCCTGATAAGACAAAGTGCTCTTAGGCAATTGTGAAGAAGCATGTGATGACCCCAGTGTACCAGCCTGTGGTGGCAAGGTCATTGCCAGGGCCAGTCAGATGCATAAAATGTCCAAGCAACCAGGTCAGAGTGCCCAGTGATGAGAAAGATGGGAAACGATAGCAACTATAGCACTGATATATAGTAAATACATACAGAATTTAACCAGTCCTATAGATAGGGGAATAAAAAATAGTCTGCACGTTTTTACTATAATGTTTTATTTCACTCTTTATTTTTGGTAAATTTGCACGTTGTTTTACTTCTTGATAATGCTTTTTCAGTGAGTAAATAATAGTAAAGAGTTGCATGTTTAATGAATAATATGAATAATGAATAATCAAGTACTGATAATCCATTTTTCAAGATAATTGTTAATGAACTAACTGATTCACGTTTCCTATCTACCGCTGGGACCATGATCACATCACTGACACATGTAAGCTTAAGTTGCAAACCTGCTGAAGAGCCTTCAACTGTCAATAGTTATTTTTAGAAGACCACTTCTGGAAAAGTAGTTTTAAATTACATAGCCCAAAAGATGTGTTTACACATCCTTGTGTGCATCATGAGTTTTCGTTTGGATCAAATGACTGTTCTTCCACACTTATCTCATCTTCCATCCCAAAGTTTCATTATGCATGTATGAGAAAGGGCAAGGTACATGTTAATGTGTTCACTTCAGTAGCATCAATGTATCAAAAACCTTGTGAAGAGTCAAATGATGCCAGTCTTATCAGCAGGCCATCAAATGACTCAAACAATATCAAGTAAGTTAATTCTGAAATCTGTTGTAGCTTTGCACAGTGGCAATATTGTAGCCAATGAGGTTTATCTGAGGGGCGATTACTGCTAATTGAAAACTTTTCCAGTACCCTGCTGTGACAACCTGAAATGTTATATTTTTACATCCACTGTATGGAATCAAAATAGAGCTTTACAAGTTAGTTTTACAAAAAATGAAATCTCTGACATCAGGAATGCTATTGTAAATTTATTTGAAACATGTAGCGTTGAAGGTTATTTAATTTTGTAGTGATAATATGAATGCAAATTTTGATGAAGCACAGCACCATGGCTAATAAGATACTCATGTAAGTTGAATGGATCTTTGAAGCAGAAATTTACAAGTGATAGATCATGGTACCCTATTATCCATGGTTGCATACAGACAAGTGATAATGCACAACCAATTGAATTAGCAGCTGTAGTGTCCACATTTATAAATATTTTATATATACAGAGTTGGGATAGCAACAGCAAAGTTTTCATGGCAAAGATATGTCAGATATAAAAATATATTTCATTCAGCATAGCTGTGTGCACTTTCTTTTTGCTGCCAGTCATCCATCAGTCTGATTTTAAGAGTGTTTGAAACCTTTGAACTCTCAGTCAACTTAAACATTCTCCAAAGCTATTGAACTCTTGTGGGGAAAAAAAGAAATCTTTTCAGTGTTTGTTGCATTTTGGTCATGTCAGTTGGAAATTTTTTAATCAAAATTTTTTATAACTGAAAATTCTGATTACCTCATCTTTGAAAGCTTTTAGTAAATGGAAATCAATTTTAAAAGAACTGGCAAAAATAATAATTTTTTCTTTGCAAAAGCAACGGATATTCAACACAAAGTAATCTGTGAGGTCAGATCCTATGCATGATTCGGTGTCTAAATTCACAAGTTACACTTTGGATTTTCTCAGTTGGTGGGATTAAAAAAACTTTTGATCTTTAATAGAATAAATATAAATTCTACCCAGGAATGGAAGGAAATTGAGAAGCCACTTACTTTTCAGCGTAAATTTGAAGAAATTCAACTTTAGAAGAATTTGAAAAATTATACATACAACTTAAAAGTTTTATCTTGAAAAAAGTTTGATAAAGTTCGTATGAATGAATATACTGCCTTTGAAATTATTTGGGCTGAAATATATACAGATTTTAATATTTAAAAAACAGAATCGAGAATATTCTTCATGTATCACATTTTTGTTGTAAATTTTCAAAGTACCTCAGTCCCTGGAGAGAAAGTATTTTTGTAATTAAAATTATTGTCTACAGTAGAGTCAATTTAATGTATCAATTTAACAGTGATTAGGTGCAACTCTGAAGATAGGTAAGAACAATTTTATGAAATGTAAGTGAAAAGATGACATTAAAGATAATATTACTTTTGTGGAAAAGTAAGCTTGACATGGTACTATAAGCAACTATAGCTAGAAAACCAATTAAATACATGAATATATGGAATGAATAATCATTCTTATGTATTGTTTTACAATTCACATAGTATGGGCAAGTTTCTTTGTTCTAATATATGTAAAGTATATGTTTTTATCTTGAAACAATGTCATTATGAAAATAACAGTGAAATAATTTTATAGATCCACTAATACAATAAACCAAGTTGTCAGTTGATAAATACTTCAAATATTACATAGTTCTGTTTACTTTCACTCTTAAAAGTATACATTTATGGTTCATAAATTATCTTGTTACCCTAGATACAGTGAAATTTTTAGCTTAGTCTTTAAATACTGATTATTCAAACTAAAACATCAAATTCATAAAAAAGTGAGAGAATCTTGTGAGAATCATTTATTATTTTGATGTACTAACCCAGGCTTTTCATCACAACCAGAATCTCTGCATTTGGGGTGTTTCAGGAGGGGGAAAAAAATCAGTCAACTAAAGTAGGGCATTGTTATGAAATAGAGCCACATGGAAATTTGAGTCATTTTCCAAAAAATTGTTTTGACCTAAACTCTATGCTGTTGAAAAGAGGAAGCCACTTTTGCCCTTTGGGTCAAATTCCCTGGTGCTTTCAAATCCTTCTTTATAAACATGAATATTTCTGTAGCAGACAGAGATGGGTTTTCACCACTGTGCCCATTAATAGATGTTGGTGGATTGTTGAACATGAATTAAGTCGTTCTGGCAGTATATCCATTTTTAAATACAAAACCACTTGAAGAATTAGAGTTAGAAAGAGAGTAATCTGGGAAATAAGAAATTGAAAATTGGAGTGAAAAAAGTAAAAATGTCTTGCAAGTTTGACTTGCAAGAGGAAGCAATGAGTATGACCTCCTACTGTACAGGATCATTGTATAAATGGGTGCAGAACAGATGGTAAGACGTTACTCAGACCATCCCAGCACCCTTACCATAAAGGAGATAGAAATGGTACATCCTAACCTCAGCCCATCTCTTTACTCTGTTTCTGCCAGTAACTCCATAAACAACAAGGGAAATTTCTGCTTTTTGACATTTCTGTCATATTGCTGCTTTTACCAGTCACAGAAATCGCTATGAGGTAGTATGTTTTCCTTCCTCCATCCGTGGGTCCAGTTTGATGGAACAGAGAATACAAGATGAGAATGAATTTTTTTTTTCTTTTGTTGCAAAGAAGATTATTATAGAAATGGTCTCTTGGATTTAGAAGATAATTCAGTATAATTCTAACCCAAGTAAAATTTTAGGTAGAAAAAATAAGTTTTGTTAGGTTTATTTGAGGTTTTAGGTATTATATATTAGATGTAACAACTATACTGACTCAGCTTGGCCT
Organism: Muntiacus reevesi; assembly: GCF_963930625.1. NCBI lineage: Eukaryota > Metazoa > Chordata > Mammalia > Artiodactyla > Cervidae > Muntiacus > Muntiacus reevesi. The sequence goes on along the minus strand of NC_089263.1, from coordinate 11,428,090 downwards.
GAGCTAAGAAGTTAGTAACTAAATCCCAGTTACAATAGAGTTCATAACGGAGCTAGAATATGGTATCAGAATATAAGATATAGTGTGAAAACACCCTTCTTTAGGGAATCATCTTTTATCCAACATGTGAGTGATTTCTAGATTATTTTTATAAGCATCAGCTACCTAACATGGTTAGATCATGGCATCCAGTCCCATCCCTTCACAGCAAATAGAAGGGGAAAAAGTGGAAGCGGTGACAGACTTTATTTTCTTGCACTCCAAAATCACTGCTGATGGTAATTGCAGCCATGAAATTGAAAGACTTCTTGGAAGACTCCTTGCTCCCTGGAAGGAAAGTTATGACAAACCTAGGCAGCATATGAAAAGCAGAGACATCACTTTGCCAACAAAGGTCTGTATAGTCGAAGCTATGTTTTTTCCAGTAGTCCTGTACGGGTGTGAAAGTTGGACCATAAAGAAGACTGAGTGCCAAAGAATTGATGCTTTCAAATTGTGGTGCTGGAGAAGACTCCTGAGAGTCCCTAGGACTGCAGGGAGATCAAACCATTCTGTCTTAAAGGAAATCAACCCTGAATATTTATGCTGAAGGTGAAGCTCCAATATTTTGGCCACCTAATGCAAAGAGTTGACTCACTTGTAAAGACTCATGCTGGGAAAGGTTGAGGCAAAAGGACAAGGGATGGCAGAGGATGAGATGCTTAGGTAGCATCACTGCCTTATTGTAAATGAATTTGAGCAGACTCCGGGAGATAGTGAAGGACAGAGGAGCCTGGTGTGCTGTATTCCATCAGGTCCCAAAGAGTCATATACAACTTAGAGACTGAACAACAGCCTAACGTGGGAAAACCCATTTTAAGTTTTCTTTAAGCAAAGTAAGGATAATATTCTTAGACGACTGAATATCATCTGGATGCCCAGCATGCCCTATTTGTTATCTGCTGGAAGCCTTTCTGAAGAACTATCAGAAGAGGGGTAAGTAAGCTAACCTTGTGAAGACAGAGCAACTCAGGATCGGCCAGTGAAAGAAGTTGCAGAATTCTCTGAGAGAAGCAGTGACTTTGCAGGGAAATGAAGTTCTTTGTTCTCTGGAGTTCCCCTTCATCAGCTCATGATATTGAGATGGTGACACGCTTGCACACGACAAGTGGTCACATCTCATGAGTAGTCAGGAATTTGAGGAGCCGATAAGTAAATTGTAAAAAATGTAGATTTATCTCCTGAAGTCACTCGGTTGCTAATAGCCATGTTATGATAATACTGGCATAATGATTTCTATAGCAGACCAATAAAAATGAAGTAACTGAGTTCAATCTTTTGTGTTTCTTAGGAATCTGAGAAGAAGGGCTTAATTGAAAGAATCTATATGGTTCAGGATATTGTCTCAACTGTTCAGAACATCTTGGAGGAGTTAGCCTCTTTTGGAGAAAGAATTAAGAAGTAAGTTCTACATTCGTATTACTGTGTTTGGAGTAAAACTGCCATGCTCTTGGACAAGTAAGGGGGAGGGTCTTGGGGAAGGTAGGATCAGAAAATACAAAAATACAAAACCAAACAAAAAATGGAAACAACAGTCTTGGGTCTTTTAACTTTGGTTGGTTGGTTCTTTAGGTTTGTCAGCTTCACAAGGGTGGACCACATGACCCAATTTATACTAGCTATCCGAGCATAATTATTAATAGTGCCTTTTTTATTCTCAAAACATTCTGGTTTCAGTGATAAACTATAGGTTAAAACATAGATTTAATTCTCTAATGGAATCTCAACTGAGAAAGCCTCTCTGTGATTCATGTTTTTATTTTTTGCTTACTTTGTTTTACACATTGTGACCTCTGTGTAACTTGGTCTTCATTTGATACCCATGAACAGAGGAGGTTTTTTTAATTGTAAGTGATTGCTCCCCACTTTAAATCCAGAGTTGTGTCAGCCACATTGTCCTTTCTAAAGAACAGCTACCGTTCTTATTTTATTGGCCATTCTAGTTTCTTTACATAAAGGACATAATTTTTAGAAATTACATGGGTAAAGAAGAGATTAAAATTAGTACTAAAAGCCAAGTGAAATTTTGTCTGTGAAGATGTAGGGAAATCAATAAGCAGTGGTTAACATCAGGAAATATAAACATCTAATGTGGAACTTTCTGTGGTTACTGATTTTCTTCCTCAGTCACTTATTATAACAAATTGCCCTTGAACATCCATTTATTATTGGCATAGAAAACATGTCTCTTTTGCTTAAAAGGCAGGTTAAAAGTTATCTTTAAACAAGTTTAGTGAGTTTTTACTGAATTTGCACGTTGTTATTTTCATGAGCAATGTAGAGAAAAATTAAGGAGCAGTAGGATTTTTGATCATGTATATTGATATCTGTCTGCTTTATCTCTCTAGGTTTCATATAAATTGAAAAATGATTCCTGAATATACCCTCAAAATTGCCTAGCAAAAATATAAGTGACAGTAAAAAATGGTGAAGTGATAAAGAGGGCATTATAATTTTTCATTCACTCAATCAACTATCAGTGTTTGAATCTCAGGCACTGACTTGGTTTAAGAATAAGAAATGCATCCAAAATAACAATGACAATAAAAACCAACTTATGTCATGTGCCAGCCAGACACTGTTCTAATTCTTTGACATGTAGCAACTTCTTTAAGGAGTCATTTAAAGAAATTGGATTAAATGATTCCACTATCACTGCAGAGTAAGGATTGTTAGTATCCCCATTTTACAGATGAGGAAAGTGAAGCACAGAATGATTAAACATGAAGTCCAGATCACACAATGAATAAGCCATGGAGCTTGGATTTGAACCTGCCTGCCTCACTTTACACTATATTGTCATTATCCTCTGGGTATCTGGTTTTTTTGTGTGTATGTTTTTTTGCCTTTATGTTTTTTTCACTTTTCTATTGTGGTATAGCTGATTACAATAGTATATTAGTTTCAGATGTACAGAATAATAAATTTTTATAGATTACATTCCATTTAAGGCTATTATAAAATTGGGTATATTCCCTGTGTTGTACCTGTATATCCCTGTAACTTCTTTATTTTAAACATGGTAGATTGTACCTTTTAATCCTCTCCCTATGTCTTGGTACTCCCCACTTTCTTCTCTGTAGGAATCTATTTTCCAGTGAAGGGAAAGAATACTAATAAGACAGCTAAAATAACATTGATGCTAGATAGAGGCTAGGTGGGATGTGGAGATGGGTACTACTTCCCCAGAAGGATGTAGGGTGGGGGGAGAGAGAGAGAGAGGCAGAGAAAAGTTCTGAAGAGGCAACAACTTACCAGCATCTCTAAGGATGGGAAGAGCCAGCTGGGCATAGTGCTGATGAATGGGGCCTTCAGTGGGTGGGTGGCTTTGTGCACAGGCTCAAAGCCGAAGACTGTGCTCGATGGAGGGAGGTGGAGGGGTGTTAGCATGTCTGTGCCACCGGGGACGGATGTGGCAGTTCCTGGAGGTGAGGTAGGTCACACGGGCCTTGAGTGAATGCAGAAAGTCAATGAAAAAAAGTGAGCAAGGGACGTCCTGACAGGAAAGAAGATAAGAGGATGTGGAGTGGGGGCAAGGCTGAGGACGGAAGGCCATGTCCTTTGGTAAGACTATCTCCGTGTTTGCATGTCTGTTAATAGACAAATGTGACTGTTGTGCAGTTGATAATGGTCAAGGAAATGTGTCTGATGAGAAGAGGGCAGAGTGATTTAAGCAGGCCCCCAGCTCTGCAGTGCCTTTTGACGGCGGCCGTGCCCAGCACAGCTGGGGTGGCCATGTCTCAAGACGTATTTTCAGCCATGAACAGAGCACTGTTCTGCCCAGCTGTGACACAGGAAGGCGCATGAGGCTCAACTCCTATTAATTCTTCAGCCATTCATTATTGCGGTGACCTTAAGGTTCCCGCTGGGCATTCAAGTGCAACATCATGTGTAACTCTGTTGGAATTCCATTGAAACTCAGTGCATAAGGACCAGGAAAACTTTTGCCCAACTTTTGGCAACTAGAGAATAGATAAGCATGCTTACATCTCTCAGAGCGAGGCTTCCCTTTTTACTGGCAGAGAAGACCCTGATGACTTTGTATTCATTTGGAGCAAATGGTATTTTCTTTTCTCTACATTCTCCAATTATCTTCTCACTGTATACAGATTTCAAATGTATGTATACCTCAGGCTAATATTTGCTTAGCATGTGGCATTTGTATTATCCCAGGCAGCAAACAGGATGGGTCAGAAGAGTAATGTATATTATTTGTCCTATTGCTATGAAGTGTTGGCTACAACACTAGTGTCCTTGAGTGGTTAGGGAAATCTCCTCTCTGCAGAGAAGATAATGAGATTAAGGTAGACCTAGGACAGGGGAGTCATCCTTGCAGATGTTCTGGAGTAAGGCTTAGAAGGCATGTTCCTAGGAAGAAGTTCTCTGACTCTGAAGTCATGCTGTGAAATATTGAAAGAGGAGAAAGCAGGATAAGTGGTTTGGGTGAAGGTGAGCACAGGCAGAAGGACAGATTGATGTGTCTCGTGTTTAATCTAAAGTTACATGTTGAGAGACTGCCCCTGCAGCCTGTTGGCCAAGACTCTGCTTTTTCAATACAGGAGGCCTGGGTTCAACCCCTCATCTGGTAACTAGATCCCATATGCTGCAACTAAGACTCAGCACAGTCAAATAAATATTTAAAGTTACATGTTGAAAGGGACAGAAAATGAAGGCAGAATGACCAGGGTGAGGGCAGAAGGCCAGTTGTGGGGAGAAAGTTCACAAACTGGGGCAAAAACCATGAAGGAAAGCATCCTCTGAGGTAAATCACAAAAGAATAGTCTGCAGGCTTTTATGACCCACGTCTCTGTTTCCATGGATAGAAGAGTCAAAGGACTTCATTTTTCCATGCCTAGGAAATGAAGAAAATAGTGAATCTGTTGACACAAAGGTCAACCAGTGGGGTACCCAGTTGGGGGAGGAATGCCAGAATGGAGTTGTACCCAGCTTCCCGGATGTTGAGACAGTTATTTGTGCGTTTTGTTTTGAAATTTTGTCAAAGATATTCTTAGGATATGTTAGTGAACCTGAAGAGTTGAATGAGTGAAGGGGATTCCTTGAATGTTTCCATTAATCGAAATGTTCGAGTCAGGAATTCCCTTAGGATTTAATGGAGAGCTCCCGTCAGGAAATCCATCGAAGTCCATGGAAATGTTTAACAGACTGTTTAATTTTGAGATACAAAGCTGTGACTTACCAGAGTTCTTCAACCTTGGGTGTTCTTTGAAAGGCCAGCACTACAATGTATTTCCATGGTAACTGGAGCGAAGAGTCTAGTGAGGTTTTGAGGATTAGTGCTACTCTATACTGCTCAGTTCAGTTCAGTTGCTCAGTCGTGTCCAACTCTTTGTGACCCCGTGAAATGCAGCACGCCAGGCCTCCCTGTCCATCGCCAGCTCCTGGAGTTAACTCAAACTCATGTCCATTGAGTCGGTGATGCCATCCAGCCATCTTATCCTTTGTCGTCCCCTTCTCCTCCTGCCTTCAATCTTTCCTAGCATGAGGGTCTTTTCCAATGAGTCAGTGCTTTGCATCAGGTGGCCAAAGTATTGGAGTTTCAGCTTCAGCATCAGTCCTTCCAATGAATATCCAGGACTGATTTCCTTTAGGATGGACTGGTTGGATCTCCTTGCAGTCCAACGGACTCTCAAGAGTCTTCTCCACACCACATAACAGTTTGTTATGATCCACACAGTCAAAGGCTTTGGTGTAATCAATAAAGCAGAAGTAGATGTTTTTCTGTGTTTCAGAGTTCTCCACGCCAAGCTTTAACAGTATGTGAACTTCCAGACATTCAAGCTGGATTTAGAAAAGGCAGAGGAACCAGAGATCAAATTGCCAACATCTGTTGGATCATAGAAAAAGCAAGAAAATTCCAGAAAAACATCTACTTCTGCTTTATTGATTATGATATTGCAGCTGAAGCTCCAATACTTTGGCCACCTGATGCAAAATGTTGACTCACTGGAAAAGACCCTGATGCTGGGAAAGACAGGGGAGCCTGGTGTACTGTGGTCCGTGGGGTCACAAAGAGTCGGACATGACTTAGTGACTCAACAGCAAAGCCAGTATATGATATCTTTGAATTAAGTCCTCTCTTATAAGCAGGAATATTGAGTGAATTAAATGAGTAAAGTGACCTTCTTACATTCTCTGAAATGTCTACTATACAAGCAGTGAGTGTAGGTTCTTTTTTACAATATTTATTTATGGCTGTGCTGATCTTCAGTGCCTTGCTCAGCCTTTCTCTAGTTGCAGTGAGTAGAGGTTACCCTTCGCTGTGGTATGTGGGATTCTCATTGTGATGGCTTCTTTTGTGAAGCACAGGTTCTAGGCATGCAGGCTTCAGTAGTTGGGGCTCTCAGGCCCGAGAGCACAGGCTTAGTAATTGTGCAAAGGCTTAGTAATTATACAAGGGCTTAGTTGCTCTGTGGCATGTGGAATCTTCTCAGACCAGGAATTGAACCCATGTCCCCAGCATTGGCAGGGGCATTATCCACTGCACCACCAGGGAAGTCCAAGTGTAGGCTCTTGAAGCAAGTCTCTGGATTCAGATCCCAGTTCTGTCACTTAGACTGGAAGTAATTTGTGGCCAATTACTACCATTCCTGACTCAAGTTCTCATCTGTAGAATGGGCATACCAGCAATTGCTATTCATAACATTTCTGGAAGAATTAGATGGATTAGTGCCTGTAGTGTGTTTAAACTAGTGGATGGCCTGTAGTAATCACTTAAAAATTTTCATGATCATGAATATTGGTAAAATTGCTTTGACTTTTCTTCCTCTGTGTATTAAGCTTTTTAAAACCTGTGAAACATTTAAACATTTTCCTGCTAAAACTGTTGGTTGCTTAGGAAAAAATACATAACTTCACTGACTTGGATGTTGGCAGGGCAAATCTGACATGGTGTGTGCAAATGTGTCTGGTACATAACTTCATTTTTAGCATCCAGTAGATAAATATATATGACACACCATACTTGCACATAAGCAAATGATCATTGAGATCTTTATAAAGATTGCATTAATTGGGAAAAATTAACATCTTGATAAAATTTATTTTTAAAATATGAGTGTAATATATTCCTTCATCTATTTGGGTTATCTTTAATTTATCTTAATATTACTTTAAGAGTTTTATGTATAAATATTTGACACATTTTGTAAGATATAGTCTGAAGTACTTGATTTGTTTCAGTTATTTTAAATGGCCTCTTTTTTTCAGGTTTTATCTCCACCTGTTTGTTACAGGATGGAAAAGTGAAATTTTTTTCCCAACATTGACTTTGTATCTATTAACCTTGATAAACTTAGTTATCTTAATTTTTACATGAAGATTATTATTCTGGATGTTGTATTATGTAAATATATTGTCTAGGAATATTTTTTTTTCTTTCTTATTTTTCAGTCCTTATACATTCTACTTTGTTTTCTTACTTTATTGTCTTGGCTAGTAACGCCAATACAATGTTGAACAGAAGTGATACTAGCAAACATTCTTTTCTCATACTCCTGTCTTTTTTAGAGAGAAAGCTTTCAACATTTTGCCCTTAATGATGTTGTTTTCTGTAAAGATGCTTTATCAGCTTCAGGAATTTACTGTTTATTCCTATTTTGCTGAGATTTTTTTATCATGAATGTAGTTTGAGTTTTGTCAGACTTTTGTCTGTGTTCATTGAGATCATCTTTTGGTTCTTTTTGTGTTCTTCTATTTTTGTTAATGTGCATTATTATTGTTGATTTTCAAATATTAAACATTTCCGGAATGAAAGCAGCTTCATCATGCTATCCAGTCTCCTTATATATGCTGGGATTTTATTTACAATTTTTTTACTTACAATTTTTGCAGCTTTAATCATCAGTGAGATTGGATATAGAGTTCTTGAAAATTCCTTATAGTGTGAAGGTTATTCTAGACTCATACAATAAGTAGGCAGTATTCTCTCTCATTATCTGAAGTTTGTGTAAACCTTGTGTCATTACTTCTTTTAAGATTTTATAGAATTTTCTATAAGTCTCTGGTTAAGTCTCTGGGTCTGAAGTTTTCTTTCAGGAAAGATTTTAATCAAATATTCAGTTTCTGTGGTATATATAGGTCTGTTCAGCTATTCTGTTTCTTCTCATATCTGTTTGTGTATCATTTTCTAAGAGTGTGTCCATTTAAAATTTTCTACTTTTTGACATAAAGTTGTTTATATAAAAAAATCCTCTTATCGTCGATGACAGTAGAATCTAGCATTGTCCACTTCTTTATGTTTAAAATTGTGTTTTCCCTTCTTCTTGGCAGTCGTTTATCAATTGTATTATTCTTTAGCAAGAACTGTCATTACCTTTGTTAATCTCCCTGTTGCCTGTTTTCTTTTCCATTAATTACTACTCTTATCTTTATTACTTTCTTCCTTCTACTTTCTTTGAGATTAATTTACTATTCTTATTTTAACTTTCTAAGATGGATTGTTAGATCATTTATTTTCAGTCTTTCTGTTTTCTTAACATAAGCATTTACAGTGCCTACACTTTCCTAGGTGCTTAGCTCTATGCCAAACATTTTGGCACTGATAGTCATTATTAATTCACATTTAGTAAAAACTTGTTTTCTAATTATTGTTTTTATTTGTTCCTTGACATGAAGTATATTGCTTAATTTCCAAGTATATGAAGGTTTTCTACCTATCTTTTTGCTCCTGGCTTTTAACTGTATTGTTTTATGGTCAGAAAATAGAGACCTAAGTGAGCACCTTTTTGCCGTTCCACAGTCTAATACTCACTATTACTTTTAGCATCTTCCCAGTCAGTTCAGGAACCTCTTAGTCTATGTTCTGTATCTCGTCTTTTTGACATCTATCTTTCTACTCTTTGTGATGCCTTTTAAGTCCTTTTTTGGGCTGTCCTGTATGACTCTATTTTCTGTGGTATTTAAAATCCTGTTTAATCCATGCATGGAGGTCTTAACTTTAATCACTGTGTTTCTCTTTAAAGTTTTACTTGCTTTGTTTTCAAATCTTCTTGGTCATTTTTTACAATCTCGTCCTTGACCATATTTTTAAGCCTTTGTTTTATGACTTCTAAAGTATTAAGCATTATTATTTAATGTGTTATGTTTGCTTTCAGTATTTGAGGTCTTCAGTTTGGGGTTTTGCTATTACTTCTGATAGCCCTTACTCGTGATGCTGTGTATCCATTTATATTTTACTGTTTTAACTATGAGCTCACATTCAATGTGTGTATGTGTGTGTGTGTGTGTGGAGTATACTCAGATATATGGGTTGATAATGCATTTCCTTAGAGAAGATTACTGCTCTAGTCACTTTGGGGTGATTCAACCTGGAATCTCTTTTTTTAATTAAATTTTTGCTGAGGTTTTTTTAAAGTATACTGGTAGTATAAACTTGGATGATAAATCCTGGTACCAGCATCATGACACAGAGAATTCTTTGCATCTATTTGTATATGGTAGATTTGTTTTCCCTTCTTTTCATCCTTTTCCACTCTGTCTTTCTACTTGTCTTTCTCAATTCATCCTAACCCTGAATATATACGTTTTATGCAGTGTTCTTCTACTTGAATCTTCTTTTGTGGAAACCCTAGGTTACATGTATCTTCTGCCCCCCCACACAGTTAACAGATATAGAAGTTCAAAATTTTAATATCTGGCAGAAATTATTAGAGTGAAATTGACTTTGGAAGTTTGGTAACCTCCAGAATTCTTGCAATACATTATCTTTTACACTCTATTGTTTTCTTATTTTTAAGTCAGTTTAGTGGTAACTTTCTCTCTTTTTTTCCCAAGGTACTAAAACTGTTTGTCTGTGATTTTATTTAGATATTATTTAATATTGAGGCTATTTTCTTTTTTAACTACTTACAAATCATACTGCATCAGACATTAATGTACCATCTCTGCATCCTTGTGCAAAGATATTTGCAGGTTAAATTTCTTGCCCTGACATAAAGGGGCAATTATGGATTCCATAACATTTTCACAAGTATTGTGAAGTTGCCTCCTAAGAAGTTCTACTATGGAAGAGAATAGTCAGGAATGGAACTACATATATGCAGAAGTTTTGATGAACTTGGTAGTGTAAAATCTTTAAGTTTTATTTTTAAAAACTATAAACAAGGTTTTTTAAAAGACAAGGTAACAAACTAAAAGTGTTTGCAACAAATATGACAAAGAACTGATTGCTCAAGTTTCCAAAGAGATTTTATTTGAGGAAAATATCCAGCAACAAAGTTCTAGGGAAAACAGATAAGTAGTAACTTCTTTGTGTGTGGTTAAAATATGCAAGAAATAGAGTTAACTATTTTTTTTATAAACTTAAGGTAAAAATTTAATTTGAATACTAAACTATCTTTCATATGTTACCAGAGCTATTTTTTAAAACTTATTTTTAATTGGAGGATAATCAGTTTACAGTGTTGTGTTGGTTTCTGCTACACAACAGCGTGAATCAGCCATAGGTACACTTATGTCCCCTCCCTCGGACCTCCCTCCTACCCCCCCCCCCCGGCCCCATCCCACCACCCCTCTAGGTTATCACGGAGTGCTGGGGCGGAGCTCCCTGGGTTACACTACTGCCCACTAGCTGTCTGTTTTACATATGGTAATGTACATGAAGAGCTAAGTATGTTAAATGCCAGTTCCTGTTTAATTCTAGCAAAACTCTATGCTGTGGGTATTATTATTATTATTCCCATTCTGTGGAGAAGAAGTTATTGTTCAGATTGAAAGACTTTCCTGTCTTTCTTAGCTTTTCAGAGATAGAGACTGAACTCAAATCCATGCCAGTTTGCTTGTAAATTTTCTTAAGTACTTTCTTAAATAGCTGCCCCTGGCAAGGATATAAGCTGAATATCACTGAGAATCAAAATGACCAACAATCATATTAAAATGTGTTCAACCTTGCTTATAATTTAAAGACACGAGATAGCAAGCACACACACATGCATATGTAGTATTGTATCTCCCCATAGGCAAGCTTTAACAAGAGATTGAGGCGTGAGTTGATTTCTCCTATATTTTTCTATTTTTTTATTGAGTATAGTTAATTTACAATGTTATGCATGCATATATATGTCTCTCTATATATGTATTTTTTCAGATTCTTTTCCATTATAGGTTAATATACTGAGTATACTTCCCTGTGCTATATAGTAAGTCCTTGTTTCCTTGTTTTATTTATAGTATTTTGTGTATGTTAATCCCAAAATCCTTACTTCAGCCTTGATTTGCTCATCTGTAAGAGGGAGATACTCCTTACTTGAAAGAATTATTGTTAAACATTACAATCTCTCTCTGTGTGTATATATATATCTTAGGACAGTGGCACCTACTAAGTGCCCAATAACTATTATAAGCTGCTATGCCCAAATCCCCTGATATGCACCCCCCCAAAAAAAGACAACAGAAATAAATCTTTCATCTCTTTTATTCCTAGCCCAGGGCGAAGGGTCAATAGACAGACAGATTAAGTGGAGATGCCTGGAAGAATACTCTAGACACTCATGAGCTCTCATCAAGGCACTGCATTTAATGACTACTTTCCAGGATTCTGCAAGGATTTCCACAGTACATTCAGTCCCACATCTCATATTCTAGATCTCAAGTCAAAACAGGCAATAGACAGGACAAAAGGAGCTAGGGTCCCATGAAAATGATATGCGGCAACATTCCCTGTGTTATCGGTGGGTTGGTGGTGTAATGGTTTATAGCCAGAAGCTCCGTAGCCCATTTCAGGGCATCATTGCCCTTCTGGAGTCAACGAGTCTGGAAATTCTAAATATAAGTTATTAGAAAAACACAAGAGCACTGTAATAATAGCCTCCCGTCTCTAAATATTTACTGGCAAGCATGTGTTAATTGAGAGAGAAATATTGACTTTGAAGTGACCTAACTCACCTTTCATTTTGAAGCTCTGTGTTCACAGAGCCACATGACAATATTACAGTGTTTAATCACTTTTGAGAGTCAGAGTTTTCTCTTAAGTACTGTCAGTTCCAGGAAGGCAGAGTCACCAAGATCCAGATGAGCTGAATGGCAATTGGTCTGTGACCTTCACCTCAAAACTGTTTTCCAGTGTCCAATCATTCTGGCAGACTTTTATATCCCAGTTTTGAGAAGCAACTTCTCCAATAGACCTTTTTTCATGTGTATAACTAAGAAATAAAAACATGGCAAAATGAATCTACTGCTTTTCTTTAGCATCAGAGAAAATGACATGTATGTGGTTTGTCTACAGCACATTTAACTGGACGGTCCCATTCCTTTCATTCCTGGCCTGTTTGATACTGGCAGTTGCCACCATCACATTGTATTTCATTCCACTCCGGTACATCATTTTAATCTGGGGTAAGTTTGGCACGGTCCTTTTGCTAGCAATCAATTCCAGGTAAGAACCAATTACTCATTTTTAAGTGCAGCTATAAACTTTAAATGTGCTTTTGTTGGCAATTAAACAAGATTAAGAAAAGCATTTGGGGGTCAAAAACTTCCAGGACCTCCCTGAAAAGGCCAGTGGCATGAACGGTCAGCATAGATACTTATAGGCCTCTTGCATAATTGCAATCAAATAAAAATGTGATTGTGCATGCTATTTCCCTTTGGGCTTCCAGAGTCATAAATACTCCTGAATAATATACTGTTGTGGCCCAGTAACTTTCAGGAAACGCTGTTATTCAAACAGCAAACACCTGCATCTTGCCCTGTATGTTATATAAAAGTAGATCTAGCCACTGCTAGGCTGCTCCTGACATTCATCTCCCCTGGAAGGAAAAAAATAACCTAACCCAATATTTAAAACCAGAAGCAGTGAGGTGAAAGGGAGTGGCCCACAGTGACCACCTAACCAGTGTCTCACAGGAAAGGGAAAGGTATTATTTACCAGGGGAAATGGTAAGCCTATATAAAGTTCAGCTGCTTTTTAAAGAGTAGAAACAAAAATGGCACGCTGGAAATAAATTTCAGGACTTGACTTACTACTCAAGCTTGGAAACTGGAAAAATTACAAGCAGCTTTGTGAATATTTGTGGCTGTTGCTGAGTGGGCACTGGGTTGATATAAGGAGAGTGCATTGTAGTTAATTAACTAAGCATTCACCCCTCTTCTGGAAGAATCTCTCACTTCTGGTTTTCCATGACTTGGCTCCTGTGACCACTTCTCAGTTCTTAACCATAGTCATCTCTAGGGATCTGCAGGTGTTAAGAGGTTCAGGGAAGCTATAGATACGTGTGTTGAGGTGCATTCCTCTTTAAGCAAAAGCTGAAAGCCTGAAATGCTGGGGTGAAGGGGAGCTATAAAATATTTCTAAAACCACTAATTGTAGATAGACCATTTCCAAAGAGAACCCACAAAGGTAGAATCCTGCTGATGAGAAAGGCCAAACCTGGACATGCAGAAATGGGGAAAGTCATAGGAAAAATAGAATAACTCATAACATTTCAGAAATAGAGCATAATTCCTTCATTCTCTGTTTTGTCCAGGAAGTGAAAATTCTATGACATAAAGTTTCTCTCCTTTGTAACAAGCCCAAGAAAAGGGAAAGATTTTCTAACTTCCTCTTCAGGGGTCCGTTTTAATACTAGGCGATGCTCACTATTTGAGAAAGATCTCATACCCATGCTTAGTTTTCGTTCCTCTGTTTTAGCACATTGGCCCATATTTGACCCTTAGGAAAGGGAACATGGAGCTTCTCAGGGGCCCGTTGATTAAGAAGGAATATGTATTTTATAAGAAGCATTTTCTTGAATACTCATATACTGAATGTTATCTGTATAGACTGAATAATCTCATTCTTTCTTGCTTTTTTTGTACTAGTTTCTCAGTCCATTTACTCTCCACATTTAAAACACAGATCTTGAAACTCTTTTTGATCTGTCCCTAATGAGAATTCGATCCAAAATTACAGTCATTTGGCCAGTGTTTTCCTCATTTTTAAGATGATGTAAGATGATGGTCTTTAAGATGATGGTCAGCTTGGTAAACACCATTGCCCATTATTTCTTCATTCTTCTGGTAGAGAGTGCTTTCCTGCACCTCACCCTAGATGAAGAAGACTATACTGTATTTCTTCCTTAGGTTGTCCGTTTCGGGATTCCAATCCCTCTTTCAATTTACTCCTAATCCCTTTGACCTCTAGTTTTATCCTCCAAGTCCTTGACAGCTTTCAACATCAACTTTTTGCATCTACTTAATGAGACATTGTTCTATTTATTGTTCAGCTTATGGATGAAATTATGAAATAGCATGGAGTTTATGATGCTCTCCTGGACTGAAAGTAATCCTTTGAGCTTTATATTGTCTCATTCGTTAGTTTTAGATTCTAGACAGAGGTTTATAGTTTATTGATGAGTTTACCGTAGATAATGTAGTCAGAAGCTGTGACCATCACATCATCTCTTGCCTCTTCTCATTATCTAAAACCTGCTGTACTATCATGGAATATATTCTGCCCTCCTATTAGGACTTATTATTTTGCAAGACAAGTTAGTTATTAGCTAGCACAGACCCAGGGCTTTCCTTTGCACATCTCTTACATGATCATATTCTTGGCAAAGAATTTATCATGTAGAAGGAAACTTTATATGTCTTGAATTTCTGTTGTTCCCTTTAATCTTATTAAGGCTCAGAAGACTATTTCTTTATTTTTTTCAGGATGTAAATGAAAAAAAAATTATGTTCATTTTCAAACTGTTTGTAGTAGTAAATTAATTTAAATAATCAGAAGTGTTCAGTAGTAGAGAAATGATTTAAGCACATTATGGTGAATTTACCCAAGGTACACAGTAAAAATTATGTTTGGGGGGAAAATGATTATATGATGATATTAAATTGTATTATATTATGATGTATTTTTATGATACATTTACATTATGATTTTTGTTGTTTAGTCAATAAGTTATGTGTCTGACTCTTTTGCAACCCCATGGACTGTAGCCTGCCTGGCTCCTCTGTCCTTGGGATCTCCCAGGCAAGAATACTAGAGTTGGTATCCATTCCCTTCTCCAGGGGATCTTCCTGACCCAGGGATCAAACTGGCATCTCCTGGATTGGCAGACAGATTCTTTAACTCTGAGCCACCAAGGAAGAGCCTATATTATGATATTACATTATGTTTTTAATAAGGATATTTTGTATCCATGTATAGTGTGATCACAAATATGTTGAATGTACCTATATTATATAACATACATGTTTGTATTTATTTTGACATTCATTGTGAGAAGCCCACTTAATACGAGGCAAGACCTTTTACTCTTTGAATATGATTCATGTTATAAATGCACAGCTGAAGGATTACAAAAAAAAGAAAGACTTTCTTATTCTAAGTTACTTACTCATTTTCACTGAGCCCTAAAATTGGTAGACAAAAATCTTCAAAATTTTTGTTCACTGTTTTTAACCTTTTGGAACAAAATTATTTAATTCTATGTTCCTCCAGAGTTACATACATATTCCACTATATTTCTGTATTCTTTACATCCAAATAACATTTTTATATAAATATTTCTTAAGTAGCACAATTATTTAACATAAACCTATGAAAATAGCCTAATTTCATGATGACCATGGGATATATTCCTTGATTCACCAACTTCACTGTAAGGTTTTAAAGGGCAAGATACTTTCTGTCCTCTTTACCATGTAATTCCTAGTGAAGCTACACAAAGGTAATAGATCTTTGATGAGTACTTTGCAAATATTTTATGAGTGGTTAAGTCTGCAAGTTTAATACCTATGATCTCATAGATGGCATTTTTTTGAGCCTGTCACCTCTCTTATTTGGCAGTATAGTTTTTGAAAATTAAAAGTTGTTTTAGAGGGATATCTAGAATTTTCTCTAGGAAACTAAATTTTCGGTACTGAATTTCAGTAATTTATTTGTTGTACGTATTTCTAGAAGGCAAGGCACCTTTGAGGATTAGATCCCATGTAGGTTTTCTGTATCTTTTGGAAGGTTTCCCATATTCCATTCTGTTCTTCATCATAGATGCTCTAAATATAGTTTTCAGTTCTGATCTGAGCCACTTTTGGTTTCCTCAAGTAGATTAAGAACTCCCCCAGCCAGATTTTGAGCATCTTAAAAGAAATTATGACTTATTTAACTCTGCGTCTCCATTTGATAGTACAGTGATCTTACATGTAAGACAGTGAGAGTCTGACACAGGAGCACGCAGGGACCCTCTGCCCCACCTCACCCCCCACCGGCATGCTGCAGTCAGATCACATGCCGGCCACTCATACAAGGTTGTATGTGACTCAGTTCCCGCGGTTATTCCCTGCTGAGCACACGTGCGAAGCAGCCATGCAGTTCTTCCTCTCATTCTCCTTTTTTTGTTGTTTTTTTTTAAACTGGAGGGATCTTTCCAATCTACTGATGTATTCTATCTATGATCATTAAATGATAATGTTTTTCCCACATGTTAATCCCTGGATTGAAATTCCACTTTCTTTATCTAAAAGAAAACAGAATAAAAATTCACAGCATATATGCTCTATTTGTATTGCTTAGGTTAAAAGAATCTAAAGTTACCTGCTACTGGAGAAAGACACAACTTCCAGACTGGGTGTGTGATAACATGCTGCCAGCGTAAATACTCTGCCATCACCACCTTCTTTATTTTCGTGGCTTATTGACATATACAGTCATGATGGTAGCCCTCTTCCTTGTGGGGAAACTCCAGATTTTAGAATGCTTTGTGATTCTCCTTTCAACCCATGGAGCTATGTAAGGCAGGCCTCTATTATTCAAAATTTAATATAAGAAATCTAAGACACAGATTAAGTAGTGTATGAAACCACGCAGCTAATAATACACGGTGAAGCCAGACTGAGACCCAGCTACGTCTGGCCCCACGCCCTTCTTATCTGCCCCGTTGCTCTTCAGAGATGACCAAGCGATCTCTGCTGCCGTGCTGACACCCGCTTTCACACAGTAGACAATACGGTAGAATTACTGACATTTGAGCCTGTGACACCTTAAAAAGATAAGGTGTGGTTTTGTAGCATGCAGTCTGAGCTCCGTATAATTTTCAGTCTAACGAAGTTTTTCAAACAGAGACTGTCGGAGTGCTTTGTGGACTTCCTTCTGCCCTTGTTGGTGCATTTGAGCTACTGGGCAGGTTTATAATCTTCTCAGTGACTAAGAATGCAGTGTTTTGATCAGCAGTGATATTATCCCTGCCTGGCTGTTCATTGTAAAGGCTCCAGATGCTCACACTATATATAATTAACAATAGAAGATATATCTCTTCTCAATACGTCTTTGTCTCCCTTCGTCATTTTGCCTTGTCTGTTTTCTTTTGCCAAGAAGCCCATGCTACAATTAAATGTCTTTAGAATAACACAGCGGAGAGTGTTTTAAAGGAACACTGGGGGAAATTTTAGCTAAAAACATGAAGCTGGCTGTGGGGGCAGAGAAAAAGGGAAGGCACAGAGAGGCTTTGACTTGAGATAAAGGGGGTTATTTGCAGGAAGTCTTCCCTGGCCCAGTCAACAAGCCACCCTTGACTTAGGAACATGTCTGGCTTCCATTTGCCAAGTGGATGTAAATCTGACCCTCTTAAAGAAACCACCAGGACTTCAGCATTGTGTCAGGTATAGTGGCACGCACAAAGTCCAGTTCTTAGATGAAAACGAAGCAATATTTAATGAAAGAAGAAAAACATCAAACATTTCTGTGTTGTGGACTGTTGAATAGGTACATCTTACCTTGACTTGGGCATCAGCGCTAGTGGGAGAACACACAGTGAGCACTCAGCATTGTGGGGGTTGACGAGGACCTAGTTATGGTCCTTGATAAACAAGCGCTCTGTAGCCAGACTTCAGGAGGCCACCTTGTCTTTCTGCTTCTAAAACACAGCACGAAATGCAGTTGGCATTTGGTGAACAGATCACAGTTTGCGAGCTCTGGCTATATAGGCACACCCCTGCCCCTCGAAAGAGCTCTGAGGAACAGAGTAGGAGACCAAGCTGGTGGAGAGGTGCCTCCCTCTGGGGAGGGAACTCTGGGCAGAGCTTGTCCTGGACGCGCCCATGTGTCCCCACCAAGGACAGCTTAAATGTTTCAGTTCAGTCGCTCAGTCGTGTCCGACTCTTTGCGACCCCATGGACTGCAGCATGCCAGGCCTCCCCCGTCCATCACCAACTCCCGGGGTTTACCCAAACTCATGTCCGTTGAGTCAGTGATTTAAATGTCTCACCCCCTTCTAATTACCGATGTCCTGAATCAGCACGACTCCATGGCCTAGCCAAACCCACACACCAGCGCTGTGGTTCATAAATTAAGCTAGCAACCAGAGTAAGATAATTTTCCAATAATAACTTTTCACAGTTTTCTGCAGCATCAAAGTACGACCAACATTCAAGTTCTGTTCTGCAGCGAGAGAAGGAAAACCTGTGAAAACGAGTTGGAAGGGGGGAGATAGATTTCTTGCGGGTTCTTTTTAACAACAACAACAAAAAAAAAATCAGCTCCCACCCTCTAGCTCCCACTGCTGCCTTTGGTCCTCAGCTCCCAAGCAGAGACTTGTTTGGGCTAATGAAGGCCTTTTCCCATCTGGGACATTCGTTTTCCTAGGCGAGGAGGCTGTTAATCAGCGTCGTCCAAAAAAACCAATGAGCTCCACGGTTTTAGTGTGTGTTTCTGCCACCCTGCTGCTGGGACTGTAATGGGATTTTCACAGCTGAGGAAGGCACAGCCCCTCTCCAACGATCCCCCCCTTTCTCCCTCCAAGAAAAGACATCTCTGAATGATTCCACATGACAGCAACGGGTACATGACTTGAGATCCAGTGATTATTTTCACACTAATTTTTACTTGTGAATGCTTCCTCCTCCCCCAGTCAGGTGAGTTTTCAAAGATGGGTAGACAAATGGAGAGAGAGATCAACAGACAAAAAGATCTCCCAATATGTCTATTTTCCAGGCATAAACAAATTCACTAAGAAGCTTCGAAACCCCTATGCCATCGACAATAATGAGCTTCTGGACTTCCTCTCCAGGGTACCATCTGATGTTCAAAAGGTACGTAATGAACAGTCACCACCAACCGGGGCCCCAACCCCAAAGTCTGGCCTACCCCCACCAACCCCAGAGCCAGAGGAGCAGGGGGCTGTGCTTGTGTGAGTCACTGAGATAATGAATCAGAAATCCTTCAAGAGGCCTGGCTGGCAGAGAGGTGGCCAGCAAAACCTTTGTCCAAAGCATGAGATGATGGGGGAAAATTATCCTGAAAAAGACTACTTAAGAATGATCTGGAACTCACGCTGCGAGGCTGCAGTGCAGAGAGGTTTGTCCTTTTTCTGACTGCTTGCCTCCCCAAAGAGGGTCAGATAGGCTCAGCAAGTGGGAACACAGGAAACCCAGAGCAGGGGGGAGGCCTGCCCATTTTCCTCCTCTTCCCGATGGCAGGCGTTCTCCAGGAAGTAGGGAACAAGAGGATTATTCTTTTGATCCTTGTTTGCCCCGATTATCTCCTGGGCCTCCCCCCTCTCCCCTTCTGTCTGAAGACTTAAGAGATTCTGAGGACAGCTCCCACTTACTCTAATGCACATAAAGGCAGAGATGGCATGAGATCATTTGAGATTAATCAGAAGTATTACTCACAGGTAACGGTCCCTTAGTCCAGCAGTGTCCTGTTTCTGTGGATACGTAGAGATTAAGCAAGGCAACGGCACCAGAAAGTTTAGAGCAGCCTAATTCAGGCCCCCGCTGATCAGGCTGGTGTAAACCCAGAGGAGGGTAGGGCAGGCAAAGGTAAATATCTCTCTAAAGGAGAACAGGTCATAGAATAGATAGTTGGGGAGATAGTGGCATGAAACATCATCAGGACGATCAAAGACGCAATCTGTTATTATGTGAGAGAATCCCAAATCAAACATTAATTTCATCCTCAGGCCAGTGTACTGTAATTCATTTCCCAGCACCTCTGGGTGGAGTGCAGAGATGTAGGGTTGACAGGCGCTTCTTTCCCCTTCATTCTGAGTTCTAGAGATTAAAATAGACCCTGTGTTGCTTTTTTTCCTTTAGCCTTCATTTAATGATATAATTATCTATGAAAATATATTCTATTAATATGAATTTACTGGTTAACATTGCATTACAGAATTGTAAAATAGTAACTTGGCCTCTGTTTGTTTTGCCTTGAAGATTGACAGGCATATCATCCCCTTGGGGACCTTCACAAAACAGCTCTAAGGAAAGCATGCCTTTTTCACATATCTGCTTTCCACCAAGTGTAGCTCAGCTTATGTGGTGGGGTAGGGTGTCCCTGGGGAATTTGGCAAAAATACTCAAAATAGTGAGCACATGTGGTTGTAATACAATACTTTGCACAAAGCCATTCCACAGTCAGCCTATCCAAGCCCACACACCAAAGCAATGTGATTGCAGCGTACCACACTTGGGCCACAATGTGCATCTGTGCCTGCATCCTTGAAGAAAGGAAATTCCCAGCAAGGCCCCCCTAAGGACTGTCTGTGCACAGTTTGGGGACCAACCCTCAGCGAGGTCATCCAGTTGGCGCTGGCATGAAGACTGAGGATGCAACAAAAGAGCATTCGAGGGAGATGCCCGGGAAGCTAGTGAGATCTGCGTGTATCTCCAAGAACACTTGGTAATAACACAATAGGCAGTTTGCCACTGGGGACTCCCCACGTGCTCGTGTTTGTCGCAGATGTTTTAGCCATTATACTGTAAATGAAATCCATTTTGAAGAGAAATCTTTATTAGTCTGGGGCTGGTATCCATTTCAACATTCTTTCCCTCTCTGGCAAAAGAAATGGATATAATTGGCAGAAGTTTTTTTTCCCCCAAGATTTTAGATACTTCGAAATGAATAATTCGTAGTAAGTTGCTGTATCATATACTAAGATAAACATTCCCAAGGGGCCATTATTAAGCTCTTTCCTGGTCAAACACGGGCACACACAGAACTGAAATCTAGCAGTGCCCAGAGAGCAGGTAGAAACCCATGCATCTCATTAGAAAAATCTGCTTTTAATATTTTGGTTTCAAGAAATGATGCATGACTCTTCAAATCCTTCCTGCAATTAATCCCTCCATGTTCCTGTGTTTAGAAAATGATTCATTACCTTTGAACCTTCCTGCCTTTGCCGTGCTGTGTCCTCGGGGAGCCATTAACACACTGTGGTGAGCTAGGGTTACCTAACCGCCAGCGCCCCGTCTGTCTGTTTTCACAGGTGCAGTACGCGGAGTTGAAGCCGGGCAGTAGCCAGAGCCCCGTTCGGAAGAAGCGCAACGCGCTCTAGGACGCACACTGACTTTGGACGCCAGCAGCCGATGGCGTGTTGGACGGATGAGACCGGGTTCTCTGTCGTTCGGTGGCAGCCGTGGTGTCTTTCTGAGATGCGTGCCGCGTGGAGCCCTGTCTTTACCCTCCCCATCTTCACAGCATAGATGCACGTGCCCCGGGGTGCATCCGTGTGCAGGGGTGATCGACTTGCGTCTGGAGTCAGCCCAGCGAAAGGAAACACTTCAGAGACTGTAAAAGACCAACATCGCTTCTTCCAACAGGAGATTAAAGCAAGCGTCCAGGGGTCTCAGCACCCTCCGTGAGAACAGCCAGGAGGCCACTTAGATGCATCTCTTAACAGTTTCGCATCAAGATCCAGTGATGTTCACTCGCACCCCCACCCTCCTTTCAGATGTTTGGTTTTCTTTTGTTTGTTTCCCCCTCTGATTTAACAAGTCCTTGATAGCCACCATCTACCCAAATAATGTATATTATAAATAGATTTTTAAAAATTATTACCTGGATCATCCCAGTTCTTTGGGGATCTTTCAGCCGTAACAACTAAAGACCTAGATGTAAAATTTCAGTAAGCTGCTTGGTGCTGGGTGCCAGCCTGCCTCCTGGTCCATTGCTGGCCGTGGATGCTCTAGAATGTTCTGAGAGAACATTCGCCCAAAACGTGAAGGACTCAGTGAAAATATTTGGGTGCTTCAAATAGCCATTTCTTCTGACGTTACTTTTTGCTTATTTCCCAAATGTAATCTCAGTAGTACAGCTTGAGAAAGAGGGGGAGGGGGTGAATGAGTGAATTCTGAGAGTATTTAGAAAGATAGACTGAGGAGCAAGGGACCAATGAATGTGACTGCTTATCTGAATGTCATAATCCCTTCACTTGCCTGCACTTTTAAGAAAGTAAAAATGCTGAAGCAATCCACGTGGATCTTTTGTTCCTAAGCAAAATAAGCTACACATAATAAAAACATATATCTCAGAACCCCATTTTCCTAGAAAGGTACAATCCCCAAAGTCTTTTTGAGTATACCATACTGTCCCATTTCACTGTAACCTCCTCCAAGTAAATATCCCAATTTTTGTGCATATATAAAATGTATGCAAATATCTTTCTGTTCAAATGATATTTAACTTGTAAAGACTA
Organism: Muntiacus reevesi; assembly: GCF_963930625.1. Taxonomy (NCBI): domain Eukaryota; kingdom Metazoa; phylum Chordata; class Mammalia; order Artiodactyla; family Cervidae; genus Muntiacus; species Muntiacus reevesi. The sequence continues at coordinate 11,405,642 of NC_089263.1, read as the reverse complement.
TATTTTGTTGACACATACTTTGTATGTGCAGTTTTATATGTGTATATATATATATGTATTGTAAAGAAAAATTGAAGTAAAAAGTTCTGATTCAATAGTGAGTTTCACTGGGTTTTTTGTTTTTTTTCCTCTCTCTCTCTCTCTGGGTTGTAATTTAATAATCTTCAAACAAAATGTTTATGAAAAATGCCAAAGATTCTAAACCTTATCATCCTGTGTCTGTTTTTCTTCATATTCTATCTTCCTGGGTTGCTTTCTCGCTGAGCCAGATTTCTGCATGATTTGATTTACTTCAAGTTAATGAAGCTGGCTGAAAAAGAACCTTGCAGAAATTATAAAAGCTCCAGTAAATCTCTGACTTGTACATACAATAGATACCCAAGAACCTCTTTTGTTAAACCAGTTACTCAATCTTCTGTGTAAACAATGCCTCATTGTCTCACTCCCAACTACCATCCAGTTTATCACAGTCTGTCATTTTGTAATGACCTAAGTCAGACATTTTTAAACAGGCACGTGAGATCTGATCAGTCATTTGAATGAAAACTTTCAGCAGCAAAATAACCCCTTATTTATTCAAAAGTGGAACCAATACTTTATTGTTGCTCTTTTCTATAGAAACTCAAAATGAAATAATTCGCCTGAAAAGAAGGCGTCATTAGTTAGGCTTATTTCTTCTGTAGTCCGATTGGAATTTTCAGCATTGAGTTTAGGACACAAATAGCAGCTGAGATGCAAAAGCAAGGACAGAATCAACCTTTAATAACTTTGTATGGAAAACAATTGTTAATTGATTAAGTAGTCATGGGATGTTAAAAATGAATGTTATCTGCAAGTGAAATGTTAAGTTTCATACAAGTTGTCAAATGCCATATGAAGATTTGGGGATACTTTGTAGATAAGATTTATGGGTTATGGTCTCGTCATGTGATAATTAGACATAATTTAGCAGGAATGTTGAAAGCCGGGCTAAACTCTCCTGGTTCTCAAGCCCATCCCCTGCCCAGCCTAGATGTCTTACGGGCATCTCTTCCTCAGCAGGTCAGGAGTTTAGCATTATTCCTGTGTTCAGGACCCCGAACTCCATAACTTCCTACTAGCATTGTTATTTCCCTTACTGGTACAGGCATCTTAAAGGTTGGGAGGCCCCTTGTTGTTGAGGTCTAAGCTGTATTCGACTCTTTTGCAAGCCACTTCTCCAGGCTCCTCTGTCCATGGGATTTTCCAGGCAAGTATACTGGAGTGGGTTGCCGTTTCCTTCTCCAGGGCATCTTCCTTGGCATCTTTTTTTTTTTTTTTTTCAGTCCTCATGCCTTTTTCCTGTCTCCTAACCTGTGCAATCTGGTAGATTCAGTGTTGGCAAGTCCTCTTGTCCATTTCTGATCACAACCACCCAAGCCTCCGCCCAATCTGAGGCCCCTCTAACCTCTCGCAAGTCAAGGTAACTGTGCCAATTACTTTACTCCAGGTCAGTCTTCATTCAGACTATGATTTTCCCTTGAAATACTTTCTCCCCAGTTTCTACCCAGATTAATTCTGCCTGCCTTCAAAACATTCAAAAGTCCCCTGCCCACATATGCTTTATTATTAGTTTCTTGGCTGTGTTGAAGTCCACCGTTCTTGTTCACACCCCCTCATCTTACATGTTTCTGGCATCTGCTGTATTCTGCCATGACTCATAATTACCAGGGACGTTAACTCCCTCCTTCCTCTTCTTGGTAGCCCATCCTACCTGGCGCCTAATAGACACTTAGAAAATACATGATTAACAGATCGGGTTATAGAGACCTATTCTTTCTCTGCCCTTTCATGTGTGATTCTCAGAGGGCTGAGCTGGATAAATGAGTGTGGTCTACCCCAGGAAATAATTTCTTGCATTAAGTGCACAGCTTAGATTATGACATTATTTATAAACTCTGGCTGTGTTAATTATAATCTTTTAAATTAAGCAATGTCTTGTATTTGGAGAAGTCCTTACCTCCATGTCAATGGAAAATGTTTATTTGTAGATGAATCAAAGCTCTCTTGGTTCTCTTCTTAAGCTCAATTTTTGATTCTTTATCATTGAACAAACATATTGAATGCTGATGATACATTTGAATGAAACAGAGAATATTCCCTTAGTAGAGCCAGACATTAAACAGATATTTTTAAGCAGGATCATGGCAGTACATTCTCAGATTCAACTTTTAAAAAGAGCATTCTGGCTGCAGTGGGTATATTAGTAATTATGAATGTCCAGAGAAGAGCCAGTTGTGGGGCTGTGGATAAGCTGATGGTAGGCTGAACTTTCAAATAACAGTACCAGAAAAAGAAAAATACATAAGTGAAATTGGAGAGAAGTTACGAGATTAAAGTGAGCAGGACTTCACAGTTTCTTAACTAAGGGGTGAGGGAGAGAGGAAGTAGATCAAGGATAGTGCTCAGTCGGCTTGTCTCTGGATCTAAGAAGATGGCCTTGCCTTTGAGCAAGAAAGAATTATAAGAGCAGCCAGGGAAGGAACTGCAGGAGCCCAGCGTTAGATAGTGTTGAATTTGAGATGCTTGAGAAGCCTCCAGGTGGGAATGTCTAAGAGGTGATTGGATACATGAATATGAAGCTTAAAGAAGAAATGTTCTGTACTTGAGGTACACTTACGGACCAACAGTCATAGAAAGCGAAGTTACATGCTTCAAGAGATTGAACTCAACACTCATAGTCATATATATACATATATATACATATATATATATATATATATAATCTTTATATATAGATTAGTTAGCAAAGACTGTAAATAGAATAAAATTAAATAGGTAAGCAGTGAGCACATTGCCATTGAATATTAGGTGGGAGCATGTTTCCAGAAAGCAGGTATGGTCCATAGTGCTGAATACCACTGAGCTCCTATAGGTTGAGGACAGAATAATGAGCTTAAAATGATGTGGCAGTTGAGAGGACCTTAGCAATGAGTCATTTCAGTGGAGTAGTAGAAGGAAACACCAGATAGTGGTTGACATGTGTGGATGTCTGGACATGGAGACTGGATGGAGGTAACTCTGAAAGTTTCACTGCAAGAAAGGGAGAGAGAACAGAGATTGGGAATTGCAGAAGATCTACAGGAAAACCGTATTAAAAAAAAAATTACATGTGCCATGAACTCAGTGTATATGCATCAGCTATAAAAAATTCCTCATGAGTATGAGATGAAGTTGATTATGTTGTTGCCTAGTTGATAAGCTGTGTCCGACTCCTTTGTGACCCCATGGACGGTAGCCCACCAGGCTCTTCTGTCCATGGGATTTCCCAGCCAAGAATACTGGAGTGGATTGCCATTTCCTTCTCCAGGGGATCTTCCCGACCCATGATCAAACCATGCATCTCCTGCATTGGCAGGAGGGTTCTTTGCCATTGAGCCTGGGAAGCCCTGAAGTTGACTATATTCATTATTTAAAATTATTTTCTGTCAAAACCCACCTCTCCTTTATGTGGTATTAATCTAACTTTTATAGCAAAAGAATGGCTGAAAAATTGAAATAGAATATTCTCTGAAAATATTATGAGTAGTCAATTGATAATTGACTAGAAGTCAAGGGTGACTTCTAAAGAATGGCTTAAAACACATTACCTCTTTATATCAGTCTCCTTGTATAAAACCTGCCGTTCTGTTCTGGCATTTTAATGTAATGATTTACATGGGGAAAATGGATGGTCAAGCACATCAGAATTGTTAACATTTTATAGCACTTATCAAATGCCAGATACTTTCTAAGTGCTTTAGATGTAATAGCCCATTTAATAATTTTTAAAAAGCAACTATGATATTCTTCTAAATACTTATTTTAAAAAAACACCACCAATCTTCTGCAAACTGTTTTAGAAAATAACAAAAAAGATTACACTTTTCTACACATTTTATGAGGCCGATATACTCTTCATCCCCAAACACAAGATGATACAAGAATGGAAAATGACCAAAATCCCTTATGTACATAAATGTAAAATTATACAAGATATATAGGCCTTTACACTGAAAAAAATTAATGAGAGGTGGAAGATAAACAAATGAAGGGATTAATGGGTTAAAAGTTCAATATATTAAGATGTCAATAGATTGAACATAAGCCTGATAAAAATTAGAAGATTTTTTTGCAGGAATTAACTCACTGACTACAAAATGTATATAGAAATGTGAGAGTTCAAGAATAGTCAAAGCAATCTTACAGGTAATAACTCTAGCAGATGTCCAGATGTATTACAAAGCTATTGTAACTAAGACAATGTGGTATTGGCACAAAGGTAGACAAATAGGTCAAAGTAGAAAAGATGAGGAGTAGATCCACACATATTTGGTAACCTGTGACTTAATTTATGTCAAAGGTAACATATTTGCAGTGCATAGGGAAAAGACCTTTTTGAAAAATGATACTGGGTCATTTTAGCATCCATGTGGACAAAATGAATCTTGATCTCTTCCTTATACAATTTTTAAGAATCCATTCCATATGAATTTGCAGATCCAAAAGTGGATGGCAAAATAAAGATTTCAGAAAAAGATGTAGGAAAATATTTTCACACCTATGTGATATGCAAAAATTTCTTCAACTGGAGATGAGATGCTAATCATAAAGGGAAAATACTGTTAACCTGTTGATCATTACAATTATCTTTTCCTCAAAAAATATGATTGCGTGTAAAGATAAGCCACAAAGTGGGAGAAGATATGCAAACTCTACCTGTAATCTGACAAAGGATTCTTGTCCAGAGCACATAAAGATCTATAATGAAAAGGCAGATAACCCAGTAGAAAAATGGGCAAGAGGCTCAAACAGGCACTGTATAAATGAGCCTATCTAAATGGCCAGCAAATATATAGAGAGGTGCTCAACATCATCAGTTATTAGACAAATGCAAATTGAAATCACAAAATGATACAAGTGCACATAGTAACTAAAATGGATAACTAAAATGGAAAAGTCAATATTAAGTGTTGTTAAGAATGTGAAAAAAATTCTCATACTTGCTGGTGGATGGAAAAGTAAACTGGTACAACCACTTTGGAAAATCATTCGGCAGTATCTATTAAAGCTAACTGTATGCATACCCTATGGCCTTTCCCCCAGTTTTGCTCTTAGGTATACAACCAGTAGATATGTGCCTGTTAATAAAAGACATGCCTGAGACTATCCATAGCAGCACTACTTATATAAGTGAAAACAGTCTGCAAGCATACATATGTAATGTGTATAATTATACACACATGCATGTGCAATCAATGAATTGATCATAATCTGTAACTGACTCTACAACAGAGTACACAGAGAAATGAAATAAATAATAATGTTACGTGCAACAACATGGATAAATTTCACATTTTGTTGAGCAAAACAAGACACATGCACAGATAAATGCAATGTATGATTTCATTTATATGACGTTCAGAAACAGGGAAAATACATTCTGTGACATTAGAGTCAGAAGCTATGGTATGGTGACCGAGTGGACTCCGGAATGATGCTACTGGTCAGTTGTTTTGGTTTGAACTCTCGTTACATGAATGTTTTGTTCATTTTGTGAAATTCCCTGAGCTATAACTTTATGACTAATGTAATTGCCAACATGTTTCCTAAAAAGAAAAGAAAAACGATGGAGCATGACAATTTTATCCCTAATTTACAATGAAAAAAGCTGAGGCCAATCACTGTTAAAATATTTTAAACATAAAAAGAACCTATTCCAATAAGCCTTTAAAATTGTTTAAGAGTTAAGAGTCCTTTTGAACAATAAACCCAAAGAAGACAGTTCCTACCTAATCTTTTTGCTTTTGAATATTCAATTTCACCTTAAATCAACCATCAATTTTTAAAAAATCTTTATTATCAGGAGTACTAAGAATGGTTTCTAACTGATCATATGCTGAATCATTAAAAAGTTGCCACTGGATGGGGAATACGTGTAACTCAATGGCTGATTAGTGTCAATGTATGACAAAACCCACTGAAATGTTGTGAAGTAATTGGCCTCCAACTAATAAAATAAAATTAAAAAAAAAAAGATATTATTATAAAGCAATCATTAAATATTATATGTAAAAATTAAACTTTAAACTTTTGTTAATTAAAAAAAAAAAAAAGTTGCTTTACATAAGCAAACTGACCCATAAAACCACAGGATCTGGTGTTCCCCAAATTTTTAACTCTTTACAGTTTATACTTAGGTTCATTGAGCCTGGCATCCTAGGGCATCTCTCATATGAATCACTCATTTTTTTCCCTCTTTTATATATTAAAGATTATGAGAAAAAAGATGATGGATTTTTTTTTTTTTGGTTCCATAGGAAGGCTATGTGTCTTCTCTCCCATGGGAAGAAAGAGAGATGGATAATTGGTAGATATATATAGAAGATAGAAATCAATAATATAGTTGAGAGTGTATGTATATACATATATATGCATATACATATATATATATAGTTGAAATGGAAAACTTTACCTTCTTTGCTCAGTAGTTGGAGGCCTACAAATTAAACTCACCTAACAGATTTACAAGAGAAAGAACAGATTTTAACCATGTGTGCACATAAAGCAGATCACAAAGAAATGTGACTCAAAGTGGGCAGTTAGAGTCTGGGGCTTAAGACATAAAGAAGAGACTTGTGGACACAGTCAGGGAAGGAGAGGGGAGGACGAATTGAGAGAGGTGAATTGAAACATATACAGTATCATATGTAGAATAGACAGCCTGTGGGAATTTGCTTATGATGCAGGGAGCTCAAATCTGGTGCTCTGTGACAACCTGGATGGGTGGGAGGGGGGAGGGAGGTTCGAGAGGGAGGGTACGTGTGGGGCTGACTCATGTTGATGTCTGGCAGAAATCAACACAGTCTTGTAAAGCTACTATCCTCTAATTAAAAATAAATTTAAAAAATTAAGAAAATATGAAAAGAAAAAAGAATTTGGGGCTTAAATACCATCTTAAGGGGTGAAGGGAAGGAGGAGAAAGGCAGGTAAAATGGGAAGGTAAATGACTTGTTAGAGGGGGGAAGAAGGGATAGCACATGGAAAACTAGTGACTTTTAGGAAAAACAGATGGGTCCTCCGTAGAAGAGAGGAACAGGAGACAGGATGGTTTTGTGACAATGGCCCTCTAGGTGTGGTGTCTTCTCATTGTCCCTGGTGATTACAGTCTACCTTCCTATGTTACTCTTGGGCAGGGAATTTAAAACAATTCAGTTATTTGTGGGAGTCTGTGCTTTTAGTCAGATAAAGGAGTTCAGGAAAAAATTTCATCTGTTGATTTTCAAATGCTCTCAGCTCAAAATAATCTGTGTATCACAAATGTATATTCTGGACTCCTTCAACATGTATGACACATAGTCATACGTTTTTGTGAAATTTTACATATCTCCAAAAATTGACCCAAAGGTTCCAATTAAGAATCCAGTAATCGTGTTTTCAGGCAAAATATTAGAAGTTTGTCTCTTGCTGGGTTTGAAACCTCAGGGTACAGCAGTGTTTTTCTAGGAGCCCAACTTTCTGGCAACTTGCTCGTTACCAGAATCCGACTCATTCACTTCCGATCCAGGTTTTCTCTGGGAAATGTTTTAAGTTAGTTTTGTAGGCTGAAAAATCCTAAAATTTCAGTTGGTTGTTGTTTTATTACAAGCTTCTATCACCCATGTATTTTCATTATTAGATCAAAACAGCTGGTTGGAAAAGTGGAAACACATGAAATCATTTGTTTAACTGCATAATAAACAGCTGCCCTAACTGACTGAGTGTGCATCTGCCCGGCAAAGGCTTGAGGTGAGTTTGCTTTAGTTTGGACAGTTTTATCCCCAAAAGGCCTGCACAGTTTAGAGAAGCAGTCGAGCCAAGAAAAGTTAACAGAACAAGTAGGACATTCCTAGCGCACTGAAGGGAGACCACAGATTTCTTTTTTTCCAGTCGAGGCATGAATCAATCACCTGTATGTTATTTACATTGCATGCAGGGCTGCACCCAGGCAGAAGCTGGAAGTTGCTAGACGAGAATCTGGTATAATAAGCAGGATGCACCACCTCTGATGGGAGAAAGGGTTGGACGTCATGGTCAGGCTCTAGTCCGGCAACACATCACACCTGGATGGAGCTGAACTTCGTTAGGCAGAACACACAGGTTCCTGTCGTCTAACACTCCGAAAGTTTTGCCCTTGACTATATTTACTGACACCTTTTGGTGTAGCAACTTTTACCCTAAGAAAGTGTTACCTGGCTTATGACTCAGTAGGAAAAAATACCTTATCATATAAAAATGACCATTTCTTCTTTTTCATATTGTCTGTACTATATATACCTCCTCTGGTGGCCCAGAAGGTAATGCGCCTGCATGTAATGCGGGAGACCTGGGTTCAATCCCCTGGTCGGGAAGATCCCCTGGAGAAGGAAATGGCAACCCACTGCAGTATTCTTGCCTGGAAAATTCCACGGATGGAAGAGCCTGGTAGGCTACAGTCCATGGGGTCGCAAAGAGTCAGACACAGTACTATATATATACATATAAATATATGTATACATAAATATATAATATACTATGTATATTCCATTTTATAATCATCTGAAATTTTGTGCTGAATATTCTTCTCTTCCAAAGCATTAATAAAGATGTTTGAACAGGTCAGCATGTAACATTGATCCCTTCAGTCCAGTGATCAGACACTTCTTTTAAACTAGATCCAGGAGCATCTATCACAATTACAGTCTTAAGAAGTGTTTGGTTTCAACTAATCAGTCAGTATTTTTTTTCTCAGCAAATTAAAATTGGAGCTTTGTTAAATACCAATGAATCTTTTATACTGATTTTAAATAGCAAACAGACTTCATGGTCTTCTCCAGATAATTCCATTAACTGAATATCCTCAAGTTGAAGCTTCATAATTGATAGTAGTAAATTTGCTTTTAAAACCCTGGGTCATTATAGGCATCCCAGTAGCTACTGTTTCTTGATGGTCATTGATATTCAAGGCACTTAGAAATCATAGTTTTAGTCAATTACAACGATATTTTGCATAATTAACAGGGTCTGTCTAGGTCTAGGGTTTTGATCTGTGCTTCAATTCTTGATTTTACACAAACCACTTTGAAAGGTCCTGGTTAGGAGGTCGGGAGGAGGGGGGAGGGGTGAAAACTCTGTCTGGGTCATTTTAGGACTATTGACTTGAAGGATAAGGTTTCCTGACAGCTCTTTCCTGTGTTTCTTATAAATGGTAACTTGGTCAAGCTGTCCATTTCTATCAAGTATTCATATTGACTGTTCCTGTGAAAGATTTCCAAATGAATAGTGTCTCATTCATTTTAATAATTAATGCCCCCTTTTCTCCTAACCCTTAGATTTCAGCCTGGATTTCGATTATTCATAGTCCTATGGGAGCATGAATGCAAGGCACATGTTCTCTTCAAACTTGCCATTAAGTTTTAAACTTAATCGTTTTGCACTCCTCTTCCAACGTCCTGATAAGCCATACAACTGCTACCTTATTTAATCTGTTTCTCGCTCTCTTTCTCTCTTTTACAGCTGTCCATTTTCTCACTCAGAGGCAGCAAATATTTCACATATCCTAAAACAGGCAATTTAAAATGGGGGTGAGGGGAGCTCAGAGGGCTGGTTGAGCCCAGATTTGGACTTATTGAAATGAAAACCACTTTGCTTCCTCCAATTGCCTTTCATTAACATTTGATTGTTATTGGCTTGGGTGACCTCATTGACCTGGAGTTAGGAAGGGAGAAGTTCAAGTTCACAGCTAGGTACTATGGTGGTAATTTACTGTATGTCTCTGGGCACCACATTTATCTTCCTGGGGCCCCCATTTCTTCATTACTAGGTTAGAAATAATAACACCCAAATGATGGGGTTTTGAATAACGAACATAAATACTCATCAATGTCAGGCACATATTGTATACTTTTATTAAATTAAGATACACACCTATGTATATATGTGCGTGTGCTTATCTGGAGGAGGAAATAGAAACCCACTCCAGTTGTCTTGCCTGGAGAATCCCATGGACAGAGCAGCCTGGCAGGCTATAGTCCATACGGTCTCAAATAGTTAGACATGACTGAGCGACTGAGCCTACTCACATGTGTGTGTACGTATATATAAGTGCATGTATCACTGGTGCAGTTTGATGAATCTTTACTAATTAAATATCGTTATGAAACCAGCACCCAGGTCAAGAAACTTGACATTGCCAGTACCCCAGACGCCTCTCCTGTGCCTCTTTCATGACTGTCCCTCAGGGGCACATGCAGGAGTTCTCAGACTTGGCACTATTGGTCTTTGGGGCCAGATACTTCTTGGTTACAGATTGTACATAATGTTTAGCAGCATCCCTGGCTTCTGACAGTGAGTTGCCTATAGTATGTCTCAACTCTGCTAAAATCTGACAGTCAAAAATGTCTCCAGGGGTCTAGTGGTTAAGATTTGGCTCTTCCACTGCAGGGGGAGCAGGTTCAGTCCCTGGTTGGGAACTAAGACTCCATGTGCCCTGTGATGTGGGAAACCAAGAAAAGTCTCTAGATATTGCCAAATGTTTGGTATACTATAGGGGAGGAGGGGCTGGCAAAATGTGAGACCCTCTGGTATATACTGTTCTTTACACCACTAGGACCTAAGTCCTGAGGGGTGCCTCCTGTGTGAGCTGTCATTTCTTCTCTTCTGTCTTCCCTCCTCCGTGGGTAGTCATGCATTTGAGAGAAACTACTTCCGAGTACAAACTACTCCCCAGTATGTTCACTCTAGGAGTTCTGAAATCCACATCCTCCCTAAGCCTGGAGGCCCAAATGTCTTGCTTCTCTTCCCATTTCTCCCTAGCTCCTATCAGCCTCTGCTAGTAGAAGTGTAAATTGGTTAAATCACTTTGGAAAACTTTTGGCAGTATTTACTAAGGATTTATTAAGCTATACCTATGTGTACCTTATGACTACCCCCTAGTTTATTTTGAATATTTACTTAATACTTTATGTCTGGCCTTTCCCCAAAAGAGATCTGAAGTAACTTGCAACAGACTACTTTAATATGTTAATTAACCTGTATATTTTAGTGGAGTATTAAAGTTGAAAATAAGAGAAATTATTTCTTTGGTACTACAAGCAGGCTGGGGAGTTCAAGATGAAGAATAATATTAGTATTAATTGCTTTGCAATAAAAATTCTTGTTTATAGTTTGAATCAGATTCCAAGTAAGTTCGTACGTTTCATTGTTCATATGTCTCTGAAATCACTTTTAAGCTTTAATGTCTCCAATCTGTAATTTTTCTCTCAATTTGTTAAAGAAACTGATCTTTTGCTCTATAACTTTTCTGATCATCTAAATTTAGATGATTGCATCCTCATGGTGTCATTTAATTTGTCCTCTGTCCTCCTATTCTCTATAGATGGTAATTGGGAAGAGATGTTCTCAGATATGGACTTCTCTTGTGGCTCAGCTGGCAAAGAGTCCATCTGCAATGCAGGAGACCTGGGTTCGATCCCTGGGTTGGGAAGGTCCCCTGGAGAAGGGAAATGCTACCCACTCCAGTATTCTGGCCTGGAGAATTCCATGGACTGTATAATCCATGGGGTCCCAGATATAGTCTGTAGTATAAGAGCTTGACAATTAGGTTCTTTTTTTTGATTGTCAAGGTGTAATGTAAGTGACTGATGTTAAATGCACCCACTTCAAAGACATGGATCTTGAATAGACACATTATCAACTAACCATTATGTAAAGAGCCAGGCCACCCTACCCATGAAGTTCTTCTTCTAGAAAGTCCTGATTGACCCAGATAACTGACCTTCTTGGTGACTCTGATTTTCCTTCCCTCTACTTTAATTCCCACTGTTATGTTTTGCATTCACCAATAAATAGTGAAATTGCAAAACCCTAGACACCGCACCCTTGGCCCCATTACAGGCAGAACTTCAAGGTCCATTCTCTCTTCTCTCTTTCCCCATGACCTTGTTGTATGGCCCCAAGCATGCTGTGTACCCTCTAGGACCTGCGAGTAATAAATCTTGTTTATTTCAGAGTTCCTTGATGGTTGTTCCTGACGTCTGCAGGCATCTTGCAATCAAAATAAAAATCACAAGGGCTGGTCCAGCCTCCACATTGGAAATGTCTATGGGGACTCACCATAGGCCAAGGTGAGATCTCCCAGACCTTCCTAGCTGACAGCATTACTATTGATAGACACAAAATAAGGTATGATGATTCCTGATGCCATTTCATAGAGTTGCTATACTTTGCCATCAAGAGCCATATCATGTTAGCAATGAATTAATCCATTACTTCATTAGGGCTGCCATATAGAAATATTTTACATCTAGTGTTTCTCCTATATTCATCAGCTTGTACTTCAAGTGACAGAATCCCTTGTTCTACTATTCCACTATCCAGTAGTAAGATTTTTATAGAAAATGCAAGTTTTTCCCTTTTATTCTCCTGTTGTTGTTCAGTTGCTAAGTCATGCCCAACTCTTAGCACACCAGGCTCCTCTGTCCTCCAATATCTCCCAGAGTTTGCTCAAATTCATGTCCACTGAGTTGGTGATACCATCCAAATATCTCATCCTCTGTTGTCCCCTTCTCCTCCTGCCTTCAATCTTTCCCAGTATTAGGATCTTTTCCAATGAGTAGACTCTTCTTATCAGGGGATCAAAGTATTGGAGCTTCAGCTTCAGCATCACTCCTTCCAATGAATATTCAGGACTGATTTCCTTTAGGATGGACTGGTTGGGTCTCCTTGCAATCCAAGGGACTCTCAGGAGTCTTCTCCAGTACTATAATTCAAAAGCATCAATTATTTGGTGCTCAACCTTCTTTATAGTCCAACTCTCACATCCATATGTGACTACTAGAAAAACCATAGCTTTGACTAGATGGACCTTCATCAGCAAAATGGTGTCTCTGCTTTTTAATATGCTGTCTAGGATTGTCATAGCTTTCCTTCCAAGGAGCAAGCATCTTTTAATTTCATGGTTGTGGTCACTGTCCACTGCGATTTTGGAGCCCAGGAAAATAAAATCTTTCATGGCTTCCACTTTTTCTCCTTCTATTTCCATTATTATCCTTATAGACAAAGTATCAATGAGATCTAGGTTGGCTTCTGATTCTTTTTGACATGATCTTAATATTTTTTGATAGTTTCCCCTGGTATCTGATATGATGAACTACATTAAACCCAGCACCTACCTTACTAATGGAGAAGGCAATGGCACCCCACTCCAGTCCTCTTGCCTGGAGAATCCCATGGACGGAGGAGCCTAGTGGCTGCCGTCCATGGGGTCGCTAAGAGTCAGACACGACTGAGCGACTTCACTTTCACTTTCCACTTTCATGCATTGGAGAAGGAAATGGCAACCCACTCCAGTGTTCTTGCCTGGAGAATCCCAGGGATGGGGGAGCCTGGTGGGCTGCCGTCTATGGGGTCGCACAGAGTCAGACACGACTGAAGCAACTTAGCAGCAGCAGCAGCTACCACAGTAGGGCCTTAGAATCAGTCATTTCTCCAAAAGTGCTGGGGTTTTTTTAGTGGGAAATGGTATTTCAGGACTACAGTCTGGGTGTCTTGCCAGGGTTCTCAAGATACAGAACCAAAAGAATGCATGTGTGTGTGTGTGTGTGTGTGTGTGTGTGCATGCACACATGCTCCACATGTGCAAAGATAAAGAATTTGTCCAGACAATTATGGAGTCTAAGTCTCAGATCCTCAGGGTGAGTCAGCTGGTGACACGGGTGAGCAAGCTGGTGACTCAGGAGGACCAATAATGTAGTTCCACTTCAGAGGCTTGCAGGCTTAAATCCCAGAAAGAACTGTTTCAGGTCCAATCTGAAGATAGGAAAAAAGCCCGTGTTCCAGTTCAAAGGCACTGAAGTAGGAAAAATCCTCTCTTACTCGGGGAAAGTGAGAGTGAAAGTCACTCAGTCGTGTCCGACTCTTTGCGACCCCATGGACTATACAGTCCATGGAATTCTCTAGACCAGAATATTGGAGTGAGTAGCCTATCCCTTCTCCAGGGAATCTTCCTGATCCAGGAATCCAACTGGGGTCTCCTGCATTGCAGGTGGATTCTTTACTAACTGAGCTATCAGGGAAGCCCCTTACTCAGGGAGAGTTCGTTTTTTTTAAATTTTTTATTTTTTCTATTCAGGCCTTCAACTGATTAAATGAAGTCCATCCACTTTAGGGAGGACAGTCTACTTTATACAGTCTACCACTTTTAAATGTTAATCTTTCTCAAAACATTCTTACAGAGACACACCCAAGATAGGACCTCCCTGATGGTTCAGTGGTCAAGAATCTTCCTGCCAATGCAGGGGACATGGGTTCAATCCCTGGTCTGGGAAGATTCTGCCTGCTGCGGGGCAACACAGCCCATGCACCACAACTTCTGAGCTGCTACTCTAGAGGCTGGGAGCCAGAACTACTGAAGTTTGCACTCCATAGGCCTGGGGCTCCTCAATAGAAGAAGCCACCTCGATGAGAAGCTCACAACCGCAACTAGAGAGTAGCCCCTCTGTCCAGAACTAGAGAAAGCCTGTGCAGAGCAATGAAGACCCGGCATGGCCAAAACTATAAATAAATAGTAAAACACACCCCAAATAATGTTTCATCAAATATCTGGGTGGCCTGTGGCCCAGTCAGATGACGTGAAATTAAGCATCACTTTGGATACTAGAATTGCTCAGTACAACTGAGTTTCTCATTGTTTCTAACCTTTTTCAATACTAGAAAACAATTTTTCAAATAAAGTACATGATAAATTGATGCTAATACTTCCAACTACAGGGTCTTTACTTCAATTCTTTAATCTTACTTCTATGTCTTATTTCCCTCTATGGAGAATCCCAGGTTTCAATTATACCTAATGTAAATTAGAACATTACAAAATTAAGCATGCTCTTTATCCCACAACACAGCAGTCTCAGAATAACAAAACCAGCACTACCGCTAATAATATTATTACAGGTAATTATTTATTTATGTAGTTTTTTGTAGTTCTTTAAATTATTGTCTTTAAGTCACATAGAATAGTTCTCTGGAATTATGCCACCAATTGGATACACATGTAAGTTAATTTGTTTTATTTCTTTTAGGGATTGCTTTTAAAATTTAATTTGGTTTTATAATTGGTAAAATAGTTACTCTCTTCCAAAGTCAAACCTACAATACAAAGTATTATCACCTTCCCCCCAAAGTAACTTTTTTTTCTCTCTTTTCATCTCATTTGTTGTGTTAAAAAAAAATTTAACATAAGCACACAGAGACACATACATATGCTCCTCTCCTTCCTTCTTGGAGAAATAATATTTTACTAAACACTTTTATCCAACTCACTTTTTACACTGAAAAACATGTTCTGGAAAGAACTCCATTGCAATATATAAATATTATCCTCTTCTGTTTTGCACCTGCAGATATAGCAAGTAATAGTTATTTTGTTTTCTCCATCTACGCTTTTACAGATGACCCTACAATGAGTTGTTCTGCACAGCTATCTATAACTTTATCAGTATTTCTTTCAGAGAGATTATTAGATGTTTAATTGACAAAAAGAAATATGTAATTTTGCTAGTTATTGCTAAATATTCTTCTATACAGTTTTTCAATTTTGCCTTCTCCCAAGTAATATTTGAGAACGCTTATTTTCTCTGGGCTCATCATCCTAGTTCAGTTCAGTTCAGTTCAGTTGCTCAGTCATGTCCGATTCTTTGCGACCCCATGAACTGCAGCATGCTAGGCCTCCCTGTCCATCACTAACTCCTGGAATTTGCCCAAACTCATGTCCATTGAGTCGGTGATCCCATTCAACCATCTCATCCTCTGTCGTCCTCTTCTCCTCTCACCTTCACTCTTTCCCAGCATCAGGGTCTTTTCCAATGGATCAACTCTCTGCATCAGGTGGCCAAAGCATTGGAGTTTCAGCCTCAGCATCAGTCCTTCCAATGAACACCCAGGACTGATCTCCTTTAGGATGGACTGGTTGGATCTCCTTGCAGTCCAAGGGACTCTCAAGAGTCTTCTCTAACACCACAGTTCAAAAGCATCAATTCTTCGGTGCCCAGCTTTCTTTATAGTCCAACTCTCATATCCATACATCATGACTACTGGAAAAATCATAGCTTTGAAGTACAAACCATACTCTGTTGGCAAAGTAATGTCTCTGCTTTTTAATAAGCTGTCTAGGTTGATCATAGCTTTTCCTCCAAGGAGTAAGCTTCTTTTAATTTCGTGGCTGCAGTCACCATCTGCCCTGATTTTGGAGCCCCCCAAAATAAAATTTGTCACTGTTTCCATTGTTTCCCCATCTACTTGCATAAAGTGATGGGACCAGATGCCATGATCTTCATTTTCTGAATGTTGAGTTTTAAGCCAATTTTTTCACTCTCTTCTTTCACTTTCATCAAGAGGCTCTTTAGTTCTTCTTCACTTTCTACCATAAGGGTAGTGTCATCTACATATCTGAGGTTATTGATATTTTTCCCGACAATCTTGATTCCAGCTTGTGCTTCATCCAACCCAACATTTCTCATGAGTACTCTGTATATAAGTTAAATAAGCAGGGTGACAATATACAACCTTGACGTTCTCCTTTCATGATTTGGAACCAGTCTGTTGTTCCATATCCAATTCTAACTGTTGCTTCTTGACATGCATACAGATTTCTCAGGTATGTATGACATGCATACAGATTTCATCATCTTAAAAGATTGACAAATTTGAATTTTTCCAATCTGATCAGTGAGAAATGTTATTTTAGTTTAGTCTTAATTTGCATTTCTCTTATTGTGAGAAATACTTTTCATACATTGAATATCTATTTGCATTTATTTTTCTGTGAATTGTCTGATCATTTCTTTAGCCTGTTTTTATATAGAGATTTTGGTGTTTCTTTAATATTATTAGAAGTTAATTACACAGGAATATTAACCCTTCAGTTCATGGGTTTGTAAAGAGTCAGACACGACTTAGCATCTGATAAACAACAACATCTGATAAACAACAATAGCAACAATTAACCCTTTATTTGTGATATAAGTTGAAAATATCTTTCCAAGTTTGTCATTTCCACACAAAAATTGTTTTAATGTTTTTATTTTTAGTAAAATCATTTTACCTATTTTTTTCCATATTGTTTCCAGACTTGTAAGGAAATTTTCCTTGTTCACAGGTCATAGAAGAATTCACCCATTTTTTTTTTTTTTTACTTTTTGTCTTATTTTTTAATACTTGATTGATTTTTACTATTATATTTAAATATCTGTTTTCTACTGACATGGAGGTTGCTGTTGAAAAGTTTGATATCAGTCTGATTTATTATTCCTTGTAAATGACTTTCTATTTTTCCTTGGAAGTCCAGTAGTTTTACTAGAAAAACCTCTACATGTTGGGTTTTCTAGGGATTTTACATTACATTCAAAATGTAATATCAAGTCAATATAGGTTCTGTTGGAAATACCCTAGTAAAATTACTGAGTCATAGGCTATGCAAATCAAGCTCTAGAAGGTACATCCAATTTCCCAAAGTGGGTGTACCTGTTTGCGTTACAAACAGCATTGTAGGAGAGTTCTGGTGGCTTCATATTTTTTTTTTTTTTAATTTTTTTTTATTAGTTGGAGGCTAATTACTTTACAACATTTAAGTGGGTTTTGTCATACATTGACATGAATCAGCCATAGAGTTACACGTATTCCCCATCCCGATCCCCCCTCCCACCTCCCTCTCCACCCGACTCCTCTGGGTCCTCCCAGCCCACCAGGCCCGAGCACTTGTCTCATGCATCCCACCTGGGCTGGTGATCTATTTCACCATAGGTAATATACATGCTGTTCTTTCGAAACATCCCACCCTCACCTTCTCCCACAGAGTTCAAAAGTCTGTTCTGTACTTCTGTGTCTCTTTTTCTTTTGCATATAGGGTTATCGTTACCATCTTTCTAAATTCCATATATATGTGTTAGTATGCTGTAATGTTCTTTATCTCTCTGGCTTACTTCACTTATTCTTTTAAACACGGTATCTCTACCCTTTTTGTTTTAACCATCAGCTGTGTATGCAGGTGTAGCTCACTGTAGTTTTAATTTGCAATATCCTGATACCTAAAGAAGTTGGGCAATTTTCATACAATTCCTGGACATTTAGATATTCTTTTCTGTTAAGTGTCTATTCAACTCTTTTGCCATTTTTTCTAAAATCAAATATCTTGATTTTCTTTTATTGTTTCGTGGAATTTCTTTATGCATCATCTGCATATGAATCATTTGTCAGAGATATATATTGTGAGCATTGTTCTTCCCGTTTAAGACTTGCCTTTTCGGTCTTTTATGACTTGTCAGTGTTATATTTTAATGGATAGAAATTCTAAATTTTGATGTCATATAATTTATTGTTTTTTAAATTATCTGTACTTTCTGTATTTTGCTTAAGAAATTTTTTTCTACTCCAAAACCAAGAAGAGTTTCTCCTGGGTTTGCCAGTGAAAACCTTTATTGAATTATGTTCACCCTCGAGTCTAAAGTCAATCCAGAATTTAGTTTGTCATATAGTATGAAATAAGGTTGGTTCATCATGCCTAATTTTTCCAAGTTGATATGAATTGACATCTTATTGTTCACTTTTGCTTAGAACTATTTGCCCTGAAGTTTTTATGTGGGGACATGGGTCAGGATAGCTTCGCAGCTATTGTCCTTACGTAGAGATTAAAAAGATGTGACTGCAATTTGAATTCTGCTGCCTCTTCTCCTCCTGATGTCTGGAATCTAAACCTCTTTCTTTCACCCTATTGGCCTCTGTCCCACTCAATTTTGTTTTTCATTCTTAGAAGTTTCTGACTGACTAGCAGATTTTGTTCTAGAAGGAAGCTCTTCTATTAGAGAGATTGAGATTGGAGAGTTCACAGTACCCGGACAGTTCCAGCTCCCTCAGAGTTTATCATGTACTCACCTCAAAACTAGGGCTTGCAAAATCTTTCCTAGTTTCAGCTACCATCCTTGCATTGCCTGCCCTATGCCTCAGGGTATCTATTTGGATGTTCTTTTGATGTCAGGTCCATCAGATACCCATGCCTCCTCTGTTGAGTCTACGTAGGTTTTGAAGTTATCAGTAGTTTGTCTTCACTTGTATATATTTTGGGGTTCTTGAGGATGTCACATAATCTAGTTTGGATGACATGTTTTGTGTGAGTTTTGGTTACACTATTATAGTTTTTCTGCATGTCTTTATGAAATGATTTGAGAAAATTGTATCTGTCTATAGATTAAAAATATGTAATCTTCCACATATATACATAAATCTGTGTATCTATATGTATGCTACATATATATGTAAAGATCTATCTATATATCTATATTTCTTTTTCTCATTAAAAAAAATTTCCTTTCTGGCATGTTCCCTAGTGTACATAATACCTTAATAGACTTGTATACGCTGAGTAGAGATAGCAGAGTGGTAAAGAATCTGCCTGCCAATGCAGGGGACATAGGAGATATGGATTTGATCTCAGAATCATGAAGATCCACTGGAGAAGAAAATGGCAATCCATCCCAGTATTGTTGCCTAGGAAACCCCATGGACAGAGGAGGCTGGAGGTTATAGTTCATGGGGTTGCAAAGAGTTGGACATGACTTAATGACTAAACAATTATTGGAGGGCTGTTCAAAATACTTTACCCAGTTTTCACAATTTTAAAAAATGTAAAGCTCTAGTAAACTTAATCACCATGTGTTAAATTATGTAAAAGCAGGAAGTTTGAGTACTTGTTATAATGAAAGAAAAGAGGAATCTGAGAAAACAAAGAATCACTTTCATCTTCTTTATAATAGCCAGTTGTTATAATATGAGGGAAAATGATGCAAATATGCAAGAAATGATAAACAACTGCTTTCATATTGTGTATTCTAATGTTGTAGATATCCAAATCTCATATGTAACAGAAAATACGCATTACTGAAGTTCCATTACACATTAGCTGAATTAGGAAAACAACTATTTAGAGAGATAAATATTTTGATGAAAATTGGCTAAACGCTGCACCCCAGACTATTTCTCTCTCTTCCTTTACCATCAGTTAAAAGAATAACAGAGTGAGAATGTCTACAGAAGTGTAGAGTCTCCTGGAATTATTAAAAAATCAGAGTCTGACTGATAAGCTGAAGTATTCAGTGAGGTTTAATTTCAGTGCAGTGTCTCCTCTCTAGGTCAAAAAAGCCAAATTGCATTGAAGAGAGTCCTGTTGTATTAGTTTCTGTGACTGCAGTAATAAATGACCATCAGTTTAGTGGCTTAAAGTAATACAAACTTATCTTACAGTTCTGGAGGCTGGGAGTTTGAAATGATCTCACTTGGGCTGAAGTCAAGGGCTCAGCAGGCCTGAGTTCCTTCTGGAGCCTCTAGGGATGGATTCTTTCCTTGCCTTTTCCAGCTGCTAAAAGCCACTCCTGCATTGTGGCTCCTGCACCCCTTCTTCCATCCTCTTTTTAAAGATTTTTAAAATGTGGACCTAGTTTAAAGTCTTCATTGAATTTGTTACAATATTTGTTCCATTTTATGTTTTGACTTTTTGGCCTCCAGGCAAGTGGGGTTTTTAGCTCCTGACCAGGGATTGAATCCACACCCCCTATGTTGGAAGGTGAAGACTTCATCACTGGACCACCAAGGAAGTTCCCCTTCCTCCACCTCTGAAGCTAGCAGTGTTGGGAAGGGTTTTTCTCACTCTGCCACCTTTTCTTGATGTGTTTTCCAAGTCCTTCTCCTATTCTTAGGGACTCACTCTTGTAAATTTTTTGGCCCCACTTGGATAATCTGGAAAAATCTCCATATTTCAGGCCAGTTAATTAGTGACTTAATGACATTTGCAATCTTAAATTCCTTGTCATGTAGTCTAACATATTTGCAGGTTCTAGAGATGTTCAGTTCAGTTCAGTCACTCAGTCATGTCCAACTCTCTGCGACCCCATGAATCACAGCACACCAGGCCTCCCTGTCCATCACCAACTCCCAGAGTCCACCCAAACCCATGTTCATTGAGTCAGTGATACCATTCAACCATCTCATCCTCTCTCATCCCCTCCTCCTCCTGCCCTCAATCTTTCCCAGCATCAGGGTCTTTTCAAATGAGTCATCTCTTCGTATCAGGTGGCCAAAGTGTTGGAGTTTCAGCTTCAATATCACCCAGGACCAACCTCCTTTAGGACGGACTGGTTGGATCTCCTTGCAGTCCAAGGGACTGTCAAGAGTCTTCTCCAACACGACAGTTCAAAAGCATCAGGATGTAGATATTCATGATGTGCCATTAATCTGCCTATCATATCCACTAAAGTTTTCTAATCTAAATTAACCAGTTTGGGTAAGAGTACATTTCTATTTTTTTTCTTGGAGATTCTATCATGTATACTTATTTTCAAAACAGAATTTCTTATACTTGTTATACCTGTACATTTACACATGCATGTACACATATACACATGAACACATTCTTAATTTACTCAGAGTATCACTCAAAAACAATAGTGTGTGAAGAAAACCCACATCCCATGTATAATGGAACAACATCCTTAATAATGGCCCAAATGCAGCATGAGTTGATATAAAGAACATCAAACTAGGAATCAGAAAGTCCATGTTCTTGACCTGAATCTGCCCTTTAATAAGCTTTAATATAAAACTCTATTATTAGTAATAATTAGGCTCTGTAGAGAGTCATGGGCATTTATTTATCTCAAAGGTGTTCTCCATCATAGGGCTTCCCTGTTGGCTCAGTGGCAAAGAACCCACTTGCCAATGCAGGAGATGCACGTTTGACCTCTGGGTCGGGAAGATTCCCTGGAGAAGAAAATGTTTACCCACTTCAATATTCTTGCCTGGGAAGTCCCATGGACAGAGGAGCCTGGTGGGCTATAGTCCATGGGGTCGCAGAAGAGTTGGATATGACTTAGTGACTAAACAACAGCATTTTTCATCATAAAATTCCATTAAGGAGCCTCATGTCTGATGAATACTCAGCTCCAGAGGGAAAGGATGGAAGGGAGATATATCTGCCCTAAATTTAACAATTTAGCGGAAAAGAAGTTCTTTCACATGGTAGTGAAATCAGGTGGCCTTGGCCTGCAGCAGCTTGAAGCGAGGCTTCTAGTTCTTGGTCAGAGATTAAGGCCAGGTCATGGCGGTGAGAGCACCAAATCCTATCCACTAGTCCAACAACAGGGTCCTGGCTCCTTGGCTTTGCAGAAAAAAATTCCCACAGACATGGGAAGTAGTGAAACCAATGAAGTGTTTATTAGGAGGAAAAGAGTGCAGTACGTGTGGATAGACACATAGGTGGACTTAGAGTCTTATGGGGCATTTCTTCTGAGTTTCCTTTGGCCAATCATTTTGATTTGTCTGGTCCTGAGGCCGTCTTTGGTATACCTCAGGAAGTTCCCATGTGTGCGCATGTATCTCTTAACCAAGATGGATTCTGGTAAAGAGGCTCATGGGTACTTGACATCACTTACTATGAAGTGACAAGTGATGCCCTTCCCCCCTTTCTAACCTCTGAGGAACCTTTCTAGACATGTGTAGTCGGGGAGGTATCCTTAACTTCGAGAATGAGAAATATGTAGTTTTTCATCTCTTACCTGGGCAGGGCCCAGCCTCCTTCATCATCCTGCTTTGATGGAGTTTCTGCTATTTTGGAGGTTCTGTCCACTGGGGGAAAGTGTTCAGCCTGGGGCCCATGTATCTCCTACCTCAGCAGGGCCTGAATAGGAAGCTCATCTTGGTGGAGTAAGAGCCAAACTTCCAAACTCTAATTCCTGACATGATCACTAATGCTAATTGTTGAAATATTGAATGCAAAATTGCAATAGACCCAAATGCAGTTTCTGCACTAAAGCAACAGAATGAAATATTTAGGAACAGAACCTGAACAATGGCACAGGGCAAAAACTGTTTGCATTATTTTAAGCTCTTGGCCTGGGATTAGCCAATCTGGTTATGTACCAATACTGCTTCAGTGTTCAATGAAAGTGGACATTGAAACTAATCATTAGATGTCATTTGGGTTCATAGTTCCCCAATTCTCAGTTTCAATTATCCATGTTAGACTTGTCTCCTATAAATTCAGAAAATTACAAACTGGCAATCATAATTACATAATTCTTTTGGAACAAGCTGTCAAAAAGCAGCTTAAAACTAAAATTTAAACTGATTGATTTGGGGAATTTTCCTCTCTGGATTTGGGCCATGATTGGATTGAAGTAATTGATCATCTTATTGATAGTATATTTAAATTAATAGTATATTTAAAGTCAAATTCCTTCTAACTTACACTAGGAAATGATTATGTCAGAACTAGAAACCATAAAGCTAGAAATTGTATGATAATAGAAACACCAATTAAGTTGTGAGTTGCAGAGGCAGATGTGAATCTGCTGAAACCTAAAAAGAGCAATGGCAACTAGTAGATTTTCTTTTCTTTCTGACCTTAATCTCTGAGTCTGTTTTCTATTAATATCAGTGAGTTGCAGAGAACTCAGTCTGCCGAAGAGGTATTAGGTGTGCACATTTGGGAATGCACATATGCTTTTCAGCAAATAGACAACAGGTCAGGCTAATGAGAAGCGTTCGCCCGAGGAATTCATCACGTTTTAATAGGTTTGTCACACTGACGTGCAGGACTACGTTAGTCATCATTTGCCACAAAGGTGAGTCTGTGCAGTTTTGCATTTTAGTACTTGATGAATGAAGGGTCCACTGTTGGCATGCACTTAGTATCCTGGAGGATTTGTTTTTAATGCTGGACCAAGAGAAAAGTTAAGTTCCTAGCTGTCTGAACTGAAGGCAGATGATTTCACTGTGCCTTGGATTTCTGTGTGGATTAAAATAAAAAAGTGGGGATTTTTGTGTGGATAAACAGTAGCAATTTCATGCAGATAAAGAGTAGAGCAGGGGAGAGAGGGAGTAAGAGAGAGAGACACCAGCTGTTTATGCAATTTGGAAAAGTGCACGGTATTTTCTAATCATTATTAGAAATGGTACTTTTTTTTGCTAATTTAGAATAATCTATGTTTAATATGTAAATTTCTACACTGTGAAGTAATTCCAGGTTATATATGAGCTTCATTTTCCTCTAGTCCTTTCAACTACTTGCCTGGATTTCTTGTTCTGGTAACTTCAGTCATTGTTAAATAGAGAGGAGGGGTCCTCTGTATTTAAGATTAGAATTACAACCACCACTGTCCCACCCACCCACACTGTGCCTTGTC
The DNA here is from genome assembly GCF_963930625.1 of Muntiacus reevesi. Taxonomy (NCBI): domain Eukaryota; kingdom Metazoa; phylum Chordata; class Mammalia; order Artiodactyla; family Cervidae; genus Muntiacus; species Muntiacus reevesi. Next base: position 11,381,403 of record NC_089263.1, on the reverse strand, counting down.
GTCCCACACCTACCACTCCCTCCTACCAGAGTCAAACCTTCCTAACTCTCTTGAGTCATACCTACAGGTTCCTGGGCTCCATGTCCTTCTCTTTCTTATGCGGAAATACATCTAGAAATGCTTTCTAAGAAAGAATATGCAGAAGAGAAAGTATTTGAGCCCTTTACCTTCTGAAAATGTATTTATTTAGCATTCACATTTGTCCAAGGTCCAAAGTTTATAGGTCAGTCCTGGTTTCATAACAATTCTCCCTTTGGAATGCTGAAAGCATTGAGTCCAGTGGATGACTTGAAGTGGGCTCCCTAGCTGACTAATTCACATTTTGTTGACAATCTCTTCCCTTTCTCATTAGCTTAGTTTTTTAAAGAATTTTTACTCATAATCTCTGAAATCTCTGCCTGGCGACTTCACAAGATCTACCTAGATGTATGTCAAGATTGTATATTGTCACCCTACTTATTTAACTTATATGCAGAGTACATCATGAGAAATGCTCGGCTGGATGAAGCACAAGCTGGAATCAAGATTGTCAGGAGAAATATCAATAACCTCAGATATGCAGATGACACCACCCTTATGGCATAAAGTGAAGAACTAAAGTGAAGGAGGAGAGTGAAAAAGTTGGCTTAAAGCTCAACGTTCAGAAAACTGAGATCATGGCGTCTGGTCCCATCACTTCATGGCAATTAGATGGGGAAACAGTGGCTGACTTTAATTTTTGGGGATCAAAATCAGTGCACTTGGTGACTGCAGCCTTGAAATTAAAAGATGCTTACTCCTTGGAAGAAAAATTATGACCAAACTTGACAGCATGTTAAAAAGAGGAGACCTTACTTTGCCAACAAAGGTCTATCTAGTCAAAGCTATGTTTTTTCCAGTAGTCATGTATGGATGTCTGAGAAGGCAATGGCAACCCACTCCAGTACCCTTGCCTGGAAAATCCCATGGGTGGAGGAGCCTGGTAGACTGCAAGTCCATGGGGTCACGAAGAGTCAGACACAACTGAGCGACTTCACTTTCACTTTTCACTTTCATGCATTGGAGAAGGAAATGGCAAACCACTCCAGTGTTCTTGCCTGGAGAATCCCAGGGACAGCAGAGCCTGGTGGGCTGCCATCTGTGGGGTCTCACAGAGTCGGACACGACTGAAGCGACTTAGCAGCAGCAGCATGTATGGATGTGAGACTTGGACTATGAAGAAAGTTGAGCACCAAAGAATTGATGCTTTTGAACTGTGGTATTGTAGAAGACTCTTGAGAGTCCCTTGGATTGCAAGGAGATCCAACCAGTCCGTCCTAAAGGAGATCAGTCCTGAGTGTTCATTGGAAGGACTGATGCTAAAGCTGAAACTCCAATACTTTGCCCACCTGATGTGAAGAACTGACTCATTGGAAAAGACATTGATGCTGGGAAAGATTGAAGGCACGAGGAGAAGAGGATGACAGAGAATGAGATGGTTGGATGGTATCACCAACGCGATCAAAATGAGTTTGATCAAGCTCCAGGAGATGGTGAAGGACAGGGAAGCCTGGTGTGCTGCAGTCCATGGGGTTGTAAAGAGTCGGACATGACTGAGAGACTGAACTGAATTTTTTCCCTAGCCATCTATTTTTTTTAAATCATCTTGTCAAATCTGAAGACAGTATAATGTTCTTTTTTTAATTTAAGTTTTTGTCTGTCTTCCTGAGTCATCTATTTCTTCCATGTCAGTTCTTCTGTCACATTGCTTGCTTTGCTCATGGGCCTATGGATTGATTTTTGATTCTTCTTAGTTTGAAATGAAGCATTGGAGACTGTTCTAGGCAAGTGCTGTGGGTTTCCTCTGCTAATATGTCCTTGAAAGGAGATCTCTGTGACTCTGGGAAGAGGGTGCCAGGCCGCAGTATGCTTTAGTTGAAGTAGGTAGATTCCATTATAGACTGTGAGTCTTCCTAAATTCCAGAATCAGGAAAACTTTGTTCTGGGCTTGCCAATACCACACTATAAATGTTAAAGCCACTAATAGCTAACACTTAACAGGCACTAGTCTAAATATTTTAAACGTGATGATTAATTAGTCTTCAAAAGAACTGTGAGGTAGTTCTATTATTATCCCCCACATTAGGAAACAGAAATTCAGAGGGTTAAGGAAAGTGTTCAGAGTCCATGGCTTGTAAGAAACAGAGCCGAACCTTATATCCAGCCAGTCTGGCTCCAGAGTTAATTATTTTACCTTGATGTGCTACCTTAACTCTCTTTAGAAATGTCAAGTATTCTCAAAAGAAGAGACTTCCAGTTTATAAACCGAGATCATGCTGGTGTGTGCCTCTGTATAAACTTCCTGTGAACTTCCCTCTTGCTTGACCCTCTTCCCATGCACCTTTAAGACCCTGTCTGGTCCAAGCCGAGCTATTTGAAGGATGCCAAAGGTGAAGTAATTCCCTTCTCCACTCCACTGATGTGGATGCCCCGCTGTGAGCTTTCCTGCCTGGCATGCCTCTCCCCCTTGGTACCGCTGTGTTCAATTCACTTAGATGCTTCCCTTCAGCTTCCATCTGAAATGATTCTTCCTCCACTCTCTCAGCTCCTGTTGGTTTATTCTCAGTTGTACTAGGCTTTCATGTTATTAACCTCTCATGACAGATAAGCCATGCTATCATGTTCAATAATCAGATTTTTTTAAATTTAATTTTTATTTTATATTGGACTATATTACAAAGCTATGTTAGTTCAAGCATATAACAAAGTGATTCAGTTAAACATATACATATAGCCATTCTTTTTCAGATTCTTTTTCCATATAAGTTATTATAGAATATTGAGTAGAGTTCTCCACTCTGTCCTTGCTGATAAAGACAAATATTATATGATATCACTTATATGTGGAATCTACAAAATGATACAAGTGAATTTATTTGTATAATAGACTTCAAAAACAAATTTATGATTACCAAAAGGGAAAGGTGAAGGAGAGGTATAAATTGGGAGTTGGGATTAACATATATACACTGCTATATAAAAAACAGTTAATAAGATTTTATGAAACCAGATTAAACACAAAGTTTTGGCCCTTATCATATTTATCTGCTCAAATGCTGTAAAATGAACTATCAATTAACATTATGATATAATCTTTCTAAACTACTGATTAGCTTTGATTAATCCAACTGAGTACAGTAATAAAGAGTGGAATGTATTTTCTTGTTTTCAGTATGTCTAGACTTAAAATTCATGCTTTGACATATCTAAAAGTCAAGGTATATGTATCTGAAGACACTCGAAATTTTATTCTGAATGGGTACTTATTGTGATAATGTATTCAATTTCCACTAGTTCCGTCCATAATTTTTGAATACTGACTAGGGACTTAAAAACTAAGTGAGTCTTGAGGATCTAAGAAAAGAGAAATTATCTGCCTTTTAAAGCCTTGTATTTTTGTGGAAAAGTTTAACTCTAGATCTATTTCTCAGGCTTTAGAAACAGGTTTTACTAACATAATACAAATTAATATTTTAAAATTTAAACTTCCTTTTTGTTACCTAAAAAGGAACCAGTGAAGTCAGTTCATAGATATTTCAAGTCACTAAATATCACTCTTTCCTATGAGAGAGGTATCAGTGGAATTTTAGCTAGAAACTTGACTGAAAGTCAATGGCACCCCTGCATTTATCACTGCCAGGTTTGCTCTGCGTATCTTTTTTGGTATTCGCCATGCATTGTTAACAGTGATTGTCATGTAATTAAATCACTGCTCATCACAAGAGCCTGTTTTTATGCTGAGATAAGCATCAGAAGTCTGCTGCAGGACCCCTAGATCAATAAAGATGTTCCCAGTAGGATTACAAAGAGGCTGGGGTTGAGCAGGGCACCAGAATTAATTAGAAATGATTTCTCTTTTTCTTTCTACTTTCAATATATTTTTAATTGTTTTTCCATTTTCAGTGGGCTCTACCTGCCTCTTAAAAAAAAAATTCTGTGCTGATGCTCAGTCACTTCCATCTGTGGAAACTGAGCTCTTAATTTTTTTCACTTTTTCAGTCATATTCCCAACCTGCAACTTAGTTTACTCCTAGTGATCACAGGGTTTCATCATTTTTAAAGAAACTTTGGAACTAAAGGTGGCCATCCAATTTGAAAAAGCTACTTGAACTGTCAAACACAAGCTTTGAAATGCAGGTCAGTTTCTTGGTTTAGTCGGCATGTGCTTGATAAAGTGCAATGTCTGGTTTTGTATTCTAAAATAAACAAATCCAAGGCAAACGTGAGTTTTAAAAAACAGAAAAGGAACGTTCTTCGTCCTCAATCCAGGAAGTATGACATTCTCCCAGTGAGTAGTATGTGAAAGACGTAGGAACACAAGGTCTTGGTCTGTAAACAGCAAACATTGAATTCTAAGTAACAGGTGTGTCCCTGTGCTGATGGGCATGCTGGAACAATACATTCCTTTATTCTTAACTTCAAGGATTATTAGAATTCCTGGCTTCAGAAATGGGGGCACCGAACGTCATTGAGGTAACAGCCGTAGGAAGTGGTGTTGGTGGGGAAGGAGAGGTAATGGTATTCAAAGAGTAAAAGGTGATGGGGCTATTTCCAGGACTTGAGAAACAGCCTTTACATAAAAGAAGAGAAACAGGAAATAGTTAAATATTCCAAAACAAGAAGGAGTAACTGATCTATTAATGGTAACCCAAAGGATATCACAGTAAGATTCCATTATCAAGTGCATGCAGTCATAGCTGGTCCTTGACAGAGCAATTGAGACAGGATGGTGACTCTGATGCCTCTTGCATCCCCTAGGCTTCAGTGAGTAAATCTTGCATTCATTCTTTCCAGCACCACAAACTTTTTTGATAGCATTGAAGAGGGCTATCATATCTTCTTTTCCACCTGAATTCAGAAACCACCAAGAAATAGATGGAGGAGTCAAACAAATGGAGATGAAAATAGATACTTAACACTGAGGCCATGTGGGCTTCCTAATATTGCACCCCAGAATTAACTAGACTTTTCCAGTCAGCCCCAGAAAATGTTGGATACCAGAGGCCTCCTGAACATGGGCATAGCCTGCTCCTCTAAGACTTGGGGTAAAGAGAAGCAAACAAAATCCCCATTCTCAGCAGGCAAGGCCATGACAAAGACAAAGAGAAGAAATGTATCTGAGTGGCTGGCTTCCTTCCTGCTCCCTAGGGAGGGGTGTTGATAGAGACCCAGGTCAGAACTACTGCTCTAAACAGCTCTTTTCATGGCAGCCTCTTCAGTAGTGGCCTTGAGCAAGGATCCTCTATATAAGGAGCAACTCTATGGACTAGGATTGACTGCAAGGAGTTCAAGCCAGTCCATCCTAAAGGAAATCAACCCTAAATATTCATTGGAAGGACTGATGCTGAAGCTGAAGCTCCAGTACTTTGGCCACCCGATAAGAAGAGCTGACTCATTGGAAAAGATCCTGTTGCTGGGAAAGAGAGACGGCAAAAGGAGAACCGGGCAGCAGAGGATAAGATGGTTAGATAGATCACCAACTCAAGGGAAGTGAATTTCCACAAATTCCAGGAGCTTTGAAGGGCAGGAAGCATGGCCTGCTGCAGTCCATGGGGGTTGCAAAGAGTTGGACAAGACTTAGCAACTGAATAACTATGGACTAGGAGATTTCCCTGGTGGCTCAGTGGTAAAGAATCCACCTGTCTGTGCAGGAGACATGGGTTCGATCCTGGGTTGGGAAGATCCCCTGGAGAAGGAAATGGCAACCCACTCCAGTATTCTTGCTGGGAAAATCCCATGGACCCAAGAGTCTGGAGGGCTACAGTCCATGGGGTCACAAGGAGTCAGACATGACTGAGCAACTAAAAAGCAGCAACAACTGTGGACTAGAAGACAAGCATATAGAGATTCCTGCAGGCAGGAACTGAATCTAGTCCATGCTTTCAAGGAACTTATAGTCCAGTATGAGAAATAGAGCAATTAATAAGCAATAATAACTTTTTAGAAATCAATAATAACACACATGATCAACTTTCTTTTCCAGTAAGTGAAGCATGTTGGTGTAAATAAGAAGTACCTGGCTCCAACCTAGCTTTCCAGTCCTACATAATAACAATCTCCCAGAAATCCGCTTTTTTGTTTGTGTGTTAGTCGCTCAGTTGTGTCCGACTCTTTGCGACCCCATGGACTGTAGCCCACCAGGCTTCTCTGTCCACGGAATTCTCCAGGCAAGATTACTGAAGTGGGTTGCCATTCCCTTCTCTAAGGGATTGAACCCTGCTCTCCTCTATTGCAGGTAGATTCTTTACCATTTGAGCTCCAGGTTGTCCTGAGAAATGTGTTTGATTCCACTCAAACTGCAGTGCTTTTTAATCCTAAACACATTGTTTGCTGCATCTTGCAGAGCTGCCTCTCTCTCTCCCATTGGCAATAAGTTATTTTTAGTGTTTTTTCTCATATCACAAGTCTTTATTTTTTATTTATGTATTTTGAAATTAATTTTTACTAGAGTATAGCTGCTTTACAATGTTGGGCTAGTTTTTGCTGACCAGCAAAGTGAATCAGCTCTATGCTTACATACATCCCCTCTGTTTTGAACTTCCTTCCCATTGAGGTCATCGCAGAGCACTGGGCAGAGTGCCGTGTGCTAGACAGTAGGTTCTTGCTAGTTACCTATTTTATACACAGTGTCAATAGTGTATGTGTGTCTGTAGGATGCCCCAAGTGCTACCTACCATTCTTCCAAATGACCAGACTCTGTCATTTGCTAATGTGTGGGGCTTCCCTGGTAGCTCAGACAGTAAAGCGTCTGCCTACCATGCGGGAGACCTGGGTTCGATCCCTGAGTTGGGAAAATCCCCTGGAGATGGAAATGGCAACCCACTCCAGTATTCTTGCCTGGAAAATCCTATGGACTGAGGATCCTGGTAGGCTACAGTCCATGGCATTGCAAAGAGTCAGACATAACTGAGCGACTTCACTTCACTTCTTCACTTCAAGAAACGTTGTTAGTCTTTTTTTCTCAACATCATGATCTTTCTATAGAGTAAAAAATTACTTTATTGAACATTTAGACTGTTAGCATCTAGAAAAAGATGATTAAACTCTGTATTAAAAAAAAAATAGTACATATGTGTCAATCCCAATCTCCCAATTCATCCCCTGCTTTACCCCTAGGTTCAGTTGCTCAGTCATGTCTGACTCTTTGTGACCCCATGGACTGCAGCACACCGGCCCTCCCTGCCCATCATCAACTCCCAGAGTTTACTCAAACTCATGTCCATTGAGTCAGTGATGCCATTCAGCCATCTCATCCTCTGTCATCCCCTTCTCCTCCTGCCTTCAATCTTTCCCGGCATCAGGGTCTTTTCCAATGAGTCAGTTCTTCCTATCAGGTGACCAAAGTATTGGAATTTCAGCCTCAGCATCAGTCCTTCCAATGAATATTCAGGACTGATTTCCTTTAGGATGTACTGATTGGATCTCCTTGCAGTCCAAGGGACTCTTAAGAGTCTTCTCCAACACCACAGTTCAAAAGCATCAATTATTCGGCACTCAGCTTTCTTTTCTTTACCTCTCATATCCATACATGACTACTGGAAAAATCATAGCTTTAACTAGATGGGCATTTGTCGGCAAAGTAATGTCTCTGCTTTTTAATATGCTGTCTAGATTGGTCGTAACTTTCCTTCCAAGGAGCAAGCGTTTTTTAATGTTTGTTCTCTATGTCTGTGTCTCTACTTCTGCTTTGTAAATAAGATCATCTATACCATTTTTCTAGATTCCACATATATGCGTTAATATATGCATATCTCACTTCTTTAAGAAAGTGTTTTGATCCCCACAACTGTGCATAAGCTTTTCTGCTTTTGACCTCATACATCAGCTTGTTCCTTTCCAATGGCAGCTATGTTCCTCCACGTTACATTTTAACAATGCGTATAGTCACCTCATATCTATTTCAACTGTGGTACCCTCTCAGCTAACTCAGAGGCTTTGCAGGTCGACATACAGTAGGAATGTTAATTTTAACAGAATGAAGCTAAATGGAATGTGAGCACTGCCTAGATGTAGTTCATTCATTTATGTCCATTCATTCATTAGCTGGTTGACCCTTATCTGCTAAGTGAGAGTCTGCTACCCGCCAAGCCTTGTAGCTAGGTGTTATGAAGACAAAATGATGTAGGTATAAGGTAGTTTTGCCTTTCCAATAGGCAAATTGAAATAATACTCAATCCTTCAGGGTGCTTACCTGCAGCGGACATATAGTAAGTTTCTTTTAAGGGAATTGCGACACCCTCCATGGAACTCCAAGTCCAGGGCCAACCAGTGGAGAGAAGTGGCCCCAGGACTTCTGACCTTTTATGACTGAGCAGACTCTTACCGACTTGTCACTTCTCTTTCTGAGTGCTCAGACCTCCCCCATCCAACGCAGGAGGTAGATAACCATATGGCCAGAGAAGCTTTCCGAACCTGAGGGAGGCCTCATCTCTCGAGGCAGAGCTGCAAGTGCCATTTCCCATTTGAAGGTCTTTCAATTTAGAAGGTGGCAGACTTGTTGTCAAAGGGAATGCAGGTTTTCTGAAAAGTTCCAAGGGAGTATGGAATTTCATTAACTTGCTCTCTGCAGTCTTCCCATCGTCCCTTTGTAGGCTCAATTTACTCGGTGCTTTGTATTTTTCTTGAAACAAAACATTTCGTTTTGCAGTAAGAGGCCCTGAATGGCCTTTGAGCTACTGATTGCCTTTTGGCTGAATGAAACCTCCAAGCTGTGTGGTGGGATTTCTAAAGGACACAGGCCTTAAACCTGCCAAGGTAAGAATTGAGTAGAGCAAAAAACAAAAGTGAGAGGGGCTTCTCACTTACTCAAAATGGTATTTATAACTAACCTTCAGCACAGACCACATTGTTCACTGTGAGAAACTTATTCTTGCAGAGTTTGGATCTACCATCCTTCTCCTTTCCTCATCTTAAACCTGTGTAATGCTTGCTTTTGTCCTGCAAAATAGAATTGCTTCTTCTCTTTCTGCAAACAATTTTGCTCTCCAAGGACCCTGATGTAATGTCTCAAGCAGATCTTGCCAGCCAGCCCGCAGATCCCTGGTAGTGGTTTGGGCAGTGACTTTCAGTGTGATGAGGTCTTCCTGGTTCCTGAGAGAGAGTATACCATCCATATCTGATATTCTCCACATTCAATCAGTTTCCTCAGTTTTGTTTGCTTGTTTATTACAATCTGTGGTTTTTAAATTTTGAGGAATTGGAAAATACCCTCTCATGTGCCTCCTTTTGTCTGTAGAGTGTTACTCTCCATTCAGCATAGGCGAAGGAATGAATCAGGATCAGTTTTCCTTGCTTTTATTTGTAGGCATTCAGGAGAATTGTTTGATTTTTATTTCTATTTGCTAGGTTGGAAGAAGCCACCAGCAGCAATCTTGTCTTCCAAGTGGACAACATCAGCCTATGGAATAAAATCCAGTGGAGGTGACAACTGTGAACCATGAGCTTTTGGTTCCACCTGGAACTCAAGATCGAATCATCCCCATATATCCCAGTGAACTGACCCAGTAATTTACCATTTCATGTAATTTACATTGTGTTCAGATTCTGCCACTAGGACATGAATCTTGACTACCGATATGATAGTGAAAAAATGCTTTCTTCTACTAATTTGCAGGCCTTGATTACATGCACAACTGAACATTAATTCAAGTTTGCTGGATATTTCAGTTTCTCATTTGAATTGTTTCTTCATGGTCTTTACCCATATTTGACAATTTTTACTTTTTGTTTTGTCATAACATATTATATATTTAGAGTATTAGCTCCTTTTCTGTCATATATGTAGCAATTTTTTGCCTAAATTATCATATGATTTTAACTTCGATAGGTTTTCTTGGCAAACATTTTTCTCATGTGTTCTGCCTTTGGCACTCTGCTGGGGGTGAGGGGGTAAGAAAAAAGTCCTCCCTACTCCAAGATTATTTTAAATTCAGCATAAAAATAAAATTTAAAAATCAGTAGCATTCTTCCATACTGGGGATAATCAGAAAATGAAATAAAAGCCAAGATTAAAAAAAAAATCAACACAGGCTACAAAGTGACTGGAGTTTAACAAAGAATGAATAAGCACTTATGGAAAAAATTCTAAAAGAAATAAAGAGTATAAAGAAATGTTTGATTAAATTAAGAGATAAAGTATATTCTTGGATTGGAAAACTTAGTAATGAATTTAATATTAGTATTCATTGATATTAAGAGTTGCACAAAATGGCTGATATTTTCTAATGGGCTTTTCATGTATTAACATTTATGCTACTCATTAACTCTATGTAGAACCTTAGAGTGGGTACTTTATGAGGTTGGAGGGTATGAAGCTAAGAATTTAAGATAGGAGTGATGGCTGAGGGGGAATAAAAAGATAAGAGAACATATTTTACAGACCAATGGGTGGTAGTGAGCCATGAACTCAGGGGTATTCATGAATTATGTTTGTTGCTGAGGTCCAAAAGCAAAAACGAAAAAAGTGAAGTAAGGCAAGGTAATAAAAATACAAACCTATATTATTTTCTAGTACTTCTAATGCTTTGTTTTTATTTGGTGAAAATGCGAGAAATGTCTCCACCTTCTTCAGTTCTCTCTTCCTTCCCTGTAAAATTTAATCAATTGCCTACATTTATTTTTTGGATAATTTCTTCTTTCCCACTCTTTTAAAATGCCCACTTTACTGTATACTACTTATCGATCTGTTTCTGCTTTTATTGTGCTATTCCAACGATCAGTCTGTCCTTTTACACCAGTGAACATCTTTAAGTTACATCAACTTTATGTGGGCCTTTGGATTTTCCATTCGGTCACCAGCTCTCATGAAAATTATCTTCAAAATATTTGTCAAATCCTTCCACTTTCCATTTCCAGTGCCCTCGCCTTGGTTAATTATACTACCACCTTTCTCCTGGATTACTGCAGCGTCCACTATTTAATCTCACTGTGTCCATTCTTCATACATTCCAAGCTATTCTTCACAAACTGGGGGAAAAAAAACCAAAAAAAACTCCTTAAACTATGAATTACATCATGTGCTTCCCTGCTCAGGATTCTTGGGGAGACTGTCACAACACTCAGCATTTATTCCATTTTGCATGGTCGGCGTGTGGCCTCCACTTACTATGATCTCCATGCCTACCCCATGTCTTACTCTGGAGTTGCATGTTTTGACCACATTGGACCTCTTTAGTTTTTTGACTGTGCCCAGATCTTTACATTGCAGGACCTTAAGACCTGTTTTCTTTTTACTGATAACTCTCTTGCCCTTCCCGCCCCTTGACCCGGGTTAAATGCCACTCTCACCAGTAAGACTGATGTTTCAGGTTGCATGAGCAACACACCGGGCCAGTGACACCATCTGTGTGCCAAAGTGAGTGATGTCTTCTGCTTTGGAGGACGCCAACAGATCACCAGGGGCTGCTTCTTCACGCCTACAGCTTTCTTTTAAAGCAGGAAATACACTTTGTAATTAAATAGCTGTAATATTTGTGCCATTATTTTTGTAATACCTCTCCCCCCTATTAGACTGTAGACTTCTTGAACTCAGGAACCATGCCCATTCTCTCCCTTCATCTCCCAAACAAAATACACAATCAAGTATTCACTTAATGAATTATTGACATGTGATGGTCATGTCAACCAATGTCACGCTTCATTTGAGAAAGTCCCAAGCTATCTACCCAAATTACTCTTCCACATAATTTTTTTTGAAGATATTTTTCATGCTCTGAAATATCCTACTGAAATTTTATAACATTCATAAATTATTTGGGAATGATTTGTGATCTTTACATATTAATCTCTCAATATGTGAACTTGACATAATATTTTATAGTTTTATTCATGTGAGTTCCACACATTTCCTATAAGGATTATTCTCACTTTATTTTATATTTATGGTCCCAATTGGGTGCACTCGTTTTGGAGGGAGAATGTTCTTTTTCTTATTCTATTTCCAAAGCAGATACATTTCTCATACAGGAAATGACTGGTATTTTATATATACTTTTTAATTGACAAATATTTTAATTATTTTAATGACCTCAGTAGGTCTTACTGAATTTTTTACTTAGACAATCATATGGTCTGCAGCATTTTTTTAATCCCCTTCGTTATTAGAGTTGTTATTCTTCATTTATATTTAATTTAGCAGTTTTTATTTACACAGTAATTCTAAACAATAACAGTTAAATGGGGTAGGTAACTGTTATGTCTCTAAGCTCAAAGAGAATTTATTTGTTCACCATTAAGCATGATGGTGTATATTTTTTTATGTTAAATTTTTTAATCCTTTTTTACAGTTTTTGTATTAAAAATGATGTTCAATTTTATCAAATATATTTGAATTCTTAATATGATGAATTATAAAAATACGATTTGGAACACACAGTTGTGCAAATTCAGATTTGAGTCCCCTCACTTGTAGTCTTTTGAGGGTTTTTGGTCTTTTTTTTTTTAACGTTTTATTTTATATTAGAGTACAGCTGATTAATGATGTTGTGATAGTTTCAGGTGCATAGAAGAGGCGTTTGTTTTCAGGTGCTCAGCCATACATACACATGTATCCATTCCCTCCTAAACTCCCCTCCCATCCAGGCTGCCCCTGTGCTAGACAGTAGGTCTTTGTTGGTTATTCATTTTAAATATAGCAGTGTGTGCAAGTCCATCCCAAACTCCCTAACTATCCCTTCCCCCCATCCACCCCCTGACCCCCACCGAGAACCATAAGTTAGTTCTCTAAGTCTGTGAGTCTGTTTCTGTTCTGTAAGTAGTTCATTTGTATCATTTCTTTTTAGATTCTGCATATAAGAGGTGTGTGCAATATTTCTCCTTGTCCACCTGACTTCCTTCACTCAGGATGACAAGCTCTAAGTTCATCCATGCTGCTACAGTGGCGTTATTTCATTCTTTTTAATGGCTGAGTAATATTCCATTGTATACATGCACCACATCTTCTTTACCCATTCCTCTGTTGATGGGCATTGAGGTTGCTTCCATGTCTTGGCTGCTGTAAGCAGGGCTGCAATGAACACTGGGGTGCATGGGTCACTTTAGACCATGTTTTTCTCGGGATACATGCCCAGGAGTGGGATGGCAAGGTCACATGATAGTTTTATTTTTAGTTTTTTAAGGAACCTCAATACAGTTTTCCATAGGCCTAATGGATAATTTTCCCACCTTTTTGGAGGTGTAGTCTAGTGGGCCCCAGAAAGCATCAGTTAATATTGGCCTCCTTGGTATTCCATGGCCTGCAAGTGTATTGAATGCTTTACACTGATCTTTTCATTACAACTTTTCTCTGATTCTGCTACACTTTAAGAAAGGGCTATTCCTTAGATGTTCATTTTACAAATAAGATGGCTGAAGAAAAACAGTGTTACAAGTCCCACATAGTGGGGTACTTAAGCACATGATTATTAATTCTGAGATACAGATGCATCTTCCCATCTGCTGAGTCCCCTGAGCCATTACAAAGTTAAATATAAGGGGCTTCCCTGGTGGGCCAGTGGTTAAGATTTCACCTTTCAATGCAGGGGGCGCAGGTTTGATCCCTGGTCGGTGAGCTAAGATCTACACACCTCACAGCCAAAAAACCAAAACATAAAACAGAAGCAATATTGTAACACAATCAAGAATAACTTTTAAAAATGAAATATGCATGTTTCCTTGAAATGTATGTGATTTTACCGTCCTTATGTTCTTCCTCGTTCACCTGCTCTCATGTGGGTCTAAAACGTATTCAGAAATTTATTTAGAGAGTTACAGATCCTTGATCATTTTTGTCATAGGGAACCAAATCTCTTTTCTTGCTTATTATGAAAAAAGTTGTGTGTTTATACACACTCTGAAAAAAAGAAAAAAAAGAAAAAAAAACAAGAGCCATCTTACAAGGCACCCATCATCCTTGGGTGCCTAAATTAAATCCCATGAGATGTGGGTAACCCACTCCTGGCATCATTTATAATTGTATGGACCCAACCCTCCCTCGCTGGGAAGTTCTCCCCATCAGCCCTGGGCGTCTGCCACACCAGCGGCCACCCCAGAATCATCCCTCCTTTTTGCAGGTCTCTGTTCATGGAGCTGCTGGCAGGAGCACTCCAAGGCCAGATGCTCCCCGAGAGGCAAGCCTGCTTCTCTCCACTGTCAGGAGCTTTGAGAAATCACACCCTCCTCAGAGGAAGTCAGAATAGCAACAGGAAAAATAAGTAAAACCTATTATAAAACAGTTGTCCAAGAACCTGGCCACGGCGCAGGGTAGCAATCGATACGCTGTGAAGGTTAAATCTATTTTCACAGTGTTCTATTTCACACTTTAATGGAGTTTTAATGTGTCTGTCACCGAGCCCCTTCGTGGGATGCCGGGGGAGTCTTTACAAAGAAGGAACCCGGCTTTTCAAGCTACTCTGTAACATCTTATTTACCGGCTGCGATCTGACGCTTCCTGCTCCCTTCCAGAGTGGCGGCGGATCCAGTTCTTCCCCTCCACCCCTCTGACTCTCGTCTCCACTCTCTTTCGTAGTCCTGATTTTGCAGGAGGTGTCGTTGGGCTCCTGTGAGTGACTCAGACAACCCCTGCAAGGCTTTCCAAGACAAATACCTGCCTCCAAGAGGCGAGTGACAAAGTTAGGGGTCTGCCCTCCCATCCCGCCCCCGGGGGACACCGCTCCTTTCACAGAGGACCCCCGCGGGTCCGTCTCACTGTCCACCCTCTCCTGTCGGGGCTCCTCTGCTGGACCCCAGCTTTGCCTCTTCACGCTGCCGGTCCCAGAGCTCCTCTGAGTCAGGGGTCATGCCCCTGCTTCCCCATCCTTAGGAGAGAAAATCCCAGTGATTTATTTACTTCTATCCTCAAAGAGATTTAACTTTTACACACTTTAAGCTATTAATACATAGTCGTATAGCAATTGAATCTGTCTCTAGGGCTGCCATAATAAAGCGCCATGAACCTGGTGGCCTGCAGCAACAAAAGGTAGTCCCCATAGATCTGGGGGTCAGAAGTCTGAAGTCAAGGGTCGGCAGGGCCCTGCTCTCTCTGCGGGCACTAGGGGAGAACCTGCTCCCTGCCATCACTTAACTTCTGGTCTGGCCAGAAGTCCTTGGTTGTCCTTGGCTTGTTGACACCTCACTCCAATCTCTGCCTTTTGTCATCACAGCTGGTAGCTAAGATGGTAGAGAATCTGCCTGCAGTGCAGGAGACCTGAGTTTCATCCCTGGGTGGGGGAGTTCCCCTGGGGAAGGAGATGGCAACCCACTCCAGTGTTCTTGCCTGGAAAATCCCATGGACAGAGGAACCTGGTGGGCTACAGTCCGTGAGGTCGCAAAGGGTTGGACATGTCTGAACAGCTAACATTTTCACTTTCAATATTCTCCCAAAGCATCTCTGGCTCTGTATTTTCTCTTCTCCTTTTTTTTTTTTTAAAAAATTATACTTTAACTAATTTATTCATTTGGCTGCGCTGAGTCTCAGTTGCAGCATGCTGGGCCTTTTTGTTATGAGGGATCTTTGCTACGGTGCATGGACTCTCTAGCTGTGTCGTGGACTCAGATGTGGTGTGCAGGCGTGGTTACTCTGCGGCATATAGGATCCTAGCTCCCCGCCCAAGGATCTCACCCATGTTCCCTGCATTGCAGGGTGGATTCTTAACCGCCAGATCTCCAGGGAAGTACCTTTTCTCTTCTCTGGAAGACACCAGTCATAGTGGACTGGTGGCCCATTTTACCCTACCAGGACCTCATCTGAACTAAGTGCTTCTTCAATGGGCCCTGTTCCCAACCTTGGTCACATCTGATATTCTGGGGAGGAGGTGGATTTGGGGAGCACCACCTATGATGGTTAATTTTGTGTGTCAATACCACTGGGCCATAGTGCCCACCTATGTGGCCAAATATTATTCTGGATGTTTCTGTAAGAATGTTTTTGGATGAGATTAACATTTACATCAGTGCATTTTGAGTGAAGCAAACTGCCATCCGTGACCGGGTGGGCCTTGTCCAATCAGTTGAAGGTCCTAATAGAACAGAAAATGGACCTCCCCCAAGCAAGAAGGAATTCTTCCAGCCTTCACACTTAAACTGCAGCACTGACACTTCTTGAGTCTGCAGTGTGCCAGATCTGCATATTTTGGAGTTGATAGTTTTTATGCCTTCAGAATTACATGAGCCAAGTCCTTAAATCAGTCTCTCTCTCCCTTCACACACACACACACACACACACACACACCCAGACACCCACAAAGAAAGGAAAGAACCATGAGGGTTTAGGATAAATTTTTCCTTCCTTCCTTTTCTCTTTCTTTCTTTCCTCCCCTCCTTCCTTCTATCCTTCCAGTTTATTCAGGGAAAACATATGTAAGTGACATTAATGTGGACACTAAGAATATAAAATTTAATAGGATTTACCTCCAAACCAAAGATAATTAAGAAAGGCTTCCCTGGTGGCTCAGATGGTAAAGAATCTGCCTGCAGTGTGGAAGACACGGGTTCCATCCCTGAATGGAGAAGATCCCCTGGAGAAGGAAATGGCAACCCACTCCAGAATTCTTGCCTATAGAATTCCATGGACAGAGGAGCCTGGTGGGCTGACTATACCAATGATGTTACAAAGAGTAACAAAGAAGTGTTACATAACACTTCACTTCACACTTTGGATAAAAAATGTAGGACCTGAACTCCGCGTTTGATTTGATGATAAGTTTGAGAAGCACCTGAGATTCACAGATTTGAATTCAAACATCTTATTCCAGGATTGAATGATGTTCAGTGAATGTGCATTTGAGAGAATGAAGAAAAAAAAAATCAGCAGCTCAGTTAACTCCTGAGGTATTCTGAAACATTCTTGTTTCTCCTAGAATTGAGCCACTTTTTTTTTTTAATCACCATTTTGCACTTTCCCAGTGAGGTTATGAACCAGCTGCCTATTGAGCAAAAATATCACCATCCAATTAATATTTTGGAAGCAATGACAGATCCTCATAACCCCCTGGCTCAGCAGTCTGTTCAGAGTCTGATCAGACAGGAAGTGGCATAAACGGGTGGCCAGCCAGTTCACCAGGTCTGTACAGAGAGGAGCAGAGGCCACGGACTGAAGTCTGTGAATCACGGAAAATTGCAGCAGGGGATTCTGCATTTGAATCATGAATATTTAAATAGGCTTATTAAAACAGTGTCCACAGAGAGCAAAACTGCATTTGCTTTTAAAACAATTAAAAATATAAGGGACAGTACTGAGCAGTCACTAAAGGCATAAAATTTGGATTCTGAAGACTCAGAGGGCATCTGTAGCTATAGCCCATCTCTGCTATGTGGTGTGGGAAAGTAAATTTCACCCTCTACATTTTATCCAGACTCCCACCCCTTCACTTATCCTCAAATGTTTCATCAAGAATCAACATTAAGAGCATGGCCTCTGGAGCCAGACTGTCTGTATCTGAATCCTGGGTCTGTCACTTATTAGCTGTTTGTACATGTCACTTAGCCTCTCTGTGCCTCAGTTTACCCTTCCCTAAGTGGGGATAATACTGGACTCTTCAAGGGCTAGTTGTGAGATTAAATGAGTAAATTTACATAATATGTTTAGAAGAGCATCAGGCACATGAGTACAAAATAAATGTCAGATCTGACATCAAATACTATGTCATTAGTGTGTACTAGAAACCATACTCAGTGATCAGAAGAAATAGTGAGAAAGATGGACACAGTCTTTACCCACACAGGGACAAATAAACACACAACAAAATAAGTGCTATGAAAATTGACTATGGAAATTGCATAAAGAAACCCCTACATTTGTGTTAAGGGGTCAGGGAAGGCTTTCAATGAGAAGTAAAGTTTAAGACACGACAGGAGAATAGAAATTTCCAGAGACAAAGAAAGGAAGAATATTGCTGATAGAGATTGTATATATTATATATTATATTATATATATGTGTGTGTATATATATATATATATTATATATATATATATATATATATATATATATATATATGAATATGGGTAGAAAGGATGGAGGGGAGGATGGGGAGAGAGAATGAAAAAGAAGGAGAGAAAATTTGAAATGTCTCCTGTCACATTGTACTTGGGGAAGATTTACAATGTGGCTTGAAAGGCCAGGTCACAACTGACTTTGGAAATCATACTAAGGAGTCTAGACTTTATCTTCTAGGCACTGGATATCCAAGAAGTAGATGATACTATTTCTACCCCAGAAGCACCACTCTGAACTGGTGGAGATTAATGGAAAGCATGACCTGGAGGGAAAAAGTAAAAGCAGGGATACCAGTAAGGTAGCTGTTGAAGCAAGTGATTCAAGAGATGAGAGTGTCTTGAAGGGTGATGATTTGGAGAGGAAGGTAGATTTGAAACATTTTAAGGAATAGAAGCACAGGATTCAGTGATTGACTGGATATGGAGAGTAAGGAAGAGAAGGCTGGCTACAGATCAATGGTGGATGCAATAGGTGTGTGGCGATGACTTTCGCTAACACAACGGGCTAGGGTTGGCATGGATGGGATGGGAAAAGAAAATGAGTTTCATTTTTCATCCATTGATCGAAGGTTGCAATGACAACAATCAAATAGAACTCTCTGGTGAGAAAGATTAAGATCTGGGGTGGAGACATAGGGATCCATTCACAGAGAGATGAGGTCTCAGTGATAATGCAGACAATGAGATAAGAATGCCGCCCTGATGGGGAACTACGGAGAAGACCAGGGATGGGGCTAGAAAGAAGATTCTGCAGAGACAGCGATGTGTTACAGCAGAGAGGTAGGAAGAGGACATCAAAGTCAAGACTTGAAAGGGTTCTTAAAGTTGGAGCAGGGAGGATTAGTCAAGAATGAAGGAGTTCACAAGAAATCAGTGTAGGAGAAGGTGGTCTAGAACTAGGAGGCCATCGACAATTAAGAGCAGAGGAGAAGTGGAGGTGATGAGAGTGGAAGTCAGGGAGTTGAGGAATGGGAAAGATAACACGTTGTTAACAGGTACAGTCAATGAAATCGAGTGGGACCTGGATACAGAGGCCTCTTTTTGTCCCCATTTCTTGTAGGAAAGACTCCATCCTCCATGACCTTCCTTGAGTTCCAAAGGGTAAATTATCAAATAGTTGCTAATCAAGAGAAGGAAACTTTTTAATTAACTTATATGCAGAGTACATCATGAGAAACGCTGGGCTGGAAGAAGCACAGACTGGAATCAAGATTGCCAGGACAAATGTCAATAACCTCAGATATGCAGATGACACCACCCTTATGGCAGAAAGTGAAGAAGAACCAATGAGCCTCTTGATGAAAGTGAAAGACGAGAGTAACAAAGCTGGCTTAAAACTCAACACTCAAAAAACTAAGATCGTGGCATCTGGTCCCATTACTTCGTGGTAAATAGATGGAAACAATGGAAATAGGGATAGACTTTATTTTCTTGGGCTCCAAAATCACTGCAGATGGTGACTGCAGCCATGAAATTAAAGACACTTGCTCCTTGGAAGGAAAGCTATGACCAACCTAGACAGCATATTAAAAAGCAGAGACGTTACTTTATAGACAAAGGTCCATATAGTCAAAGCTATGGTTTTTCCAGTAGTCATGTATGAATGTGAGAGTTGGACCATAAAGAAAACTGATGGTGATTTAGTTGCTAAGTTGTGTCTGACTCTTGTGACCCCATAGACTGTAGCCCATCAGGCTCCTCTGTCCATGAGATTCTCCAGGCAAGAATACTGGAGTAGATTGCCATTTCCTTCTTCAGTAGATCTTTCCCACTCAGGAATTGAACCAGAGTCTCCTACATTGTAGGCAGATTCTTTACTGACTGAACTATGAGGGAATTCAAAAAAAAAAACTGAGCACCAAACAATTGATGCTTTTGAACTGTGGGGTTGAAGAAGACTCTTGAGAGTGCCTTTGACAGCAAGAAGATCAAACCAGTTCATCCTAAAGATCAGTCCTGAATATTCATTGGAAGGACTGATGCTGAAGCTCCAAAACTTTGGCCACCTGATGTGAAGAACTGATTCATTAGAAAAGACCCCGATGCTGGGAAAGATTGAAAACAGGAGGAGAAGGGGACAACAGAGGATGAGATGGCTGGATGGCGTCACCGACTTGATGGATATGAGTTTGAGCAAGCTCCGGGTGTTGGTGATGGACAGGGAAGCCTGACATGCTGCAGTCCATGGGGTTGCAAGAGTCAGATATGATTGAGTGACTGGACTGAACTGAACTGAATCAAGAAAGGAGCAATGAAAAAAACCACTTGAGGCAAGATTAAAGGAGCCAGAGAAGCTTGTTAAGATTAGGAGATCTGACTACCTAAGACTCTGCACACACCCTAGCCTTATCAGCAACCCCACCCTTGAAGTATTCAGTTCAGTTCAGTTGCTCAGTAGTGTCAGACTCTTTGTGACCCCATGAAGTATAAAAGTGAAAAAGTGAAGTCACTCAGTCGTGTCCAACTCTTTGTGACCCCATGGACACCAGGCTCCTCCGTCCATGGGATTTTCTAGGCAAGAGTACTGGAGTGGGTTGCCATTTCCTTCTCCAGGAGATCTTCCCAACCCACGGATTGAAACCAGGTCTCCTGCATTGTAGACATGAAGTGTAAAATTCCTAATCAAATCCTCCCAAGTTGGGACACATAGTTTTTCAAGGCAGGAGCTCCCTGTGTTCATTGCATGGCAGAGCAATAAAGCTATCCTTTTCTACTTCACCCCAAACTCTGTCTCCAAGATTCGATTCGGCACAGGTGCACAGAGAAGCTAAGCTTTCAGCATCACCAACTTTTCCCCAGAGCTTTGAGAAAGAGATTTTTGGTAATAGAACCTGCAAGGTCAAGATCAAGAAGGAATATCTCAAAGATATGGGGTGAATCTTAAGGTCATTTAAACACTGTGAAAGGGACCAATAGAGAGGGCAAAGCTAAAGATTCCAATGGTAGGAGATGGTAATAGATTCTTCCTCTGACAAGCAGGATCAGGGAGAGAGTAGGACGGTATAGGTACTAAGTTGAAATGGACGGGTATCTCCTTCAGAGGTTCTATTTTGATTAACATGTGTGGGTTTATTTCATAAAATCAGCTTGTGGCTTATAGACCAGTTCTTTTCCAACTTCAGCATGCATATGAACCACTTCAAAATCTTGTTAAAATGCAGGCTCTGGCTTCATGGATCTGGGATGGAGCCTGATATTGTGCATTTCTGAGAAGCCCCCAGAGGGAGGCTGCATTACACAGATACGTACTCTGAGTAGCTCCACAGTAGATTCCAGGGAGTCTCCCTATGGCAAAGGGCAGCAGAATCTCCCATAATAGTCCTGCTTCCAGCCTTTCCCTGCGTGAGTCACTCATCTGCTACAGAAGCAGGTTTCTGTCGGAGCAGACACTTTCTGGATTGGGATTCCAAAACAGTCTCAGTCTAGAATGTTTTCTGTCTCTAGTTTATACACATTTTAGGAGTACTCCTTTTCCCCTGCACACTACCATCACCAGGGAGCTGTGGAAAACCCCAGTGCCCAGGTTGCATTATCAATTAAATCTGGTTTGTATAGATGTCCTGACAACTTAGTAGCCATGCAAGATAGTAATACATATGGTTTTGACAGAAAAAAGGATGTTTGTATTTGGTTCTGAAATAATCCTCACCACTGACCGGTGGGACACGACCCAGCTCTACACATCCCTCAAGATCAGGTTGCTATCACCATCAATTTCACTCTTCCACACTAATTCTACATAGTACTTGCTTCATATCACAACTGTTGAAAAGCCAGCTTTGCAAAGATGACGCGATAAAAGAAACCTAGCTCCTATTAACTGGGACATGTGGCATACTTTGACTCTGATGTTGCAGTGTCCAACTGGATGCTGAGTCTTTGTGATTTCCTTGAAATTTTGAACTATCCCATGGTGCCCCATGACATATTGCTCTCCCTGCCCCTTCTCCCCCTCCCCACCCCCAGGACATGTCAGCCCATACTTTGGAAACTATGACTTTAGATTCAATAAGCATAATATTTTTTGGTCAAATATAAAATAAAGTTTCTAAATACTTACTCATAATGTCTGTAATTATTTATTTTGTTTTTCATGGATCAGTAACAAACACTTCTTGGACCAACACGAATCTGGGGACCACATTTCGAGTAGCATTGATTTCCTCCATGATCTCATTTCTGGATATTCTGCCACTGCTCATCAAGCTTCAGATATGGAGTTCTTCCTGATTATCATAGAACTCCTCAAGCTCAGTGGTACTCTAGTTCTTCTCTGCTCGCTCCACCCTCTGCCTACCTGTCCTCAGAGCTTCATGTAGTTGGCGTCTTCTACTCATTCGGGTCTTACTTCAAACACTGTCACTTCATTCAGGTATTCCCTGAGGACCCAGTTTAAATGGCCAACACCCCTGTCAATTCTTTGTGATATTGCCCTAGTTCATTTCTTTCCACAGCAGTGACGATTTAACATCACCTTGCTCACTTACTAGTTTTGCATATTTAATATTTTACATCACAAAAATAGCATAAATATGTCCTAAAAGTAGAGACCTTATCTACTTTGTTCACCTTTATAGCCCATCTCTTTTTAAAATTAATTGATGAATTTGGCCCTTGGGTCTTCGTTGCGGTGCACAGGATCTCTGTCGAATCACGGGTGATCTGTTGTGGCACATGGACTCTCTATTTGTGGCATGCAGGCTCAGTAGTTGTGGCATATGGGACTTCATTACTCCTAGGCATATGGGATCTTATTTCCCCAACTAGGAGTTGAATCCACATCCCCTGTATTACAAGGTGGATTCTTAGCCAGTGGACTGCCAGGTAAGTCCCTAGTTTAGGGTTTTAAACAGTGCCTCACATGTAGCAGGCATTGTATGCATAATTGTCAGATGAAGAAAAAATGCTAAGAATCCTTACTATGTACTTAAATCTAGAATGATCAAGTAGTACTAGGTACCAAAGAAAGTAGAAAAATAAATGAAAGCAAACTTAAACCTAAGAAAATCTTATCCAATAACATATCTTGTCCATAAATTAGTAAAAATAAGGTTATATATGATTTCAACAGTTAGCATTGTTGATCATCTTGGGGGACAAGAGTGCTCTGTGGAAACACAGCCAAGGGCCACTGAGATGATCTGCTCCTCATAGTATGCTGCTTGTGTCATCCATTTAGGTTTTTTTTTTTTCCTTTTTCTTGCCTCTTAGATTTCTGGCTCACTAAAGACAGAGATCACGCATTATGTTTCTTATTATATACCTCATAAAGTTTGTCATTTGTTTTAGTCCAACCAGCTGCTATAAAAATAACATAAATTGGATGGCTTATTAACAACAAACATCTATTTTTTAGAGTTCTGGGGGCTAACAAGACCAAGATCTAAATACCAGCAGCTTTGGTGTCTGGTGAGAGCCCACTTCCTGGTTCATAGATTGGGTCTCTTCCTATGTCCTCATATCAGAAAGTGTTGGGGAATCTCTGGGGCCTCCTTTTTCAGGGCAATAACCCCACTCAGGGAGACTCCACCATCATGACCAAAGGCCTCACCATCAATACCATCTCTTTGGGGGTTAGGTTTCAACATATGAATTTGATGGGAGAGACAAAACATTCAGTCTAAGCACCATTTCTTTTGACTTAAAGTTATACTGATGAATCAATATAGTCAGTTATATGTTGACCATATGTCATGCTCATGAAGCTTTCTCTGTACTTCCTAGCCTTCAATTAACCTCTATTGGAAACAAAACAAAACAAAATGATACAGGAGGAGGATAAGAGGGAAAATATGATTGTTATGATTCTGCCATCATCATAGAACTGTTTGGAGTGTGACATTCCTGACCTCAAAAGCTGGCTAAGAGAGCTGATGGTGGGAGAAGTCAACACAGTCTTAGAATGATCGTGGGGCCATGTGGGGTCATGTCTATCCAGACCAAGAACACATTAAGTAAGGAATCAGGAATATTGTTATGAAAACAGAGAGGGCAACTTGGTCATTGTCTTTGACTAGCTTCACTGTCTTGGGCTTAGCTCTCTCTGAGACAAGGAGCAAATGGTTTTCCCAGAAGAACCAGTAGAGTAGATGGGAAGCATGATTCAGAATAAGGAGAAGGACAGGGAGGTGCATGCATTCGCTGCCAACACCTGGAACTCCACCGTGCCAGGGATGTTTGGGAGATGAGTGACAAAACTAGAGTATTTGCACATGACTTCCCTTTCCTTGCTGACTTGAAACAACTATTATGGGCTGAGTCACCTCAGTCATGTCCAACTCTCTGACTCTATGGACCATGGCCTGCCAGGTTCCTCTGTCCATGGGTTCTCCTAGGGGGTGCTCAATCCCCAGGAATTTTCCCAAGAGGAAGCCCTAGGAAGGAGCATGGGTATATATGCTTGGGTAGGATGCCGTTGGCATATCCTGTAATGGAGAGGACTCAGGTCTGGGCAGGACGTGATGATACCTGCTCCAGCTCTGCTGCCAGCCGTGGATCCAGACACAGACCTACTGCGCAGTGTGGGCCCAGCAGTCAGTCACAGCGGCCTCTCCACGGCCAGGAAGGAGGACCTTTTTTGCACTGCATCAGAAATCAGCAGTCCTCCCATTGTCAATCCCTTGTTCCCTTGAAACTGTAGCCACACTTTTATTAGATTTCTTTCTTGATTTTTTTCCCTCAGTCTTTAGATTTTCTTTAAGCATATGCTTTTTTCCCCCTTTTTTCTCTTTGAGGCAGAAAATATATGGAACTCAAAAGGAGAACATTTAGTGACAACCACACAGGTCCTAGCTTCCTGGGATGCTGACATACCCTACCTATAGGGTAGGTAGTTTTTTAAATTCACGGAGTTAGAATTATAAAAATGACTTCTCATTGTTTATGGGACAAATCCATTATCTGACCTGAAATTTCTATAACCAAGTCGAATGACTTGGTTATAGTACTGCCCCCCTCATTTTTTATGAGTTTAATCCTCTCTTACATCCTCTACCCCATTTCTCTTTCAGGACTGGAATGAGCATAGGTAATCGCTGTTTACTAATAGGTGTGTACATGTGTGTCTGCTAAGTAGCTCCAGTTGTCAGACTCTTTGTGACCCTGTGGACTGTAGCCCGCCCAGCTCCTTGTCCATGGAGATTCTCCAGGCAGGAATACTGGAGTGGGATGCCATGTCCTTCTCCAGGGGATCTTCCCCACCCAAGAATCGAACTTGCATCTCTTATATCTCCTGCATTGGCAGACAGGTTCTTGACTACTAGCGCCACCTGGAAATCCTAATAGTAGGTGCTTAAATGGTAAATGGATTCCATCACATGTTTTCAGGCACAGAACTAAAATTTTCTTTGTGAGGAATATAATAGGGGCTGAAAACTGAAGAAGGTAAAAAATGGTAATTACCAATGTTATTTTTAAGAAACTCTGAAGCAACTGGATAAAATGAGATGTGGATGTTCTCTGGTGTGTTTTAAGCCTCAAATATTAGCCTAAGATTTGAAACTATTTACTAGACACAGCATTTCATCTGGAAACACGAACAACATTAACCAGTTATCACTGTTTGAATTCTCTTAGCCCTTCTACCCAAAGGTAGCAAAGGCAGTATTAACGTCTGAGTAAGAGGAAAAATCGAAAAAGCGTTTGCTGTTGATGCTCATTGTGCCCCTTTTACTAAAAGTCCATCAAGTCAATGTTGTTAAAATCAACTAGGATGGTTATCAGGGACCATTCAGTTTAGCTCTTCTATGTGTGTTCTCAGTCAAGAGAGGAACCTGGAGAGGCAGACCCACTTTTCCTTTATTAAATTACCCTCTTTCTTTGGATGGAATTGGAAAATCAGTGGTAAGTAAGCAACTATTTTTGCTTAAATGCTAAACCTTGGCTAAGCAATCAACCACTGAAAGCTGGAGGCAGAAATAGCCTCTTCTCATTCATGTTTTCAGAGAAATCATTTAGCATGTTATTTCCACAATGTATTTGCTTAGTGGCCTGAGTAATAACCTATCTTACTGCACTTTTCGATGGAAGGAAGAAGCCACTGGGAACACAGTTCCTCTTCAGCCCTAATGTTGGATGCCTGTCCAACATGAGGAAAAATAATGTTATTTATACTGGGACTAGAGAAAACAAGACTAGCTTGTTCATATTTTGTAGGCGTTAGAATGTTTATGTATCTGGGGAATAGCTATTTTTAATGAGATTCTTTGCTTTTAACATAAGAGGGGATGGATTTTGCCCCCTGAGATTTAATTTCTGCCTCAAATTGAACAGCCACCTTGCTTTCTGTGGATATTACCCACCCACTGAGCAGTATTGAGCTCTTTTCTGTGTCAAGGCCTGGTGTAGGCACTAAGCTACATACAAACTAGGTCCTTCCTTCATGGACCTCACGTCCAACTTTCATGGAAATAGGGGGAAATGTAAGTGATATGGGTGTGATGAAGCAGAGGCAGAAGGGGACATGGAGGAAAGAAGGAGGGATGGCAGGATGGAAGGAAAGGATGCACAGGAGAAAGAGAAAAAAGGAGGAAGTGAAGGAAGGGGGATGGGAAGAGGGAAGTAGGGTATGTAAACCCATTAGACTCACCAATACCCTCACCAATGCTTCTGTCACGAACCCCTTTTCCCTCTCTTCAGAATCATCTACCATGGACCCCTGGTGGCTCAGATGATAAAGAATCTGCCTGCAATGCAGGAGGCCTGTTTTCTCTCCCTGGGTCAGGAAGATCCCCTGGAGGGGGGCATGGCAACCCTCTCCAGTATTCTTGCCTGGAGAATCCCAAGGACGCAGGAACCTGCTGGGCTACAGTCTATGGAGTTGCAGAGTAGGACATGACTGAGTGATTAACACTTCACTTTCACCATGGACAAAATCAGACCAAAGACCTTAGGAACTCTCTGATATGGAGCCAGCAGACCCTCATCTACATCTTGGTTCCTTTATCCCCAAACCAGCAGGAAGTCAGTCTAAGCCCCCAGCATTTCGATTCTTCTCTCTTCTTTCTTTCATCACTGCAATTGTGAAGCCTACTTCACCTTACTGCTTTCTTTCCAGCTTTCACTTCCCTCATTAATAATTATTACCCAGAGGTAGCAACTAATCAGTATATTGAGATCTTGGAAACTTTTATTGTTCAACATAAGAGCAAGACCACCAAAATACATTGGTGACATGGAAGCAGAACCTAGTGCTTATTTTTCAAAAATAGTTTTCAAAGTACTCCTAAAATGAAGTGTCAAACACATATTTTGGTTCATCAAGAAAGTCCCTCAATAGAGCATCCTTGGGCATTGTCCCTCTAAAACACATTTACTCATTTAACCCAGGAACAACTTGTTGCTCAGAAAATCACAGTGTATTTTCTTTCATCTCTGTCGGATTGTTATCAACCAATAAAAATCATTAGTTAGTAAAGTATGGCATACCACCAGGTAGGAGAGAACATGAGATTCTGGGAATATAGTAGAGAATCAGAGACCTGGTCCTTGTGTCATTGAGCATCAGTTTTAATAAGGAATATAGACATAGTAGGAAAACTTTTTTGGTGGTTTAGTCCCTATGACTCTTGCAACCCCATGGACTGTAGCCTGCCAGGCTCCTCTGTCTATGGGATTCTCCAGGCAAGAGTACTGGAGTGGGTTGGCATTTCCTTCTCCAGGGGATCTTCCTGACCCAGGGATTGAAGCCAGGTTTCCTGCACTGCAGGCAGATTCTTTTACTAACTGAGCTACGAGGGAAGTCCTAGGGGGAAAAAGAAAAAAAAAACAAACAAACACTTCTTTAAGGACCAATTATAGTCACAAAGAGTTCAACACAACTGAAGAACTAACACTTTCACTTTCATAGTGCTAATTGGAGAAGTACCTAGATTTATGGTGATGGTTTAGTCAATAAGTTGTATCTGACTCTTCTGTGAACGCATGGACTATAGCCCACCAGGCTCCTCTGTCCATGGAATTTCCCAGGTGAAAACAATGGAGCGAGTAGCCATTCCTTTCTCCAGGGGGTCTTCTCAACACAGGGATTGAATTCAGGTCTGCTGCATTGCAGGAGATTCTTTACCAACTGAGCCACCAGGGAATCTGAAATACCAGCAATCCAATATTTCCCATCCAGCAGACAAATATTTCCTTCTGTTTCTCTATCTTACTACCTCTGGAATCATAGGATGGCTTATGCTCCCTGAATTCTAAGGTTTTTGAATTTCTTCTTGGAGGAAAGAAAAATCCAGTTAAAATTCTTTTCCCTTCAGATATTAAAAAGTGGGGAAATTATTAATAGATTTTGGAAGCAGGAAAGACGCAGAAGGGGTTTGCGTTACTTAAAATCTATTTCCCCAGTGAACCCCTCAAGTCCGCCCAGTCTTCTGATGAGTGTGGGCTGTGCTTTTGGTCCCCACCAAAAAGCCTGCTGTCCCTGCCTTCTGGCATGGTACAACCTCAATTCTAATTAAGGTGCTTTTCAAGCCCACTTGTCTGACAGGAGCATACAGCAAATGAGAAGCGATGAGGCACCAGCGCTCGAAAATGAAAGCTTTGTCTTAAAACCCAGTGTTTTACCACCTCCCTGTTTAAACTCCAGTTACCCAGAGCACAACAGAAGCTGTGACAGTCCTACCCCTGCCCTCAGCTGGTGCCCGGGGCAGAGGCTCAGATTACTTCCTCTCCCAAGTCTATTCAGCTAACCTCAGATGGGAATCAACGCCAAGGAGGGACATAGTCAGTCAGGATACTGACACTTGATATTGACTTGATATTGACACATGATATGGACTGCCTAGATTATTAGCATTTTTATTTTGTTGTCATTCAGCAGTCAATTGACATTTGTTTATTGGTCAGCAAACAATCATATTTTATATGCTGCAGTTTACAAATATTCTAATGTCTCTGTGAGGTTTTTTTTCCCCCCCAGAATAGTCATCTCTTTGAGAAGAGAGGACTTATGGAGTATATATTGGCTTTTTAATTTTTTTTAGCACTGTTCTGCATTTTATTTATTTTTTAAACAACTTTATTTTGTATTGTGGTCTAGTCAGTTAACAGTGTTGTGATAGTTTCAGGTGAATAGTGAAGGGAACTTAGAAAGTTATAAAGTATGATAACATGGAGTTAGTGTAAATAGCTTAGCAGCAGATGGTTTCAGAATGGAAAGAATATTGGGGATTACATATTTCTACACTGACTTTTCTGAAGAGATGATCAAGAATGGAAATGGGAGGTGACTTACCCAAGGTCATAGAGACAGTTAAGGGCTTATTGTAGCAAAGAAACTCAGACCTTCCATTTTATTTTGAGAATGCAATATTTTCTCCATAGGTATTGACTTTAAGAAGAAAACAAATAAACCAACAAAAGCACAGTATTGAATTATTAAATAATATTGGTCACATGTTCAGTTCATCAAACCATTTTGACAAGCATTGAAATGTAATACACATGAAATGTAAAGATGCTAAGAAGTTTTAGGGGTAAATTAGGAAGTTAGATGAATCTTGACAGTGTAGTAAGGTCTATAAAGAATTCAGACCAAAAAAGAGCCCATGCTGTATCAGCACCTGGGGGAAGAAGGTGGCTGGAAGGGGTTAAGGGTGATGAGGAAGTTCCATTTCTCGTTTTTAAAAATTAAAGTGTAGTTCATTTACAATGTTGTGTTAGTTTCTGGTCGATTCTGTGTTAGTTTCAGAATATATATATTCTGAAAATATATATATTTTCTGAAATATATATATATATATGAGGAAGAATGTATATATACACACATTCTTTTTCATATTCTTTTCCATTATGGTTTATCACAGGATATTGAGTCTAGCTCCCTGTTCTGTACAGTAAGACCTTGTTGCATATCTATTTTACATATAGGAGTTTATATCTGCTAATCCCAAACTCCTAACCTACCCCTGCCTCCTTCCCCTTTGTTTGTTTTCTATGTCTGAGGGTCTGTTTCTGTTTTGTAAATAACTTTACTTGTGTCATCCTTTAGATTGCACATGTAAGTGATATCATATCACATTTGTCTTTCTCATTCTGACCTACTTCACTTAGCATGATAACCTTTAGGTTCATCCATGTCCCTGCAAATGGCATTATTTAATTCCTTTTGTGGCTTTGTATCCCAGTGTGTATGTATTCCACATCTTCTTTAGCCATTCATCTGTTGAAGGACATTTAAGCTACTTTCAGGCCTTGGCTACTGGAAACAGTGCTACTATGAAACTAGCTTTGAAAACTAGCATGTATCTTTTCAAATTATAGTTTTCTTTAGATATATGCCCAAGAGTGGGATTGCTGGGTCATATGGCAACTCAGTTCTGTTTCTTGATATGCGTTTGGTTACACATCTGTGTTCACTGTATGAAAAAGCATCATACCAAGAATTTGGGCCTTTCCCTGTATCTCAATTAAAGGTTTACATAAATATCTTTACCCTTAGATCTTCCTTGATTTTCAAACCTAATGTTGTTGAGTTTTAATTTATATTTTTCAAACCTTACTCTAGGAACATAGGAAGAAGTAGCTTGGGCAAAACCTTGGAAAATTAGATTTATGGCCTGGATAGAAGGGTATCTCCAGGCCCTATCACATGCTAGTCACTTCTCTCACTGGTCTTATCTATACAAAAAAAATAATAAAACATTTACCCCCATGATGACTAGGAGTTCTGTGGAAGAGCTAATGAAATCCTTCTCATTAAAATGGGTGACAGTGTGCGTGCTAAGTCACTTCAGTCATGGCCAACTCTTTGTGATTCTCTGGAGCCTGCCAGGCTCCTCTGTCCATAGGCTTTTCCAGGCAAGAACACTGGAGTGGGTTGCCATGCCCTCCTCCAGGGAATCTTCCCAGTCCAGGGACTGAACCCACGTCTTCTGCGGCTCCTACATTTCAGGATGATTCTTTACGGCTGAGCCACCGGGGGAAGCCTGGGTGATGGTGTAGTGGTGAGCAAATATGACCCGCTTGGAACAACCAGAACCCCTCACTCAGCCCTATGTCTCTCCAGAAGCAGTAACACTAACTCACCTGCTTTATAATTTCCCCAAAGTTCTCTGTACTGTTTCAAAAATTATTCTACTTGTGTTGGAAGCAAATGTGAACATCTTTAACCACCATACACCATACAATCTTGGGTTTAATTACTCCAAAGTGAGCCATTAGTTTGGAATTCCCTTTAGTAATTTTGTTAAGACCATGTATCCAAAGATGATGAGGTTGATTTTGGTTAGGAGCTGCAGTAGTTTTAAAACAACAACAGAATTCCTAGACATTTCTGCTCATTGAGAAGTCCTCTCTCTTGTCTCATCCCACAAACACACCTCAAACCAATAGAGTATAATACAAGTTCTGAAGCTGAATCCCAAATGGCGAATCTTTGAGTTATTCCAGCTCAAACACCAGACAATATACTGGAAGGTGCCTTCAGATGATTCCAGTCCTAGGCAGTAAGTCAGCCCCTTCCACCCCAGATCTTAAGTCATCTCAGTCAAAGCCCCAGATGGTGAGGGGCTAGTCATCCCCATGGTGTGCTTGCTGATTTCCTGGCCCATGGAACCCCTGAGCATAAGACAAAGGTTATTTTAAATCAGGAATCATCAGGGTAGCTTGTATGACAGTAACAGGCATCAGACCAGGAACCTAAAAAAAATCTAAAATTTAATTATGTTTAGCCAGTGTAATTCTGCTAGGGAGACTGAGCACTCTGCGTGTAAGGCTGAGGCACACTTGAGGTGTGCAACGGAAAGATCTTGGGCAGACGGTATCAGAGAGATGTGGGTCCTGTTGCCACGTGTGGCTGCTGATTCAGCTTTAGTTGAGCCGTTCCCCTGAAGAGGAATTCCAGTGTTTTCCCTAAGGAAGTCACAGAGTTGTAAGAATCCTGGTTATGCCTACCTAAGGGAAACATTTGGGAGTGGTGATAAATTAGGAGGCTGGGATGAACACATACACAGTACTATATATAAAATAGATAACTAACAAGGACCTACTATATAGCACAGGGAGGTCTACTCGGCATTCTGTAATAACACATACAAAAAAAGAATCTGAAAAAGAATGGAGATAGGAATGGCAACCCTCCTCAGTATTTTTGCTGGAAAATCCCATGGATAGAGGAAGCTGGCAGGTTATGGTCCATGAGGTCGCAAAGAGTCAGACACTACTGAGTGACTGAGTGTGTGCATACACACACACACACATATAAAACTGATTCACTTTGTTATACACCTGAAACTAACACAACATTGTAAATCAGCTATACTGCAATCAACTATATGCCAATAAAAGTTTAAAAAAACAATTTGCTTTGATTGTAAACCACTTGATGCTTTTAAAATCCTTGCATATGGGAAAATATATCCAGACTAATGTATCAAAATTTATTGTATACTTTAAAATATAAAGTCTTTTAAAAAATCTTGATGCCACGAATAAAGTTCTATTCTAGTAAAAAAAAAAAAAAGAGAATCCTGGTAAGACATATAAAAACATTAACTTTCTATAAATCATTGTAAAACTATAAATCATTTCAGAAGTAATAGGTACCTTTAAGAGTTACATGTTCTCTGTGGTGAAGTTGATTTCATACTGATCCTATTGACAGTTGTTTGTCTTATAGCCCAGTCAATATTATGAGAGACCACAGGCATATCTAGGGTGACTAGATCATTGAGAATATCCATCCTATTTGGCCACTGAAATATAAGGCACGGCTCACTTTGAATCTGGTTCTGACAGCATATTAGCTGGGCAGTGAGCACAGGTTCTAATTAGAAGAGGTAGCAGGCTGAGTATCAGAAGAACCGAGCAATCTACACGTGCGACCAAGGCACGTCTCATTTGTTTAATTTTTTACTCTGAGGGGAATGATATTTGAAGAACACTCAATAGAGAGATAGTTTCCTGTAACTATTAGATCCTATATCTTACTTCGTGCATTTTGTTTTTGACCGGATTTTGGTGGTGTTCGTGTCATTTTCCTAGCACCCTGATTTTTTTTTTTTTTTAATATAACCAGGGTTTCACTCTCTGTCCTTTTCAACTGAAGTAGGACATTTCATTCATACATTTCAGTATAGTCATTCATTTCTAGCTGTACATAGGATGAGGACAGACCTGATCCATGAACATGTCTTAAATAAATGGGTTGCTGTATTTTAGGGTTATAAACATTTTTCATTATTGAAAAGTGTAATGAGGACCTTCTGCAGAGTCGTTTAGAACCAAAACCACCAGGACACAATTTTTATAGTGTCTGTATATTTGTGATGCAAGGTCTTGTAAAGGTTTTTACTGAAAACTACCATTAACCAGTCTTTCTTACTGACAATAAATTATTAATAAAATACAAAAAAAAAATAGATCCTATATCTTTTGTTACCAATGTTTCAAAATCAGGAACTTAGAGCTATTCAAGATGAAATTCTCTCCCAGAATGTAAAGAATTCTGTCTCCCGGAAACTAAAGTCATCCTTAAACTCCGCTGTTTGCAGAAAGATTTCATTCACACGTCCAGCTTCTATGGATGAGTGTAAACGCTTATCTGAGCATCATTGCCTCATTTAGTTCTACTATAAAATGGGTATAACATTCCTCAGCAGCAAAGTTTTTAACTGATGTAAATATTTGGGGCTCACAGTACAAGGAAAGATTAGATGATTACTTTAACTCAGCAGAGGATTTGGCAAGGGTGAAGGAGCTTAACTCAATAATGAATAAGAGGACTAATTCTGAGTATCAGATTAAATTTGCTCTTTTACATTCCTGATTTTTTTTCTCTGCAAACAGAATTGTGTTTCATATATCATGTGGAAATCTCCTCCCAGTGTAGATGCTGGATTACCCGCCCCCCTGCCCACCCCTGTATCTTAACAAGCTCCTTGGTGCAGCTGGAATTAATGCTTCCTGTCTTTTTAAATAATGTGACATTGAAATACAATTTTTTAATGTGCTGGCATTTAACATGCCACAATATTTCAGTTATTTTACATTCATTTGGGTGCTCTAGTGTTATTACAGCTGTTATGAAATTCTGACAAAGAGGTGCATTTCTTTCTTCTGTTCCACCATAATTGCTTTTTGCCGCATCTCTGAACCGTAACCATGGCGATCTGTAACATTCATCAGAGGACCTCTTGTTATTTCCCTCGTGTGAATGAAAAACAAAATGGTATAAATACTTGGAGAAGTTTTACAAAAGCAGTCTTTCTCTTCTT
Source organism: Muntiacus reevesi (assembly GCF_963930625.1). Classification (NCBI taxonomy): domain Eukaryota; kingdom Metazoa; phylum Chordata; class Mammalia; order Artiodactyla; family Cervidae; genus Muntiacus; species Muntiacus reevesi. The sequence goes on along the minus strand of NC_089263.1, from coordinate 11,347,206 downwards.
TTTTTCCCTTCCTTTCTTCTTTCCTACTTTCCTCCTTCTGTCTGTCCACCCATCCTATCTTCCTTTCCTTTTTTTTCCTTCCATCTTCATTCTTACCCCCTCCCCCCGTTTCCTTTTCTTCTTATTTATTTATTTATTTATTTTTAGTTTTCAAAGGTAGAGGCTCTATTGAGGGGAAATTAAGGGGCATGGCTTGAGATTTTTCATTTTTTTTCATGAAAACGTCTTTTGTATAAAGAAAGCACAGAGAGAAAATGAGAACTTAAGTCAGTCTTTTCTAAGTCTGACTGGTTACAAACAAGTCCTTGTTTGAGCTACTTAATGTGGAATATCATTACCATACTGGAACCATTTTGTTGATGTATTGACTTGCTCTTCCTATTGTAGGGGGTGGCTGAAATGAGCATATCCCGGCTGTATTTTAAATTGCCATCTTTCTGGCAACTTGAGAGGATGTTGGGAGGTCAATCCTATCTCATGTATTTGCTCTCTTTTCACCTCTTCTGCTCAGGTCTGTCTGACTTGACGATTCAGGTAAAGTTGGTACAGAACTCCCATTAGATCACCTCTGTGAAAAGGCAGTACATGCAACCTGGATGTCTCTGCTGTATCCATATGCCAACCCCAGCAATAAGCCTGAGAGTCAGCTTCACTTGAAACATTGGTTAATTCCCCATGGTGCTGCTACTTCACTGATTTGAAGGTAAGGAAGGGTGGACCATTCTGAATTTTAGTGGAATGGTCATCATAGATATTCCCAGAACTGACTTCAAAAACTTTACCTCACTTTTGTCATAATTTTTTTTTCTTTTCTTTTTTTTTTTTTTTTTAACCACATTTTCCTTTCAGATACCTAAAACCATTAAATACTTGGCATTTTCTGTCAGGTTTCCCAGGTGGCAGTAGTGGTAAAGAACTTGCTTGCCAACGCAGGAGATGTAAGGGATGCAGGGCTGATCCCTGGGTCGGGAAGATCCCCTGGAGGAGGGCATGGCGACCCACTCCAGTGTTCTTGCCTGGAGAATCCCATGGACAGAGGAGCTTGGTGGGCTGTGGTCCACAGTGTTGCAGAGTTGGACACGACTGAGGCGACTTAGCATACACGCATATTTTCTATCAAGTAGATTTACAAGACGGAATCTAGCTCTTGGTGATACCTAAAGCTAATTGAGTTAGTTTTGCCAAGTGTTTTACATTCTACTGTCTTACTGTGTCAACTGTGATCTATTCTTGGGTTCTTGTGACGAGGTATATCAAGAGCAGTAACGTATTTTTGCAGCACAACCATTGCAAAAACAACTGACCACAAATAAGGAGTATTGTTGGAATGGTTTGGACCAAAACTTCAAACTTTCAGAAAGAAAATTATGTTTATGGAAATTTAGTGTAACTCTGGAATTGCTTGCTAAAAGCATTTTGGGTTTGCATTGTGGTCTCATTATGTTCATGTCTTCTCTGAAACTTTCAGGGATTAATTTCATCCCAACAAACTAATTCTGCTGGCCCATAGTGATGAGTTAAAAGCATCAATAGATACTCTAAGTAAATTTGATGGCTGTGAGAGCGAGCCTTCTGATGTTCAATTTCAGGGAGTTTAAGTCGTCAAGAGTCCCAGCTGCTGTATTTTGAAAACCGTTGCCCTGTTCCTACCAGGACCACACTTTCCATGAGCTCTTCCCAGCCAATGAATAAGCATACAAAAAGTTAATATTCTTCAAGCAATTCATCATTATATGCCAATAAGTATCTCATTTTCTCATATCTTCAATAATAATTTAATTAGTTGGTAAGGAAGACACTATTATCTTTATTTTGCAGATAAGTACTCTGGAGCTCTGAAGTTATTTAACACTGAAGTAGGTATGGATAATTCCCAGTCTTCTGGACTCACCTGTCTTCTAGATGAGCAAAACTTTATTCATTCACACATTTATTTATTCAAGAATTAGTGAATACACACTAGATTTGACATTTTATGAAGTGATGAGGATAAATCACCAAAGATCTGTGAGCCCAGAGACAGATGCTCAGGAGATTAACTGAACTCAAGAGGGTTGGGCAGTGTGGACCAATTTCATCTGTCCAGTGTCTGACAAACCCCTAACCCTACGTGGTTCTGTCCACCACTTTCTAGTTAGTTTCATGTCTCTGTTGTAATATGAGCCAACTTGGATACCAGTCTGTTTTATGAACCCTTGAAATTGGCTTCTAATTGACCCTTTCCATTTTTGTTCCTGCCCATCCTCTTCAAGATAGTCAGAGTGATCCTTCTGAAACTAAAATCTTCTCACCTCCATCTCCACACCTCCTCACACAGATGCCTTTAGCAATCTAAACATGTGTCAGAGAATGAAAAGGATCTGTAGGACCTAACTGATGTCAACTCCACCTAGCCTTGTCCCTCCTCATTTACTCCTAGACCTTGGGTTTTAGTTTTATTATTCTCAGCTTCTCAGATGTACCAAGACCTCTCTTGTCAATTGGCTTCACACAAGATATTCCCTCACTCATCTTGGAACAGTTTTTTTTTTCACCCTTTTCACTTTGACTGATACTTTGGATATCAGTTCAATACTTTTTTCCATTTAAAAAAATTTCTGAATTAGGTCAATTCCTCCATCACATGCTTTCATATTCCAGCGTACATTTACTACATTATACCTCTTAGATATAAATGTATGTATATGTCGTTGAATCATCGATTAATGCTCACCTCCTTTATGGCTATTTAGTGAAGATCTTTAGGTATAAGAAACATGTATATTGCTGTATTAATAGGGTCTAGAATACATCCTGGCATTTGAGTGAGTGTGAGTATTAGTTGCTCAGTCATGTCCAACTCTTTGCAACCCCATGAACTGTAGCATGCCCAGGCTCCTCTGTCCATGGGATTCTCCAGGCAAGAATGCTGGAGCGGGTTACCATTTCCTTCTCCAGGGGATCTTCATGATCCAGGGATTGAACCCAGGTATCCTGCTTTGCAGGCAAATTCTTTACCATCTGAGCCATCAGGGAAGCCCCTGGCATGTAGTAGTAATCAATAAATATTTGTCGAGAATGAAAGATTATGCCATATCCTTATAAGCAAATATGCACCACTAAAATGGAAGAATTTTTGAAAACACAAGTATTTTAATACAAACACAAAACATTTTAATAGAAAAGCATAAAACGTATATAGTATATGATCACATGTATGCATGCTCAGTCACTTCAGTTGTGCACAACTCCTTATGATCCCATGGACAGAAGCCCCACCAGGCTCCTCTGTCCTTGGGATTCTCCAGGCAAGAATACTGGAGTGGGTTGCCATGCCCTCCTCTAGGGGATCTTCCTGACCCAGGGAATCGAACCTGCATCTCCTGCATCTCCTGGGTTAGCAGGTGGGTTCTTTACTACCAGGGCCACCAGAGAAGCCCATATGATCACATACCCATGGTTATATAACTATTATGCAAAAACATTTGATAAATTGGTTGTCTCAGATAAACCTCTAGATTTTCTAAATGACTAGTTTTATTACTTGCTTCTCATTATCTTGTATTTTGGAAAATTTCCACAATGAGATTTATAGGAGTTTTATTTCGAGGGAAAAAATCATTTTTTTTAAGCCACGTGGCTTAAAGCTACCTCAGTTTAGGAGATTTCTCATTTTAATAATTGGTCACCTCTTTTGTCATGCATTGTGGAACTTGTGGTGAGTGGACTTCTCCTCTTGGCCTACATCAGACCCGCAGAGGGACACCTGGGACTATCCTCCTGATTTGTGGGCTGGAAACTCAGTGTACATATTCATGTGATGATTAGAGCAACTTGGCATTGAAATGTCCTGATCATTTCAGGTCTCTTGTCCTTATTAGAACTATTAGTTTATGCTGCTCCTTGGAGAGCCTTGGAGTCTTTGGACTATATAAGTAAGGAAGGTCAGTTATCTCTCAAAATCTTGAATGACCTTTTAGAATGGTTGTTCTTTGGAAACCAAATGACCAACTCTAATCAATAAACTAATATATATTTAATGTTCCTTGTAGTTTCTCAGCCTAATTATTGGATGATTGGGATTCTCAAGGACAGAATGATGAAAGGTAAGTGTTAAAGAGAGCAAGAAAGTAAAGATACATCTGAGCTTATGATGGGATAATATTGAAACATTTTCTTACAGAGATTTATCCCTAGAAATTCATTTGATTGTTATTTATGGTCATTGAGGAAAAATACCCTTCATAGGATACATTGAGTCAAAACAAACTAAAATGTACACATTAACTTGATCAGAAAATCAGTAAAGTTAAAATTAGTGAATCTTCTTTTCTTTTGAGGCAGTTTGGCCAGTATTTTTAACTGTTATCGAAATAATATCATAAATGCTATCCCATTCTGAATTTTTAATGAATAGCTTGAAATCTACCAATTCGGTGAACTCATGTTAAACTGGTCTCACTTAAAATTCTTTACAGATACAGTTTTTCCACTTAGAGCACCTCAGTGGATAAGACAAAAGCTAATAGCTATAAAAGGGGAAATCAGCAGAAACAGAATAATAGTGGGGGACTTTAACACCGCACTTTCACCAATGAATAGATCATCCAGACAGAAAACTAACAAGGAAACACAAGCTTTAAGTGACACATTAAACCAGATAGAACTAATTGGATTCTAATCAATAGAATTAGAAATGAAAACTGACACCACAGAAATACAAAGGATCCTGAGAGATTACTACAAGCCAATAAAATGAACAACCTAGAAGAAATGGCAGAGAAGGCAATGGCACCCCACTTCAGTACTCTTGCCTGGAAAATCCCTTGGATGGAGGAGCCTGGTAGGCTGCAGTCCATGGGGTCGCTAAGAGTCGGACACAACTGAGTGACTTCACTTTCACTTTTCACTTTCATGCATTGGAGAAGAAAATGGCAATCCACTCCAGTATTCTTGCCTGGAGAATCCCAGGGACAGGGTAGCCTGGGGGGCTGCCATCTAAGGGATCGCACAGAGTCAGACACAACTGAAGTGACTTAGCAGCAGCAGCAGCAAAAGAAGAAATGGACAAAGTTTTAGAAAGAGACAACCTTCCAAGAATAAACCAGGAAGAAATAGAAAATATGAACAGACCAATCACAAGTACTGAAATTGAAACTGATTAAAAACTTCCAACCAATAAAAGTCCAGGACCAGATGGCTTTGCAGGTGGATTCTATCAAATATTTAGAAACAAGTTAACATCTACCCTTCTTAAACTCTTCCAAAAGAACTGCCAAGGAAAGGACACTCCCAAGCTTATGGCTATGAGACCACTATCACCCTGATAACAAAACCAGACAGAGAAATCACAGAGAAAGGAAATTATAGGCCAGTATCACCAATGAGCGTAGACACAGAAATCCTCAACAAAATACTAGCGGACTGAATCAAACAATACACTCAAAGGATCATATACTACAATCAAGTGAGATTTATCCTAGGGATGCAAGTAGTTTTCAATATCCACAAATCAATCAACACTATACACTACATCAACGAATTGAAAAATAAAAACCATATGATCATCTCTATAGATGCAGGAAAAAGCTTTTGACAAAAATCAACACAAACTTCTGATAAAAACTCTCCAGAAATTGGGCATAGAGGGAACATACCTCAACATAATAAAGGTCGTGTATATATGACAAACCCACAGCAAATGTCATCCTTGATGGTGAAAACCTCAAAGCATTCCCTCTAAGAGCAGGAACAAGGCAAGGGTATCCACTCTTGTCACAGTTGTTCACTAACCTTTATAAAGGTAAAATAGAGATCTGACTACTGATAATTTGTTTTAGAAGTGAAATAAGCAAAGTCAAATTTAATTTTTTTGTGTTCCAATGTTTCCCTTAAGGGTGTCTGAGGTGTGTAGTACCTAGCATTTTCTATTAAATAAATAATTTATAAGACATAACCTAACAAAGCTTCTAAGTTTGAAGACCAAACTGACATTGTCACACTAGCTGCAGGTTCAGTAAGTACTCACGTGGGTTGAGAGGACCAGCTGACAAGAGAAATCACTAAGGCCTGGGTGCCATGGTTAACAGTGTGCCCTGAATTGAGACGCCCATTAGACTTTAGCTTCTGATAGGATCCAGTGTTGGAACCTGCCTTCTCTGCTTAATCCTAAATATCAGTCCCTACGGGCCAAGGATGGAAAGTCAGTGGCTTTAGGCTAGGGATCTAATTTCCTTGGACTCAGCCTCTTCACAAGTATATGCATGGAATTTTTTGGTGGGACTCTGACACTAATCAAAAAGCCAGAGTCAAGGGTTTCTGTCTTTGACTTAGTCTGAAATTCTCAATCTAAATTGTAGCTTTGGTTCCTACCCTTCTTCAGTTAAGTTCAGTTGCTCAGTTGTGTCTGACTCTTTGCGACCCCATGGACTGCAGCACGCCAGGCCTCCCTGTCCATCACAAACTTCTGGAGTGTACTCAAACTCATGTCCATTGAGTCAGTGATGTCACCAACCATCTCATCCTCTGTTGTCCCCTTATCCTCTTGCCTTCAATCTTTCCCAGCATCAGGGTCTTTTAAAATGAGCCTACCCTACCCTTCTTATGATGCACCAAATTTAGGAATAACTCTTTCTGGATAGAGACCATTCTCTTCCTCCATGACCATGGTAGACACTGCTAAAAAAAAAGTCAAAGAACTTTTTTTGTCAAGATAATTTTCAATACCATTTCTCAAGTGATCTCAAATATGTCTTATAATGACTTGTATTCAGGACAATTTGGCATTTTTACTGTAGGGAACAGAAAATAGCACTTCAGAAGTATTAACTTCCTTCTTATTTCATATCCTGTGGGAAGGTGGTTAGATCTCTTCCTCACATTTTAAAATTCTCAGTATCCCAATTTGCTTCCGTAATAAAACAAACTCTTAGACAGAGGATGACACATGCACTCAGTCTAAGTTGCAAAATCTGATCAGTTATTAGTGGCTATTGGAGTGTAGTCTTGAGAGCACTAAGGTCATGTGTGGATTCAGGGAAAATGTACTTTTTTGATCAAGGATGAAAGACGGTATGTATTTCCCACACTTGTTCTTGTTCTTTGTCTAAGCAGCCTCACTTTGGATGAGGTTGGCAACACCATGCTTGTTTCCTGGGCTCATGGCTCATTTATTGACTCCTTAATCCTCAGAAGCAACAAAGGCAGCCTGTGAAACTTCTGCCATCTTAAAGAACACAATCTCCCTCACCCACATATCTTTGAAATCCATACAGGACACCTAGTGTTTTATTTTAATTTAATTTCCCCTTCTTTGGTTTCTGGCAGCATGAAGCAGAAGATCAGGGGCATGGAGCGAGCCATAAGCCATTGAAAGCTGCCCTGGCTTTTCGCTTCACAGTACACTGGGAGATACCATGTGGTATGCAACATTCATCTGCAGATATAGAGACTGTAAAATTGTATTCTAAAATTAAAAATTTTTTAATTAGAAGGCAGCATCTGTGAACCTTTTACTGGAAACCACTGCTTTTTTTCCCTCTGATAAATTATCCTAGCTCTGTGGCCCATTATCCCCCTCCCACCATGTCAGAGATTAGAAAACCAGCCTCTCCTCCCCTAATAATACTCCTGTAACAGTCAGATGGAGATTTCTCTGCTTAATGTTTAACACGCAACTGATACTGATTTCAAGAAATTGAGAAATATTTAATTTAGAGTCACTTCTTTCTTTATAGATTCTCTTGGCTTCCCTGTTTTTCTTCCAATCCCTTATTTCCAGAACCTATGTGAATCGAAGCTGGATATGGTCTGCTGTGGCGTCCATCAGCTTCTTAATCCCTACTTGAGACCATCCTCTGTTGTTGAAAACAATATAATCCACCCCAGCAGCCAATTTGGGAAACCATGGGTGAAGATTATTTTATTTCCGGTGGGAGCTATTTTATCAGGCGCAAATGATAATACCCCTGCCTAGCAACAATGGTCTTCTGTTCTCCTTTTCTGTGCTGAGTTAGGTAAGACTTGAACAGGGCAAGCTGTAAGGCGGCGCCACAGACAGAAGTGCCAGGGGGGCAGAGGTGTCTGAGGATGGGGAGAGTCTGAGCAATCGGCGTTCACAGACAGGAGGTTAGTTGAAGATGGAGGACTAATAAATGTAGGTGGGATATTAGGATCTAGGGCCCAGGGGTGTGTGGAAGCAGAAATAAGCAGGTGAGAAGCTGGATACAAAGACCAGCTCAGTCTGAGCCTTTGAAATGTGCACAAAGGAATAAAAAGAGGTGGTCAGTACCCGAGCTTCTAGTTTTAAGAACCAGAAATCAAGGATGGCAAACATATAGAGATGAAATCCACAGGACCAGACAAGAAGAAATATATGGAGCAAGGAGTAGAGAGAATAGATTAGAGAGGCTGAGGCACAGGATCTCAGGGTTATTATTAAGTAGGTTTTATGGGTTGAGTTGTGTCTCCCTCAAGGAAATTGAAGTTCTAACACTCAGTACCTATGAATTGTGACCTTCTTTTGCAGATTATCAAATTATCAAAGATAAGGTCACTAGGTCATTTGGATGTGCAGATAGACTCAAGGAGAATACCATGTGAAGATAAACATAGAGGCTGGAGTGATGCATCTTCAAGTTAAGGAGCATCAAAAATTGTTACCAAACTCCCAGAAGCCAGGGGAGCTACATAGAACAAATTCTCTTTTAGAGCTCATGGGAGGAACCGAGCCCACTGACACCTTAATCTCAGACTTCCAACCCCAGAACTGTGAGATCGTAAATTTTGTTGTTGGAGCCATCCAGTTTGTGGGACTTTGTTACAGCAGCCCTATAAAACTAATACAGTGATATCACACCCATGGGGCAAATATGGCTCGCTCCCCAATATCCTGTCTCCATTCTTCCTTAGTGAAAGTATCTCAGCCTATAACTGGTTACTGTGTCATCTGAAATATTGCCTATATTCCCAGGCTTCTTTGCAGTTGGCTGGGCCAATAAAAGGTACTATGAAAAGTTGTTGGTAACTTTAGAAGACTCCTTTAAATGGGGGGATGGTAAGGCATTTTTGTTTTCCTTTTTTCTTTAAATTTCAGCTTTAGAAATTTTTTTCAGGTATAACTGATAATTTCTTTCCTTTTGTCTTATTTCTATACTACTCTGCTTCCTAATTATTCTGGAATTCAATTCACTTATGAGGACTGGAGCTCCAGAAGTCATGGAAGCCAGAGCTAGAATAGTAGGCAGGAATGATGGAAGGAACTAGGTTCTCTGCCACTCATGGAGCTGCCGTATCAACCCTGTCCTACCTTCCTCAATTTTTCTTGGCTATGAGAGAAAAACAAAGCTCTGTCTAACTTAAGATGGTTGGATGAAGCTTATTGTCATAAACCATGCAACCTATGTCTAACCAACACACAGCAGTTGTACATGTGAGAAGGTGTGGATTCAGGGACGTGATGTGACTCACTGATGAGCATACAGCCCCCATGCCTGTGTTGGAAGGTGGATTTCAAACTTTATTTTATTGAAGTATAGTTGATTTACAATGTTGTGTTAGATCAGTCTCTGGAATTGGACCCTGGCAACCTCCATTTTAATCAGCAACTAAATTGATTCTTAAGTAGATGAAATATTAAGAACATTCCCCAAGTTAGGCCACCTCATACTCAGGGACTATATCTAGGCTGCAAATTTGAAGACCCAGAGGCGTGTTAACTTTATTCCCCAAACCACCATCTTATAATCCACCAGCTGGAGGGTGCTATTGAAGTGAACTCTTCAGTAGTTGATAAACAGGAAGCAGAGCCACCTGTCACATTTGCCTTCTTAAAAGATTGCAAGTTAGGGGACTCCTTCATTTCTTGGGAAGGCAACATCCAAAGAGGATCGTTACCTTTTCCTAGGATGGGGTCTAAGAATGGGAAGAGTATCACTGATGGAGTAAGAGCAGTTTGGGGGCAGTGGCAGAGGTAGAAGCAGACTTTGGGAGATGAGAAGGCAAGAGGAAAAGTTGATGGGGGACCTCTCTGGCTTGGGCGTGTTGCTTGTAGTAGGCTAAAGCTAAATCACACAGAAAGAGCAGTGGCATAGGACTGCAGGTAAGAGAGAAAATAATGATTAAAGCAAAATGACTGAGCATTCTTTCACCCACTAGGACATCAGGGTCTGCTATCAATGTGAGTCATCCTTCTCCCTCCTGCTGCTCTTACGTGACTATTCTCTTCATTTGCTCCCTAAGACTCTAATCTTTGAGGCTCTTGGCTTGGCTATATATCCCTCTCTTTGTCCCCATGTCAAACTTTTACTATCCTCCTTGTCACTCCTCCTTAATCGCTGAAAACTTGAGCAACTTGTCTACAGTCTCCCTTTCCATCTCAATTTCTTCCCTTTAACCAAAGACTGTCCTAGCCTCTCATCTTGACATTATCTTTTCCAATGATCTCATCTCCCCACCTCAGCCACTCACTTCCATTCTCACACCCTGAACCTTATTAGCAGAAACTACACCATTTCTGAAATCACCAATAGAAATGTCTAGACATTTCCCCAAGGTAACTCTTTAACCTCCAGACCCTCTGCTCAAGTATCTCTACTACAACACTATCACACCTACAGTGTCAATCTTGATCCTTCCACATTCTCTCCATCAATCAGCTTCTCTTTTATCCAGTCTGTATGCATCCAGCTTAGAGCATCTGCTCTACTGAGGCAGACAATCTTTGGTAATTATGCTTATCTTTGTTCCCTCTTTGTCCATTAGCAAGAGCATAATCCCAACCCAGGTGAACCCAATTACTCACATTCTCCATCTCAGTTCAGTTCAGTTCAATGCTCAGTCATGTCTGGCTCTTTGCGACCCCATGGACTGCAATATGCTAGGATTCCCTGTCCATCACCAACTCTCAGAGCTTGCTCAAACCCATGTCCATCGAGTCAGTGATGCCATCCAACCATCTCATCCTCTGTCATCCCCTTCTCCTCCCTCCTTCAATCTTTCTCACCATCAGAGTCTTTTGTAATGAGTCAGCTCTTCGTATCATGTGGCCAAAGTATTGGAGTTTTAGCTTCAGCATCAGTCCTTCCAATGAATATTCAGGACTTTAGGATGTACTGGTTGGATATCCTTGCAGTCTAAGGGACTCTCAAGAGTTTTCTCCAACACCACAGTTCAAAAGCATCAATTCTTTGGTGCTCAGCTTTCTTTATAGTCCATCTCTCACATCCATACATGATTGCTAGAAAAAACCATAGCTTTGACTAGATGAACCTTTGTTGGCAAAGTAATGTCTCTGCTTTTTATTATGCTGTCTAGGTTGGTCATAGCTTTTCTTCCAAGGAGCAAGTGACTTTTAACTTCATGGCAGAAGTCACCATCTGCAGTGATTTTGGAGCCCCTCCCCCACCAGAAAAAAATAAAGTCTCTCACTGTTTCCATTGTTTCCTCATCTGTTTGCCATGAAGTGATGAGACCAGATGCCATGATCTTAGTTTTCTGAATGCTGAGTTTTAAAAAAATTTTTTCACTCTCCTCTTTCACTTTCATCAAGAGGCTCTTTAGTTCTTCTTTGCTTTCTGCCATAAGGGTGGTGTCATTTGCATATCTGAGGTTATTGATATTTCTTCCTGCAACCTTGATTCCAGCCTATGCTTCATCCAGCCCAGCATTTTGCATGATGTACTCTGCATATAAGTTAAATAATCAGGGTGACAATATACAGCCTTGACGCACTCTCTTCCCAATTTGGAACCAGTCTGTGGTTCCACGTCCAGTTCTAACTGTTGCTTCCTGACCTGCATACCTCCAGATTTCTCAGGAGACAGGTCAGGTGGTCTGGTATTTCCATCTCTAAGAATTTTCCACAGTTTATTGTGATCCACACAGTCAAAGGCTTTGGCATAGTCAATAAAGCAGAAATAGATGTTTTTCTGGAACTCTCTTGGTTTTTCGATGATATAGCAGACGTTGGCAACTTGATCTCTAGTTCCTCTGCCTTTTCTAAAATCAGCTTTAACATCTGCAAGTTCACAGTTCATGTATTGCTGAAGCCTGGCTTGGAGAATTTTGAGCATTACTTTACTAGCGTGTGAGATGAGTGCAATTGTGCAGTAGTCTGAGCATTCATTGGCATTGTCTTTCTTTGGGATTGGAATGAAAACTGACCTTTTCCAATCCTGTGACCACTGCTGAGTTTTCCCAATTTGCTGGCATATTGAGTGCAGCACCTTCACAGCATCATCTTTCATGATTTGAAATAGCTCAACTGGAATTCCATCACCTCCACTAGCTTTGTTCATAGTCATGGTTCCTAAAGCCCACTTAATTTCACATTCCAGGATGTATGGCTCTAAGTGAGGGATCACATGATTCTGGTTATCTGGGTTATGAAGATCATTTTTGTACAGTTCTTCTGTGTATTCCTGCCACCTCTTCTTCTTAATACCTTCTGCTTCTGTTAGGTCCATACCATTTCTTTCCTTTATTGTGCTCATCTTTGCATCAAATATTCCCTTGGTATCTTTAATTTTCTTGAAGAGATCTCTAGTCTTTCCGACTCTATTGTTTTCCTCTATTTCTTTGTATTGATCACTGAGGAAGGCTTTCTTATCTCTCCTTGCTATTCTTTGGAACTCTGCATTCACATGGGTATGTCTTTCCTTTTCTCCTTTGCCTTTAGCTTCACTTCTTTTCTCAGCTATTTGTAAGGCCTCCTCAGACAACCACCTTGCCTTTTTGCATTTCTTTTTCTTGGGGATAGTCTTGATCACTGCCTCCTGTACAATGTCACAAACCTCCATCCACAGTTCTTCAGGCATTCTATCATATCTAGTCCCTTGAATCTATTTCTCACTTCTACTGTATAGTCATAAGGGATTTGATTTAGGTCATACCTGAATGGTCTAGTGGTTTCCCCTACTTTCTTCAATTTAAGTCTGAATTTGGCAATAAGGAGTTCATGATCTGAGCCACAGTCAGCTCCCAGTCTTGTTTTCCTGACTGTATAGAGCTTCTCCATCTTTGACTGCAAAGAATAGAATCAATCTGATTTTGGCATTGATCGTCTGGTGATGTCCGTGTGTAGAGTCTTCTCTTGAGTTGTTGGAAGAGGGTGTTTGCTATGATCGGTGTGTTCTCTTGAAAAACTCTATTAGCCTTTGCCCTGCTTCATTCTGTACTCCAAGGCCAAATTTGCCTGTTACTCCAAGTATTTCTTGACTTCCTGCTTTTGCATTCCAATCCTCTATGATGAAAAGGACATCTTCTTTGGGTGTTAGTTCTAGAAGCTTTTGTAGGTCTTCATAGAACTATTCAGCTTCAGTTTCTTCAGCAATACCAGTTGGGGCATAGCCTCAAATTACTGTGATATTGAATGCTTTGCCTTGGAAACAGAGATCGTTTTTTTGTTTTTGAGGTTGCATCCAAGTACTGCATTTCAGACTCTTTTGTTGACTATGATGGCTACTCCATTTCTTCTAAGGGATTCTTGCCCACAGTAGTAGATATAAAGGTCATCTGAGTTAAATTCGCCCATTCCAATACCTTTTAGTTCACTGATTTATAAAATGTCGATGTTAACTCTTTCTATCTCCCGTTTGACCACTTCCACTTTGCCTTGATTCACGGACCTAACATTCCAGGTTCCTATGCAATGTTGTTCTTCACAGCATCAGACTTTACTTACATCACCAGTCACATCCAGAACTTGGTGTTTTTGCTTTGACTCCATCTCTTCATTCTTTCTGGAGTTATTTCTCCACTCATCTCCAGTAGCATATTGGGCACCTACTGACCTAGAAAGTTCATCTTTCAGTGTCCCATGGTTTTGCCTTTTCATACTGTTCATGGGGTTCTCACGGCAGGAATACTGAAGTGGTTTGCCATTCCTTTCTCCAGTGGACCATGTTTTGTGAGAACTCTCCACCATGAGTCATCCATCTTGGGTGGCCCTACACAGCATGGCTCACAATTTCATTGCGTTAGACAAGGCTGTGGTCCATGTGATCAGTTTGATTAGTTTTCTGTGATTGTGGTTTTCATTCTGTCTGCCCTCTGACAGATAAGGATAAGAGGCTTATGGAAGCTTCCTGATGGGAGAGACTGACTGTGGGGGAAACTGGGTCTTGTTCTGATGGGTGGGGTCATGCTCAGAAAATCTTTAATCCAATTTTCTGTTGATGGATGGGGCTGTGTTCCCTCCCTGTCATTTGACCTGATACCAAACTGTGGTGGAGGTGATGAAGATAATGGGACCTCCTTCAAAAAGTCCTATATGTGCACTGCTGCACTCGGTGCCCCCAACCCTGCAGCAGGCCACCGCCGACCCACACCTCCACTAGAGACTCCTGGACACTCATGGGCAAGTCTGGGTCAGTCTCCTTTGGGGTCATTGCTCCTTTCTCCTGGGTCCTGGTGCACAAAAGATTTTGTTTGTGCCCTCCAAGAGTCTGTTTCGCCAGTCCTGTGTATATTCTGGTGGCTCAATGGTGGGGTTAATGGAGACCTCCTCCAAGAGGGCTTATGCCACACCCAGGTCTGCTGCACCCAGAGCCCCTGCCCCTGCGGCAGGCCCCTGCTGACCTGTACCTCCACAGGAGATGCTCACACACTCAAAGGCAGGTCTGGCTCAGTCTCTGTGGGTTCTCCTGGTGGCCACAGGGTTTAGTTTGAGCCCTTCAAGCCTCTCTGGCATTGATTCTAAATGTGATTTCACTCCTCCTACCTTCTTTCTGGTGCTTCTCCTTTGTCCTTGGACGTGGGGTTTCTTTTTTTGGTGGGATCCAACATTCTTCTGTGGATGGTTGTTCAGCAATGAGTTTTAACTTTGGAGTTCTCGCAGGAGAATACCAGCACACATCCTTCATCTCACATCCACCCTAAAAATTAAGCCTGCTGGGGGAAAACTCACACAGTTAAGCAGATTACAATCACTATGGATTCATAATCTTTTAATCACCTACCTCAACTGGGCTTTCATTATCATCTAGCAAGCATTCTATTTCCCTTGTCAGCTTACACCTCACACTTTACCGTTCTAACAAAGGAAGGTTTCCCCAAGTGTTGGCTCCCAGGGATTGCACTACATTATTATTTTCTTTCTGCCCAATCTTAATCATCTTCCCATGATTAGAAGATAAGTTTGCTCACTGCTCTCTCATCAACAAAATCAGGCATGAAAACTAGAACCTTTCCTTGAAACTCACATCACTCTAGCTACCACCATTTCACTTTACCCACCTTCTTGGCCACATTGCTCAAGAGTGTTATAGATGATACCTGCACATCGGTACCTTTGAGTTATTTTGTCATCTTCAAAGTCTGCTTCTATCCCTGCCACTGCACCAAAACCGCTCTTACTCATTCGCTGATACTCTTCCCATTCTTACATACATCTTAGGAAAAGATAACAATCTTCTTTATCTGTTGTCTGTAGGTTGTTGTAGCTCTCTTTCATGTCTTGTTCCAGGGTCCAGGCGGCCCCTACATGGATTATACCCTGGGACATATTATTCATACAGTAGAGGGAAAAGTGTAAGAGCTAACTGAATAAAGGTTCTTATGTCTTCTACTGGGAGATGGCATAGGATAAGTCTGTTCGCATCACATTGATCACATTAAGTCACACTCATGACTGGGCCTGACATCAGTGGAGTGTAACTGTGAAGTGAAGTGAAAGTCGCTCAGTCATGTCTGACTCTTTGCGACCCCATGGACTATACAGTCCATGGAATTCTCCAGGCCCAGAATACTGGGTTGGGTAGCCTTTCCCTTCTCCAGGGGGTCTTCCCAACCCAGGGATCAAACCTGGGTTTCCTGCATTGCAGGTGGATTCCTTACCAGCTAAGCCAAGAGGGAAGCCCAAGAAAACTGGAGTGTGTAGCCTACCTCTTCTCCAGCAGATCTTCCCAACCCAGGAAACAAACCAGGGTCTCCTGTATCACAGGCAGATTCTTTACCAGCTAATCTACCAGGGAATCCCTGGAGTGGAACTGTACTTGCCTCAAAGGTGGAGGCAGGTAATGAATAACTAGACAATAGCCAAAAGCAAGAATATGTAATTCTCTTACAGGGAATGGGGAGGGAAATATATGGGTACAGTGTTACTATTTTCTACAATGCTTTGAACCCCTTGATCCTTTCTTTTTCTCTTATCCCATCACATATGTTGCTTTCACTCACTTCTATTTTCTCGACCTTCATATCAAGGCAGTAATCTACTAATTCATGCCCACTTGACTGTCGGCCATTTCCAGCTTGCAGGTTAATTTCCTCTGTGCTTTTTTCTTCTCTCATTCTATTGTGTGTGTATGTGTGTGTATGTGTGTGTGTGTGTGCATTGATGAACAATGG
Source organism: Muntiacus reevesi (assembly GCF_963930625.1). NCBI lineage: Eukaryota > Metazoa > Chordata > Mammalia > Artiodactyla > Cervidae > Muntiacus > Muntiacus reevesi. The sequence goes on along the minus strand of NC_089263.1, from coordinate 11,330,880 downwards.
GGAAGAGAAAAAATTGCTTATTGAGTCACTACATGGTTATAATTTTATGGGGTACTCACTGCTATCATCTTCCTTCCGTATTCTATTGACATCACAGTGCCTGTTGCAGTGACTATTAAAGCAACTCCTACTCTTCTTTTTATCTGTCTCTCCCACTATGAATGTCTTCATTTTTGGTGGATAAACTGGTCTTTGGTTCATGAAGATTTTTCAAGCCATGTGGCTTGAGTTATGTCAATTGTCTTCTTTACTATCTCCAAATATCAATTCATATCCCCCCCGTCTTATTCTTGTTCATCCTTCACAGCACAAGACGTGTCCCTCTCTCTGGAAACATCCCATCCTTCTCCCTTTTTCCCACTGGTGACAATATTATAACCTTATCGTATTCCATTTAGTGCTATTTACTAAGAATGCCTTAATGACTGGTCTATGGAAAATACAAATAAATAACATGACTTTATTTTCCCAAAGACAGCTGGGGTTACATATGTGTCAAATAGAATATAATAGATAGGGATTTATTCCTCCATTAGCTTTTTAGGTTTGCTTATCTTTCAGAGTAATTTAAATTGAAATGGAAGACAAATCCTTATTTGATTGTTAGGCAATTCAGTGCTATTTATTTTATTCGAGTTGGTGTGGGATCTAAGTGCACTGTTGTTAAAAGGCTATTTAATGTCACATAGCGGGCCGATTAATTTTTTCAATAAATTGCCAACATATCCAGTCAATTGCGTACATTTAATTGGGAGAGTCCATTCTTCTAAAGTCTGTCTCTATACTTTGTGGTAATGGTGCCATAGTTTACATGCTCTTAGACATACAAAGACACTGCCTTTTGTTATCAAAAGTCTGGTGATATATCTCAAGTAAATGTGTGGTTCTGTTAAAAGAGGGCCAAAGGATGACATGAATTAAGTAGCACAGCATGCAGTCAAGAAGCAGAGCATGGTGGGGATTGTTTTTTAAATTTTTTTGGATGATTTGTTTTGTATGGATAATGAAAGGTATGATCACTGATGTTGAAGTTTAACATATTGTTGGCAAAGAGGCATATTTATTTAAGCTTAAACTAGGATTTTATCTTGGGTATCATTTTCTTACTTGGTCTGAAAGATGAGAACAGAGAAAGTTCCTCTTGTTTTCTTGCCTACAATGATTATATAATGCTAATTTAATTAGCTAATTAATGTTTATTCTTGGGATGTTTGAATTCCTTGTTGAGAACAGAGAGAATAGGGGAGGAAGGGACAAGATGACCATAAAGCTCAAATAAAATCATAAATTTGCAAGTAATATTTTTTCTCATATTAGTTATTGACAAACTATGTTAGGTAGTATACAAATAAGGTCTATACAATCAAAAGTTTTATGTTTTGTTTGTAATTATTTCTACAGAATCTAATGTAATATGTAGCATATAGTATAGTTAATACAAATTTGTCAAATCAATGAATGAATGGAAAAATAAAGGTACAATTAAGAAATACAAATGGCAGTTGTGATTTTAAAATAGTAAAGGTGTCTTCCCTTTTTTCTATCTAAATATCACAACATTTAAGAATATGAAAACTTTGAAAAAACATATTGTTATGAAATAACAACAACAGTAACAGTAGTAATTGGCTTTAATGAAGTTGTGGTCCTTTTAAAAAAAAAAAGCACATCAAGAAGGCATATAGATATTTCAGGAAGCTATGGTCAGGCAATAGGAAGAGGTAAAACATTCATTTGGCAAACTTTGGGAGTGACATGAAGAAAAAGATAATAAACTATCCAGAAATGAGGGCCACACTGCCAAGAATATAAAGAAAAAGAGGACTTTTTGAAAGTATAAAAAGTGGTAGCTGATTAAAATAAATAGACAAAATAAAAGGAAAATTTAGAAAAAAAGAGTTAAAAAGGCCTAGGGAGGAAAGAAGAAGAAAAGAAGATCCAGTCCATGTATTATTAGTACTTCCAAGATAGAAAGCTGAATTAATGAAACAAGTGAAAATTATTGAAAGAAATATATTTTTAATTCTGTAAATAAAATAACTCCTGAAGCTATACATTTAAGAAATAGTGTCTAGAGGAAAAAATTAACAGAATAATGCAACAGTAAGATATATACTGCTAAAGTTATTGCATTCCAAGGATAAAGAAATATCCTTTGGAAAACCAGTTAAAAATATCTAATTCCTAAAAAGGACAAAAGTCAGACTGGCCGAAGAGTTCTTATTCTCTTTCCATCTGTCTCTCAAACCCCTCATCACTCATACAAAAATGTAATATAAATTTAAGAGTTTTTATCATATATGCATATATGATATGCATAACAAGAAATGAGAGTAGAGTTTACAATATTATCAGGATAAAAAGAAAAGGTGATTACATAATTTTATATCCCGGCAAAGTACTATTAAAACTTCCCAGTGGCTGACTGGCCAAGAATCCACCTGCCAATGCAGTAGATGCAGATTTGATCCCTGGGTCAGGAAGATCCCCTAGAGAAGGAAATGGCAACCCACTCCAGTATTCTTGCCTGGGAAATCCCATGGACAGAGGAGCCTGGCAGTATAAAATCCATGGAGTAACAAAGTCCAATACAATTTAGTGACTAAACAACAACAACAAAGTACTATTACTGCATAAATGTAACAGGAAAACACTTTCAAACATGTAAGAATTCAGGAAATAAAGTTACCATGAGCCTGTTTTACAGAAAAAAATCCTAGGATTTCATTTAGAAAACATAGAATTTCCCGGAAAAAAAATCTTCGAAGAAAATAATGGGGAACTAGCCACACTAGACATCACACTTATTATTTTAAGAAATCATAATAATTAGGGCAGTGTGAAGAACAGAAAGTTGGCAATAGCTGAAATGCATATAGGAATTTTATGTAATGAAGTCTATGTTAGCGAACAAAATACAAATAGCTGAATGAAGAGTGAATGCTTATCTGGATTAAAAGGAAAAGGCTGGATTCATATCTAATACTATACACCAAAATAGATACATAAGAATTTTAAGAGTAAATACTAAAACCATAAAATGCTGAAACCAACATGGGGGAATTTATTTTTATGATACAGGGGAGGTTCTTCTAAGAATGATAAAATCCCAGATTTTAGAAAAAAAACAATAAATGCAAATGATAAAAGTCAAAAGTTACTACATCAAATGAAAATAATAAAGGATCAGCAAAAGAAAATAGAAACCACAAAAGTGGAAAATAAGTATTTGCAATTCATAACAGACTCAAAGCTGCCTTTCTTAACATATTATGTCCTCTGGGTCATCAAAAGTGAAAGACCAAAAACCTAAGGGTAAGACTTAGATTAAAAGTGAACGACTTAAACAACTAACAGAAAATGTAGTGCCCATGACTATTAGACCTATGGAGAGTTGCTCAAACAATAACTCTTACCATAAGAAAAATGCAAATTCAAACTATGGGATGACTTTTACTATGTATAAGATTTGCAAAGATCAAAAATTTCGAGGTTGAAGAAGGTCAAGGAAAATACACACTCTTGTGATGGAAACAAACAGTGGTACACCTCTAAGAGGCAAACTGAGCAAAATCTGTTCAATTCTATATTTGCATATACTCCTTGATCCATGAATTTGAATTTTTGAAGTTTAAACTACTGACACAAGCACAAAGGAATTTATATAGGTACGAAGATATTTACAGAAGTGATGGTTTAGGTGCGTGTCTATACAAGTCTATAAAAATATTAGATAGCTATAAATAAAGGACTTTAAACAAGTTATGACATATTCATACAGTTGAAAACTAGGCAAGAAAAGAAAAAAAGAAAAGAAAAAGACAGTTCTAGATTAAGTATTATAGAAGGAACTTCAAGAGATATTATTAAATAAAAGAGAGGTGTGGGTATAAAGTATACTATTTCTTGTTTTTGCTTTTCTTTTTAAGGGCCATTCATAATGTGTGCATGTTCAGAAATACCTGTAAAGTTTCAATAAGAAGCCAGTACCAGCCGCTGGCAAGGAAAACGAGAGAACCAAGAAAGGTTATGAGAACAACTTCAATTTCCTTGATTCAGTCTAGTAGTTCGAAGTAATTGTTGAGAAAACACAGGGCGATGCATTTAGATTCATTTCTAGTTAATCTACAAAGATTCTGATCATACATCTTCCTTTTCATTAATGATTTCAAGTAGAGGCGTTTAACTCCTACACTGGTGGCATATCTCACCAGGCTTGCACATAGGTTTTTGACCCTTACTTAGACATCTGTTGCTTCCCTGGTGCTGGGGAGTGTTTACTGCATTGGTGTTTCTCTCTTTGGGGCAAGAAAGAACTGACCGTGGTAGCGGGGGATTAAGGAGTGGGGTTCAGCGTTGCAGTTTCTGCCCCTCCCTTAAAGCCTGCTGCTTGCCTGATTCCCCAGAGGGGGCAACAAATACTTTCCTTGGCTGCCCCCACCCCCACCTCTTCCCATTTCCTTTGGAAACTTCTCAGCCTCAATTCTGAGAGGGTAAGGATGTAGCATTTATATCTGTTTGGTCTGCATGTTTTTCCCTGTTGCAAAGTGCGTGTCTTAGCTGGTGGTTCACCTCAACCAGCCCCACCAACATCTCCTCAGCAGGTCACTTGCTGGAGGAGTTGTGGTCATCACCCAGCTCTAGACATGTTGTGTCTTCCTGAGAGTGGCGTCTGGTGTCCAAGTTTCTGCTGGAATATTTGAAATTCCAAAGGGAAGTTCCAGGAAGTTCTCTTGGTCCACAGCGGATTAATAAGGTTCTCCTTTCACACCCGCAGCCGGCCTGTTTTGATATTGGGGTTTCCTGCAGGGTGGAAGCAGAGGTAGAGGAAGTAGGTGACACTCCTCACACCCGGGATCCCCTCTGTGCTGTTAGCCCCCTGACTTATCTGGCACCCCTGTTCCTTCTACCTTTATGGGTGTCTATTGTGGACCTCTTCTCAGAAACATTTTCAGAGACAACTTTGTCCTGAAGCCTTGACCCAAAGGGACTGGCTGTTGGAAGTTTCTGCTCTAGTCTCCCATTAATCTGATGGTATGAGCTTGTGAATGAAGCTTTATTGGAATACGGCCACATTTATGCATTGCCTGTGGCTGCTTTCACGCTATGGTGATAGAATCGAGTGGTTCCAGCAGAGGCCATGTGGTCCTTACATCTAGAATATTTGTAAAGCTAGCTGACCTCTGCTCTAGATAATGTAAAGTCTATAATAATTGTGTGACTCTGGTGTAGCCGGAGACACCTGTTTTTCTGAGTCCCACCCGCATCCTTAGCCCCCTTCTGAAGGCAGCTCTCTCCCAGTATAGTTTTTCTCATTCTCTGCTGAGATAAATAACCCTCAAGAAGGAAGGGGTTCCAGCGGGCACGGAAGAGAGAGGAGTGGATATTATGAACCCATCTCTGGGTGTTGTCTTGATTGCATCACCCTCTATCTGAATGATCTTGCACAAATTACATAGCCACTCTCTGCCTCAGTTTCCTCATCTGCAAAAGACAGAGTAAGTATGTATTTCATGGATTTGTGATGAAATTCAAATGAGAGTTTACACTTCAAGCACTTAGCTCACTGGTACATAGCCTGCGTGATCAGTTGATGTTATTTATTATCATTGTACCTCGGACACCAATAGTCATGTTATTTACTAGAAGCCACAACATCTTGGCTGACCTTTGTGGACCAAAGAGAAGCCCTTAATCCAAGGGCAATAGGTCTGATCAATTGACCGTAAGGATTCAATGAAGTGGCTGGGACCAGAGTCTGTCTATCCTGTGTGGCTGATACTTGAGGAGATTACAGATATCCTAGTTTACCCAGGAAGATTCTGACATATCCATGTTATCTTGGCAGAATTAATAGCTCTCCTTTTCACTCTTAGAGTGTTCCAATTCGGGTAATAAGCTATGTGGTCACTCTATCCCTACTGAATGGTGACTGTCTAAAGCAGAGAGCTTCAAGGAGTTGATACGGGGAGTTGACGTAAGAGATCTACAGAAATGCCAACAAGCCAAGGCTTTTGGTCTATGCAGATGTGGAGACTCCCTGTGGTAGACTATAAAGACACTCTGGAGAGAGTCCTCTGTAATACCTAATCTGAGTTAAGACTAGTGCTAGATGTGTGGCTGTGCTTTGACACAGAGCAACAAAATAAGGCTTGTCAAATCCAGGCAGAGAGAAGGGAATTGCGAGGCTGTGGGTTGGTCTGAGGTCAAAGTTTCCTCGTGTTAACGAGGACCTGAGGGGACCTCGACCAGGGATGGGCTTCTCAAAATAACTCACAAAGCTAGTGGCTGTTTATGTCAGTGCTGCTGGGACCCCAGGGCAGGGGTTTCCCTCATTACAGAACCCCTTATCTTTTGCAGAAGTGTCAACTTCTAGACACTTTTGACTGTAAATGAACCAGTATGATAATAGATATTTGGGGGGGGTGGGAAAAGAGGTTGAAGGTGTGGAAAAACAAATGGATAAAAACAAAAGTGAAAAGATGGAGTCAAACATGGCTTAATAATAAGATAAATTCTGATTTGAGAACGGTATTGTAAAAATATATGTGTCTTAGATTTATGAGAATCTGGTTTTAGGAACTGAGGTGATACGGCTCCAAAACCTCAGGCAGGCTTGTTGGAGGAGGATTCTGGGATGAGGCATGTGGTCTGTGCCTGAAGTGTTGGGGCCTGACGGCTCAGGGACAAGGTCTGGCTCCCAAGACCCAGCTGGACTAGCTGGTGTCCATCAAAGTACAGGAATTCCAAGCATTGTGTCAATGAGACATTAGTAGATCTGCTGGGGCAGACCCAGCAAGGGTGAGCCAGATAATGGTCCCCCAGGACATTGACCACATTTGGCATGACCCTCGGAGTCAGGCTGAAACTCAGGAGTGCACTCAGTCCTTCAAGGGTGAGGATGATCTTGGAAAGGGTGGGAACCTGTCTATCCTCTTTCCTTGTGAACTTTGGCAAAGAAAGGACTGGATTGACAGATATTTTCAGGTAAATAGCAATGTGAGATCACATTAAGCTGTAAGAAGTCACAGAAAGACCTGGGAATGATGTTTTTAGATTATTCCATATAGTTTATTAGAAGAGCATCCTTTGGGACCAGAAAGGAACATGACTTGCCTCTCAAAAGAGTTGCTAGTTTTCTACAGGGTCAAAAAAAGAAGACAGAGAGAAAGGAAAAGGAGGAGGAAGAGGAGAAAGAGGAAGAGGAGGGAGAGGAAGAATAGAAGGAAGGAGGAAGAAAGAAAAATGATACTGAATGATATAAAAAATTCAAGGCCACAATACAACTTAGCAATAAAGTTAATTTGATGCATATTGTTTCAGATGGAGTTCTATCAGAGAAGCAGGGCCTGTATGATAGGCACATCTATAAAGAGATTTATTGCATAGAGTTGGTTTATGCTACTGATGGAGCTGACTAGGTTAGTTTGAAATCTGAATGGCTGGCAGTCAGGAAAACCAGGCAGGAAAGTCCCCTCAAGGAGCTGCCTCCACAATCACAGGCTGACTTTCTTCTTCCCCAGGGAGAACATTTTGTTCTTAAGGCCTTTCAAGTGATTGGATCAGTTTTACCTACATTATCCAGGATAAACTCCTTGACATAAGTCAACTGGTTCTAGATATTAATCATGTCTGCAAAATACCTGCACAGCTACATCTAGATAAGAGTTTCACTGCATAACTGGGATTACAGCCTAGTCAAATTGATATACAAAATGATCATATATATCTAGTGATCTCTAAAATGACATCCATTGTATTTAAAAATTAGAAATAAGTGCTTCTCAAGTATGGACTCATCTATTATTATTCTTGGGCAGAAACTTTCACCTTTTTAATACACTGTGTCACATGCAGAAGAGCAATGTTGGGCATTTTTCTAGACCAGGGGTGTTCCATCATCCCCAGTGGTTCCCTACTGTCTCCAAAAGTGTCCATCCTGGTCCCAACCTCCCACCCCCAGTCCCCCTCTCTTTACTCCATGCCTCCTGGTTTCAGCTGTGCGGAACGTTTGGTTTTTGAGAGTGGGTGCTGTGTTCTTCCATGGCATGTCCAGTGCATGCTTTTGTGCCAGCCTAGAATGGAGGAGAAAGACCAAATAAACCAGTGATACAGTGAGAGAACGGGAGTAGATGAGCAGAAGCACAGGTCCTATGCAAGGTACTATGGCCAGAGGCTCAAACACCACTGTGAAGAACACGTGAACCCTGAGGTCCTCGGGTACAATCATGCTGTCTCTCCCAATCATTTACTCCAGGTCCGGACCCCGGATCCTCATGGTCTACACAGCACGCTGCTGCCCCATATCCTCAGAACTCCTGCTTGGGACCCAAGTGCTCCACGCGGTCCATGGACAAGGTCAGTATTAAGGCTCCTGGCTGCTGCAGAAGAGGTTCAGCATTCCAAACCCTGGTTGGTTAAGCAGAGAATGGGAGGCAATGGCACCTTTTGAGAAAGCCCTCCTCGGGGAGGTAGGGGAGACTTCACTCCATCTTGCCATAAGCTTGCAGCCTGAGCAGAGAACGTGCTGGGACAGCCTCTGTCTGTGCTCTCTGTCCCCAGGGTGGAGGGAGACCTTCCCCAAGCTTCCTCTTATGGGCTTCGAGAGTTACTTAAGGCAGGAGAAATAGTGCCTCTTCTTTCCTGTAATAAGACAAGTAGGGCTGAATATTTTTACTCTTGTGGCTAGAGTTTGGACAAGACAAGTTTGAAATAGCTTTCACTAGGATTCAGAATTAAGCAATCTCGATTAGAGGTTAACTATTTATGGGATTATATGACATTAAAGATCATATTTATTAGATGTCTGATACAGGAGAAAGGTCATGACATGGGGACAAATCATGCCGTAAGGTCAAAATATTTCCAATTGGACTCAATTTGAGGCCCATCTAACTGACTCTTATGCTGATAGTTATTAGAAATGTTCCCAAGGCAGCATTTCTAATAGATTGAGGGCATTCTCAGCTTAGATAAAATGCCACAGACCATGATACATTATAAAAGCATCTTACAGTCCTGGTTACCAGGCAGATTTTCTGTAGGAACTCAGTGTGACTTAACTTGCACAAACTCAAATTTTTGTTTCTTATTCATTAAGATTAGTGTGTGTTTCCAATGAATCACCCTCCAGTGATAGAAAAATATGAGAGCACTAGACCCTGAACTCAAAGGGAAGAATCTTTGTTATCTTTTCATCCCTGGTGAATAGCATGGTAATTGACTATTTTACTGAATAGGATATTAACAATCAGGCTGCAAGGGTTAAAATCCCAGATCAGTCACATGCTAGCTGCGTGACTGGCTCTCCATGGTTCAGCTTCTTCTTTATCCAAAAAAAAGAGAGAGAGAGAGAGAGAGAGAGAATCTGATAATACTACCCCCTTTCCAGGATGTTGCATGGAAAAGCAGAGTCAGAACTTCCAAATTTTATGTTTCTATTGGCAAAATGAACTCCATCTCAACCCAAGAGCCCCCATGCCTAGACGTGAAATATCTGAACATATACCACTTTTGGGGCGTCGCCGTTTTCTGGTGTGCTGTGCTGTGCTCAGTCATGTCTGACTTCTTGCGACCACATGGATTGTAGCCCACCAGTCTCCTCTGTCCACGGAGTTTTCCAGCTAAGAGTACTGGAGTGGGTTGTCATTTCCTTCGCCAGGGGATCTTCCCGACGAAGATCTATCCCCGTGTCTCTTGTGTCTTCTGCATTGGCAGGCATATTATTTCTAGAATGGCATAAAAGAATTCAAGGATGGAACTGGTTAAGCCATGCCTACTAACCCATGAAAATTGGACCATAAAGAAGGCTGAGTGTTAAAGAATTGATGCTTTCAAATTATGGTGTTGGAGAAGACTCTTGTGAGTCCCTTCGACTGCAAGGAGATCAAACCAGTCAGTTCTAAAGGAAATCAGTCCTGAATATTCATTTGAAGGACTGATGCTGAGGCTGAAGTTCCAATACTTTGGCCACCCTATGTGAAGAGCCAACGCATTGGAAAAGACCCTGATGCTGGGAAAGATTGAAGGCAAAAGGAGAAGGGGGCTGCAGAGGATGAGATGATTAGATGGCATCACCAATGCAATGGATGAGAATCTGAGCAAAGTCCAGAGATGGGGAAGGACAAGGAAGCCTGGCGTGCTGCAGTCTATGGGGTCGCAAAGAGTCAGCCGTGACTTAGTGCTTGAACAACACCTAACAGAGAACGGACCTCTTGATTAGTGGCTGATGTGATGGCAACCACTGAGATATTCCTAGTCCAGCCCCATTTTCAGGCCTGTTACTCCACCCTCCAAAGCCAATTTAGAGTTTATTCCCCACTCCTAACATTTCAGATCACCTCACCTGAAATCCTGACACTTTCCCAGCTTCCAGAGCTAGAGTAGAGCCCTCAGTGAAGAGACAACATGGGGAGTAACTGAAGAAGCTGTTCTTGGTGAAATATTTTGGGAGATTTCAGACGAGGGCCATGACTTGAAGCTGGAAGAATTGTTTGGAGGCAGAAAAATGGGCTATCTGAGTCAGATAGTTGGTGTCCAGTCAGAGAGAGGCTATTTCCCCATCTCTGCTTAGAATGTTACTGACTAGAGTTCTTGGCTTCCTTAATCAATAGAAAGTGATAAGATATCAGACAAGAAATTCAGACAAAACTTTAGGCCCTGGGGAGGGCCCTACTGCAGCAGCAGGGAGTGAGAACAAGTAATAATTTCCCTTGCTTACTAGCTCCCCCTTGGGTGAGGGTAGGCAAGTGTCCAGGGGTTGGCCTGGAGGGATGGCTTAGGTGGTTTGCCCACCCCTTTGGTGGTGGTGTGTGCAGCGGGCATGCACAGTAGCCTGCTTTTACTCCCAGCTCATCAAAAGTAGCAGTTGAGTTTTTTGGTCTCTTTGTATCTTGCTGTTCATAATTTTCCTGAACTGCACATACATAAGGTTACTTTTAGTCCCTTATAATTTCTTTGTATTTTGTTGCTCCAGGAGACATTTGTCCAGGTGCAAGAATTGCAGCAAAGGGTCCCAGGTTCCAGGTCACAGCCTGTCTCAAGAACACAGTGATGTTTGGCAACCAAGGTGTAGAAGCTTCCAGAGCATCTGGCGTCCTGTGTCGAGGTCCCAGGATGAGCAGTAATAATCAGACTGAGGTCTGATGGACAGCAGGTGTGGACAGCTGGGAGAGGAATGGGGAGCAGGCCTGGTGTGGTGTGGAGACTGCAAAACACACTGTGGTCCAGGGGCCCCGGAAATAACTGCAGGGCACTTGGAGGAATATTAATTTTCAACAGTCAGGCCTCGGGTCTCAAATGCCATAATGAGGTCATTAAAAGTAAATGTGATAGAATTTTATATTGAACCAAATGCTTCCTCTAAAGGGGCCATGGCAGAAGAATGTTTTCAGATATTAAAAGGAGGATAAGAGCTCTCAGCCTTAGCGCCATCTTTTGATAAACCTCTACACCATGAGAGCGAAGTGGAGGAAGAAGCGAATGCGCAGGCTGAAGTGCAAAAGAAGAAAGATGAGACAGAGGTCCAAGTAAACTTGTACACCCATGGAAACCACATAAGCAGAAACAAGGGAAGCCAGAGGCCAGGGATGCTGGTACAAATTGTGGACTGCATGCCTACTACCTAGAACTTCTCAATGGATCTGGAACATCTATGGCCATTTTGATTGCCTTGACCACCTTTGAGAGACCTACCTTGCTCGTATCAAAGCCGTCCCTTTTGGTCCTTGGCCCTGGACCTGTGATAACTATGGACTAGTTCTCTTCTCAGTTGTGGCTGAAGGTAATGTGTACAATAAATCATCTCTTTTGCTGTCTTAGCTGAAAAAAGAAAAAAAAGGAGGATAGAAAACTTCATTTTAGACACAGATATGGGCTGGATGTTGGGTGCATCTTCACACTTACAAAAGAGTTCAGATTTCAGGCTGATAAAATGGTCCAGTCTCAATCCTGGAGTGCCAGTTACTCCTTATTACAAAGCTTGGTTCTGAGACAGACTAGAACCCGGAACCCTTTGCTGCAAAGCTTACACCTGGACCAATGTCTTTTGGAGCAACAAAATACGAAGAAACTATAAGAGACAAAAATAACTGTGTGCATGTGCATTTGGGGCAAATCCTGGACAGCAAGATACAAAAACCCCGAAAAGTCCAACTGGCACTTTTGAAGAACTGGGAGCAAAATCAGGATGTCAGGAACAAAAGCAGGGCACTGTGGACTGCCCCTGCACTCAGCACCACCAAAGGGGTGGGTAGACCACATATCCATGCCTCCAGCCAGGCCACTGGACCTGCCTCTACCCTTACCCCATGGGAGGAACCAGCTTGACCCCCACCCTCACCCCCCACTTCCTCAGAGAGCAAGCTATTTAGAATGGACATACATAAGATTATAGAATGCATATACATTACTTGTCCTTCTATAGCAGAGTCTCCAGCGAAGTTTTGCCTGATATACTTGTCTGGCCTCTTATCAATTTCTGTTGGTTAAGGAGGCCAAGAACCCTGGTCAGTAACAGTTCTAGAGCTTCTAAGACAGATTTCTAAACGAGGAAGCTGAATACTGGTTTGAGGATTACAACTTTCTCTCTGTGTGTGTGTGTGTGTGTGTGTGTGTGTGTGCACGCTTAGTCGTTCAGTCATGTCCAACTCTCGATGACCCTTTGGACTGTAGCCAGCCAGGCTCCTCTGTCCATGGGATTTCCCAGGCAAGAAAACTGAAGTGGATTGCTGTTTGCCTCTCCAGGGGATCTTCCCCGCCCAGGGATCGAACCTGTACTTCCTGTGTCTCCCGCATTGCAGGCAGATTCTTTACCTGCTGAGCCATTGGTAGTCACTATGTACCCGCCCCCTGTTTATAGAAGAGGTGGGAGAGATCCAGACAGGAGAAGTTTGAGATGGGCACGCATGGGCTGGCTGTCCTTCTCGAGGGGCTCGAGCTGGGTGAATGAGTTAAGATCTCTTGGAGAACTCGCCACACAGGCCTGAAGTCTATGTTGCCTGGTTCAATTGAAAAAATAAAAAGGACAATTTTGAGGGTGTGAGTCTGGCCTTAGCAACTAGGTTAGCAATGGAGAGCTTGGGAAGTGGTCTTTCTCCAGCAAACAGCAGGCACTCTGGGCCACGTGGCAGCCAGCTGGTGGGTGGCAAGGGACTGGAATCTTATCCTAAGGAATTATATCTCAGGAGAGGAGCTGGCAAAGGGAAGAAACTCATCACATACCACCTTATTAATTTCAAGCTGCAGCCCAGCTGAGTGGAGAAAGTTTTGAAGAAGTTCAAAATATTGATTATTATATTGGACTGGCCAATTGCTGACTGTCTTAGCAAGTAATATGGCAGAAGAATGCTTTGGGGGAGTGGCTACAAGAATCATGAGCCCTGCCCGGAATTTCATCAAATGAATGGGGAGAACCTAGGGCAGCAGAGTATTTTTGAAGGGTGATGACTAGTGGAATGAAGTGAGAAAATGACCTTTTTATTTTTCTACATCATGCAAATCCTTTATTTTATGACGAGTGGTTAGTCACAGACACCCACAGACATATCCCTTGTGCCTCTGCTTCAGTTTCCCCAAACTGCAGTGACAACTTCTTTGGTTACTCAAACTAACTCTCTCTGCCACGCGTCCACATACTTGCATAGCCCCCCTGGCCCAGGGACACTACCCCAAACCCCAGCTCTCTCGGCTGGGGTGCTGAGATGCTATGTGGCAGTCAGCAACCCCCTCCCTGGGAAATAGATCATGTCCTAACACAGCCCCGGTCCTAGCTGAGGTCCAGTGAAGGCAAGAGGTCCCTTCCTCCTCCTCCTTCTCCTCTTCCTCCTCCTTCTTCTCTTTCTCCTCCTCCCCAGCCCTGTATCACCACCAGACTTGCTTACATCTTGTCTGAGTTTCTCCATCATGACAGCTGAAGATTCAAATGGCTTTTAGTTATTCTGGTTTGACCTTTTGTTTTAGAGCCCATGACTATGAAATCATTTTCTTCTTTTTCTTTTCTCTTTCTTTTGGAACACAAAAAAACAAAACCACTTGCCCATTACATATGCAGTACCTGTTTAAAAACACATCACATAATTCTGGCATCATAATTGAAGTCATTGTAATTAAAGTCTTGGAGAAGGCTCTGGCACCCCACTCTAGTACTCTTGCCTGGAAAATCCCATGGACGGAGGAGCCTGGTGGGCTGCAGTCCATGGGATCGCTAAGAGTTAGACACAACTGAGCAACTTCACTTTCACTTTTAACTTTCATGCGTTGGAGAAGGAAATGGCAACCCACTCCGGTGTTCTTGCCTGGAGAATCCCAGGGATGGGGCAGCCTGGTGGGCTTCCGTCTATGGGGTGGCACAGAGTCGGACCCGACTGATGCGACTTAGCAGCAGCAGCAGCAGCAGCAACTAAAGTCTCTTTGCCATCCATTCAGTCCATTATCATCCATTCTATTTCACTCAGCAGGGTGAACTTGGAGCAAAGCGAGAGTTAGTTGACAATATGTGCTACATTGAGTTGGATGTGAAGTTACGATGGAAGAGATACAGTCAATTAATCTCACACTCTAAATTCAGACTTTAAAAAAATATATGTTTAAAATAATATAAAGGAGGAATTGTAATTATTGTGAGTTCCGGTTGAGTTGCAATGGTATGGGTGCTCAGAATCTTTTCATATAATTGTCTCTTGGGTCATCCTGAGAGTTAAATTATTAGGAAGTATGATGAGAATATGCTTTACTGTTAAGCAGGTAAATTTCTTAAGAAATAGACTAATGTTGGGGTTAAATTAATTTGCTGAAAATCTAGAATAAACTTTCTTAATTTCCTCACAATTAACCTTGTTCTCTGGGAATATAAATGGTTGTGTGTGTGTGTGTGTGTTTGTATTGCTATTTTTGTCCTCCTTAAATTAGCTGTCTGATAGTAGAGATGCTTTTATTCTTCATAATTATTTTCTTCACTCAAACTTTGAGCTTATTTTTTGGTTGTTTCCTTGTCTTATTTTCTTATAAACATTCAAATTATAGACACTAGGTTAAAGGACTTTATGTTAGGTTAACAAATGTGATTGCCGATATCTGATTCTTTACTTACAAAAAGGCAATTTCCTGTGGTTCAACTTAATGTAGGGCCTTGAGGTCAGTTACTAACCCAAAGGGGAGATTAAACCATCTCCTTTTGTAGACAATGACTGTATATTCCTTGATTCCTACAGATTCCCTCTATGGCTTGTTGATACAGTAACTATTTGAACTTAATGTCATTAATAAGGGATTAGTTATTACTTCAAGTGTAATAACACTTCAATCAGTGGTCATAATGGGGAATTAAGAACCCGTGTGGTATAATGGAAAACAAAACATTCAAAGCAACCATCTGAGCATCTTCTCTTAAGATTAACTGGAAGTTTCCCATTGTCCTAAGTTTCAAGCAATCATTTGCATAATACTTCAGTACAAGTACCTAGACATTGTTTCCATTGATATGAACACACAGCCTTATGGTTGGAAATAGTGGAATTCAAAGCACCAGGTAATCTGGATGGATGTAGAACTCTGGCTAACAATGGCCACCTTCTCCAGGTGTGTGGAAGAATCCCATAGGTCAGTACTCTGGGAGCAGAGGGCAGTGCGTCCAGAATTACAACTGAGGCTCGCTGTGCTGTGAATAGCAACCAGGATGAATGGCACTCCAAGCGCCTTTGGAATTGTGGAAGCCAACATTTCAACCCAGGGCGAAAGGTGATCAAAGGCAAGGAAGAGGAATGTACAATGATGTGACCATCCACAGTTGTGATCTCTGTGGGCTGTGGGCTTTTTGTCTACTGCTGGAGCTTGATGACCATGGGACAAGGAGGAAGAAAAGATAGATGGGTGGATACAAGATGAGGGGGAGCCAAACCAGTCAGGAACCCTTGGTCATGAGCTAGAGCTCACAAGGATGGACTGTAGCCTCTGTGACTCCCGGTTGCTTCTGTCCTTGTTGTGGGTTAGGATATGGAGTCCTGCGGAAGCAGGTCCTACTTGATGGAGCTAAGCATGCACACAGCCCAAGAATCAGAGAAGTTCCCGGAGGATCCATGAGGAAGCTGAACTTGTTGGCTGGCTACTGCCTCATGGCACATTGGAAGGGTCAATGGATCACCACCACCGTGTGTGAGCTGCAGAATGGCCACTGCTTCACTGGTAATTTCTCACAAGAAACTCCTGTAGTTCACCCCAAAAGGAAACATACACACAATGGAAGTTCTGGAAAACATATTCACCCTCAGTGGTTGACACACCACAGAAAGAATTTTGGGAAGGCTGATCACCATGTATTTCCCCAAATTTATCTGCTGATATGCTGTCCCTGCCTATAAAGTGCTGGCCCTAGATCCACCCAGGAGGAGGAGAGCAAATGAAGGGTAATGGCTAGCCCTGCTTCACCCGCCCGAAGATGATGTTTTACATTATCCTGAGACCCAAGCCACAAAGGGATTCAGTGAGCCGAAGGCCAGAGGGATGACCAGAGCATCAGTTATGTTGCTAGGAGACATGTGCAAACGTGGGCTACTTATTCAAGAAACACGATTCAACAAGATTTTTGGTGTTACTTGTTAGAGCTGGAAGACTCCAGAAATCAAAACTGAGGCAGTATGTTTCCAGAAAAGGTTGAAACTCGGCGACCGGGAACCTGCGATTGCTCCATTTTTAGAGTAATCGCCTGGTCCTGGTAACTTAACTCAATGAAAGTGACTGCTGCTAACGTGCATCAGCCCCTGAAAGGGACGGATCCCTCACCCTTCTCAGGTACAGTCATGGATGGGTAACGTGGGCCCTCCTACGGTCACAGTACAGCCCATTGGCTAAGACCTCTGCAGGTGCTGGGAGCAAACCTTAAGGACAGTAGTGTCCTGAGCACCAGCACTATTTGCCTTCTCCAAAAAGCGATTTTATTTATGGTTATCCTGATTACCACACTGGAGGCCTCCACATTTGGACCCAGCTAGCCCAGGGGCCTCATTGGGTAAAGAATCCTCCTATAATGCAGGAGCTGCAGGAGAGGTGGGTTTGATCCCTGGGTCAGGAAGATCCCCTGGAAAAGGAAATGACAACCCACTCCAGTATGCTTGCCTGGGAAATCCCATAAATAGAGGAGCCTGGCAGGCTACAGTTCATGGGGTAGGAAAGAGTAGGACATGACTGAGCACAGCAACAATAAAGCAATAAGATGAATGCGTATCACCCAGAGTGTCTATACTTTGAGCAAGAAGAAGCACATGGATCTACCTTTGTGCAGACTCCTTTTGGAAAGGAGAGGAGTGGGTTGCAGTTGTTCATGTCCTCAAGAAAATGATTTTAGATAAGGTAAAATGGCAGGTACATGATTTCTGAGTGGCCATGGGGTGAATGGTAGGGGATGTGCAGTGTTTTGTCTGCTTGATATTCCTTTCTCTTGGGGAGAACTGACTCTTCTCTCAATTTATATGACTCAATGGGATTATCCATCACAGCAGTCTGCACAGTTCCAGATCAAAGCAATGAGCATAGGATTCAAGTTATTCTATCTCTTCATTTATCTACCTGTCCATTGTCTCTCTATTTATCTACCGATTTGCCTATAGATATCTATCTGTAGATGGATGACCATGGATGAAAGCATGTGTGTTTGAGTATTTATGTGTGTGTGAAAGGCAACGTTCACCTTCCACTAAGTGGGTTATGAAATACACACGTAAGACTCTTCCCTTTGCAATCAGCCTCTGGCCATACGGAAGAAACCACCTAGAGCAGAAAAGAATGAGACCAATGCACTAGACGGCCAAAGCTGAGAGAGAAGACCTGGTGATACAGCTTCAGACAGGGGATGGAGCTGTGTCCAAACCCAACTTCCAAGTGAGTTGAGGCAACAAATTCCCTTGAACCAACTTGAATCTGGTTTGTGATACTTATATCTATACGGCTTTTGACCAGTATAAAATGTCTCTACATCTCAACTTTCTTTGCATCATCTGTAACCTCCCCACTCCCCCACCCATTAAAGCATTGAGCATCATCTCTTTCTTTCCTTTTGCGATAACAGACACATGGGGAGTTTATTTGGAAGAGCCAAGGTCACCCAGTTTGTTGGTGGATGGACTGCGATTAGAGCTCAGCCTGAATGACTCTGAACAAGGACATTCCCAAATTCCAATAGTTTTTTGTGTGTTCCAGTAATAAAACATTGCCTATAGGACTTCCCTGGTGGATCAATGGTTAAGAATCCACCTTGCAATGCAGGGGATGTGGGTTTGATCCCTGGTCGGGGAGCTGAGATGCCACATTTCTTGGAGCAACTAAGTACAAGTGTTGCAACTACCGAGCCCCCTCAAGCTCTGGAGCCCACAGACCACAACAAGAGAATCTGTGGGCCACAATGAAAGATCCCACAGGATGTAACGAAAGTCCTGCATGCTGCAGCTAAGACCCGAGGCAGTCGAATTAATATTTTTTAAAAGTTAATTAAAAAGTCTCAGGTCAAAACAGCCAATGGTACAAATAAAAAGGACTCTTGTGGTGGCATTATGCAGAAAAGAAGAGCATGTAGGCATGCTATTTTTTAAAATGTGAAAAAGTACATTTATCCAGAATTATGTTAAATAATAAACATAACATATTTATAGCACCTTATATGTATGGCTTTATATTTTGCAGAGTACTAAGATATACATCATCCTTCTCAAAAAATTGCTGAAGTAATTCTGGATAACTGGCATTATAATCATTATGATTGCATAGAGGCCATTTTCAAGGCTCAAAGAGACTAGGTTTCTTCACTAACATTTCACAGCTATAAAGTGACAAAAGCAGACTTGAACCCAAAGCTTCTGTCTCCAAGACACAGTTCTCCAGTGAACAGGAAAAATGGCATTTCTAAGGTATGACCATCTTGAGATTAGTTTATATGTGATGCTTCAAACTCTGCTACATAATCGAAGTAAGACTCATCTTTTTCTCCTTTCCTGTTTCTATCCTCCACCTCCCTTCTCTGAGTCCCTCACTTACCCCACATAACCAGTGACCTGGATGTTAAGCCCAGTCACAATAAATGGATTAATATGTTGATTTCCATGTGCCTGACTGCAGTGTACATTAAATAATACCACTGCCACACCATTGAACTATTTGTTACTCAAATTCTTATCCCTTCTTTCTCATTTAAAAAAAATAAAATTCTGATGCTACTTTTGCCATGTGAGTTCCTGTTTTAAAATTCACCCTCTGCTCCGTGTCTATCCCACCTCCCAGCTGGGGTGGGCCTGATGCACAGCAGGAATGGGATTCTGTCCCAGGGAGGGCTCAGGTGAGTGACAGGCGTGTTCTGGGGTGTGTGTTTCTGATATGTAAGGCCAGGCCAGCTGCAGAGGGAGAGGGAAAGAGCCCCGGCTCCTGCCAGCAGGCGAAGGACAATGGGTTGAACCTGTAAACATTGCTGACACTCAGACTGGGAGTGGTGGGCAGACAGAGGAAAAAGAAAGAAAAACAGCCAAAAGAATGCATGCCACAAGTTCCTGGACCAGAAGCCTGAGGCTTTTGTAGCTTCCCAGCTTGGTTTCCAAAGACCTGACTTGGTCTGTGAGATCAAGGTTAAAAAACAGAGTGGGGGCTGCTCTCACTCAAGTGAATCATATGTCCTGAATGCATGTGATTCTGCTTTAAAAATATCTAAACGTGCGTTTTCCAGAACCCCCAAATTAAAACGAGGGGGGAAAAAAAGGGTCATGTACAAATAGTCTGAATTTTAACATTAATAGAATTAAATGGGAATTTGATTATGCTGTGTTACAGCTACACATAATGTTCTCAAGCATAACTTTGGCAAATCTGTTAATTCCACTGGTGATTAGATATGTGCATTTCAACACATCTTGCTGCCCTTTGAAATCTAGTACAATCAAGATGTTAGATTGTAAGTTATTTTCTGGTTATTAAGATGCATTTCAATCCTCATCTTTAATCAACTGAAGATTCGCAAGATGGCTTTGATATGCACACACACGTGTGTGTGTGTGTGTGTGTGTGTGTGTCTGTGGGATGCACACCCTAAATTGATGAGCTGTCACTCTCATCTCCTGGGTCTCAGGATGTACCCTCCGGTACATGTTATTAATAAGGAATCTGCGTTGAGTTTCATTCATTTAAAAGTGGGAGTGGATGCTGGAAAGACTCTTGGCTCTCTAAATCCTGGCGGGAAGCCCTGAGGCTGGACCCCTCCTGTCACTGTCTATACAGGAAGGCGGAGCTCAGCGAGGCGGAGGAAGGCAGCCAGTTGGTAGATAACGCCTGGCTGCCCTCTGACCCTCGGGTTAAACTGCTGTCTGGGCGGCTCAGTCTGGTAAGCCAAGTTCCAAGGAGGGAGAGCTGCCAGTTATCTGTCAGCTTGGACTGTATCACAGGGAGGCACGAAGACAAAATCTTCCTAACAGCCTTCTCTCTCAAGTCTCCCCCTCACCCCCAATTGCAGAGCCCAGGCCACTCCAGTGGGCAGAGTTCAGGGAATTTCCAAATGACCCAGGAACTCATGACTTCTCTGGACATTGCAGGGAGAGTCAGTGAGGTCAAGTATGTACAGAACATTGTATTTGCAGCCTTCACAGTGTTATCAAAGCTGAGAAGATGCTGATACGTGAAGAACTCTGCAATCCTGTGATTGAAATAAGTGGTGTAGAGAGCCTTGACCAAGGATCTTAGCCTGGGGTCAGGGGAGGAGTGGGAAGGAGAGGCAGTTGTTTTATATTTAAGATGTCACTGGGACATGTATAAGGAGACAGCAGTTTGGCAGAAAGTAGCAGAGACAACGACTTCCCTGGTGGATCAGTCGGGAAAGAATCTGCCTGCAGTGCAGGAGACCAGGGTTCGATCCCTGGGTCGGGATGAGCCCCTGGAGAAGGGAATGGCTACCCACTCCAGTATTCTTGCCCGGGAAAGCCCACGGACAGAGGAGCCTGGTGGGCTGCAGTCCAAGGGGTCGCAAAGAGTTGGACACGACTGAGCAACTAAACCACCACCACTAGCAACAAGAAGACAGAGACAAAGGACTAGGAGATATATATATATATATATATATATATATATATGTATACATGAAAGTAAAAGTAAAAGTCGCTCAGTTGTGTCTGACTCTTTGCAACCTCATAGACTATACAGTCCATGGAATTCTCCAGGCCAGAATACTGGAGTGGGTAGCCTTTCCCTTCTCCAGGGGATCTTCCCAACTCAGGGATCAAACCCAGGTCTCCCACATTGCAGGCGGATTATTTACCAGCTGAACCACAAGGGGATATACACAAAGATATATATGCGTGTGTTAGTCTCTTTAATCACATCCCACTCTTTGCGACCCCATGGACTGTGGTCCGCCAAGTTCCTCTGTCCATGGAATTCCAGGCAAGAATACTGGAGTGGGTAGCCATTCCCTTCTTCAAGGGATCTTCCTGACCCAGGGATCAAACCCACATCTCCTACATGACAGGCACATTCTTTACCTGCTGAGCCACCAGGGAAGCCCTGGAGAAAGAGCGTGGCCCTCTGGAAATCAGGGCTTTAGCCATAGGGTGGTGGTATGGAGAGAATGGTTGGTCCCCAGTCCTCTGTGTGGGGCTCCCCTAAGGATGGAGACCCATGGAGGCCTGGGGAAGGGATGGCTCTGACAGGTAGAGAACCAGAGGCAGTAGGGATGAGAGTTCCTCCTGGCCGAGCTGCAGACAAACATCCTGGCTTTCTCGCCCACATTCACTCTGCCTCCCTTCTCCCCAAAGGTCCACCTGTCTCTTTGCTCTCCTTCCCTCCTCCCTTCCTTCAACCTGCTCCTCTCTCTGCCTCATCCTTCCTTCTGTGAAGGTTCTCCTTGCTAGTCTTTTTATTCATGCATTTGCTCACTCATTCTACAAATATTCATTGAGGACCTATTGTGTCTACAACTTTTGGGGGGACACTGGGAATAAGCCGGTGAAATGAACCTAGTTCAGGCTCTCCTTAATTAAGGGATTTACTACCTGGGTCCCTAAGTCTCACACCTGATGTTCACTAGGATCACGATGCACAGAATGTAGGTCCAGAGAAGTGGAGCCAGAGGCTGAGATACTGAAAGAAGGAAGTCAGGTGGTATTCCCAGGGGATCTGCCCGGGTGGTAACTGCAGGGCTTGCAGGCAAGTGTGTGATGCCCTCTCCCACTTCCAGGCCAGAGAGGTGGTGAGTTTCACTCATCCAGGCACCAGGCATTTACAAAACATCTGCTATTCACCAGGGGGGCTTCCCAGGTGGTGCTAGTGGTTAAGAACCCTCCTGCCAATGCAGGAGACTTAAGACATGTGGATTCTATCCCTTGGTCGGGAAGATCCCCTGGAGGAGGGCATGGCAACCCACTCCAGTATTCTTGCCTGGAGAATCCCATGGACAGAGGACCCTGGCGGGCTACAGTTCATGGGGTCCCAAGGAGTTGGACACAACTGATGTGACAGCATGCACACACGCATACACTAGAACCTGCGGATGCTTCAGGGGATTTGGGAGTAACAAGACCAACATAAAGGGATCTTAGAGTTTGGGTTCCTCCCCTCTCACCCTTAATTAATGACATGCAGGCAAGAGGGCAGATGCAGAAGAGATGAGCAGGGAACTACGTCAAAATCAAATGTTGTTTGTTTGTGACTCGTTGAAGAGAGATTTTCAGGCAATGATGAGGTTGTCCCTTTATCTAAGTCCATCATGTTGCTGAATGTTTTGGTTAAATACCCAGAGTCCTCAGAAAAGACTCAGTGACCTCGGTCAGTGTTTGTGCAAAGTTACACTTCTTAGTAAGGTGCAGCCGTTAGGCAGAAAAAGAGTGTTGCAAAACTTCCATGTGGTCCCTCACTGATGGCTAAGGCAGCCACAGGGCTGCCCACCTCCAGAGTCACTGACATACTTTGACGATGGCCCGTCAGAGCACACACATCAGAGTGAGCAAGACTACGCTTCCCTTCCTGGAGACACTGTCCTTTTGACAATCATGTAGCTTTCACTTAAGCTCTGTTTAGACTTGGAGATAAGTGCTGGGATGTGGCCTTGGCTGAGCTCACATTGTGGCCTTCTGGAATACAGAATACCACTGTTCAGTAGGTGGTGCTGTTTACCTTTGCCTGAATCTCAGACTGGACCCTGGCCTTGAACTAGGGCAGCCTCAGGGTTGGAGAGACCCCTTGTTATATTAGGGGAAACTCTAAATGTCACTGCCACATAAAAGAATGTGTGTTATTTCATTAATAAGGTTTGCAGGTACCTGAAAAATTCACCATTTTCCATGTTCTTCTAGAACAATTTGTGTCACAAGGGCATTTATTTATCCATTGACTGATTCAGGCCAAAAATGTACACTGCTGTTCTGTGCAAGGGACTATGTGGGCTTCTTTCTGGGATTAAAAATATATTAAAAAATATAATAAAATATGATTCCTGCTACCTAAAGTCTTCAAACGTATCAACAAAATATATTAGTTGAGTACCTACCATATGGTGGGCACTACATGTTTGATATATATTATTCCTAATCTTTTAAGAATTTCCACTTTCCAGATTTGCAAATGAAATTTAAATTTGAAAAAATTTGGAATATTAAATGATCTGCCCAGAATCTCATAGCTCATCCACGTGCGCATGCTTAGCAGTGTCTGACTCTTCCGTGACCCCATGAACTGTAGCTCGTCAGGTTCCTCTGTCCCATGGGATTTCTCAGGCAAGAATCCTGGAGTGAGTTGCTATTTCCTTCTTCAGGGGATCTTCCTGACCCAGGGATCGAACCTGCGTCTCTTTTGGCTCCTGCGTTGGCAGGTGAATTCTTTACCAGGAGTGATCCAGTGGCTAAAATGGAGTTTGAAGCCAAGTCCTTAAACTTCATCTCCTTTCCGTCTCCAGAGGATTGCAGGGCCAGGGTTGGAGTGAGGCTGATGTGCTCATTGGACCCTGCTAAGGTGTAAGCAGAGACGAAGTAGCACAGACCAGTTGAGAGCACAGCTGTGGAGCCTGCGCCAATGGCCTCACATCCCAGTGTTCCCTTTAAATAGCTGTGCAGCTTCACCTCACTGTACGTCATCAGTAAAATGGGGATAACAACAGTACATGGTTCAAAGGTGGGGAGTGAATGCAAACAAATGTTTGTGAAATGCTTAACCTCATGATTAACACATATATAAAAACTAAATGAGAGCTTCCCTGGAGGCTCATTTGATAAAGAATCTACCTGCCAATGCAGAAGATGTGGATTTCGATCCCTGGGTTGGGAAGATGCCCTGGAAGAAGAAATGGCAACCTGCTCTAGTATTCTTGCCTGGAAAATTCCATGGACAGAGGAGCCTGGTGAGCTACAATCCATGGGGTTGCAAGAGCTGGACAGGACTTAGCAAACTAAACCATCACCACCAAGCTCTAGATAGTTTTATTATTGTACTGAAATAATGACCTTAAATACTCTATGTGAGATGCAATTTAGGAGTTCAGAAGAGGAAGAGGTTGCTTTTAACTGGAGTAATCTTGGAGGTTTCATTTGGGTCTTGATTGGATTGAAGAATTTTGACAACTACAGGTAGTAATACTTGTAACAACAATAACCTTGTTTTGGAAAAGCATTGGAAAAGACCCTGATGCTGGGAAAGACTGAGGGTAGGAGGCGGGCAGCAGAGGATGAGATGGTTGGATGGCATCACTGACTCAGTGGGCATGAGTTTGAGCAAGCTCTGGGTGTTGGTGATGGACAGGGAAGCCTGGTGTGCTGCAATCCATGAGGTCACAAAGAGTCGGACATGACTGAGCAACTGAACAACAACCTCACTTCATTCAGTCCTTACATTATGCCAAGTGCTCTGCTGACTTCTTTGAATTTATTTTCACATTAAATCCTTGCAAGAATTCTGTGATGTAAGTACTCATTATCATTTGGAACTGAGTCTGTGCTCTCTCTGCCTAAGATCACCTTGCTGATAAGTAGCGAGACAAAAATTAAATTCCAGATCTGCCTGATTCCCAAATTCATGCTCTTAGCCCTTGGGGCAGCATCATGGGGTAGAGTGGTATAGATGGGTCACGGGGTGAAGGCAGTTCCACCAAGGGCAGACATTCTTGACCTATTTGGGGACAATGAGGAATCCTCATTAGTTTCTGTGACTGCCCTTAGGGAAGGACTTGAAAGCTGGGACAGGCCAGAACTTGAACTTGAAAGTTCTTCAAGGACCGGCTGAAAAGTTTGGATGTCACTTGGTGCTGCTGGGGAAAAAATTGTGATTTGAAGATTTGGAATAACAAATATGCTTGACATATGCATTTATATGATAATTTAGAAGAGCCTGGATGACTCTTAACAGTCATGAGACTGTAAGTTTGATCAGACTTAGCTTTCAGAAATGGACAATTTAGAATTAAATCCTCCTATAATCTTGTATTGTTGAGACTGAAGGGCTATTTGTATCTATCCTAGAAGAGGCTGTTTGGCATTTTCGATGAGTTCAGAAAAAGGTCCTAGAGAAGTAAGGCATTTTAAAGTGTCAACGGGTTGTACTGAATTACCTGCTTTCAGCTCTTCATTTCTGTTTCTTTCATTAATTCAAATGCACAGACCACCTAGGGGAGCATTTCGAAAATGCACCCAGGGATTCTTGAATGAGAGCCTCGAAGAGGACATTTCTATAGATCCCAAAGAAAGCTGGGCTCTAAAGGTGGAATTTCACTCTAAATTGAGACCTCATTATTATCCAGAAAGATCCAATGGCCATTCTTATCCTTGAATACTTAAATACCTGCACCTCTCTTCATCCTCTCTGTACAGTACAACAAGAGTGAAAGGGATTTCTGATCTCCTTGGCTGTTCGAAATTCAACTTGCCGTAGATTTGGAACACTGCTAGCCAATGGCAGGAGACAGGCACCCAGCCTCTTTTCAGCAAACCATGCTGGAAAAGAGAACTCCTAGCTGTAGGGAGTGTGGTTTTATTTATTGTTTTAATGAGTCTTTGCTGTGCAACCACAACACCCTAATGACCCAGCCACACCGCAAGAAAAGGAAGTTCCCGTAATCCTCTTCTCACTTGTCTTTTCATGTTGCTGGAAGCCAGCTCCTCTTGGCTGCTCAGTGCATGGGCTTCCGGAGTCTGCTGGGCCTTTGTTCTTATCAGTGATGTCCTCCTGTCTCCCATCCCTCCCTCTCCCCACTTCCTTCTTCCTCCAGACTGCGAGGCCTCAAGCATCAGGCCGAGAGCGCCAAGGGGAACATAATGAATACCATTTCTCGAACCTGAACCATTGTGTCCAGCCATGCTGGCCCGGAAAAGGCAGCCAGCAGGCTACTGGAATGTCAGGGTCCCCTTTCTCCTCCTGCCTTTGTCAGTCTTAAATAGAAACGGATACACTTCATGTGATTTCCCCCAGGAGACCTCAGTTATTAAGAAAGTGCCAGTGGTATATTTAAGAGGAATAGCATCGAGTGAGGAAGGGTGTGTGTGAATTGATGTGAAATTGTACAGCAGGATTTCATGAGCTTTGGGGAAAATTTCTTCTTTGATTTCAGAGGATAAGGTCCAGTGTCTTCAAACAATGAACAAGTCCTAAGCTTTCCATCACTTTTGCTACACCACAGGTGACTTTCCATAACTCCTCCTATATTGCTGCCTTCAGGGCATCCCGTTTTGCACAGCACCCTGTGGTGGCAGGTTTAGTTCATCTACTTCGCCTGGGTGGCTCAGGGTAGTGTGGAGAAACACAAGCTTCAGGGTTGTTTGAACTTGAATTTGAATCCCAAACTCACCATTCCGTAGTGTGCATTCTGGGTGCAGGTTTGTAACCCCTCTGAGTCAGTTTCCTCTGCTGGACAACAGGGAGAAGCATACCTATGACAGAGACATTTTATGGTAATTAAAAAATGAGCTTAACTCCTTCTTGGGTCAGGAAGATTCCCTGGAGAAGGGAATGGCTACCCACTTTTGTCTTGAGAAGCCCATGGACAGAGGAGCCTGGTGGGCTGCAGTCCATGGGGTCACAAAGAGTCAGACACAACAGAAGCGACTAATGCTTTCACTTTTTTCAGGCATTTCATGGTAATTAAATAATGCAACATACATAAAATATCAGGTATGTGGTAAGGTCATCATGGTAACTGTTCTCCTGCTCCTGTTTCTTCTTGTTCTCCTTTCTCTTTTCTCCCTCCTCTTCTTTCTTCTTTCTCTTATTTAGTCACACAGTTGCATCCTTCTTATTGTGACCCCCATGGACTGCTGCACGCCAGGCTTCCTGTCCTTCACCATCTCCGAGAGTTTGCTCAAACTCATGTCCATCGAGTCGGTGATGCCATCCAACCATCTCATCCTCTGCTGTCCCCTTCGCCTCCTGCCCTCAATCTTTCCCAGTATCAGGGTCTTTTCCTATGAGTTGACTCTTGCCTCAGATGGCCAAAGTATTGGAGTTTCAGCATCAGTCCTTCCAATGAATATTCTTCCTTTTAATTTTCTTATTATTGTGATTCTCTTTTGTTGTTGTTGTTGCAATTCTGGGAACTGTGGAGAGAGATGTAGGTTTGATCCCTGGGACAGGAAGGTCCCCTAGAGAAGGAAATGGCAACCTACTCCAGTATTCTTGCCTGGGAAATCCCATGGACAGAGGAGCCTCGACGACTATAGTCCATGGGGTCAAAAAGAATTGGATGTGACTTAATGACTGAGCATGCACGCAAAATATTAGAAATCAAGGCAGCCATGATCTTTGCTTCAGTGTCTTGTGGTGGCTTCATGATGCCCAAGAATTTTTTGACTCTGAGATTCTGAATCTGGGCTGTCTCTGATTGCTTTGACCAGTAGTAATGCCATGTCAGTGTACAGGTTCCTGGAGTGGCTATAGCAGAGTATCACAAACTGTTAACTTAAACAACAGACATGTATGCCCTGGAGATTAGAAATCCAGGATAAATAGCTGGCTTAGGTTGGCTCCTTCTGAAAACTTTGGGAGAGATCTAGTCCTCCACCTTAGTGTCTGGTGGTTTGCAACCAGCCTTTGGCTTGTAAATGCAATTCTCCAATCTCAGTCTTTACCGTCACAAGACATTTTCCCTGTGTGTCTTCACACTGTTGTCTCTTTGCACTTGTCTGTGTCCCTGTCCAATGTCCCTTTTAATTTATTATATTTATTTAGTTTTGGCTGCACTGGGTCTTTGTTTCTACACATGGGCTTTCTCTAGCTGTGGTGAGTGGGGACTATTCTCTAGTTGCGATGTACGGGCTTCTCGTTGCAGTGGTTTCTCTTGTTACAGAGCACAGGCTGTAAGGCATGGAGCTCAGCTGTTGTGGAGCATGGGCTTAGCTGCCCCCAGGCACATGGAATACTTCCTGAACCAGTGACTGAACCCATGTCTCCTACACTGGCAGGCAGATTCTTAACCACCAGACCCCTAGGGAAACCCCTGATGTCCCTATTTTATTAATGTGCGGATGCCAGCCATGTTGGATTCAAGTCCACCCAAATAACCTCATCTTAAGTTGACTATATTTGCCAAGAGCCTATTTCCAAATAAGGTCACACTGTGAGAGGCTGGTGGCTAAGACTTCAATACATGTTTAGCTGTGGAACACAGTTCAGTCCACAGCACTCGGTACTTGGGCCCAGGTCATAAAAGACTGCTTCTGCCCCCTATCTCTTAGAAACTGCCTACCACGTTGTGAATGGCCTCTTGGAGAGGCCCATCAGAGAGGAACTGGGGACTCTCAGCCAACAGCTCTGACTTGGTTCCCCAGGACCAAGCTGTCAGCTCTGAGGAAGCCATCTCAGAAGCTGACTCTCCAGTGGAGTTAACACTGGGGACCCTGTAGGGGGCTCACGTGCGCTGCTGCTGCTGAGCCTGCCCTAAATCACATATCGGTGAGCCAAACAAATGCCTGTTTTTGTTTTAAGCTTCAAGTTTACATGAGTAAACAAGTTTACAGGTAACCATAACAATGCCTTTGAAAGGAGACATTAAACAAGTAGTTACTGTGCTAAGTGATAGGAAGGAGAAGGGCAAGACCTCCCGGGAGAATAAATAAGACAGCTAACCTGGTCTTGTCCTGCTCTGTTCTGTTACTCAGTAAATGGTCTTGCCTGTGTGGGTCAGTTGGACTTGCTTTCCTAGTTTGGCATTCCCAACCAAAGGCGTTTGTTCCTGCCTACCTGACTTTCTGAAATGCATTTAATTTGAAAACCCCCTCACTCTCTTCACATCTGTGCTTCCCTTTTGGGAAGTAGGAGGGTGGGAAAGTATATCCATGGATGATGCCGGCACCCATCCAAAGTCAAGTCCATTTACTTTCATCTCCTTTCTTAATGGCACAGAAAATGGAGCATAAAAATATCCTGTGGAAGGTTAAGTGCTCTGTACTAAATGCAGAGGATCTGGAAGAGGCAATGAAGCGAGGGTCAGAGTGAGCAAGGTTGGCTGAGTTCAGATGTAAGGTTTTGGGATCCGCCCCCCCCCCCCCTTATTACTATTGTTCAAATAAGGCTATATGATACAACTTTTAATATTAAAAGGAGACTGAACAGTAGAGAGGCAAGGATGACTTCTTTTGCCAGGAGTCCCTATAAAATATATAACCCAAAGAAGTAGCCTGTAATCAGTGGACCAGAACATGGTTATCCTATCTACTGAGAAAACCCGAGGCCAGGCTATTTCTAGTACAAATCTGGGTAAGCAATGAGTAGAAGTGGATAGACCCAGGGCAAGAAGGTCATTTTGATCACTATTTCTGTGGGAAAGCT
The DNA here is from genome assembly GCF_963930625.1 of Muntiacus reevesi. NCBI lineage: Eukaryota > Metazoa > Chordata > Mammalia > Artiodactyla > Cervidae > Muntiacus > Muntiacus reevesi. Next base: position 11,301,120 of record NC_089263.1, on the reverse strand, counting down.
ATGTAGGGAGCCTGGTGTGTGTTTATTTCAAAGAATCCAGATGATCCAGACATGGGGTGGCATTGGGACTTTACACCTGGTGTCCTTGACTCATTTGCTCATTAAGGGCCTTATATGTGCCAGGCATTGAGGGAGCATCAGGATACAACCTATTCATGAGGCAAAGGAAGAGACATATGCACATAACAAGCAAGTGTGTGTGTGCGTAATTTTTGATTGTAAGAAAATGATAAACTGGAGAATTAAATTTGACTGTTCGTCCTTTTATTCAAAGATCTCCCATTCAGACCTTGCTGTTTGCTCGAGACATGAAGAACAAAAGTCAAATGACTTCCGGTGGCATTTGAGATCCTGCATAATCTAGTTCTTGCTACATTTCCCAAATTATTTTTCTTCCTCTTTCCTTTATTCTCCAGGGCACACACACATGCTTCCAATGTGTGCAGGAGTTCAGAGGATAGTCTCTAGAGTTAGACTACCTGGGTTCACATCCCAGCCCCGACACTCATAGGTTGAGAGGCCTTCGACAAGTTACTCAATCTCTGAGTCTTAGCTTTGACTTCTGTGAAATGACTAGGATGTGTCTGCTGTCTCCCAGGGTGACCGTGGGAATCAGATGAGCTCACAGTCTTGAGAAAGCAGTGACCTTAAGATATGTCTTGCTTCCTGCTATTAATGACTCTACTATATATGTGTCTGTGTGTATACATATGTATATACAGATATAATTCAATCATGACCCTACTCGAAGTCAGAGTATATTCATCTTAATGTCACATCATAAGACATGGACTGTGCCTATTTTGCTATTCATGCACCCTTGATAGATGCTGAATAAAATACACTCAGCTCATGAATGTGTCTTGCATCAGATGGTAGTGATCCTTAACTGGGAGGAATACTGTTTCCCAGGGTTCAGAATGGGTAATTAGGAGCCTGTCAGTGTGAAGCAGTGAAGTACTGCACTCTTTAGCTTTCAGAACTGCATTTGGGGCCGTATTACGAGATGTGTGTGTGCACTTGGCAACATTAGAATTTTGAGACAGAGTGATCTTTAAAGATTTCCTCCCTTGCAGCCAGGCGGTGAGGTGGTCTGGGCTGCTCTAGAAGCAGTGGTGAGCCTTTTATCATTTATATATCATTCCAGCAGGAGCAGAGAAAAGGGACAAAATACTGAAAATAAAAGTTAATTAAAAAATAAAATCAAGAGCAATGTCTCTCAGAGGCCACCTCTGTTACAGAGACCACCTGTCATTAAGCATTTTCTTGTCCATAAACTCGAGATTGGAAGTCGATCGACTCTTGCGGTGTTTAATTTTTAATGCCTCCTGTCTGGTCTCTGAGGTAGCTGTTAGAGGCAGAGGCTGTCTTGCAGATATGAACTTGGCCCGAAGAAAAAGTGAGAGTTCCCACCGCCAGCGCTGACATCCATGGGGGCAAACGCGCTGTGGGTTCCTCCCCCGTCACTTACCCTGTCTCTGGAAATTGGCTTTTCCGATGATGTTAGTACTACTGCCCCTTCATGGCAGGTGAATCAGTATGAAAAGAGAGCGAGATAGTATCCTTAGAAGAGGGGTAGTAAAGGGTAGTTTTCCAGCAACACAGCATCTTCTTCTTTAAAAATATATATATATATATATATATTTACTTATTTGGCTATGATGAGTCTTAATTGCAGCACTTGGGACTTTACTGTGTTGAGTGGGCTCTTTAGCTGCAGCTTACAGGGGGGCCCTGGCTCCATAGCTGCAACTCTCGGGCTTAGCTGCTCTGTGACGTGTGGGATCTTAGTTCCCCGACCAATGATCCAACCATGTCCCCTGCACTGGTAGGTGGATTGTCAACCACCAGAGAAGTCTCAAGCATCTTGTAATTCAATTCTCTCCATCTTCTCAGTTCCTTGAGCCCCTCATTCAATACAAATTTATTGAGCATTTTCTGTGTATTAGGGATGGAGGTGGAAGCAATGAAGACTCTTGTCAGAGAAAAATCTCTATTCCCATGACCCAGATATTCTACTGATAGAAAGGTGAGAATTCCATAGCACTGTGCCTCCTTTCCCTGCCCCCCCAACACATGTGCTGCCGGGGTACCTACTTGCCACAGGGGCCTCCAGCGCCTGTACCCAGGCTGTCCTTGGACCACTCATCTTCTCCCAGTTCCTGAGAGATGCCTTCTCATCCCTCACAAGTCACTCCAGGCTGCCATCAGTCTCTCTTGGGAAACTTTCCTTATCTCCCAGTCTGATACAAAATATTTCCTCTTCTGGGAAGAAAACCAGGTCCGGCGAAATGCTGGACTGGAGAAATGGTAGAGGTCCAGCAGATTTTAGAGGGCAGCATATTTCAGCAGAGAAGATCACAATGCAAAGGCCTGATTGGAAGTGAACATTGTTAGGTGACTTCCAGTTTGCCTTTTATGGTCTAAGTGCGGGGCTCCTGGGGGTGGGGTGGCAAGAAAGGGGCAGGAAGGGTCTAGGGGTCATTGAATTCTGTGTCTCTTCCAGTTCTTGCCACACAGGATCTGAGTTTACCCTATTTCTGAACTCGTATTTTGAAGATCTTTGAAATAATTTACAGGGGAAGAGAAAAACCTGCAGTACATTTATTAAGTGATGATATTAAAATGAATTCAACTGTAGTTTCTATCACGAGAGTCATAAATAGCATTTAATGTTTATAATCTCTTTTTTAGAGGGCTTTAATGTTGTTGTTCCAGGGATGTTTATAAAGTGAAAAGGAACTCTTGGTTGCATGAGTGTGGGAAGCTATTTTCAGGGGAACCCGGAGAGATTTACAGCAGTCCCCGTTCCTGCCCTAATTAAGGCATTCGTTACTGTGTTTTAATAGCTCCGAGGTGTCTTATACTTGAGGTGGCTGGGTTTATAAACAGCTTTTCCTCAAGAGGAGAAGAGAAGCCTTGCAAGTTATAAATTAGAACTTCACGAGGGCAGAATGATTGCATATCTTCCTCATTTACCATCTTTTGAGGCTGGGGCCCCCACCCTGGATCTGCTGAACCCAAACGTGGTTGAGGAGACTAACAAAGTGCCTGGTGACACAGCCCACGGGGTGCTGTGACACTCACTCCCGTGTAAGGACCGCTGAGACAAGGTTTTCATTGCATCTTCACGGGCCCTGCATTCTGCTGTTTCTTTGCTACTCCAAGCGCAGTCCTCGGACCAGAACCATGCAGGCTACCAGGGAAGCTCATTAAAGGACTTCCAGCTACCACTGAGTACTGCTATCCAGGCATCTCAGATCCATCATCACTGAATTCTCAGCACAAACCTTTGTGAGAGGTGTGATTCTCACCACAGAAGTCTTTGCAAAATGCCTTTCCCCCTAAAATCACTCTCTGGTTTTAATTATATTTTCTTCTTCAGTGTGGCTATTTTCAGCATCTCAGCAGCAACTTCCCTGTTCACGGGCAAGCTTCACTTTAACCTCACGCCCTCTACATGCTGAACAAACTTTCATTGACTTCTTTATCCCCCGGAATCTCCTCTGTCTTTCTCCCTTCCATCACCAAAGTGCTGTGTACCAAATCTTGATTTAAGTGCCCCATTCAGTTACTTAATTCCTGTAGTTTGGGGTTTAGATTAGTCTTTTTTCCATGATCTCTGTGGTAGGAGACTTCCAGAAAGGTTCTCACTGATCCCCATCTGTTGATACACACGCACTTGTGGAGTTGCCTCCCTTGAGTTTGGCTGGACCTAGTGCCTTGCTGTCCATGGACAGATGATGGCAAATGTGATGAGGTGTCCTTGTGAGACTGGGTTAGCAATGACCATGACTTCTGGCTTGCTCACCTTCTCTTCCAGGCTTTTCTTGGGTGTCTCATGTGGATGAGCTGAGCTGCCCTGTTGTGAGCAGCTCTATGGAGGGTTCGCTCATCAAGGATCAGAGAGTAGCCTCCAGTCAACAGCCAGTAAGGACCTGAGCCTTCAGTGTAAGATCTGACAAGGAACTGAATCCCACCATTAGTCACCGAGTCAGCTTGAAAGAAGACTGACCCCTGCTTTGAGCCCAGAGCTGACTTCAGCCCTGGCTGACAGCTGGGCTGCAGGCTGGGAGAGACGGGAGCCAGAGGACCCAGTTAGGTCCCATTTGGATGCCTGACCCACAGACACTGGGCAATAACACATGTCATTGTACAAGGCCTTTGTGGTGGGATTTGTGATGCAGTCATTGACAACTAATATAATCTCCCTCAGTTGGGATTGTCTAGGTCTAGCTGGTAGGATAGATGGAAGTTGCTCTGAAAATACACAGAAAAATCTAGTACAGGAAAGATTGTAAATATTCAACAAATCTGATTCTCCTCCCCTTCCTCTGTATAATGTAAACCACTTTTCCCAGTTCACTTGGAATCCAAATGAAAGAGGAGCCTGACAGAAAAGTGGCGGATGCACCCAGCCTGGTTTTGAAAACACCCTGTTTTAGGGGATCCCTTCAGGCTCTTATTCTTGGATTGACAGCTGGTTGGATGCAGAAGACCCAGGAGAGGACTTTAAGGAAGGAGAGTGAGCTGATGAAAGGAATCTGGTCCTAAGTGATCGCTCTGAGGAGAGTCTCCTAGGAAACTGCCAACCAGGCGCATTCACGGTAGATATTATGGGAGCAACAATCAACCTTTGTTGCATTAAGCCCTAAAGATTCTGGACTTTTTTGTTATGCAGCTAACCTAGCCTAGCCTGACCAGAACTTAGCTCTCTGATATTTTTGGTCTAGTTCATTTGCTTAGTACTTCTTATATTTTAATGTCAGTTTATTGTTTTCCAGTCTGACATAACTGACCACTGTTATAATTAAGGGGCCATGCCTTTATTTATTAACAAATTTGGGTTTATATGATAAGCAGGAAGGTTGAACATATTTTTATATAATTATTAGCCTTTTATGCTTATAAATTACCAGATCTTTTCCTATTGAATCTTTATCATTTTCTTATTGATTTGCAGATTTTTTTTCCAGGCTTTTAAAAAATTTATCTTTAATTGGAAGATATAATTGTTTTACAATGTGTTAGTTTTGGGAAACTTCCTTTATTCGCTTTGCAAATATTTATTGGTCTCCAATCCCCTGGAGGAGGAAATGGCAATCCACTCCAGTATTCTTGCCTGGAAAATCCCATGGACAAGGGAGCCTGGCAGGTTATGGTCCATGAGGTCACAAAAGAGTCAGACATAACTGAGCACATTGGTTTCCGGGCATCAAGCTTATATTGATAAGAGAGCACAGGTTCTGTCTGTAAAATATTCATTATGATTAGGAAAACATACACAAATAGAGGCAATTGAAATATAATAGTTATACTCATGGACATTGTTAAATATCCTTTACACATTAAGTACTACCCTCTCAATAATCTTTTAATAATGTGAACACTTAGAACCTTCTTCAACACATTTACTAAATACCTATTGTGTGTGTAGGTTGGAAATTGTGGCTGTTTGGGGCCACAGTAAATTTGGATTGGATAGGTGTATTTTGTATATAGGAAACAAGAACTGAAGTCACAGTAGGAAAACATGCCTAAATATTTGAAATTTATGCAGTAGGTGCTAGGGAGCCACTGATGGTTGTAGAAGGAAAAGGCAGGATCACCTCTTATTTTAGGAAGATTTTGTAGGCAGAGTATCCAGGGTGGTCTAGAAGAGGGGAGGTGACCCACATTCAGGAAGACTAGGCTGGAGGCTCAGTGCATAGTGGATCAAGCATGAGTCAACAGAGTCCTGCCTGAGGGCAATAGGAGCAGAAATTAACAAATAGATGTTAGCTTTGAGAGAAAAATCCATAAATCTGGCCGAGAGAAATTACCCCCACATGATCTGAGAACATGACATGGTGTTAAACTTTTTATATCTTCCATTTGTATTTAGGTTTGTGTGCATATGTGTGTATGATCATTTTCACTGTATAAGGTCACACTATATCTAGGAAAGACACCATTTCTTATAATGCCACATTGAATTGTGCTTATTTTTAGCCTATACTTTATGTTTAAAACAAGCAATTCAGTCATATATGAATTCTCCTGTATTGTTTAGGGAGAATTAAAAATACATCTTTGATGTGACTTTTTGGTGTGACATTACGGTAACAACTCTAGACTATATAAGGAAAAAACTAAGAATTATTTGGGAAACTGAATAATTTCTTTAGAGAGAGAGTGGGGTCTGTTCTCTGTGATTCCCAGCCTCACGTTTTTAGAGGAGGGTGTGTCTTTTCCTTTGGTGTGTGTGCATGCTCATTCAGTCATTTCAATTCTTAGTGAAACCATGGACTGTAGCCCTCCAGGCTCCTCTGTTCATGGGATTCTCCATGCAAGAATACTGGACTGTGTCGCCATGCCCTCTTCCAAGGAATCTTCCCCACCCAAGGATGGAACTTGCATCTCCTGTGTCTCCTGCATTGCAGGTAGATTCTTCACCGCTGAGCCACTGGGGAAGCCCGTGTCTTCTCATTTTACTTGGACTAATTGGCAGGTACCTTAGGAGAACCTCTTGGAAAGTCTGTCCTGTGTCCACTGAAGGGTATGTGTGGGTGTTAGAAGTGGGGGCATATATTTGATCCTCAGATGGATGCCAGGGGTAGCGCTTCTCTTGAGGAGCATTAGAGCTAAGAGACCGGTGTGTACTGGAAGATGCCTGGGCTCTTTCGTTGGCTGCGCCCACCAGCTTTAAATCCTCAGGGTATGACGAGGGTCTCTTGTAAAGAAGCAGGATTGGGTCCTACTGGGAGAGCTCCAACCAAGAGGACTATGGGAGGGGCCTTGGGAACGGAACCATGGAACCAGGACTGCGGTTGACTTAAGTGTCCATCTGGAGGAAACTTTGGCCATATCAAGGGAACTGGGATTAAAAATCATGAACAGGGACTTCCCTGGCTGTCCAGTGGTTAGGAATCTGCCTTCCAATGTAGGGAATGTGGGTTCCACTCCTGGTAGGGGATCTAAGATGCCACATGCCTCAGAGCAACTAAACCCTCCTATGACAACTACAGAAAGCCAACGGGCTGCAAACAAAGACCCAGAGCGGTCAAAAGATTTAAGAAAATGACCATGAACAATAAGGAGGTGCCCAAAGACTCCCACCCCAAATGGTTCCATGAGGAAAAGATTCAATATCTGGTTTCTGCCACACCCAGAAGCTATCAATGCTGGCTTTCAACTGTCCTCAAGTTAGAAGCCTTCTCCCACACCTCCCCTCTCCTCCCCTCTATGTTCTATCTCTGGAGAGTCCAAAACCAAAAAGAGCGAGGGAAGCAGACAGTGGCTCAGAGAAGAGGAAAACCTGACCCTGACTTTTTTCCTACGCAAGTTCTCCCATTCAGGGCTTGAATTCTCAGCCAGACGAAGAGAGATATTCAGTGCATGGAGCATGAAAGTTTGAAGGGGTCCTAGGCTAGACATTTTATTACTCAAAAGTGACCAGGTGATTTATTCACTGAGGAGTGATGACTAGAGAAGCTTTAGGTCCTGCTCAAGGTTACAGGCAGGGAGGCTTGAAGTCCCAGAACGTCTATGCCAGAGCTCTGAGTAGAAAAGATCAGTTGCCTCCTGCTTATAAACATTGACACCTCAAAATAAAAAATAAAAAAAAACTCAGATAATTGCATTTTCTGCCTTCTCTGACTGAGTCTGAGTCAGAAAGTGCCACGTTAGTCAAGATTTTATAAGCACCTCAAATTTAAATTTCCTCCACTAATTTCATCCCTACCCAGTGCCACATGGAGCCATTTTGGATCCCAAGACAAAAGGGAAAATTAGCAGTACTGATCCTGTGTTTAGTTACAATTTTGATTGTTCGTCATGGATTTTTGCATTAATTTTGAATTTTTAAAATATTGCATGAAAATATTACTTACCTTGATTACCTAGGTTTGGGCCATCTGTTGAATGTTATGCCCAGTACACGTGCCTCCCTCACCTCTCCCTAGTCCCAGCCCTGCCTTCACCCCTACTTTCCACAATTCAACCCCATTACCACAGGCTTCCATTCTGTATGGGAGGAGGAAACAGGGAAAACCCTTAAGATGGGGAACAGTTTCCTGCAAAGACTTTCCGTTTTGTAGTCAGAGGTTGCACACCCCAAATAGGCAACTTCGCCACTCATGGTGCCCCAGCCCAAACCGCTAAACTCTGAAGGTTAAGTGTTCACTGATGGGGGACATACATTGTTCCCGTTTCCTGTCTAGACCACTGTTTACAGACACCGCAGCTGCCCCTAGGGCCCTCCGTGTGCCTGTTTAGTGGAGGTATTTATAGACAACCAGGATGCACAAATCCAGTCCTTCAAAACCCTGAATGCCTTGAACGTGCTCTCTACTGGGGTTTGGAAGAGGGAGAAACTTGAAAAAAAAATTTTTTTTCAGTCCTCTGGTAGTATAATTTATAGGTTAAGGGTAGTTAGAAGTGAAACTTGGATCCTCACTTCGGTCACCTTCTCTCTGTGCAATCTTACTTCTCACTCCAAATCTCAGCCTACTCTTCTGTAAAATGGTGCCTCAATAGGACACATGTGAGCATGCAGGAGTCTGTTTGGTATGACTGGAGGAATACAGTTCAGTGGAGACAAAGTGAGACATGAATCCATAGATATTGGTGGTGTCTGATCATAAGGTGTCTTTCATTTCCTCGAGGGTCCAGTAGGATAGTCCATGACCAGGATTCAGCCCATCACAAAGGATGCATGCACTACATGGCAGCTGATGTCATGGTTACACTTTTACATGACCAACAGTCTTGCTGATATGGACTGGGGTGAAATTTATGTATGGCAGAGGCATAGGAGCACTCCAGTATTCTTGTCTGGAGAATCGCATGGACAGAGGAGCCTGGTTGGCTACAGTCCAAGGGTCACAAAGAGTCAGACACATTGAAGGGAGTAAGCTCTCATGCCCAAATATAATGAGTCAAGCAGACCCAGCTTCTGCCCCAGCGGGTATGCAGGTAACAGGGAAATGCGCGGGGGTCTTAAAATCATGTTGGGTTAAACATGGCAAGCAGTGGGGGCAGCTGAGACTTTTGGGCACCCCTTGGTCTGTGCCCACAAACCACTCCCAACTGCATCTGATGGAGTCAGGGAGGCTGCGTAGGATAGAGCCTTGAGGGAGGAAGCCCAGGATGGCTGGGGCAGGGCGACTCTAGGACATCAAGGCCAAACCAACCGGTAGTGAGACAAGCGTACTTTTCATCGGACACACCCAGTTATCTCCTATATTTACCCTGTGGACACAGAGAGATAACAATATGGAGTCACGTATTGGGATGAGATGCAAGCTTTCCAAATCTCCTGACCAGACTGCCAAATGCTTAAAAACCTATGCTTTTGTTGTTGTTTAGTTGCTAAGTCATATCTGACTCTTAGCCACCCCAGGGACTGTAGCCCGCCAGACTTGTCTGTCCATGGGATTCTCCAGGCAAGAATACTAGAGCGGGTTGCCATTTCCTTCTCCAGGGGATCTTCTCAACCAGGAATGGAACCTGGGTCTCCTGCATTGCAGGTGAATTCTTTACCGAGAGAGTCACCAGGGAAGCCCTAAAATATATGTTATTTTTTGTCCAGCGGTTTGAAGCCAAGGTTCTTCTATCTGGGCAACCTGCCTCAGCAAGTCAGGACAAAGGAACTTGTTCCCACATCAATTCAATCTCTTGTTATACAATTTTATCCCAATATTTCTTGCTTTGCTTTGTGTAGAGATAATGACTAGGCCATTAGCTATGTACAGTGGTTGGTAAACTTTGGGTAGGAACAGTAACCTCTCAGTTCTCTTGTTTCTTTGTTCATGGGAGTGTGGAAACTGAACAGGATGAATTAACACACGTGAAATACTCCTGCACAACTCAGGAAAAGTTAGCTAGGACTGTCATTACTATTATTGCTCCATCCCTGAACAAAAAGACACATACAGAAGAGGCTTAAAAACAAAGGACAAGATCAAAGCAAATTCAATCAACTTTGGAAAAGTAAAAGTCACTATTGAAAAGCAAAAGCATATTAGCCAAATTGTTATTTGGTCTCAGGGAAGTAAAAAATAAAATTTAATGTGTTTTTTCTACTTATCCAGATTTCTTGGCATCATACAAGCCTAGACAGGACAAATCTTTACATGCATTTTACATAGGAAAGTATAAACCTAGACAAGCTCAACAGGTTATATTATCTATTTCTGTCATTTATTTTATTAAATCCATTTAGTCAACAAATGTCTATTTGGACACTTTTTTGGATCTATAATTGATATACAACATTATATTAGTTTCAGGTGTGCAACATAATGATTCAATATTTGTATCCATTACAAAATAATCACAGTTTCGTTAAAGTCTATCACCAAACATAGTTACAGAATTTTCTTTTTCTTGTGATGAGAACTTTTATGATCTACTCTCAGAAATTTTAAATATGCAGTGCAGTATTACTGATTATAGTTGTCATGCTGCACATTACATAGGAGTGACTTATTTTGTAACTGGTACTTTGTACTCTGATCTCCTTTACCCATTTTACTCCATTCCCTGTCCCATCCCCCTGGCAGCTAAAACTGTATTCTCTGTATCTATGAGTTTGCTTTTTTGCTTGAACTCTTATTTATATGTCAGGCACTAACTTAGACCCACAAAATGTATGATTTCTTTCAATAATAGTTTTCAACGTAGCAGATGAGGCAGTAATGGTCAAATCAATCAGTAGAAAAAAAATGGTTATACATACTTGCCGCAGAAGATGCCCTTAGGACTCTTGGGGTCCCCAGAAGTGAAAGAGAAGTGATCACAAAGAGCCGCAGAGGCAGATGGGGAGGAGGTCCGTCCTGGTAGAGAGAGTAATGGTAGAGACCTGGAGGCATGGAAGAGTCTGGAGAGCTCAGCCAGCTAGATCCTTCCTACTCAAAGTCTGGATTAGTACCAGCGATGCCAGCATCACCTGGGAACTCGACTAGAAACGCAGCATCGCAGCCTCCACGCTCACAGAGTGAGATGGACCACAGAGATGGGAGGGGCAGGTCTTGGAGAGCCTTCCTATGCAACAGCACTGTTTGGAAATTGCTGCCAGAAGCACTGCAGGGCTTCCCGGGGGTGTTAGTGGCAAAGGAACTCGCCTGCCAATGCAGGAGACTTAAGAGAAGTGGGTTCGATCCATGGTTGGGAACATCCCCTAGAGAAGGAAATGACAACCCACTCCAGTATTCTTGCCTGGGAAATCCCATGGACAGAGGAGTCTGGTGGGCTACAGTCCACGAGGTCACAAAGAGTCGGACTTGACTGAGCAACTAAACAACAATGAGAAGCCCTGCAAAGGCGATGACCCAGCCCAATTCATCTCAGCCCCTCCCTGCAGCACTCTGTATGTGGGTGCCCATCAATTTGTCCAGTGGGTGCTGTGCAAATTAACCGGAAGACAAGCTCTTTATCACCTGGCCACCCTAGCTGCTTCACTTGGCCTCAATCTACTTTGTAAAGACAGGGTTGTATCATGTCTCTTAGGAAAAAAAAGAACAGAGTGGCATTCTGTTTGTCCTTTAAAGTAGCTCTGCCCTGTGATGGGTGATACAGGGGCCCTATCGATGATCCTTTTCCTCTATTCAGAGGGCAATGGCACCCCACTCCAGTCCTCTTGCCTGGAAAACCCCATGGACAGAGGAGCCTGGTGGGCTGCAGTCCACGGGGCCGCAAAGAGTCGGACACGACTGAACGACTTCACTTTCACTTTTCACTTTCATGCATTGGAGAAGGAAATGGCAACCCACTCCAGTGTTCTTGCCTGGAAAACCCCATGGACAGAGGAGCCTGGTGGGCTGCAGTCCACGGGGCTGCAAAGACTTGGATGTGACTGAGTGACTTCACTTTCACTTTTCCCTTTCATGCATTGGAGAAGGAAATGGCAACCCACTCCAGTGTTCTTGCCTGGAGAATCCCAGGGATGGGGGAGCCTAGTGGGCTGCCGTCTATGGGGTCACACAGAGTCAGACACGACTGAAGCGACTTAGCAGTAGCAGCACAGCAGCTTCCTCTATCGATCCAGACCAGCTGCTGGCCAGTTCTGCCCCTCCTGTCTCCCAGTCTCCCAGTCTGAAGACTGCCTCTCCCATTTCAATGGTGAGCGGACCAAGCACTGATCATTGTTGGTCATGTTTCTAAGGCGCTTGAAGTTGGTCTGGAATTAACACAGGTGTAGTCCGAATGGAATGGAAGGCAGCATGTTGCTATTTAAATGATTAAAGACAAGACGAATAAAGCGAAGCCCCTGGGAAGAAGAGAAGCAAACACCAGCCACAGCCCAACAGGTGAACATGCTTTCTCTGGAGCCTAGGGCTCAGGCCTGGGCTGCCCAGGGCCCGTGATCAAAGAGGCCCGGTCATGCAGAGCTTGTCTCCTGGACTGTGATTTCACCAACCCACTTCCCTCTGTTTCCAGTAGTGGCTATCTTGGAAGACAGAGATTGGAGCTAAGTGCTCATGCGCCTGGGTCTCTTTTGCTCTCAACAGAATATTGATGGCTGTGAAATCATACCCAACTCTTTCTCGGAAGGAAGAAGTGACTTGCTCTATGGAGCTGCGCGTATTCATTGTCATTGATGCTGCTGGAGGTGATCCTTTTTCCTGGTGACAGAGTGGGTTTGTGTCGGCAGATTCACAGAAGCTGCAGCTCCTTGGGAGGAGATTGTGCTGTTAGGCTCTGTAATTTTTTTATTTTGTTGCACACATGACGTCTCCGAAGAGGGATCTGTCTTTTCTAACAACCATCATTTTTATATAAAATGGGAGGTATTCACATTATATCTTCATCTTCTGCTTCTCAACCAGTAACAGTATCAGAACTACTCCCTCCTGACAACTATATTCATTTCTCATTAAAGATATTTCATGTTTTATTCAGGAATTTAAATGAAGCTATCAGAGCCTGGAATGGCATCCGTTTGGTATAATTGTATCTCACTGATGCCAGCCCCAAGAGTTCTAATTAATATATATTTAGTTCCCTGACTGTCTTTAGACCAAACGGTTGAGTGGAGAAGACAGGAAGAAAAAACACATTGAGATTTGAACAGGAAAGTCTTTTGTAAAAAAAGAAAATTTGGGATAATTGTGCATTTCAAGTGCTTTGCTCCCATATCCATGTCAAAAATTACTTTCAGGCCACTGAGTGCTTTATGAAAAATGGACTGTGCAAGGATAATTATTTTTATAGATCACACATTCAAGTTATTAATTTTATAATATCTTTTCTTTCTTTCTTTCTTTTTGTTTGCAAGAATGTTCATGCCCAGGGAATTCCGAGCATTCGCAATCCTCTTGCGGATAGCTCTCTCCTTTCCTCCCCCTGCCCTTTTCTCCCTCCGACCTCACACTGTTATAAAGAGATATTGTTCCTCTTTGCCAACGTGCAAATGACTGGAGCCATCTTGGGATTACTTGGCCTCCCTAAACCCATAATATGAAAAGAAGCTAATTGGGTACCAACCTCATTCCTTATGGGGTTTGCCTTTCCCCCTAATTCCCTCCAACCACCTCCCCACTCTCACTTGCAGGAAATGAGTTTAGGGACATTTCTTGTGCTGGTCTAACATTGGAATTCATAGCACTTGTGTTCACTTGGAAGCCTCAATTCATTCCTGGTCCTGGTATGCTCTGGGATTGTGGTTTATAAATCACTCCTGTGGTGTACTGTACGTAGAGATCAAGACCCCTGTGAGCCCCAGTCTTACTGAATTGCACCGGGCGATGCAGTGTCCTTAAGAGTCTTACAATAAGGAAAAACAAAGGCCTTATAAACAGAACAATTCAACTGACACGGCATTCACAAGCCTCTTTTGAAAAAGAGATGATGCTATTTTCCTTTGTTCCCAATCTTGGTCTCATTCACAGAGGAGGGTGGAGGGAGGATATAAATTGGGGTTTAGACATAGCCTGTCCCCAAACTCGAATTGCTATTTAAACAACTGTTAGGGGTCATTTAGTCATTTGCTACCCTGCCATAAATGGACCATGGACCTGGTTTACACTGCAAAGAAGTGTGCTCATCCCTGCTTCTCCACTGTAAGGATGTCATCACCACCTCCCACCTGTCATGCATGGGAGGCGGCAGCTTCTTCCATTTCCTGGAGGTGTGATGTGAGTGAGCAAACCACTTGGTCCCCATGAGCCATGTGAACCATGAATATAAACAGATGTTTCATTCCCTGGGGTGTTATCAGACCCACTGTGACCACCACAAAAAGAACAACTCAATGTGTTGAATGTTTATCACATCTAGGCATGGTACCCAGGGCTCAACATCCATGTCCACAACTCAGTAACAAACAGGGATGCATCGTGCAGAGTTCAAAGTTGCATTCTTACATCAACGTAAGGAATATTTTAAAATATGTGTTTAGGCAGGCTTAATACCTTCCCACTGTTGAAAGTCAGACCTGGTGTTCAGGAGAAAGAAGCATTTTGAAAAGATTTTTGTTGGAAGGTGGATTCTAGCCTCATTCCCTCTCTGACCAAGACAGCGTCTAAGAGAACACAGTCCTCCCGATGTGGGGGCTGGGAGGGCAGGGGAGTGCTCGGGCACTCATGGTCAGTTGATTTCCAGATGCATTAGCACACAGCCTTATTGACTACCATGTCCATTTGACCAGGCTCGGAGGGGTTTTATTATCTGAAACGCCTCACTGCGTGGGCACAATGACAGGTGTGTCGTGAGGAGAACAATAGCCAGAAACAGATGCAGGGGAGAGTCACTAATATGTCAGCAACTATGGTGCGTGTCAGGCAGGACCATCCCCACCAGGGGGAAAAAAAAAAGGAATCGGAAAAGAAAGAACATTTATTTCCATGAAGCCAGTTTCCATGCCAAACTGAGCATCTGTCTGTCTTTTGTGTTTGGAATAAACAGGACTTACACACACTCAAAAATAATGTCAAAAGTTCAAAGGGTGGAGAGCTGAGAATTCTCACGTGGGTGAATAAACGAGGTCTGCTGATTGGCCGGCCTTCACTCAGCTTTACATGAAGTGTCTCCTTGGGGCCCGGGGTGATGTGTGGCTTTGATTCTCTGCCCTTGTGCTTCCATAACCTGGTTTGGAATGTAGCCCGGTCCTAAGAGATTGGGGGTCACTCCGGCTTGATAGTGTAAGGTCAGAAAATGGAATGAAGCGCGGATATCTCAATTGAGATTTGAGTGTATAAAAGTATAAAT
Organism: Muntiacus reevesi; assembly: GCF_963930625.1. Classification (NCBI taxonomy): domain Eukaryota; kingdom Metazoa; phylum Chordata; class Mammalia; order Artiodactyla; family Cervidae; genus Muntiacus; species Muntiacus reevesi. The sequence goes on along the minus strand of NC_089263.1, from coordinate 11,285,931 downwards.
CAAAAAAGGAAAATCCTTGAAGGGACACCTTGCAGCTGTCGCAACAAATGAAAGGTTTCAAAATAAGTAGAGGACAAGAACTCCAAGGCTAGTGCAACGAATAATTCCCCTCTAGTCTGCCTTGAAGAATAGGAGAGCAAGACTGAGCACTGAAAAGTAAAGAATACGTAGTATTCCAAGCAAGAATGCTGACCTGAATTCTTCAATAAATTTTGTATCATTTCAGGGACAATATTTAAGATCTTCAATTAAACAAAAAATCCCCTCTTTACGTGCTTTTTTGCAGGGTGCGAATTAGAAAATGTACCGAGTGACATATGTAAATATTAGGATGTGTGTGATTATTCGTTCTTTTTTCTGGGAAAATCTAGATAATCTCAAAGTTAAGTCATTCATTCAGGAATGGGAAAAAAAAGTAAGCAAAGTAAGTGGATTTTTGTCTGCCTCTACTCCTAAATGCCACTGTCTCATTTGGCTGTAGGATATTCATGATTTTATGTTTATTTAAACAGACATATCTCTAGTTTACGGGCATATTCCAGAATAGAACTGCATGTTGCTTGGAGTGCAATTCTTATGGGCAAACACCTGATCCCCTTTAATAAAAGATAAAAGGGAAACCATCCCCTTGCCATTCAAAGACTTTACTGTGGCTTGCTCATACACACAACCTTGTCACTTGACCTTTCTAACCAGTGCAAGCATCTCAGATACTGAACTCAGATACTGTGCAGTGATTATAGACAACTCTTCTAGCTGCCACTTAAAATCGACTGTAGCAGGAATGCTCTGTTACAAAGCAAGACTTAGGAGCTGCAGAGTATGGATTCGATCAGTACTGAGAATTGCCGTTAAACTGTGTCAGATTCACACCTCTCTAAAATATGTTCAAGGCAAAATTTTCTCAGAGCCCTCTTTTAAAGCTGTGATTCCTCCCATGCTCAAAACATGTATTTCAACTTTCAGAACATTCACCCCTGGTGTCCTCATTTTCTCATTAGTTTTTCTTGTTTGGAAGAAGCTAGTGGATCAACACTATACAGCTGAATTTTGTATATATCAGCTAAATCAGCAGATTTCCAAAGTGTTTTTGGTCCAATATAATCCCCCACAATGTTAGTAAAATTAAAAAAACTGAAGAGAAAGTGAAAAGTGAAAGTCATGTGATCCCATGGACTATACAGTCCATGCAATTCTCCAGGTCAGAATACTGGAGTGGGTAGCCTTTGCCTTCTCCAGGAGATCTTCCCAACCCAGGGATTGAACCCATGTCTCCTGCATTGCAGGTGGATTCTTTACCAGCTGAACCACAAGGGAAGCTCAAGAAACTCAAAAGACTCTGGGTCAAAAACTGAAGAGACTCTGGGTCAAAAAAGTTAGAGAAATGCTGATTTAAGTTTTGTCAAAGAACTGTATTAAATGCAGAACTTCCCAGGACCTTTAATATGCAAAGTAGCATGTTGCTTCTCAGAGGGGGGTGTACTTACTTTGTTTTCTCTCTTTTTTTTTTTTAAAGTACAGATTGAATCTCTCGGAGACTATCTTTACTGGTCTAACACTTCAAGTAATTTACTGTAGTGAAACTGTTGCTAGGTGCAATAATGCATATGTCAGAATACTTGACAAAGAAAAATGCTACTTTTTAAGATGGCTAATGTCAGGAGCAAGTGACAGTGGGATTTAAATTAGCTTAACTGGTCTATTATTCTATCTTAACCAAACTGAAAGTGAAGGGGAAAAAAAGCCCCCCAAACTGTTATGCACTTGAAATGGAAAAGAATAAGAAAAAATGACTTTAAAACATGTTAAGTAACCTCTTCAGCAGACACCCACATGTAACTTCATAAATCATTTAAAATGTGACAAGGAAAAGAAAACCTGATCAAATGACTGTCCAAATAATTACAGTTTATTCTGCAACTTTTTCTCTTTGAAATCACATTGTCATTTGAGTAGTCATCTTGACACAACTAATTATTGCTATCCAAGGAAAAAGAAAAAAAAAAAAGCCTCAAAACGTAGGTTAACCAATTCTCGTTATTGTACGTAATCATGGGAAAAAGAGTAGGGAGAATGGAAATGTCAAGATCTCCCTGCCTAACCCTCTGGCTCTGACTCCAGACACAGGCTTCCCTGCAGTCCTGGTGTCTCTTTCACCTCGTCCCTTTAATCACTCCTGCCCTCCTTCATCTGACTCTTTGATTCGCAGTTTCAGCCTCCTTTCCCATCAGAGAGAACCTACAGGTGGAAACCCATTGAGAAAGGCACTTTGAGCTGTGCCAAGGCAGATTCACCAGTCGCATGGGTCCAGCCTGGGCCTGTGGTCCAGCGCTGGGACTTTGACTGCCACTCCACCTTCCCTGGCTCCTTTCCTCCCTCTGTGAGATGCTGGTGTAGGACCAGATGGCATGTGAAGTCCCTTAGAGTGCTCATAGGGTTGCCCCCGCTCCCGCCTTTTTGGCTGTTTTGCTCAACCTCTTACAGGAACCGAAGCAATCTACAACTTTGAGATAGCATCAGAGTTACTAACAATTGACTGACTCTAGTTAGCCTTGCCTTTAAAGAGAAAAGTCACTGGGAGAAAGTCAAATCCACCTGAGAGGAGTAAGATGACTTTTGGGATGTGTTAGCAAAAAATATATAATCACAACCTGAAAGTAGAGAGTTATTTTATTTGGTGGAAATATTTAGGACTCTGAGCCCAGGTGACAGTCTCTCAGTAGCTTGGAGAAAACGGCTCCAGGGAGGAAGGGGGGAAGTCAGGCTATATATAAGTTTGCATCAAAGGGAGCAAGCACCAAAGATCAGATAAATTTAAGGAATTTCGCATTCTGTGTATGGGAGGACTCAAGCATCTGGGCTCACTGAATTCATTCCTTTCTTAGGCACCTCAGCTACCTTGGGCCAAATCCTATTTCCTTGTTTACCTTAAGGAGTGGTAGATGGTTGCTTCTTGCATCCCCCCAGCGCCTCAGCAATCAGCGTGGAGGGTGGCAGCACTGGAAGCTTGGGGAGCCCTCATTCACATTTGGAGGCCAGAAATCACTGATGGCTGTGACATTTCTTGTTGATATGGAAGGAGATATTTTCATTTCACAAATGCATGTTCTGATATGCTGATCATTGCCTGGAAACCGACATGAACTTCTATTCTGGGGCTCTTTCATGGACAGCTCCAAATCAGTTTCCCTGTATTTATCCTTCTTTTGACTGTAATTGAGGAATTATCTTAAAATATCCACCTGGGTTCCTTGGCAGTAAAGGCAGTGAAACAATTATCCTTCTCATCATTTTTTAAAAAAAATATTCATTTATTTATTTGGTTGCACCAGGACTTAGTTGTGGCACCCAGGATCTAGTTCCCTGACCAGGGATTGACCCCGGGCTTCCCGCATTGGGAGTGCGGAGTCTTAGCCACTGCGCCATCGGGGAAGTCCCCCTTCTTACCGTTTTCTTTTGCAGGAAGTGGAAACTTCACACTGTGCATGCACACATTAGGAGTAGGTATTAAATCGCTCCTGACTGTTGCTGTTAATTTATTTTATTTTTTACCTTGTTAAATTTTTTTTAATTGAAGTGTAGTTCACTTGCAATTCTGTGTTAATTTCTGCAGTATGGCAAAGTGACTCATTCTTTTTTACATGCTTTTCCTTTATGGTTTATCACAGGATATTAAAAATAGTTCCCTTCCACAGTTATTTCTTAAACATATTCTCTGTTTACATGTAAACCCCAAAATGAGGAAAATGAAGGCGTCTCATTGAAAGTAAAATTGGCTACATATTTCAACACAAGCCCAGTTTGCTTTTGCCTGGATTTTCCAGGGTTGCTTCCTTGTCCTGGCTGGTTGTAAGATTCTTCCAGGGAACATGTTTCAGAGGATGAGAATGAGGCCAGTGGCTGCTGATGTTAAAAGGACATGGCATCTGCACAGGGCCTGAGAGGGGGGCTGGTTGCACAAATTAAAGTCAAACACATCACAGCCCGATTAGCAGACATGGACTTGAGTGTGTTGTCTAGGAGGTTCCCCCCACTGACCCCCTCTAAGTAACAGGGAGGCAATTAAAAAAAAAAAAGCAACTCCATTTGTTTCTTATCATCATTTCTTCTCACTTTCCTAGTCCTGGTTTCTCACTCTATTTATCTGGGAACACAAATTACAATTGAACCCAAGGAAAAAAAAATAAATATAGGTAGCTATTTCAGCACTCACTAACTTGTTCTGGTCAACTAGAATTTTCCCACAGATTAGCTTGGAAATATAAAGCCATCAAGTTAAGGGGGAAAAAAAGAATATATATATATAATACATGTATATGTAGTGTTGAAGCAAAATTACAGGAGTTCTTTTACAGCAAAACTCAGAAAAATAATATTTTAATATGTTGGGTTTTTTAAAACAAATTTAGAATTTGATGGAACCACCTTTTCATATATTAAAGGATCCCTCTCAGTGGGTGAGTTCACCCATGAAGAGCGTAAATTACTTGATATTTTAAGAGGATTCTTGATTCTATTAAGAGGGAGAAGAAAAACAGATGTGAGGGAGAGACATGTGTAGGTGAAGTCTAAAATTGTACGTGGGTGGCAGAGAGTTTAAAATGCAACGTCTTCACTGAACAAAAATTTCATCCCCACTATAGGGAGCTGCTTTAAAAAATGTTTTATGACCTGCTACCGAGGCAGGGGGGCCCATTCCACAAGGCAACCGGGTTGTGAGTTGAGCTTGCAAAAATCGGGGACCATTAGCCTAAACCGAGCTAAAGGACAAGCCTAATGAAAAAATCGTGTACTGCTTTATTTTTTTTTCCCCCACGTTAATCTGTCTCAGGGAACATGGAGAGAAGGGCTCACAGGCTTGGTGGGAGGAGTAGCTACAACAGACACTCAGAGGAACTGAAGTGACTTCCTGCTCCCCTTCCGGCCTGAAACTTCCTTTGTTCTTCTAATCTCAAAACAGCTGTTTCCTCTGGAATCACAAACCTCAGCTGGCAGCGTCCTTACCTCCTGGATCCTGCCACACATAATGTACATCAAATGTGAGTGTTGATATGAGATGTTCTTTTCTCCACCCTCCTCCGCACCCCCTCCCTCCAGGCCTATATTCACTTTGATCTTTGGTGGGGAGCACTTAGGAAAGAAGTGACAGAAGCATTTCAGGTTCAGAGCTTCCAAATGGCAAAGCAAATCCGTGAAAATACTTAGAGTGGCAGATATCTAGTTTGGAAATAAGTTCTGAAGCTGTCTCTGGGAGATAGAAATCGATGGTTGGCATCCCCCTCTTTCAGCTTGCTTTGAGAAATCAGTACATTTGAAACAGTGTCTTAGCTAGTCTTTGGTAGAAACTGGGCTGTGATTAGACTCAATGTAGGAGAAGAAATGAATGATAAGTGGTCATCCTTCCTTCAGAAATTTACAATTTGATTGATCAATACCTTCACTGAGTGCTTGGGGGTAGGGTAAAAATTAAGCAAAAGGCTAGGTTCTACTTGTGGAAGAAATTTAGTGATGCATTTAAAAGAAAAAGCATATAGATTTTTAAAAAAAGAGTAGAGAAAGATGCAAAACGATCTTTGAATCATTGCCAAATAGTGGAGCATCATTGTATACATGCCTTGATGTTTTGATGGCATGTATGGTAAAGAGATTGAAGTGTCTTGTGCTGGAGAATTGGAAGGTAGGGGAGTGAAGGAGGGAAAACCCATTGGATGAAGGTCTTCTCTCTGGGTGAACTGGGAAGGAGGTCTTTAATAACAATCCAGAAGGGGAAATGTAAGCTTCGGGTTTGGAATCCAGACCTTAGAATTTGTGCCGCCTCCTTAACCACAGGCCCCGTGTATTACGAAGGATGTGCCTCGCTCCAGGTCACAGGGGGCCCAGGAGCAAGCCAGCCTGCCAGCAGGGCTGATACCCTCCCCGTCCTCCTCGACAAAACTCGGTCTCTGGCTGTTGCTTCTGTAAAGTATGTGCAGGTGATTCTCATGTGATACAACAAAGAGAGATTCACTGCTCTGGGAAGAGGATGGGGCAGATCTGAGCTCTGCCGCTCGTTCAGCCACGTGATCTCTGGCAAGTCTTTCTAAACTCTGCAAGTCTCAGATTTACCACCAGTAAACTGGAAAGAAATTGTACCTTACTTCTTGGGCCCTGGGGAGGATTCATTAAGGCCATCACCTAATAGCAGCACCCTACAATACCTGTTTACTTTCATTATAATAATAAAACAGATCGTTATGGTTCAGGAGCAGGGTATACTTAGGTTGGTAAGAGGCAGACTTATCTAGAGTCAATATGTTCTCTGAAAAAATGCAAAGAAGTTAAGCTGGGCAGTTAAAAGCATCAAAGTGATGTTGAAGAGTTATTGATGGGACATAACACTTCATTTGGAGCTTCCCAGCTGGTGCTAGTGGTAAAGAACCCAGCTGCCAATGCAAGAGATGTAAGAAACACAGGTTTGATTCCTGGATTGGAAAGATCCCCTGGAGGAGGGCATGTCAACCCACTCTAGTATTCTTGCCTGGAGAATCCCATGGGCAGAGGAGCCTGGCAGGCTACAGTCTATGGGGTCACAAAAGAGTTGGATGTGACTTAGAGGTTAAACGACAACAACAAAGTAGATAAAAACTAAATAAGTAAATTGAAAATCTAGACTACTGTTTTTACTATTTGTGCTGGAAAATGCTCTATATAATTTGTCTGCCGATATCTAGGTCTTACTAGGGACCAGGTGGCAGTAATCACAGTGAGAGGATCAATGCTTAGGGGTAAATAATCAGCCTTATAGGGGTTGAAATTGAAATTCTAAGCCTGTAAGTACTTCCCATTTTATAGTGCCTGTAACTAGTTTGTGTTTGATTTATGTTGATTATGTCATCCTTACGGTATCCGGTGTGCCTGGGAAAGGATTTCATTTAAACTCTAAAAGCTGAATGCAGTCAGGCAGCCTCTTTGGGTTTTGCCAAAGCCCTGGTGAAACATCTACCTAAGTCAATGGTCCTCAAAGCGCATTCTTGGACCAGCAGTAGGAACAAAGGCTGGGAGTTTGGAGAAACGTCAAGTTCTTGGGGACTCCCTCCCCACTCCTCACCCTGACAGTGCTGTCTGGAAAATGCCAGGCCAGGCCCAGAGATCTGAGCTTTAACAAAGCCTTCCAAGATTCTTAAGCCTGGTCAGTCTGAGGACCACTGTGCTAAATCAATATAAATAACAGAGTTGGCATAAATCAAGCATTAAACATAGTAATTAGGGTTGCTTCTGGACACGGCTGGGGGAGCGTGTGGACAGCCTGCACCCACAGACTATGTTTTCCAACTGTACCTCGCTTTTCCTTTTAGATGTGTTAATATTATAACCAGGCCATGGTGGAGTGACTTTCCCCTGAGCCTCAAAGTCATTTCTGTCACCTCCTATTATGTATTGATTTAATTAGTTTAACCCTTAGAAAGCAACCATATTTTCAACCTCTTAAACTTGTATCTTCTGCCTGTAATTTACCCACCAGATGACGGCTAATGATTATAATATTTTAAGAAGACCATACTCTTAAAGGTGTTTGCTAATGATTAGTTTAGTCTCTGGAATGGTTGAATATGGAGGGCGGGAGGGTGTGTTTAACTAAAATGTAGATGCTGCGATCTTGCTGTTTAGAGAGTGTCTGTCCACTGCCAGGGGATTTCTGGACGGCCTGGAAAAGAGGGTAAACAGGTAACTAGAGGACTAGATCACTAGAGGAATAGAAAACCTGGACAAAGGTTTCAAAGTGGGACTGCAATTCTGGAACAAAAAATGAAATTTAAGGGCCAGTGGACATCTGAGGCTCTGACAGTGACAATCAATTCTGCAAATGTTCCATAGTACTTTGGTTTATGGAAATCAAGGGTTGGTGTAGACAGATATATCCATCCATTCAGCCATGCATCCCCTCATCCAACAAACATATACTGAGCATTCACTGTACACTATATGCTGGTGTATATGTGGGGTGTGTGTGTGTGTGTGTGTGTGTGTGTGTGCCCAGTGATGTCTGACTATGACCCTACAGACTGTAGTTTGACAGGTTTTCTGACCATGGAATTTTCCAGGCAAGAATACTGGAGTGGGCTGTCATTTCCTTTTCCAGGGATCTTCCTGACCCAGGGATCGAACCCTAGTCTCTTGCATGTCCTGCAATGGCAGGTAAATTCCTTACCACTGCACCTGGAAAGCCCAGATGGGAAACCCAGATGCTCGTATAACAGTGGGCAAATAGGAACATGTATGTCCTCATGAAGCTTTCCTTCTAGTAGGGGACAGAGATTTTTAATCGTGAAATAAGATGAATTTAAGTGGGAAAGATCTTCTGCTTAACGATGCAAAAAACTTGCAAAAAGAAGAGAAAATGGCCAGTGGCCCAAAGAAGGCAATAGCGATCAGAGAGCAAGAAAGTTAAGCTTCTTCCTCTGCTCAAAGCTGAGAGGCGAGCATTGAGTGAGGGGCTCTGAGCTCCGAGCCACACTGGCAGAACCCAGAGAGTACTGAATGTCGGGAAGCGGCCCCTTCCCAAGGTCTTAACTCTGGAGGGTGGGGTGATAGATACGCCCAAGACAGAAAATGGGGCAACAATGGAGCTGCAAGACTACTCAGCTTCACGCACCACGCCCTGAACCGGTGAGAACTAGGTTCTCAGGATGCTGGTAAGAGTGTCTGCTTTCATCTCCATAGTTTAGATATTCCCAGAGCAGGGCCAGGGCATGGTTAAGGTGGCAGCAAGAGCTGAAGCAGCAGCAGTGGTCATATCCCAGGATAACCTGAGATGTAAGTGTGCTCACAGTAGTACCATGTATCCAACTAACGAACTAGGGATAATTATGAAAAACACTCAGTGGGACAAAGTCTTTTAGGATCGCGGAAGATAAACAACTGGCTGGAGAATCCAGGAGGGCTTTTAAGAGGAGGTGACATTGGACTGGAAGAGCTTTTGAGAGAGTCAGTTCATAGGGAGGTTGATAAAAGTCCAGGGGTCCCTGAGGAGAGAGGGGTCTGGAATTCTCAAGGACAAGGAAAGGACAAACATTTTTTTTTGTCTATATTCCTTAGTCTTAATCACATAAAACGTTTTTTTTTTCTTTAAGCCTGGAACTGATGATTACACAACAAACTGAGTTTAAACTCTGTACTAGGGGTTCTATAACAGTGATGTATACTGCCTGAGGACAGTGTCTCCTTCCTGAAAACCTTCTGACTAATCCTGATATCTTAGAATGTAAATTATGGGAGTGAGTCTGGTAGGATCTTTCTATGGTTAAGTTCTAATCCTGTTATCCTAAAATGTAAATTGTGGAAGTGGGTATGGTAAAATTTTCACAAACTTGAGACATTCTTTTGATTTATTGTAATAACTAATTAAAAAGTATATAATCCTCTTGCGAAAGACTAGCGAGTGGGGCACTCTCCATCCCCCTTCTGACGCCTGTGGCAGAAGCTTTCTCTGTCCGTTTTTATACTTTAATAAAACTCTGTTACACAAAGGCTCTTGAGTGATCAAGCCTGGTCCCTGGTCCTGAAGCTAAACCTTCTTCTTCGGAGATCATGTTCACCGTAAGCTATCACTTTGAAGGAACTCTAAAAGTTTGGCGGGTAGAAGAGGTGAAATTGATGTGCTACATTTTCTAGAAATATCCTGAACTAAAGATGCTTCTTTTGGTTTTTGTCCTTCCTTGACATGAACATGCCACTACGGAGGATGGCATTGCTAAATGGAACAGAAGCCCCATGACATTCATTTCTGTTTGTTTCTCTGACTCTGGTCTTCGGTCTGCGCATCCCACCTCAGCAGGCAGCACAGTGTGGTCTGGGTGGATGACAGTGCCTTCTGCCTGGTTGACGGTGCTGCTTTGGTGAGTGTGATGAACCTGCTTCCTGGCCAGGAGCAAGCTCACTGTTAATTAACGCTGTCTGCCAGGGACCAAAGGGCTTCCCAGGAGGCGTAGTGGTAAAGAATCCACGATCCCTGGGTCAGGAAGATCCCCTGGAGGAAGAAATGGCAACCCACTCCAGTATTCTTGCCTGGGAAATCCCATGGACAGAGGAGTGTGGTAGGCTACAGTCCATGGGATCGCAAAGAGTTGCACATGACTGAGCCACTTCACTTCATTCTTTCTTATTCTGGTTCTGCCTTTCTCAATTTCTTCTTCTTCTTTTTTTTTTTTTGCACAGTTATCAAGATGCTCAAATTCATCACTTAGAAGAAAATAAAGATTATTATGTGTGATTCTGTAACTTCCCCTATGGGGAAAGCAGGCCACTTTGAAGTTATTTTATTTTCAAACTTCATTGCATTTATGCCAGTGATTGTCTCAAATTAGGTTTAGAGAGAAAGGCACTTTGCAAATTTGTCATTTGTAGATTGTATTAAACTGACCTGATTTAGTTATTTTGTTTAGAGAAATGATATAATGCATATTTATTCCCAACTACTAGATAGCAAATATATAGCAATTACAAGAAGTATGTAGAGTGGCAAGAAATCCCATAAGTGATATGCCTGTTTTATCTACCAACTCACATGCTTTCTGGGCTTCCCAGGTGGTAAAGAGGTAAAGAGCCCACCTGCCAATGCAGGTTTGATCCCGGGGTTGGGAAGATCCCCTGGAGGAGGAAATGGCAACTCACTCCAGTATTCTTGCCTGGAAAACCCCAGGGACAGAGGAGACTGGCAGGCTACAGTCTATGGGATTGCAAAGAATCAAATATGACTGAGCAACTGAACACACACACACACACACACACACACACACACACTTTCCAATTTATTGACTTTAACAAAAATTTACTGAGCACCCATTTTCTCACATTGGGCTAATGTTGAGACATAAAAACCTATCAGCCTGGAGTTCAGTTCAATCGCTCAGTCATGTCTGACTCTTTGTCACCCCGTGGACTGCAGCACACCAGGCCTCCCTGTCCATCACCAACTCCCAAAGTTTACTCAGACTCATGTCCATTGAGTTGGTGATGCCATCCAACCATCTCTTCCTCTGTCGTCCCCTTCTCCTCTTGCCTTCAATCTTTCCCAGAATCAGGGTCTTTTCTAACGAGTCAGTTCTTCATATCAGGTGGCCAAAGTATTGGAGTTTCAGCTTCAGCATCAGTCCTTCCAGTGAATATTCAGGACTGATTTCCTTTAGGATGGACTGGTTGGATCTCCTTGCAGTCCAAGGGACTCTCAAGAGTCTTCTCCAACACCACAGTTCAAAAGCATCAATTCTTTGGTACCTAGCTTTCTTTATAGTCCAACTCTCACATCCATACATGACTACTGGAAAAACCATAGCTTTGACTAGAAGGACTTCAGCCTGGAAGGGTAGTGAAAAAAGCCCAAGCACATCTGTACAACCCACATGAAGGGACCTGGGCTATAATCAAGGACCCCCAGAAGGTGGGATGAGAGAAGGGAACAGAAACTCCCCCTGGAGAATCCTAGAAGATGCCATAGAAAAGGCAGCACTCCCAGAATACAAGAGATGAGCAGGAACGCTCAGGAGGCCTGGGGAAGAAGCTTGTAAAGTGATGGGATGTACAAGGCCCACCCATTCTCAGGGAGGGTGGGGCAGTGGACAGCTGGGGACAAGGGGAGCTGCAAGAATCAGGGACAGACCGTAAATGTCATGCTGACATTCCTGGGGAGCGTGATAGCTGGGAATATTTTTAAGCCCATGAGAGACCCGGCTGGATATGAGCTTTAGGAAGCTTGCCATGAAACTCAGTGCAAAGAGGACAAGAAATTTGGAGGATGCGAGTGAAAAAGAGATGAGCAGTCCCCATGGGTGTGTGTGAGTCCAGAGCAGCAAGTCAGAGCCACTTGAAGTCAGTGACAGTGAGCCTGGAGGTGAGGAAGGATGCGAGAGGTATTTCAAAGGTTCAGTTAACTGCTCCCCACAGTGAGCCCATGTCATGGTTGGAGAGGAGCCTTCACTGAACTAGAGATGGGGAAACAGGTTTGCTTCGAGCTGAGTGATATATGCTGGTGGCTGTGTTCTCATGGCAAATCAAGGAGGCAGGACCCTGGCCTCTTCTATTCAGGGTGGTCCTCATGGATAAACCACCCCCTGCCTAACTATTTCCTCTGAAATGATAGGTTACCCCTGCCTCTTCTTCCTTATCCCCCTTTGTAAGTGTTTCTAGGATGGTAGAGTGATATACCACCTTCTCTCTCGGTGGGCAGGGTCAAAGCACCTGCAGTGCAGAGTCCAGCCTGCACCCCAGCCGTGGGAAAGGGGGATGCCAAGGATGCAGAGGTTTCTGAGTTGCAAGTGCCTCTCAGTTTCCATCAGAGGCTGTTGGGTGGGTTCACAGTGACGCTGCTGTTCAGCTGTTCTAAGTTTGCTCATATAGAGTCACTGTTGAGAAGAAGGATGCAGGAAATAGCATGGATTTAGGAATCCTGCATTCCTGATTTGCAACTCGATATACATCTGCTGTTATCTTAGCTCACTCACTTGTCTTGTGTGAGCCTCGTTTATTGACAAGTGGGGATCATAACCTGACCTGTTTTGTTGCTGTAACGGTTGAATGTTATGAAAAATCCAGAACTCCTGACATACTGTAATAGCTTCATTCTTGCTTCATATTCCATTGAGAAAGGAAACTCCCTGTCTGAACCTTCCAGCTGGAAGCACCAATGGGTATTTGTGCTAAGTTGCCTCAGTCATGTCTGACTCTTTGCAACCCCATAGACTATAGCCCGCCAGGCTCCTCTGTCCATGGGATCTCCAGGAAAGAACACTGGAGTGGGTTTCCATGCCCTCCTCCAGGGGATCTTCCTCACCCAGGGGTCGAACTTGAGTCTCTTGGGTCTCCTGCCTTGGCAGGCTGGTGTCTACCGCTAGTGCCACCTGGGAAACCCGATGGAAATGTAATGGATCCCACTGTAACTCAACTGCTTCCTGTGTCTGTAGTTGCTTAACTTTTCCACAAGCGCATCCTCCTCTTGAATTACCTTTGTCTTGAAGACGGGCTATCCCAAGGTGCGTCTCCCTTTCCTGTGCTTGAGGTTGTCCTAATCCACAGCAGTGGTCCTCCATCCTCAGGGATGAGACCATGCTGCAACTTGCTTTTCCAAATATTTGTTACCAAGAAGGTTGCAGAACATTAAATTGAGAAAGACTGGAATACATTGTTGTACACACTGGCTAGTCAAGTATACAGGAGGAAAACAGGGAAGGAAATGGTGTTTGTTGCATATGAATTACAAATCAGAATGTTTTCCCTCAGATTTTACACTTGGACCCTCTTATAAACCCTGTGAGGTAGGTGCAGCCTTAGTATTAAGTGCAACATAATGGAGTCTTTCCCCCACAAATATCAGTGGCTGAAACAAGATTAAATTTGATTTCTCACTCATGTAATAGAATTCAGAAAGACAGTAAATATGATAGCTCTGTGGGCATCCTTTAATCTTGATGTTCCATGGTCATTAGACTTTCTTCTCCTTGTTCAAGGTAGCTGCTTGAATGCTGGCTATCATGTGCATATTCTAAGCAGGATGAATGGAGAAAAATAAAAGCCGTGTCTTCTCTCTTTTAAGAGTTATTGTTCCTTTTATGGCTAAGTAATATTCCATTGTGTGTATGTACCACAACTTGTTTTTCCATTCATTTGTCGATGGACACCTAGGTGGTTTTCATGTTGTAGCTATTGTAAATAGTGCTGCAATGAACAATGGGATACATGTGTCTTTTTCAACCCTGGTTTCCTCAGGGTATATGCCTATGAGTGGGATTGCTGAGGCATATGTTGGTTTTATTCCTAGTTTTTTAAGGAACCTCTATACCGTCTTCCATAGTGGCTGTATCAATTTACATCCCCACCAACAGTGCAAGAGGTTCCCTTTTCTCCACATCCTCTCCAGCATTTGTTGTTTGTAGACTTTGTGATGATGGCCATTCTGACCGGTGTGAGGTGATATCTCACTATAGTTTTGATTTGCATTTCTCTAATAATGAGTGATGTGGAGCATCTTTTCAAGTGTTTGTTAGCCATCTGTATGTCTTGTTTGGAGAAATGTCTGTTTAGGTCTTTTTCCCACTTTTTGATTCAACTTTTTGGTTGTTTGTTTTTCTAGCATTGAGTTGTATGAGCTGCTTGTATATTTTGGAAATGGAATATTACTCAGTTCTAAAAAGGAAGGCATTTGAATCAGTTCTAATGAGGTGGATGAGCCTAGAAGCTATTACACAGAGTGAAGTGAGTCAGAAAGAGAAAGATAAACATCATATTCTTACGCACATATACAAAATCTAGAAAAATGGTACTAAAGAATTTACTTACAGGGCAGCAATGGAGAAACAGGCATAGAGAATAGACTTATGGACATGGGGTGGGGGAGGAGAGGGTGAGATGTGTGGAAAGAGGAACACGGAAACTTACATTACCATATGTAAAATAGACAGCCAACGGGAATTTGCTGTGTGGCTCAGAAAACTCAAACAGGGGCTCTGTACCAACCTAGAGGGGTAGGAAGGGAAGGAGATGGGAGGGAGGTTCAAAAGGGAGGGGATGTATGTATACCTGTGGCTGATTCATGCCGAGGTTTGGCAGAGAATAACAAAATTCTGTAAAGCAATTATCCTTCAATTAAAAAATACATTAAAAAAAATAAAAAAGAGTTATTGCTCAGCTGCTATGGTTTCCTCTTATATCTCTTTTGCCAGAACTTAGCCTCACAGTCTCCTCTGGCTGAAAGGCAGTCTGAAAACTGCCGTCCTTTAGCTAGTCAACCCCTACTCAGACAGGGAGAAAGTTAGGTGGGAGACAGAAGGGCTCCAAGTTGGAAATGCGCGATCAGCCAGCCTCCTCTTTGCATTTCCTGAGGCAAGCGATAGGAGGGCTCCAGGTTGGAAATTCACAATCAGCCCCCTGTTTGTTCTCGGAAATGGAAGCAACAACAGACAAGGGTAAATAGCCAGTGTTTGTCTCTTGTAAACACCTCAAGGGAATAATCTTGGCAAGGAAAAAGAGAGGCAAAAACCCTATCTGAATAAAGGGAAAGGGAGACAATACACAAGAGGCTCCTTGGAGTCAAAAGTCAGGGGATAATTTCAGACCATAATGGGTCTTGCTCCTTCCAGAAGCCTTTGCTTCGAGATCCATCTTGTCCAAGGTGTGGATGTGCAGCTCAGGTTCTGAGACAGATTAACCAGGGGAGGGGGCACAGAGCCAGATGATTGGCCTGAGGGAAGACAGAGACCCAGAAACCTGCCCCCGATAAAGGACTTAAACTTGCCAAACGTGCGACTCTCTGGGTTTGCCCGTCCCTTTTCTGCATGTCCTTTTCTTTTCGGTAAACTTTTTACTTTACTCTTTACCTTCTGCCTCCTCTCCTGAATTCATTCTTGACTAGACAGGCAAGACTAGGGTCCTTAGCCCTAACTGCTGGCTCCTGTGGTCCAGCGGTTAGGACTCCTGGTCTGGGAAACTAACCCTGCTTCCAGCTGCTGCTCGCTGCTGCTTGCTGCAAGCTTCCACTTACTTCTGTGCCCGTCCGAAATGAAAAAGACATTATGACCAGCTGTGAGTGCCTGCTGCAGGAGGTAGGTACTTACCCACCCCCTTACCATGTTTCAGAGGCCTGGTGAGTCTGAGGGTTCTGGTTATCTACTGGTTATCTGTTGCCCATTGTATTCCGGTTATCTATTATTTAATGACCTGAAACAGTCAACATTTTATTACGCTCAAAATTTTGTAGTCAGGAATGTGGGTGGAGCTCAACAAAGATGGTTGCTCTTTGTACCACGACTGTAGCCTCATGAGGAACGGCTTGAAGCAAGAGAAATGGCTGGAGGGCCAGACTGGGAACGAATGTCTGAGGGCTCATTTCTGGCATGAGTTGAATTCCTCAGTTCTCCACTATGTTGTATCCCAGATGGCTTATTCACTCTTGGGCCTGCCACCTTGGCTGGGATGGCTAGATAGGCGGGGGCTGACTTGGCGTCACTCCCACGGAGCTTTTCCAAAGTGCTAGCTTGGGCTTCCTCACAACATGGCAGTCTTTGGGAGCTGGATTTCTCCCAATGGCAGCTGGCTTCCTTCAGAAAGAGGGTTCCAAGAAACCAAGGCAGAAAGCTCCACATAACTAGCCTCGGAAGTCACACTTCTTCCTCAATTCACTGAGGACAATCCAGATTTAAGGGGTGGAGAACTGAACTCCACATCTCATCAGGAAAAGTGGCAAAAGGTTTTCAGTCATCTGTAACCTACCACAAAGTGATTGCTTGAAAAAACACAGCCAGGAAGTCAAACGGCCAGGCCGGGAACATAGCCTTTTCTTTATACTATGTAAGCCCAAGCAGTAGGTCTTGGTAATTTTAAAGAGTGAACTAAACAAGTTGATTTTTATTTTGTTAAAGCCTGGTAGATTGTAGCTGGCTGTGGACTAACAGAAGGTGGCATGAATTTATAGTGACTTATCTTCATTGAGAGCAGACTCCGGAATTCAATGGGTGGACATGCCTCAGAACTTTGTACTCAAGTCTTTAGGTTGAGGCCCCTACTAAGTGTAGCTGATGCTATTTTTTATCTCGTTCCCCAAACCCCTTCCCCACCCCTCTTCCAGCTCAACAACTGGGCTGCTGCTCCACTATCTCTTTCATATTTGTGAATACTCTCTCAGGTCTGGGAAATCAGATTGTCTCATTTAAATTTAATTTGAATTTCTGTTTGAAGAATCAACCTGAGACATCAAAGGGAATCCAAAAAATGCATTACAAAATAAATGATCAAATGACTTCTGAAAACATTGCACTTTTATATCTGGAAATATTGGATCAAAACTCCAATTTCTTTTATTGTTAAAATTAAAGAGAGACTTAAAAGAAACTGCCATGTAAGTTTGACACCACATTTAACCAACAGACAAATTGTTAAAACCTAGTAGGGTTATAACCATCAATATGTGCATTCTCTCTCTAATTCATAATGAGTCAGAATCTCCCAGTCACTAAGCTTCCACTTGGTTTCAAGTTACTTTTCAAGCCATAGAAATATTATTTAGAGTACAGGTCACAGATGCCTAATTTACAGTCTAGGAATAATTACACTGCCAATTTATCTGCACAACACAGACAGAGTTTTGTGTTGAAATATGACCTTTGCAAAACTAACTTTTCAAACAAAATATTTACCTTAATTATTTTTGCATTTAATTTTTGAAGATCTGAAGTCCCTTTCTTGTATTTTAATATAGTCAGAGATGGATGTTAGAAGTTCAGCACCACAGTGAATTAGCATTTTCTCTGAGTCCTGCAGGTAGTTGAGACAACACATGAGAGATGTATGGTCTGCCCTGGAGGATGCAAATGTACTCTGACAGGAGAAAGTGAGAAGAACCCCTGGTAAATGAATGAGTGATCATAGCTCATCCCATCAAGAATGTGGTGGGTGGCCAAAAACTTGACTAAGTGCTATTTAACTTATCAGGAACTACAAACCCAAACTTGCCGGGCCAGCCGGCTAAGGAACAGGTCGAGGACGCAATCACCAGAGCACCTGAGAAAAGAAAGACTAGGAAAGATGGGGTTGAGAGGGACGGAGTCAGCTCGTGACTGATTCCGAAGACTTTACTGAGGGGTAACATACATACATATGCTCACAGGACTCACCAAATTTTAGATCAAAGACATGCATATGTGCAGAACTGCAGACACTAGTTTTAGCTCATGAATTTTATCTCAACTCTTTAAGACTAGCAGAGGATGGCACTGGCGTCTTACAATCAGTTAAAGATTCACAGGAGCCTGATAATCTTGTCAGAGTCAGGAGAATGGGCAAATGGTGGCTGCAGCAATTTCCTTGAGGGAGGTGAGAAAGGCCAATTTGCACTTTAATAAATCAGGGGTGGCGGGACAGAGAGAGACCCTTTGATCTCTCCCAGGGCCGAGAAGGGGCCTGAGCAGTCAGGCCGGCTCCCCACACAAACTAGTGGTGCAGAGAGCATAGGTCCTAGAGGCAAGAAGTTTCAGGCAAGTGTCACTGACCAGAGGTAAGACCATGCTTTCCAGCTGGAGTGAACAGGAATGATTTTCTTGCTTTCTGTTGGCCACATAGGACTGGGTTGGGAGAATCAATAAGTGAATAATTAAAATCAATACTTATTTTTTAATCAAGAAAAAGACCATGGCATTCTGTGCAGGGGAGAGGGGAGCAGCCTTCCTCCCAGGCACCTTTTATGGCTCTTCTATATTTAGGCAAGCCAGCTGGTGGACCCTTTGCCAGCTCGTGTAACCCACTCCAGGCTTCCCCCAAGGCTCAGTTGGTTAAGAATCCACCTGCCAATGCAAGAGACGCTAGTTTGATAACTGATTTGGTAAGATCCCTTGGAGAAGGAAATGGCAACCCACTCCTGTATTCTTGCCTGGAAAATTCCATGGCCAGGGGAGCCTGATGGGCTACAGTTCATGGGGCTGCAAAGAGTCAGACAGGACTGAGCTCACACTGTCCTGTCCATTCGAACCCCAGCTGCTGCTTAAAAAGTCATCAGTGAAAGTTCTAATGAAGATAGTTGAATTTGTCTGCTTAGTAGAATTATATAACTATGTGAAATCTGACCCTTGGTGACTCAATTTGGATTTCAGAATGACTGGAGAGTGATAAGAAGAGGGAAAGAATCCTGATAGAGTATCCTGTCCGTCACAGCAGCAGGGGGCACTCCAAGTGAAAGAGTAGCCAGAAAGTTCTGGGAGCTTTGCAAGACCGAGTATTCAAGTTCATGTTGGTTTCTGTCTCACGCCCTGACCCTCACTAAGTCACACACTAGCCTTGTAATGATGCGTTTTGTAATGCGTGGGGGAGAGGAAGCACTTTCTGCACCTGGGGGCAAGGAAAAGAGAGTCCTTGAGGATAAGATGCTTGGGGAGATGCTGGTAATTAACTAGACCACAGCGGCTAAGCATATTGCAATGTGAATCATGTAGAAGGATCTGAGCCGAACATCCGAACATCCGTTCCGCCCCTGCCTCCAAAACCCCAGGAGGCTGATCCCTCAAGTGTGTGGATGTTTACTTGTGTATTTGTGAAAGAGCGTCGGGGAGGGGAGCCAGACCTTGCATTTGCATGGCTATGAGCTGGTAGGGATTCCGACCCTCAGATTTGCATGTTTATAGTTTAGAGAAGGCAGCCCTGTCCACGTGGACACCAGAGTGGTTAATAACTTTTCTCTGAGAGGAGATCTCTCCATGTTCCCACCTGGTGGCTATCACATCACATCAGAAAGGCCCTGATGCCCTCCTCCTTTAGTGCTGGCCTGGTCCCTGCAGGATGCCGTGAAGGGTTTGTCTGTCCCCTTTTTAATAAGTCTAGTAATAGGAATTTCTACCAGTTCTCTTGGGGTGTTTTTTCTTTTTACTTCTATTTCAATGTTGTGAACTCACTGTATGGATTTTAGAAGTTGTCATTTTAATTGAGCAGTCAAGCAACAGAGATTTGTCTGTCCGCCCAGCCTTAGTAGAATCTGAGTTTGTTCCAAAATTAGAAAAATATCCAACCCAGGAGGTGATGGAGGAAGCAGAGATGGGGAGCAGGAAGATCACAAATCTATGCCTAGCCCAGTCTCATTTGATCTCTGACACTTATTCCCACTAGATTTCAAAAATACAGGGTGATCTGAGTATTTTCTTTCTAAAGACCAAGGATAATGGAGTCTTTTTCTAACTGAAAGGCAAGAATTGAGGTTTATCAAAATATATTGATTTTGATGTATTCAGTCAACATGGCTTTCAACTCTGACCCCTGCTTTCATCACTTGGTTTCTGACTCAGATAAAATCCTCACCATTCAGCTTCTCCAGCTTCTGATCCTCCACATGCTGCCAAAGCTATTTTTCTAAAGTACAGATCATCCTGTCCTGCCATTTCCTTGCTCAACATGCTCCAGTAGTCATCTCTCATCCTCCAGAATCTGCATGCTCCTGTCCATTACTCCAATTGCTGCAATAGTGGATGGAAATAGAAATGGAAATAGTGGATGGAAATAGAAACCCTAAATAGTGTGATGGAAATGTAAATTGATGTAGCCTTTCTAGAAAACAGTGTGGAGGTTATTAAAAAAACTAAAAGTAGAGGGAATACTACTCAGCCATTAAAAATGAAACCATGCCATTTGCAGCCATGTGGATTGACCTAGAGATGGTCATACTGAGTGAAATAAGTCAAAAAAAGATCATCTGATATCACTTATGGGTAGAATCTAAATTATGACACAGATGAACTTGTCTATAAAATAGATTCACGGACACAGAGAATAGACTTGTGGTTGCCAAGAGCAAGGGGGGATGGGGAACAAATGGATTCAGAGTTTGGTATTAACAGATGCAAACTATTATACTTAGAATGGATAAACAAAGTCCTACCATATAGCACAGGGAACTGTATTCAATATCCTGAGATCAGTCATAACGAGAAAGAATATGAAAAGAATGTATAATACGTAAAACTGAATTACTCTGCTGAACAGCAGAAGTTAACACAGCATTATAAGTCAACTATACTTGAATAAAATAAACCAAAGAAGAAGAAAGCTTCAACAGCGGACTGGTCCTCCTCTAACCACGGCTGGCTCTTCCACTCACCATGCTCTTTGCACCCCACCGCCACCCTGCCCTGCTTACCATCACTATTTGACCTTCGATTCCTAAAACAAATCTAATCAATTCTGTTCTTTTATCAAAACATTTGCTCAATAATGATCAATGGATATTTCCTATCTCCATGTTTAGATAATATTACCGTGAAAGTGAAAGTGTTAGTCACCTAGTCATGTCTGCCTCTTTGCGACCCCCTGGACTGTATCCTGCCAGCCTCCTCTGTCCATGGGATTCTCCAGGCAAGAACAC